>NC_091132.1:99759605-100440855 GCF_040183065.1 Periplaneta americana | reverse complement strand
CATCGGCCAAAACTATACAAATATATACAATACAAAGTAGCATACTTTCATTAAGCTATACAAATTTGTGCAATTAATATCAAGTAGATTAATTCAATTTATAATCATAAACAATTCATCAGTTGAGCTATACATATTACCATTCAATTTACAGTAGGTCTATATACAATTCATCAATAGAGCTACACAGACTAGTAATCATTTTAAGAAAATATACAATTCATCAGCCAAACTATACAAACATATACAATCAAATTAGTTCAATTTACAAACTTATTTTCGTTAAGCTATACAATTCATATGAAGTAGATTAATTCAATTTATAAGCTTAAACAATTCATCAGTTGACCTATACAGTATACTATTCAATTTACAGTACATACAATTCATCAGTTATGCTAAACAAAAAATACAATACATAGTAAACAGATTAACAGATTAACATATTTTAGTTGAGCTATATAAAATTGTACATGTCATTTAAGTAGAATAATTCAATTCACAAGCATAAACAATTCATCAATTGTGTAGAAGGTATGAGTATGTAGAAATTTGGTTAATTCTTTTCTGAACCTTTTCTCGTGGTTCTTCAAATCTTTAAGATAATTAGGCAGTGCACTGAAGACTGTTATACATGAATAGCGAACTCCTTTTTTAAAACCGCTTAGACTAACAGAGGGTAGATGAAGATCTGATTTATGTCTTGTATTAAAATGATGAATGTCTTGATTAGTACTGAATTTATCTTGGTTCTTAATATACAGCATCATTAGGGAAAGAATGTATTCACAAGGTAAAGTCAAGATTTCTAAGTTTCGGAAAATATTTTTACATGAGGTCCTTTTATGCACACCGGCCATTATTCTTAAAGCTTTCTTTTGTAAAACAAAAACGTGTTTAGCTTCAGACGAGTTACCCCAGAATATTAATCCATATTTAATTACAGAGTGAAAATATGCAAAGTATGACATTTTAAGTAAGTTTATATCACCAATAGTAGATAAGGATCTTAATGCATAACAGGCAGAGCTCAATTTACGAGTAATACATTCTATATGCGTTTTCCAGTTCAAGTGATTATCCAATTGTAAACCAAGAAACTGTGTGCTTATAGATTCTTTGAGATGAGTTCCATTTAATCGAATACTGTAGGAAACCTGAGCACTATTGTGTGTACTAAATTTGACTGCACTGGTTTTATCAACAATAAGTGCTAGTTTATTTGCATGGAACCATTCATTCATTAGATTCAGCACTGTATTAGAAGTGTTTATAAAATGATCGTATTGTTTGCTTGAAATAATTACACTTGTATCATCTGCAAATAAAATTACATGGGATGAATTGTTTATGGTCAAGGCTAAATCATTAATATAAACTAGAAACAACAATGGACCTAAAATTGACCCCTGCGCAAAAATGGTTTCGGAACGCACAGAAAAGTGTGAGAACTCTACCTAATCGTTTATATTGCAATATGACAATATAAGTGGTGAAAAATGTCATATTCGGACAATCGCGTACGTGTGAAGATTGTACAGTATTACATATGACCACAAGTTCAATGTAACCAGTTGTACCGGTGACAAAACGTAGGCCTACTCCGGGATCCTTCTCTTCGTATATAATTTAATGTACTTCGCATATTTATCGAAACCTTATACACTATACAATGCGGAGGTAAAACAAGAGAATGGAAATGTTAAACTTCCAAAGAAAGAAAGTATTAAAAGAACACTCCGCGTCACAAGGTGAGGGAACTTTTCTCCGGAGCCGACAGTTTGTAGATGGGTTTGAAGATATACTTCAAAGGTACAGGAGATGCTTAGATTATGACGACAGATGAAAGAAAGAAAGAAAGAAAGAAAGAAAGAAAGAAAGAAAGAAAAAGAAAGAAAGAAAGAAAAAAAGAAAGAAAGAAAGAAAGAAAGTTGTAGTATCTGGAATACAGCTTCTTGTGACTGTCGCTTTTTCCTCTAAATGGTGTCAGGACGCAACCATTATTCTCGAATATTGATAGATATGAAATGGCACAGTTGTACCAATATGCCTACTGCAATTGGAACTAATTTGAATGTGCCGTCTGTTATCCAGTATAGAGTGTTTAAGTAGTAAAAATAGTAATTTTGTTGCCGTCTTGCGGGATGCATTACAGAGGCTATCTGTCGCCATAATCTAAGCATCTCCTTCGAAGTACTGGATGTTCAGTGCAAAATGTGTCATGGCTCGCTGTATGCCGTCATATGGCTAGTCGATGAGCCTAGAGAATTCAATCTTCCTACACTTTCGCAGAGGTGTATTACCTATGTGTCAGAGAAGTTGCATAGCAAGTACGGCGTTCATTCTGAAGAGTACTTACTGATATGTACGGCGACGCCGGTGGTGGCAGGAATGTGAACTGTTTGGAAACATGTACTAAGGTGGGTTTTTTTTCTTACTGTCAGGATATGGGGAGAGGGTTAAGACGATTTGTTACATATTTGTTGACATTAACTTCGACGGTCAACATGGACACGGAGCATTTGATTTGTATTGTGGAATGTTGCCGTACGCAACCGATGATAACGAATACCCTGCGTACGACTTGGCCGCGCAAAACACAGTTCGAAAGAGGTTATGGTAGCACACAGACCGTACAGACCGCCATCTGTTGCTACGACGTTCAAGTTATACCGTACACGTTCTCAAGTTCAGATTGAACACCTTGATTAATAGGCAACGTCTCTGACATAAAAGCTGAAACTCGCTTCAAATCGTTGACTCACAACAGTGACGTCATGACACACTTTGAAATGAACACCCAGTATATCTTCAAAGCCATCTACAAACTGTCGGCTCCGCAGACAAGTTCCCTCACCTTGTGACGCGGAGTGTTCTTTTAATATTTTCTTTCTTTGGAAGTTTAACGTTTCCACTCTTTGCACTAACTTCATGTGCATGCTGTCTCTTTAATTGCCTCAACACGTGTTTTGGCTTGCACTCGACTCCACTCGGAGTGTGGCTCCCCTGAGAATTTGACGGTAGCAGAAATTTTTCTATCACAGAATTATGCTCTACATTCTGTGCGACAATTGCACCTGCTGACAAACCTTTTTTTTTAGTTGTGTTTTGTAAACATTATACTCTTTATTAACTCATAATTTAATGAAATGAAATGTGTCGTGAGCTCGTGACGATGTATACTGTGACAGAAGTGTAACGAGTGACAAAAACACCGTTCGAATAACAGGTACTTAGACAACTAGTTACAAAAGTGGAGCTTTAGTAGAGAGAGGGTTAAGTTAGAACACAACCGGAGGGTTACTAAAACTAGTTTTGTAGCGTATTGAGCACAATATTTTATCTATGTTTCGTCTATTTAACAAAAATTATTTTTAAAATGTAGGAAATAAATTTATAGTAATTTGTAGTTAATTTGAGTCCGTCAAAGCCCACAGGAATGTATGCAGAGTGGTTTCCAAGGAACAAGATTGTGTACGTACAGATAAATAATATTGTTGGTGAAGTCGCCATTTTGAACCTGATAATTGCAATTAAATATTGAAAATATAGAGAAAGAGATTGAAATATAAAAATGTCTAGTACTCCGCCCGAAATCTTAGAAGCTGTGCAGAATGCTACATTAAATTTGCAGTATTTGCGATATTTCAATAACATTTCGTTAATGTTTTTCCTTAAAGCTACATTTGTTTTATTGCGGTAAATAGAAAAGTGTGTTATAAAAGTATGGTATAAAATGCTTCATAACACGTTGCTATGGAATCTTACTATAGAACAATAAAGGCAAAGTTTTGCAATATAAAAGTGCCAACTGAAGTTCTTTTCTTGTCACATTAGTAGATAATAGCCTAGTCTGTTATTTATGGTACTTGTGAGGTAAGTGTATCTTTATTTCGCGAGTGGAAAGATTTAAGCACGAGGCGTCAGCCGAGGGGTGTGAGATTGACATGTGTGTAATTTTTCGCATCGCGTTGTCTCCTGCTTTATATATGGAGATTATGATAGCCGATTTCCAGTCGTCTGGGTTATATACTAGGGTTGGATAAAAAGTAATGGCAACAGTTCGATATTTCTGACATGGTTTTATTCACAGGAGTACAACATTTACGTACCTTCTATATAGTCGCCCCCCTTATTTATTACCTTTTTCCAAATGTTTGGAAGGCGTCGTACACCATCAGCGCGTCCATCTTTGTTGATGTTCCGTATTGACCGCCCTAAAGCACGGATAAGTTCATCTCTGGTATTGTACCGGGTCCCTCGGAGTGGTTCTTTCACTTTGGTGAAAAGATCGTAATCGCATGGATCATATCGGGTGAGTAAGGTGGATGTTCCGGTAGTCCGCGTTTTCCGTCTGCCTTGGAGGTACAGCGTGGTGCAGTATTACCCCATCAATGTCATACGCCACAATGAACATCTCCTTCACAGCACTTTGTGTAGGGCGCACTTTCTTTAGACGAGGAGAACCGGGATGCTTCCATTCATTTGATTGGGGTTTCAAGTTTGGTTCATACGAGCGAGTCCAGGTTTCGTCCATAGCGACGATTCGTCCAAGAAAGTCGTCACCTTCCATTTGGTACCGGTGCAACAAGGCCTTCCCGGAACGCTTTAACCCATCGTGCAACTGTGCGATATGGCAACGCTGCATCGCCACTTGCTTCAAGCAGTTCCTGAAAACATTCTTGTGCACTATGCCCTCGTGCCATTTCAATTTTGATCCAGGAACGTTGCTCTAGTTTTGTAAGGATGGTCTTAGGGCGCTCGCACTATCCCTATGAAAGTGAACGTTCTACACACTGCAGTAAATTGATGGAGTACTGTCGCCGCTGGCTGCACTAACTCATCTAACAGTCCTTGTTCATGTCCACACAGCTGGCAGCTCTCGAAAGCACCATCGTCACGTGACAGCAGTGTTGCCATTACTTTTTATCCAACCTATATATTATAAATTCGCATTAAGTACGGTACCTCCTAACTTTATAATTTCTGTGGAAATATCATCTGGACAGTGCGAATTTCGGTTTTATAGTATTTTTACTCTGTTCCGAACACTTTTTGCAGTTATTTCGAACAATTCTGTGCATTCACTTTCTTCGATGATAATCTCTCTCTCTCTCTCTCTCTCTCTCTTATTGAAAATAGAAATAAATTTTGAGTTCAGTAAGTCAGCTATTTGTTTGTCCCTTGTAATTATTTGGTTATTAGTGTCTCTCAAAACTGGCATCGATTCCCGATTTCCCCTTCTTCTGCGTATATAATTATAAAACCTACCCCAGTTATTTTCATCATTTTTCAATAATTATTATTGTCTCTAACTTTTTATTTTCCCTTTCTAATTATTTGGTTAGGTCCTTGAATTTCTGGTAATTTTCGGAACTCACATTTTTTGTTGTTGTATTTCTTCCATCTTCTTCCTTAGCTCTGCCATGCTCTCCTTATTGCCATTAGGTCTTGTTTCACTATACTTCCTCCATTTCACTATTACACACACTCATTCACCGGTTTGACACAGGTCAACGCCTCTACTACTCGTTACTATCCCCTGACTTGCACCAAGCGAACCGACTTCCTCTGCAACTTGCTTAAGACTATCTCTCTTCAGTGGTATATACGAAAACCCTTGTTCGCCTAATAATAGAATATGGAGCGGTAGGCTGGGATCCATAAAGACAAACCCAAATTGATTCAATAGAAAAGATCCGACGTAAGGCAGCAAAATATGTCAAAATGAGGAAGGGACATGGTGAAGATATAATAAAAGACTTGGGATGGAAATTTCTCGAATCAAGGCGATGAAAAGCCAGACTTAGCTTTTTGTTTAAGGCACAAATGGGACACAAAGCATGAACCGACATCAATATTAGATTAGTAACACCATCATACTTAGGCAGGGCTGATCATATTATGAAGTTTAAACGCAGAAAACAAAGAACACACGTTGCGAAATTTCTCTTTGTAAACCGCACAATAGTGTACTGGAACAGCTTCCTTGCGGCAATCTTTCGCGGTTGTCCTCTCAGAATCAATACATTTAAGAAAAGGTTGAAAATATTAGACTGAAATTTAATAGTAATGTAATTATCTGAGTTGTGACATGTAATTAATTAAGTTATTCGTATAATTAAGTAAGGTTACTTGTAATTATTTAAGTTGAAAATAGTTGGATTTAATAGAAATACGTTTAGTTATAAGTTAGGTTTACTTTTACTTGCAGTGGGCGTTATTTGTAGCATAGTTTAAGTTTGTTGCTTTTATTTACTTATAGTTAGAATTAACTTTAGCTTTATTTTCTTTATACTATTTTATTACCGTAATTTTTTTTAATCTATTGCTGTAATTTTTATTGCAATGTTATTGTCACTGCCACTGAGTGTATACGCAATTGCCGTGCTAATACTGTACATATTATATATATATATATATATACTCGTACATACATACATACATGCAGTCCACACCTGTGGAGAAACGGCTAGCGCGTCTGGCCGCGATACCAGGTGGCCCGCGTTCGATTCTGGGTCGGGGTAAGTTACCTGGTTGAGGTTTTTTCCGAGGTTTTCCCTCAACCTAATATGAGCAAATGCTGGGTTGCTTTCGGTGCTGGACCCCGACTCATTTCACCGGCATTATCACCTTCATCTCATTCAGACGCTAAATAACCTAAGATGTTGATAAAGCGTCGTAAAATAACCTACTAAAATAAAATAAAAATGCACACATACAATTTAATACATAAACACAACTATTACATGAAATGTTCAATGGTATTTGTATTTATTCTCTTCAGCCCTAATCAACTATAACAACAATCAAATTTGTCAGGCAACGATAGAAAACAAAAGTTGCGAAAATAATTTATTGAATGATATGTATAAACAATTTAATACTATTTCTAATTTAAGTATTACAACACAGGGGTGTCATTTGAAATTACAAAGTGGGGTGGTTGGGGGTGAAGGGGTGAAAACTAATATGTAATTAAGACTAGTTTTAAACTTCCCAGTCAATATCTAAACAGACGTGTCTTTTGTTTAATTAAAGTCAATTTAAATTATATAGTTATTTAGACGGAAAAGTTTTGAAATTAAAGCCTTGTGTATTAGAGATGGCAATTATAAATAATTGGCCTCGTCTACGAGGTACAGTCAGTAAGTTCGTGGGCTGTTGTTCTGTCGCACCATAATACAAAATCTTCACACATACGCAGACACGCAAGCGCGCGCGCACGCACGCACGCACACACACACCGTCTCTCAAAGTAGTCGCCGTTGGCCGCTATGCACGAATATTTTCGTCGGCCGAGGAGATCACTGCCACAAAAGAAGCCGTATGTAATCTTCCTGCAAATATCTTTCATCGGTGTTTCCAGCAGTTGTACCAACGTATCTCGGTCGACTGAAATCTAAGCCCAAGTAGCTTCGGTTTCAAGCGAGAAAAAAGAAATAAATTGGAATGTGCGAGATCAGGGGAGTTTGGATGATGTAACAAAACAGTGGCCTATTGCCTTCAGTTTAACATTGAAATTGGTTGACATAAAATATATTAATATTATCTCTAATCTGTTTCTGAATCAGCAAGCATTTACACATATAAAGGTAGCTTATCAACATTCTAAATTTTGATTACGATACACGTCCTTCTATATCACATCAGGATTAGTTTTAATTGGGTTATTCTGCTTTACATGCATGCTCAATTTATGCCGAAAACTATACAGTTCGGCGCTCATTCAAAATATATGACCGGCCGCTTGAGGTATTCGTGAGTGTACATACAGTTTCCCTCACTACTGTACCAGCAAGCCAACCCAACTGGCTGGCTTTTTGAGGGGCGCATCTGGAATGGAGGCTCACATTGACACATTATTATCAGAGACACGGTCCAATACTTACAAATGGTTTTTAAAGAGCCTGGAAGTTCATTGCTGCCCTCACAAAAGCCCGCCATCGGTCTCTATCCTGAACAGGATTAATCCAGTCTCTACCATCATATCCCACCTCCCTCAAAATCATTTTAATATTATCCTCCCACATACGTTTCGGCTTCCCCAAAGGTATGTTTCCCTCAGATCTTCCAACTAAAACAGTATATGCAGTTCTGTATTCACCCATACGTGCTACATGCCCTGCTCATCTCAAACATCTCAATTAATATTCCTAATTATGTTATACGAAGAAAACAATGTGTGCAGATCGGCGTTGTGTAACATTCATCATTTTCCTGTAACTTCATCCCTCTTATCCACAATATTTTCTTAAGCACCTTATTCTCTCTCAAATTGTGAGTCCAAGTTTCACAACCATATAGAACAACTGGTAATATAACTGTTTTATAAATAATAACTCTCAGTTTTTTTGAAAGCAGACTAGGTGATAAAAGCTTCTCAACCGAATAACAGCAGGTATTTCCCATATTTATTCTGCGTTTAATTACATGAATCATTCTCTCAACGTCACGCGACGTTGTGGGGTGGGGGGGGGGTTTACGTAATATAACGTATTACAGACTTAAAATTTTTACTTTTGCTACCAGTCAGCACGTCTTTAGACATAGAGTAACTTGTATAAGATATTGGTTCAGAACGGTTTTCAACTTTTTTTTAACTTTCCTGGTGACGCCTGTTTCATGTGTCTCATGTCTTGTATAAGTTTTAATTGTAGATCTTACATTTTGTTAAATTATTTTGTATGAATAACAGATTCCCATACAGCTCTTCTGAAATTATCGATTGCTGTTGTTATTATGCGGATATTTTTTACATTATGTACGGTAAAGTGAGCTTTCTAAACAATTTCACTAGCGAGTTAGGACAGGTTGTGAGGGCAGATAAACTCCAGGTGCCACTTCTTTCAACTTTAAAATACTAGGTGGTGCTTTCATTTTTTATATAAATTTATCTATATCACCGTAAATTCGATGGTGTTCGGGTAAAGGGGATTAACTCATTTCTTGTACAAATGGAATTTTGTTCCCTGGGTGAATACACAAATTAAACTGAACAAGTGGGAGTGTAAAAAATAAAAAATACAAGCATTTTATGAGTTTTGTTAGTGTAGAAAACTATTTACAATAAGAGTTCAAAGTTCAATTTTCATTTATCTCAAAAACTCATTTTTATGACTTATCTCCCTTTACTCAAACTTCATCGAATTGATCCAGTTTATTTGATTGCTCTATATAAGGTGGGTGCTCCTGTTATGGCCATGTTCCTGATATGGCTACCCCTCTATTGTGAGTTAGTTAACCAAAAAATCTGCTAAATTACAGCAGCATCCAGTGAAAGGGCATCCTAGTATGTCACTTGAATGTTTTCCATCCAGTAAGGTTGAGCAACATGGCGTCAGTTGCCTGTTTGCGGTTTTCATGTGACCTCTTCTTATTTTTCTGTGGTAAGTCTCCTTTGTTTTATGCATGGTTTTCAAAGACTTGTTTCATGAAAACCATAGTACTCCATTCAGTTCTGTTGATTGGTGTTGTCGTTGATAGAGTATCTTTTACGAGTTGTTCACAATAAACGATTTTCGTGAAAGCTTACCTGCTCCTGATATGGCCATATCAAATGCACCATGGCCATATCAAGTTCATTTCACTTTTATTTTTTCACCTGACAAATTTACATGCCTTATAGCTGGAATTACGCAAAAATGTTGTATTTTAAGAAAAACAACTTAATTGTTTATGGAAAAAGCTGTTTTGACTACACTTTTGAATTATAAAAAAGATTATTAAGTGTCATGTTTATTCATTTTACACCAAAATTATTTAATTTTAACACAACTGCACTATCAAACTGAAAACAATCACGATTTGTAGAACGTGGAACAAGGGTGGCCATATCATGTGCACGTGTTCCTGATATGGCCACTAGGTAGACTTTTGGAATTTGGGACTTTTTGGATAATTAAAGATATTTTTATGGGGAAAGGAAATTGTTTTAAGAAAGTTCATTAAACTGAGAACGAGTAAGAAAAAAGTGGTTTACATTTTTTTCAAAATGGCGACTAGAAAAATTCTCAAACCTTAGCATGGCCATATCAGGGACACCTACCTTAGTCCGTGAGGCAGATTATGTCAGAACATGAAAGTTTTGATATGACTATCGTATACTTTACGTCCTCATTATTTCGAATAGTAAGAAACAGCGGCCACAACTAACATTATACATTTTCTCGCAGAACTCTATTTGGCCATAAAAGTGAGCTTTCGAACAACGAAGTAATGATTAAACGATTTACTCCTTCCAGTACTTGAGAGGCTAGCAAAAACATTTTGACCGGATTATCTGTCCGACACACCAGCAAGAACACAGCGACGCGTAACGCCTTGCAACATCCGTGGCTTTATACATCGAAGCTCAAGTGTTGTTTTCTGCAATGGTTCTTTTATGTCACTTAGAACACTTTCGTAACATGAAACGAGATAACTTTTTCGCGGTGTTCTGTTATTTGGCAATTTTTTTTTTGTATAATTTTACATAAAGCTTTTAAAGTAATTATTTTCAAGCATCTAAAAGGGAATGTTGGCATGCACCATCATTTCACAAAGTTCCCTGATAAATTTCTTGTGTAGAACTGAATTACAAGTCGAAGGTAGATCATTAATCTCACTGTGTTTTATCTCTTTTATATAATCAACATTTTTAAAATTACAATGCTGCTATGCATACCGTCTTTTACCACCTATTATGTCACAAATACACATAGTCTATACATATTTCACCAATTATATAGAAGTGCTGCCTTTCGAATTTCTCTGCCAATTTAAGTAATTTGGCACTAGTTTTCGGCAACTTCACTTTTAAACTTCAACTGTAGTCGGTCGCATAGATATTGTGAACGGAATGTTTAGGGGAGAGTAAAGTATTGTTTCAGTCACAGGAATTCCATATTGTGTTTTATGCAATGTGACTGTGACCACTGAACGCACTGAAAAATTGTCACGCGCACGCACGCATGCACACACACACACGAACCGTAAGTAATGTCATTAATTTTAAGGGCCACTATCACCTTTACTTTTTAACTTTGCTCTAGAGTATGCCATTAGGAAAGTCCAGGATAATAGAGAGGGTTTAGAATTGAACGGGTTACATCAGCAGCTTGTCTATGTGGATGACGTGAATATGTTAGGAGAAAATCCACAAACGATTAGGGAAAACATGGGAATTTTACTCGAAGCAAGTAAAGAGATAGGTTTGAAAGTAAATCCCGAAAAGACAAAGTGACGAGAATATTGTACGAAATGGAAATATAAAAATTGGACATTTATCTTTTGAAGAAGTGGAGAAGTTCAAATATCTTCGAGCAACAGTAACAAATATAAATGATACTCGGGAGGAAATTAAACACAGAATAAACAGGAGAATGGAAAAAGTTACACAACACAGAACTGCACGCATTGTATTCTTCACCTGAAATTAGGAACATTAAATCCAGACGTTTGAGATGGGCAGGGCATGTAGCACGTATGTGCGAATCCAGAAATGCATATAGAGTGTTAGTTGGGAGGCCGGAGGGAAAAAGTCCTTTAGGGAGGCCGAGACGTAGATGGGAGAATAATATTAAAGTGGATTTGAGGGAGGTGGGATATGATGATAGAGAATGGATTAATCGTGCTCAGGATAGGGACCAATGGCGGGCTTATGTGAGGTAGGCAATGAACCTCCGGGTTCCTTAAAAGCTGGTAAGTAGGTAAGTAAGTAAGTACAAAATGATTAATGCAATTTTGCTCGATTTTGCTTCCTTATCGAGAAAAAATATTTTATATTAAACATTTCATAGCGTTTTGGGAAAACTATTGAATTGATTCCCAATATGTTCAGTCAATTTAAGAGAGCAGTGTATTATGATAATAAATGATTGAAAGATTTTTAGTTTTGTCCTTCAAATGTGGACAGATGTGATCCGAACACATGTAAGTTTTCATTCTGCAATGGAATTTTTGAACGTAATTCGGTATGACAACTCTGTAAAGGTTATTGCCTGCTGAGAAAGGCAGATATATATGTAGTAGGCCAGATACCCTGAACAGCTGGCGTGCTAGAGATAACAGGTGTGAAAACGAGAAATCTAAATATAACACACACAATTGATTTCAAAGACGTCCCGGGAAATTTGATTTCTTGTATATAAGTTTACCAGTTACATCTTTAAAAATGATAGTGGGAGGAAACTATTTCTAATTGCCTGAAGAGTTGTTTTAAATCATTACGTTTATTTGTATAATATAAAATAAGCTTTTCTTATGTCTGAGTTCACGAAATATTTAATTAAAATTAAATCGAAAGAGTTTAAGAGTATCATTTTTAATTTTGCTCATTTGACGTAAAATAGCGTAGGCTATCGCATTTCTATTTTTGCTTATAGAGTTTTATATGTTTACATATTTTGTGTTTTATAACGTGAAATAAGCAATATTATTGTTTTCTTTCTTTAGAATATTCAATTGAAATGGGAGTCTAGAAATATTTCTTAATATTTTAAATTTATTTTGATGTAAGCGTATCTTATTCTCTGTGTTCTCTGAATATTTAATTAAAATTAGGTTGCGAAGTTTCTTTTAAATTTTCCAAAATTTTATTTAACGTGAAATCGTCAGTGTTCATTTTCCTACACAGTTTAAACACAAAAATTACGCGCTTAAAAAGAATGTACAATAAAGAATATAATTGAATGATTCAAGTTGTTTCTAAGTCAATGAATGCCACACTACGCATGCTTCGAGCCGAAACTTTTCAGTCACATGTTGAACAGGTATTCGCTTCTATTTTCTGTTTAAATATTACATATCTGAGAAGAACGCCGGTTTTAAAAATAATGTGACTGATGCAACAAAAACAGATAACAGAATAGATAACAGCGCCGCCAAAACAACAAGACAATGGCGCAATGTCCCAACAATGTCTTCTTGTTGTTGGATTTGCGACACTGCTATTTGCTCTGTTATCTGTTTTGTTGCATTTATTCACATTATTAAATTCAGTGTTCTTGTTGGGACACGCTACATATACAACGGACTAAACTTTTTATCACAAAACATGGAATAAATAGTTACCGAGCAACATACTCTTTTCCATGGAAACTGCTAACGTTTATGACGAAGGACACAGGCTCAATATTTATAATTACCTCTTACTAGTTCAACTCAATATCTAATATATAAAAGTGAATGTGGATATGTATGTGCGTATGTTCTCTATACAAATCTACACTCTTTGACCGATATGTGCCAAAGTTTGCACATTTAACCTTAATAACCAGGAGAAGAACATAGGCTACATTAAAATTGTGCAAATGGACCATAAATTAATTAAAAAATAAAAAATATAAATAAATACGATCAAACATTCATGTATAATATTAAAATGCAATCTTCTACAGTCAATTGTTTTTTTATTATTGTCTGTTGTGGCAATGTATCTGTGGCAATATTGTAGATTCTTATGGCCACCATGCCTTAAGTTATGCCATGAGTAAGGGGCGTCTCTCTCGTCATTCATCGCTCAATGAGATCATTAAAAGAGCATTAACATCCTCAGGGGTTCCATCCATCTTAGAACCTTCCGGGATCAGCCGTTCAGACGGCAACAGAACCGATGGCCTGACTCTAGTCCCGTGGCGTGTAGGCAAATCCTTAATTTGGGATTCCACATGTGTGGATACACTGGCCCCTTCAACCTCTAAGACACCAGGATCTGCAGCAGAAAGTGCCGCTGTCAGTAAACACCATAAATATAAACATCTTGCAGATAATTATATTTTTGTCCCTTTTGCGGTTGAAACGTTTGGATCATGGTGTAGTGAAGCCAAAACTCTCATCTCCACCATAGGCAGAAGTTTAGTGCAGCTTTCTGGGGACCCTCGAAGCAGTCAATATCTACGTCAGCGCATTGGTATCGCCATTCAGCGCGGTAATGCTATAAGTATTCTGGCGTCCTTCCCCGAGTCCTCTTATTTAGATGAGATTTTCTTTCTTTAATTATTCGATTTACATCGATTTTCACGAGGCCATGGAAATTATAACACGAAATTAAATTACATTGTTGATACACATCATGAAGGCTAAAACTAAATAATTCGTACAATAAGTATCTTTACACAGTCCAGGACCGTATTACGAATTTCTCGATGCACTTGTAGATAGTGAGTGGACTGTGTTTTATCCAACTGAATTCTAGAATTCTTTCAAACTACAAGGATTGCTACCACATAATTTACTTAATATTAATAACCAGAAGTACTATTGCGAAATATTGACCCACCAAAATTATGCACCAACAAGAATTGGTATGAAGAACTCATGCGAAACGCAATATTAAATGGAAAAACGAAAGGAGAAGATGTTTTTATCCCACATATTGCTATGATACCCATTCGATTTTAAGCAACTGCAAATTCAGTGCGACTAACATTTGTAATGGCCATATTAAAATGAAGCTCAACGACAGTAGCTCTAAGTTGCACACATTGACTCAAAAACTGCGTGTTTTTTTTACATCCTCAACTATATTTTATACAAAGAAGTGGAAAAAAAAAAAAAAAAAGAAAAGACTTTACACATATCAAAAAGCAATTCAATGATATTTCTGTCATATTGCTAATGTGAATGTACGTAAGGTGACTGAAAATAAGACTATATTAATTCTAAAATATACGCCTCTCAAAAAAATATTGTTGTTCACGTCCGAAAATATGTTACTGCGAAATTCTATCTGTATAATGACGTTGCAAATGTAGTATGTTGTGCATTGCGGAAATAACAATATTTTATTTTGTAAAATACCTTTAAGCCTATACGTCTCCCAGAATATTAGTCTTTATGTTAAAAAAGTGACTTACTGCAAGTTTATATTGTATCTATATTCTGTGTATAAAATAAGAATTAATATAATATGATCTGAATTTGTGAGATATAGTTTTCCAAGTCATATTTAAAAAGAAAACTGGGTATGATATAAGTGGGTGTACAGCGGTCAAGGGGTAAAAAATCTTCAAATATAAATTAAATTATATATGTACATCTTGATTCGATGCTGAAACTGATCAGAAAGAGGAAAAGGAATTATATTTTCGTTGAGTTTTACTTTGTTCATAGTTTGATTTTTCTATTATTTTATTTGTATTTCTGGCGGTGTGGAAGAGAATTCCTAATGGCCTTAACTACACCAGAATAAATAAATAAAAACAAATAAATATATAAATTTAAAAAAAAACTTGAACGTCAGGCACATGAGGAAATGTTTTCTTTTAGGCGTTTTAAATTGAGTTAACGCTGGCAGGCATTTCGTTAAGGAGTTCATCAATTCATGCAAATGACGTTAAGTAAAGATTAATCTTAGCTTAGTAAAGGCAATTCGTTTTGTTGTCTATAGTTAGGTTTCCGAGATTTCCGAGAATGTAATAACCAGTTTAATTCAAAATAGAAGCAGAAAGGAAAACCCGTGCAACGCCGGGTGCTTTCAGGTAGTTAATAATAATTTGCATTAATATGAATTCGCAGTTACTCACCCGATTTAGTGACAACAGGCCTGGTGTTTTATCTCCAAGACCTATTATGGGTAGAGCAGCTGTGTTCCAGGATCGGTATGAAGTTTTCAGTTAACCTAGTTATTGATGTGTCCTCATCATATCATGATCAATGTTACGCAAATTAAAACATTTTTATATGTTGATGAAACATTGATTTTGTTCGCTGTTCCTCTCATTTTATAGGTACACAAGCTAACAACTTCCTGTATATTACTTTTTAGATGGATTCTCAAATTCACAGGAATAATCTCCTTGATTTGGAGTTATCACATTCCGTGAACTAAAGTGACAGTAAAAATGGTGTTCTCACAATAACTGGCAGTAAATCAGAATGTTGTTAATGTTACTGGATTGCGGGAGGCATGTTGATTTTGTCAAGTTTCCAGCGACAATGGATCATTTTTTAATTCAGAACAGAGGACGAAATTCATGTGTCAATTTCGAGTTTTCGATTTAGTCACAACCAATGCAAATTACACGCAAGGGTAAAAGTCGTTCGCATGTTAATCCCACGTAATTCCACAAAAGGTTTCTATATTGTTAGAAAGGCTTCTGATCTTGCTACTCGTACTTGTTTTGGGTGGTAATTAATAATAGTGAATAATTTAATTATGAGTGGATAAAAAATCGAAATAAAACATGATTACTTCAGTAGTTGAATGATGAAAGAATGACTAAACGAAAGTCGAAAGAATGAGAGGAAAAATCAAGTGATAGTGAGTGAACGAATTCTGAATGAGTGAATTGTTGAATTTAAAGGTAAATGAACGATTGAGAGAATGAATACATGATGGAGATTAGGAATGAATCACTGAATGTTTAGGTTAATTTATTAAATGAAAAGTTTTAGGAATTACGTCTAAAGGTAAGTGCTATTTTCGTGAATTTGCAGAGGCTCATGAAAATGATTACATCGCTATGTGTGTATTTTATTTTATCCGTCTTAGTATTTATTTAATGTAGAAAATTGAGAAATTACACATACACTCGAGTACGTATAATTGAAGACCTCCCCGGAATAGTTATAATGAAATATGTAACTCAGCTGGAAATAGTAGGCCTATATTACGATACAAGGTTGGGAAGTGCTTAGTGTTTGAAAAACTAGCAGAGCGAGTTTTTCAATATCTAATATTCTATAATGCACTTCACAAAATTGTATTGTACGACATTTTTTCCAAAGATCATATTTTTAAAATTGCAAATACAAATTTGCATTGAAAATTTGGAGCAATATTATTCCAAAGCCTTTGCAAAAATAAACTGTAATGGTAACTAAGTAGCAATAAGTATACTGTAATGGGTCTATTTCAGTATACGAAGAATGGTTTGCTTAGTAACAAGTTTCTGTGTGTGAATTCTAACTTTCAAGACTTAACGACAATAGCTGTAGATACAACAAAAAACACGATCGTGGAAAAAGGTAATTTTGAAGCATTCATTTATAAGAATAAATTATTTCAAAAGAAATTAGTCCTTGAAATTATTATCCTTTTTCCTGAAACGTGAATTACAGATTTGTTGGTTACATCCTTATTTCAATTGTTCTAAGTTTAGTATACTGCCAGAAATATATTTCTAGAATCAGGGCAATCATATAGGTACACAATGTAGGCCTACATCTTTGTAAAGGAATAATAAAACTCGTCTTTTTTGGTTTCTGTAAAACGAAAAATCTGATGTGACCATTGAAATATTTACAGACGCCTGCAAGTCATGACTATGACTGATGATCCCTATGTGGGATGTAAGAGGAAACTTGCTTACATATTCTGCTCCAATACCCTTGTATTGGATGAAGTTTGGACATAATTTATTTAGAAAATTATGTTTGACTACTATGGAGTTCAATCAGTATATTTATGAAAGTTTACATTTGTATCTGGTATGCCAGTTAAATCACAACGCAATGGGCGCAGATTGCGTCAAAATAAAAAGTAAATGCGTCGAACTATTTTTGTTCTCTTTAAGAAAAAGAAAAGCTGCAGCTGATGCGCTGAAGTTAATAAGAAAAAATTGGGTAAATTAAATTATAATTTCGTTTTCATTAAGTTTACAAATTAATTTTCTGTTCTATTAATAAATTTAGCTACAAAAAAGCTTTGTAAGACGCTTTATGTCGAAGACATTGGCTCCAACAGATATTTAAATCAGTGGTCGTCAGCACTCGCTGAAATGTGCAAAGGGTAAGCGGAGTCGTCCAGTGTGCTCCGCCTTGGAGCAGGAAGAGGTAGAGAGCATACCCGTTATCAGCTACGAGTGCACCATGGTGCCCTGTGTTCTCCGCGGGTAAGGGACTCTAGCCCCTCGTTGCTCTGTGCTGACGACCGCTGATTTAAATCGTCACATTGTTGGAACACATAGTCCTTTCATAATGCTAATCGATATTCAGTCAAATTAACCTGAATCCATTGAGATGTTCGGCTATCAACACAAACACCGATAAGTTGCATTACGCTTACATTAGCGCATTATATTCTACAAGGTTTTAACTGCAAAACTAATTAGGTATAATAACAGTAATAAACATACTAAATATCACTAGTTTATTTGATTGCCAGTTGCAATATTATACCCTTATTGGCTATTCAGTCTTGAAGTTCACTCCACCTTCCGAAGTGTTTTTCAATATCTATTTTCATTTTTGTTCATAGCACATTTCTTAAAAATAAAGAGGATGACAACGATAAGAAAATCCTATAAAAACCACGTGCCAAAGATGGGCGAATCTATTGCCTCTAGAAAGATACTGCAATATTATCACGCAGCCCACACTTGTGGAATAACGGTTAGCGCGTCTGACCGCGGAACCATGTGGCCTGGGATCGAATCCCGGTCGGGGCAAGTTATCAGGATGGTTGAGGTTTTTTCCGGGGTTTTCCCTCAACCCAATATGAGTAAATGCTGGGTAACTCGGTGCTGGACCCTGGACTCATTTCACTGACATTATCACCTTCATTTCATTCAGACGCTAAATAACCTGAGATGTTGATAGAGCGTCGTAAAATAACCCAAAAAAAATACAAAAAAAAACTATCGAGCAGGGCGTCTGAAAGAAGAGATGGAGAAACCATTTCAATCCCTAGAGTCACTCAGAAGATATTTAAATACCGTCGCAAAGAAAGAGACAGCAGACAGACACCTATGACGGAGGAAACAGTTTTTATAAAAATAATTACAGTTTCGGACAAAGCAGTGAATCTGATATTGGTGGCAATGGCGCCGTTAATAGCCCAGCATACAAGATGCAGTATTTTATTATTATGATATATTTGACATGCTATGAATGTTACAATATTCTGATTTCGTAATTGATATTAGGGAATCCATCTCTGGTAGTGAGTTTGACATTGTGAACAATACATTCCAGAACCTAACCCAAAACATTTCTACGTGGGCATGTAACAGCAAATTCTGCTTCAAACACTCTTATTGAGTATAATGAAGTTTGTCTGTGTTCAGTGAGATCTTTCGATTACTCTCTCAGCCAATGAAGGCCTTTTTCTATTCCATGAAACTTCGTCTGCAAAACACGAACCACTAATCTAATTACACCACCTCGAACACTGAAATGGACATTTTATTAAACTAATTAAATAGTTCTGGCAATAAATATAATTCCTAATCTTCATGTCTTTCACTACATATAACTTTTGTATTAACAAGAATATTTGTTTCAGATGAGGTCATGTTTTCCCAACCACAATAGAACTTACTTGCAACAGTTTTCATTACAAAAGTGTAAAATGCTAAAGTAGTTCTTTCCGAATGTGTTCTAATTACTTGCTCCGAATTTGAAAATTGAAGCGCCGAAGGAACCTGAAGCTGGAACAAGAAATTAATAACGTATCTAGAACGCAATTACAATGTGCGCGGCACCCTGGCAAATTGGATTACGTTTTAATTGGTATACGGGTAGCCTCGTGACCTGCAGGGTAAACAGCGAGCGCCGCCATTTCGAAATAAACACGTGCTGACCCACTCTCTTTTCCTCGCCACACATGAAACACCTTTTATGTAGGCTGTAGTCTGCCTTCAAAGTGCAGCTTCTTTGAGAAGAGAAGTAAAGCCAGATGGTCCGTTCCGAAGCGAAAAGAAAACTGTCTCTGAAGCAGCGAACTCTGCCCTTTGTGACTAACAGCAGAATTGAATTACCTATGGTAGTTATAATCAGGTGGCACAAGTTGAATCAAAAGCTAAATTCAGTAATGGTAAAATATCATTAGATCGAACGACACATATTACACACCAACCAATTAGACAACCACTAACCTAATCATATTTTAATCGACCGACTGACCGATCGATAGATCGATCAACCGACCGATAGATCGATCAACCGACCGATAGACCGACCAACTAACCAACAGACCGAATAACCTACCGATAGACCGACCGACCGATACAAAGATCAACCGACCGATAGACCGATCAATAGACTGATAGACCGACCAACCGACCGAATAACCTACCGATAGATCGACCGACCGATACACAGATCAACCCACCAATAGAGCGATCAACAGACTGATAGACCGACCAACCGACCGAATAACCTACCGACAGACTGACCGACCGATACACAGATCAACCCACCGATAGACCGATCAACAGACTGATAGACCGACCAACCGACCGAATAACCTACCGATAGACCGACCGACCGATACACAGATCAACCCACCGATAGACCGATCAACAGACTGATAGACCGACCAACTGACCGAATAACCTACCGATAGACCGACCGACCGATACACAGATCAACCGACCGATAGACCGATCAACAGACTGATAGACCGACCAACCGACCGAATAACCTACCGATAGACCGACCGACCGATGCACAGATCAACCCAGCGATAGAGCGATCAACAGACTGATAGACCGACCAACCGACCGAATAACCTACCGATAGACCGACCGACCGATAGACCGATCAAGAGACTGATAGATCGACCAACCGACCAACAGACCGAATAACCTACCGATAGACCGACCGGCCGATACACAGATAAACCGACTGATAGACCGATCAACAGACTGATAGATCGACCAACAGACCGAATAACCTACCTATAGACCGACCGGTACACAGATCAACCCACCGATAGAGCGATCAACAGACCAACCGACAAACCGACCAATAGACCGATCAACAGACCGATGGACCAACCAACCGACCAACTAAGCAACGAACGCTGATCGACAGACCGATCGACCAACCAGCCAACTCCGACCGACCGATCCACTGACCAAGTAACCAATCCCTTGCAAAGAAATCGAACCATTCAATCATCCGTTTGGGTTCTTAAGTCCGACGTGGGTCTTGGTCAAATCAGTATCGGAACCTTTCCTCTGACTACCAATAGACAAACATTCACAGAATTCCCGTAAATTGTGGTTGGCATGCAGATAGTCTTCCACCTCCCCATATTGGTAACCCAAAAAGATCCCTGGAATTCGAACCATTCTGCGTTGAAGCAGAGATTTACTTCTTCTACACATTTCGGCTGGCTGCTCATAAATTAATTAATTAATTGCTATTTCTAGTGTTTAATCTCTACTTTAAGTAATTACAACTTGGAATAAATATTGTGAAGTGTGTTGTAATAGTGCAACATTTAGGGGCCTCATTAGGGGAGATTTACCATTCCACTGTAACTTCCAGAACGTCTCTGGAGTACTTAGGCGAGAGTAATGCCGACCACATAATCAGTTTCTTATGTCAAAGTCAAGAAAACATGGGAACTCTTCCCTCTTATCCTTCCTTACTGTTGATAGCGTTATTATTAGTTAGTAACGAAGTGCATTCTGAGTTGTAAGCAGTACAGATAGGCTACTGAATAGTTATTCCTTGATTTCAGTTTTTTCCTGTACTCTTGTTCTACACTGCGCGCTGGGCACTTTATTCAGAAACTACCAGAGACAAAACAGATTACCTAGGTACTTTTGAAATTTAATCCCTAATTATATGCGTCAAGTCGATGATGATGAAACGTCAACAATGTATTTAAAACTATCGACTATTTTCAGTATCATTAAAGTGTCGCGGTAATAGGCTTACCAGAATATGGGATAATACAGATTGTAACGAAAAAAGTGGGCAAAACTTCATGTATGGAGTCCTCATGTTCATAGAAGAAAAAATAGTGATATCAATATGGGTCCGGAAATGTTTGGCTTCTGTGCAGAACTTAGGCCTACAAGTTTAGTATGATCATAGTGCTCTCCAATACGTTTGTTTGCTGGAATTATTTTGATGTATTCTGGTTACATTTTCTAAGATCAGTGATCATCAAGTCGCCTGCAACGTCATCTCAGCCTGCCCTGCCCTCCGCGGGCACAGCGGAGGCTTGCGGTGGTGGCTCCTTTTTTTGTGATAATTGTTTCCTATATTGATCAAATCAAACTTAAAGTAATGTGAATGCCTAATACTGATATTTACGTGTATGCAACCAATTGATTGATAAGTTAGGGAAGAAATGAAAGCTGAATAAAACTAAATACTGCACTTTTTATTTCTATTTTTTTCCATTCATTTTGTCAGGGCAGTAATGGGTCATTAGTGAAAATATTTCCTGATATTCTGTAATGTTAATTTTACGAGATTTTTGAGCACTTTTATTGCGTACTAATTGCTCAATATTATGCACTATGACCTGGACTGCACATGAACTGAGGAAACTTTGTAGATTGTAGTCAGATGAATTAGCTATTTCTGTGGTGAGATTTATTTATTTTCATTAAAGAAACCAATGTTAGCTTATATATATGTAGATCCGAACATGCATAATATATCTAAGCGTACTGATGAAGCCTGAAAAATCTTACTGATGGAAAATGTGAATAAAAATCACACAAACTTTTTCCTACTTTTATATCTTACCTTCAGTTCACTGTAAGTCTGTAATTTATTTTTAGCTGAAGCTCAGCAGGAACACCGTCTACATCCACAGTGAATAGTTCTATGATAGAGATAGGAAAAAAATAATATAACAGTACTTTCGGAACAGTTCCGAGAAGATAATAGTTCAAAAAAAGAACTGTAGGTCGGAACACTCTGTTCCAGTAGGAGTTTCTGACAGACTGTTTCTCATTGGAACTGGAGTACTGTATAACATACCGTTCAAACATCTTGTCTGGAGCTCTTCAGATACTTTCTCAGAGACTATAACAATTCCAGCCAAAGTGTTCTTCTTGGATGTACAGTAGTTCCTTCACGAGTGAGTACGATAGGGGGAGCGCGAAATTTTTTTAACTCCAATGAAATTGCAGGACGAGTTTCAATATTAAACAATCAGTCACATTGGTCAATCAGCTTCAGTTACATTATTTGCTATTACTATAGCAACAAGAATGAAACAAATCGTAAGATTTTGTCTATCATCAGTATTCCAAAGTCATTGTTTTATTATAGATCTATCCAATGAAGAAAAAATTATACACATTTATATAGCGTATTGTATTGTGTTATGCAATTTGTAATGGCAACATAACAGTGCAAATACATCTAACTAACCTTCATATTTATGACAAATAAAATAATGAAGCTTAATAGAGATTAATATCACGTAGTACCGCAGTAATATCCTTGATTTAGCAGAAGGAATGATCAAGCCATTGCAATGTTTTGCAGTTTGTATAAATTACTGCACTTGCATCTGACTATAACGGCTGTTGTGATTAGAACTGCATTGTTATCTAAAATTTTTGGAAACGCAACTAGTTCCAAACAATATAATATTTTCGCGATTATTACGTTGTGTCAGACGCTTACTATTATTTCGGAACTGTTCTTTACAACTAGTACTTTCTGGAACCTGAACACTCTGAGAAGTTCCGGAAAAATAACGATTTTTCCCAACACTCGGCTACGAAAATCTTGAAATCTGAAATCAAGTCTTGAAATTGTGAATGAAATTCCTCCGGAAGGAGACGACGACTGTTGAGACATACTACTTCTATTCAACATTGCAGCTAGCTTCTGCCAAGAGTCACTACTGAACGGGAGATAGGGTTGCAAAATGCCGAGGATGAGGTAATGTCCGCTTGCCCTGCACGGGACCAGTGATGAGCGCTCGTGCCCGCTTTCGGTCGAGTTGATGATCACTACCTTAGATCAACTGTCTAAAACGACCACCTCCTACCTACCTAAATACAGATCGCAGCCCGTCTCAACGAGATCTTAAAACATTATCCTAAATACTTGCCTTTTTATTTTTTTTTTGTACACCGATAACTTTTAAGTGCCCCTATATAAAGAAGTTTAATGAGTTCAAATCTGGTGAGCGTGAAGGCAAAGCTTGTTTGGATCTCGATGAGACAACAAACTACGGCCTGTATTCAGGCAGGAGGTTGTGATTCTGAACAGTTTATCTAAGGAAATGTAAACAGAATGCATTATAATCATTCCAGAAAGCAAGCATACTTAACTGGAGCGCACTATGATCATACTTGCAATTCTTACTCAGAAACCAAGCATTTCCAGATCCATGTTAATCTAATCATTTTTTAATCATATGAGGAATCTATACCTAAAGTTTCGCCCACTTTTTTCGTTACCGTAAAGTGGGGCTTCTTGGACATCTTTTTAGCACACTTATCGATGTAAAATATGGAACTTTTATATTACAGCTATTAAAATATATACACTGAACCTACTTGGTCTACAAGATTACATAGCTGGTATAAAAATGGGAAAATATCTTACACAAATTTAACAAAACAAAATTTATTAATTGTCCAAATAGCCCCAGTTTTAGGGTTACTTGGACACTTAATTGTTTTCAGGCATAAAACGTTTGGTATGCTTGTTAGTTGCTCATGTTTCACCGGCGGAAGTCTTCAGAAGTGTATTATCTTTGTGAATACGTATATGCTCGTATAATATAATATTTTAAAGGAAAAGTAAGGTTTACTGAACTTTTACTTATTCTCACGATATTTTAAAGGAAAACTAAGATTTATTGAACTTTTATTTATTCTAACACATTCTTTATTTTAAAAATTTACAAATGACCTTAACCATCATCTAATTAAAAGTACAAATAAGTAAAAGTAAAAATAGCCACCACTCCCAGGGTTTCTGCAATAACTTCGTCTTCAGTCTTACTTAGAACAGCTGGCTGTCCAACAGGTTCCGAATTCTTTGCAAGTACTTTCCGTACTAACGTCATTCAAGATACTTTAAAATTTTCTACTGTTCTCTTCTTCGACATCCCTCCCCTAACTGCCTCTATTCCTTTTTCCATATATCTCCTTTTTTTGCAATTGATGTAGGCTTTTGACACTAGGGTTTTTTCATAAGTTCTCACCATTTTTAACCATTAACTACCTGTAACAATGGAAAATAAAACACAATAATAAAAAAGTAACTGAAAATGAAGATATTAAATATGTCTCAAAGTGTCATGTTGTGTCTAAGTAGCCCCACTTTACGGTACATTCTCTATAAAATGAATTTATTTCACTGCTTACTTTTTATTTCAACTTTCTTATAATCTGTTTGCCATGGACTACCAGTCATTTTGACGATATATCATCAGATAAGAGAGTTACTTTGGGAGGGAACTCGTAGGAAATTATTGTTTTTCTCTATTTTTCTCTTAATCAGCAATTAGCTCAAGTAGACAGTAAGATCTTATACCAGTGTAAGATATAATAGCAGTATCTACAAGTAAGTAATTATGTTTAATCTCTATCAATGCTTTCTTTCAACTGCAAGCAATTTTTAAATGAGATAACAATATGACGATGATGGAGCAACGTTCGAAGGAGAATGTTAGAGAAAATTTTAAGTATTCAGAGAAACCGACTACTCAGAAGAAATCAAATAAAATCTATCTGATATCGAATCCGGGTTCTCTTCAGAAAGAAGACGGCATTTGACTGAAATACGACTGTAAAAGTATTCGTGGGATAGTAATATTATGAGTTGATGTAATTATGTAATCTTTCTTTTCATCACATCTGACTTGAAATCCGCAGGATTTGAAGCCTGATTTATGGCACTGAAGAAGTTATCACTACTTTCTAGCAAATGATGTGATGATGAAATAGAATCTTTAGTTTAGGCCAACATAGTATAATAATGATGTTTGGATTTGGTGACAGAAGACGTACGCAACAGGAAGTGCGCACATTTTTTAATGAAACCCATCCAAATCGAACACCTATTTCTCAGTCAGCTGTGAGTAGACTAGAAACTAAATATAATCAACAAGGACATGTCAAAGACATAAGAACATCAGGTAGACCAGCCACTGAGAAGAAGACTCGGAACTTGACATTTTACTAAAGGTAAATTAGAAGCCACATTCTACTCTCAGTGATATAGAATCTTCATTTGGTGTTTCGAAAATAACAACATAATTTCGTTTCAATAAATAAGAATAAGGGGAAAGATATAAGGAAAAGAGATGATCGAAAACTATCATATGCAAAAAAAAAAAAAAGTTAATAAAAATACAAAAAATAAAAGAAAGAAAAATACATACAGACTATGATTCCAAGATGAGGAGAAAGTCTTGATGAATTTCACGAGACAGTAAATTGGTGTTGTCTGATATATCTGTGAGACGCTGCTGAAATATAGACAGACAGTGGCAGCACATATTTTGGATAGACAACGTCCTCGATACCAATGCAACATTGTGCACGACGTTGATCCTAAAAGCATTTCCAATATTTTAAATTAGACATCCGCATGAAATATTCATTTCAAAATGAAATTTGTGCATTTAATGACTACTAAAAGCCTAGCAGGTAAATAAAATTACATCCACATGTGCAATCATAATGAGTGCATTTTAAGCAATTGTTTGTATCCTTTTAGTGACTATGTTGGATACAAAATTAATAAAAGTGAATTAATTAGTTGAAATATCATCCTTCTCTTTTTAATTTGAAATCGCTTTGTGATCATTATTAATGTTTACCGTCCCTCCGTTAGCTCAATGCTAGAGCTCGGATATATCAATTCTCTAATTTTGGTTCGATCTCCTACGCTTACTATAGTGATAATTGTAGTGGATAATATCGAACTATGAAGGTTTTATAGGAGGTTCTCTCATTCCCATTATTCAAATAATACGTCTATATTACATTTCTCCTATCCAATTTGGGCTGACGGAGCGAACTAGGTTACTGGTGACCAGGAATAAGCATCGGGAATGACTTGAGAAGTGACTAGCGCACATTGCTCGTTTGAGGCTCTTGACCAGGTCCCAACCCCAGTTCATCTTAAGCCAGAACCATCCCCCAATTCCTTATTTTTCCTCCCCTTATCCCATTGGAGCTGTCGGAGCGAACTCGGTCTCTGGCGACCCGAAAATTAAATAATCGTTGGGAGCGACCTGTGAATCGGCAAGCGCCTATCTGCTGACCGAGGCTCAGGTTCAAGACCCATCCCCAGATCCCCAGCTAATCTAATGCCAGAAACACCCTACACATCTCGTGGTGAAATCCAACTCGGGCTATTACAATAAAAATAACACCCACCCTTCCCAAACAATGGCCTCAATGTCGATCGAGCCATATTCCAATAGATTCACTTAAGAGCCAATTGACTACTCTCCTAAACTGAGACAACTCATCCTGCCTGTGGTTTTCCTAAAGTGCTAAGAAAATATCGCGATGAGCCTAAAAAAAATGGGCCACGGATCTATAGCTATCTCTCCACAAAAGTTTCGGCACATATTTCCAATTTAAAGCCTTCGAAATATCAACTTTGATTTTCGCATATTGCCTTCGGTCTCGGTAGTCGGGGCGAGTTTAGTCCAGTGTCACTCGCACCTGAGAGGTCTCGGAATCTTCCTCCTTCAAGGACTGCGGTGATCCCTCTCAATGTGGAGGCTTTTAGCATCTTCCGGCTCATGTTCTATCATGTCATGCTTCTCTTTCCCCTTCGTGTGGTAGATATTAGGTTACGTCCATTTTCCGTTTTAACCCTTCAAAATTCTTTAAGTTACTTCAGTGGAACTGCGAAACCCAGAGTGAGACAAATGGACAACAGGCTTAGAGCTCACAATTCAAATTTCCTCAATCCCAAACTTCCCGGTAAGGACGTGTTTTTGCTTGCTAAATTTCAGCTGGAAACTCTGACTGAGCCATATTGGAGGACATTATTTATTATTATATGCTTCATTTTGTCGTCGTCGTCGTCTTCCTAACAAGTATTAGGCCAAGTGGCCTGTTACGGTCTCAAACTAGAATTTTCAGTCCATCTCTTCTTCGGACGACCTAGAGATATTTTGCCATTCGGAAGGTAATGAAACAGTGCTTTTGGAATTCTGCATCGATCCATTCTTTCGAGATGACCCTTCCACTGAAGTTTATATTTGCTGATGAACTGCATAATGGGTTCTATTTGAAGTTCTTGCATTATGTCCTCTTTTTTTTATGATCCCAGCGAGTACATCCAGCTGTTGCTCTCATGAACCTCATCTCACTTGCTGTCATTCTACTGACATCTTTATTCTTCACAGTCCACGCTTCACTACCATAGCTTAATACTGTCTGTGCTAAGGTTTTATACAAGCCTATTCTTGTGTGTCTTTGTACTAGTGAAGGTTTCATGATTTTATTAATGATCCCCATTGATATGCTTCATTTTATGTCATTAAAATCATTGCTGTTCAAGATGTTCTTTTTTTTCAGATTCTTAACTAAAGCTATATAAGTTACTACTAACAACTAGAAATAGAACTTTGGTCGTAGGTCGACATGACACAAGGTCGTCGAAGGACACATCAATTTATATGAAAAGGAGGAAAATCTTCTCTTTCTTGAAGAGAATCGAAGGCGAGTCCTCTGAGTTCGACGCGATATAAAATATGTCTGAGTTCAATACTTTTACAGTGCTTAGTTAATGCAATTAAATTTCGCTCAATTTGATTTGCAGAATTGAAGCCGTGATATAAAAAAATACAGCATCGGCTATTTATAGTCGATGTGGATAACTGTATCGCATCACGCTGATCTATTACATTTCCACCTTCTATAATAATGATCGTGTTAGCGTTTGGCGCTCATTATCCCGGGAGTAACAAGTCGCAGTTAGTTGCCTTACGTCTGCGTCACTGATGACGCAGTATGTAGCACGAGGAACAAAAAGGGCGAGGCAGAGATACTTGTACTGGAGATTGATTCCTGGGGGATGGGGCATTCCACCGCAAACAAGAGGATCTGCAACTTCCAACCTCGTTATCTCGTCCCATGATGAACATTCATCTGCTCCACCTTGTAAATAAAACAATTGACGATAAAGTTCGCTATTTTCAGCTTCAAGAGAGACAAAACATATGTAATGTTTAAAAAGCATGATGAAATATACGGAGGAGATCTTAGATCATTTCGTGAAATAATAATAATAATAATAATAATAATAATAATAATAATAATAATAATAATAATAATAATAATAGTGAAGATAGAGCGGAAAATAGAGGGAAATTAGTGCGGAAAATAGAGGGAAATTAGTGCGGAAAATAAAGCGAAATAGAATAGTAATTCGAGCCAAATTAGAGCGAAAATTAGAGCGAAACTGGAGCGAGAAAATAATAATATTATACAGAATTAATTAAAAGTCAAGCATCACATAAAAAATTTTTGAAGCATGTGCTTCAGTGACATGAAACTTGGTGTGTGGGGATAACCATATACTAAGAACTCAATAATGGTATTACAGAGTTTTTTCTACTTCCGATTTAACCGAGAGTAACTCCAACTCTCGTATTTTAAATGGAACATCCAATATATATATATATATATATATATATATATATATATATATATATATATATGAACAATGCTCAATAAGAGCTTTTCAAAAAGTACTCACACTTGATACTTATATACAAATTCAGTGTTACTAAATCAAGAAAACAGAAAAGTGTAGGTCTAACGAATAATACGAGTAAAACGCTTCTTTTGTTTACTGTGATTTAACTGTCCTTTGTTTATATCCATGGAATACGGGTAAACGCTTCTTTTGTTTACTGTGATTTGACTGTCCTTTGTTTATATCCATGGAATACGGGTAAAACGCTTCTTTTGTTTACTGTGATTTAACTGTCCTTTGTTTATATCCATGGAATACGGGTAAAACGCTTCTTTTGTTTACTGTGATTTGACTGTCCTTTGTTTATATCCATGGAATACGAGTAAAACGCTTCTTTTGTTTACTGTGATTTGACTGTCCTTTGTTTATATCCATGGAATACGGGTATAACGCTTCTTTTGTTTACTGTAATCTGATTGTCCATTGTTTATATCCATGAAAACATGTTTATTGATACAGACATCTTATTTAAGGAATTGAATCTGACATTCTACTGTGTTAAATAATTCTGTCTGATGTTGAGCGAGAGGGAAAGCATTCTAATTTTAATGATTGTTGGCTATGGAGACAGATAACAATCTCATCGAGAGGCGGCGAATTTATTTAATAGTATGCATCCGGATCGCAATCCAGTTCCACATACAACAAGAGAAGAATCGTAAGGAAATTCACTGAAACTGGAAGCGTAAAGGACTTACCAAGATCAGGTCGCCCGAAAAATGCAATTGATGGTAATGCTTCATTGGACGTTCTCCTCCGTGTGCAAGAAAATTCAGAAGTGTCTACTACAAATTTGGCGTTTGAATCTAATATAAGCCAAAGTTCCGTGATGAGAATCCTTAAAAGTGCCAAGCAACATCCTTATAAAATTCAACTTTTGTAGGAACTTTCAGAGGACGAGTCCGACAGAAGAATGCAGTTTTGTGAATTAATTATGAAGCGCATTAACAACAATTCGGCTTTTCTTAGACAAATTGTATTCTCAGCTGAAGCCACATTCAGCCTGAATGCATTAATTTGTCAACAGACACAATTGCCGATACTAGTCAGAAGTAAATCCAGAATGGATGGAGGAGAACTACACTCAGTAGCCACAAAAACTTAATGTTTGGGCTGGTATTATTGGTGACCATATTATTGGTCCTTTCTGCTTTAGAGAAACGCTAAATTCTAATAGATACTTGGATTTGCTCCAAAATAAAGTAGTACCGGCCATCGCAAACTTGTTTCCATATCCAGTCAACCATCGTCTACCTAAAGATGACATCTATTTCGAACAAGATGGAGCTCCAGCTCACTATGGACAGAATGTTCGTGAGCATTTAGACCAGGTTTTTCCATAACGATGGTTTGATAGGAGAGGTCACATAGTGGCCAGCTAAATCCCCAGATTTGTGATGTGATGTGTAAGTTCCTTCACGACAAAAATAAAATCAGCAGACAAAATTTTCTCTCCCACTTTATGCAAACTGGGTACTGCCAACAAAATAATCTGTTTGGTGTGGTTACAAATTTTGCCATGAGGTGATTTCATGCATTTGCATTCATCTACTTCTGTCAACGTTGCTTTTTGGTGAGGAATTATTCTGTTCTTATATTACACTGCTTTTACATAATGAAAACGGGATATTTGGTCCCCTGTGTAGTCTTTATACATTTGTTTGATGTAGCCTATTTTAGTGTTTGTCTCTTCTGAGCTGAATTCCAATTTGTGCACTATGTCTAATGCGTGAAATGTCCACCATTGTAATTTAAATTCAATTTTTGTATTTGCTAACCTCCAAACGGAAGAATTTTTTTAAGGTCGTTCACATAAATTTTTCACAGCTTTTTGTTCGCATGCATTGGATTTAAGAGAAAATTCTGATAGTGTAGTGCATCTGTATGTATAATATTGCTGAATCCATCCATCCATCCATCCATCCATCCATCCATCCATCCATCCATCTAGGCCTATCTATCTCTTACTTTGTCAGTTGATTGTGCTTTCCTCATTGTGATTATGGTTAAACTCTCAATTTTTCAAATTAAATATTTTGAATGTTTCACCTTCTGTATAAACTTTAGTGCCACGTATAAATATTAGACTTGAATATATGATGTCGAAGTAATCGAAAATTGTTCCCAAAAATAATTGTTTTTTTTTTTTTTTTTCAGGTATAAACTGTATATCCATGGTGTTGCCTTGCTAGACTCTGATGATCAGATCACTGTTTGTTGTGGACAACTGTTGTCTCAGACTAGCGGTCATTTAATCGAGTCACCAACTCTTTCTTGTTGTTCAATTGTCTTTTGTTGAAATCTGTTCTCTCAGACCAACGGGGAACTTGTTCAACGAAAACTGACCATGCGGGTTCTACTTTCTTCTGGTTGTGTAGGAACTTACACATGCAAGTTGGTTTATCCCTTATTAACCGTGTAGGAACTTACACCCGCCCTTACTTTTAGGCACTAGTGAGGACATGGGGGCCTTATTGGTATTTTGAAAATCTTGCTTAGTAGTTTAATCGGTGAAGTTTAATATTATTTAACTTAGTATGACATAACATCACTAGCTCCAGTTTATTTATAGTTATTAGAAATGTTCCTTCCAGATAATGTATCTATCGCCCTTGTCCTACTTCGAAGGCAAGAAAGGTAACCACGAAGCTGTATTTAATTTATGATCAATGTTCTTTCAAGGAAAAGGAGGATGTGTCGCGATTCTGTGCACAGTGGTATTAGATTTCAAGAAGCTCACACCTCTCTTTATTTGTAGGCTTCATGTCCTCCAGATGTCACGGCAGGTACTCACATTAAAAAACGACACGCTCCCTTTCCGTCGAGTGTGCATTATTTATTTCCCCTAAAAGCAACTATTAACATGCGAATCTCTGCTGCAACTGGTAGTTGGAGGCACGTCACGCCATTCACGACATGATACAACTCATCCGAGCAACACGAATACGCCTATAACTCGATAACCGCTACTTTCATTTAGATAGACTTCCGTTCTTCTGTAAAATGGCTATCTCTTCTCCGTCAATTCCGAACGCGATCATTCACGAACCTTACTGAGATGTTAGGCTAGGGATTCCAACTATCTACCAGATGTCAGTTCTATCTTAGATCTAACAAAGAAGACTACTCTTCCAACGTGACTAACAAGGGAAGGGTTTCGGCTCGAACAAGAATTTTTGGTTAAAAATTTGTACAGACGCTTACCTCACAATGGTGATGAAGATCGTAAAAGCATTCATTTGTGTAACTCCGTTTGGTTGGTATTGGTCAATACACTTCTTTAAAAATATACATGAGGATTCTCCATAAAATGCATGAAACAGCATGGAGCAGAGCAATAAGCACAACACGCAGAAGCAACACCTGAACAATCTTCTGAACCACACTCCAGTGCTGAAAAATCAAATGCCACCTGAATTACATTTTTGAAGTCCGAGACTTGTTCACGATTCACGTAACAAGCTGACTGCCAGGAATACTGAAGAATAGGGCGGTATACTGGAGCAGACAACTGGTTATGAACAGAGTGCATTTTCATTATAAACATTCGATTTCCCAAGTTAAGTTCTGGATTCTCAGCAAGAGTCCTTATGCAATCTGTTATCCTCCGAGCATATATTTTGTATTGTCTAAGGAAACAGATATCCAGAGGCTGGATATATTTAATTTTTTAGGTGGAATGATCATACATTCCATGTTCTAACCTTGGAATGATTCATTTATTAAGGTTGCGTCCTTGTGTGCATTCAATGACTCACACAACAGTATATACTTTTGATTAGCTGCAATATTTTCAGACAGAACGTTGGAGAAAAATGTTCTTAAATGGGCTTTAGACATTTTATCACTCGCACTAGCTTCTAGGCTAGGCTAGGCTTACGGGTAAGGTGTCCCATCTCCTTAATTTGTGCAGTGCTCTCCCCACCCCTCAACTTGTACAGTGCTCTGACAGATAAACGACACATTACACAAACGAATGCTTTTGGGAGCTTTACAGAGATGTAAAGATGGGCCTGTATACAAATTTTGGATACGAAATTCCTGTTGGAGCCGAAACCCTTCCCTTGTAAGTATTATTCATTTATTTAATGTCCAGGCATTTGATACAATGACATTTGCCTTCTTGCTTCCCAGTACAATGATGCTGAATCCTGTGGACAGTCCTATAACTTCACATACTTAAAAAGATGCTCTCTATTCATAACTGAGCCACTTTCACAACACAAAACACATTCTGGAAAAAAGGAGATGGAGACTTAACTAAACGTAAAGTGACGATTTGAAAAGACGGTTACATCCGTTACCTACCTATATGTTCATGTAGATGCGACCATGATTAAAACAATACCCAGGGCCATAACAGAATCTAACCACAGTGTCAGCTTAAGAAGATTGATCACTAACTTCAATGACAAAGTTAACTTCAGAAAATACGTAGCTGGAACAATAGCAGCGTTAAGGATAGGCCTATAACTGAGGAAAATATTTTTGAAAGTAATGTAGTTTCTAATATTAAGACTTATTAAGACTAAGGTTTATTTTATACCGCAGAAGTTCTTTTACATGTCATTAAATCTAGTGACATAAGCCTGTCGCATATAGGCACACTTAAATGCTATCGACCTGGGCCGGATCGAACCCTCAACGTCGGGCACAGAAGGCCAGCGCTATACCAACTACGCCACTCAGGGCGACTTGAAAATATTTGTTTTCTTATCTAATAAAGAAAATAGAAAATATGTGCAAAAATTGTAAAAATATTTTGTTTCAATATTACAAAATTTTAAGAATGTATTTAAAAATCACTCATCAATCATGTTGAGACTGGTGGGTTCGAATAACTCGCTGTTGCAGTGACCAACGAAGACTTTCTCCTAGTTTTCCATCACAGACCGATGTCGCTGCTGCGGAACAATGCATGGTACCGGGAAGAGAGAAATTAATTAAATTAGCGAGGCATCGGTACATGATTCGATTCTGATATTTCTCTACATGCTAATAAAAACATCTCTTGGAAACTATTTCATTATTTTCTATCACACCTGTCACAATGTTTCCCACTTTCCTACCGCTAGAGTCAGGTGATTCATCCATACTTAACCATATTTTTCTTATTTTCACATTCTGATGTCTCGATATAATCCACTTCAAAGTAGACTGCTGCCTTGATCTTGATGAAGTCAACAAAAAAGATATAACTCCAGAAGTAGCAAACAATTAATAGAAAATATCCACAAAAGGACTGGTTGTACATTTCCACTGATGGATCTCTCATGGATCAAAATGAAGGAGCTGGAGCAGGAGCTACTTGTCAATACTTTCTCTTTATAAAAATGTTGGGAAGTACACAACAAATTTTGATGGTGAAGTTGAAGCCATTTATAGATCACTTCAAAATGTATTTGTTTGGCTAAACCAGTGCAAAAACATAGTCATCCTGTCTGACTGCAAAGCTGCAATCCAGTCCATCAGCTCATCTACATCCCCTAAAATGGAAAAAGTAAAAGAAATTCATTACATTGTAAAACAAATTCAAATGCTAAATAAAAAAAGTTGTCTTCCAATGGATCCCGGCCCATTGTGGACTGAACGGTAACGAGAAAGCGGATATGTTACCAAAGAAAGGAACTAAAATCAACTTAAAAACAAATTTCAAGTTCCCTTATGAATCAATAAAACGAGTCATAAAAAGAATAAGTAACAGCGAACAGACAAAACATCAAAATTAAAAATGGAAAGAATCATTCAAAGATCAAAACCTAATTCCTGATCTACCTTGAAAATCTGCCGTGGCCATGTTTAGATTGATTACTGGTCATGATTGCCTCAGTAAACACCTCCATCGTATTGGAGTACTGAATTCACCTAAATGCATACTGTGCACCAGAGAAGAAGACATGGAGATGGAGCACCTGGCTAATTGTGAAACTCTTACGACATTTGTGGACCTTTCATCAAAATATTGGGAAGCAAGAAGGATGAGGACTTCATTGTTAAATCCAGAGCATTAGATACACACACATTGTGTTTTGATTTTTCCTAGCATTTCTTCGTAACCCCAGGTACATAGAGTTTTCTTAATGTTGATTCTTCTGGTGTTTCAAAATTTGTGTATTTTGTAAGAAACTTTCTAACCTTTGGACTTTTCAATTATAAACTTTTCTACAGGTTGCACGTGAAGCATGCATTCTGTGTTTATCACCCGATAAATGCTGCTCCGCATTTACACATTTCCCACAGTTTTCACACAATATAACTTTTCCGTCACATGTAAAAATTCCACTAAATTCAGCAACATACTGGTGCAAACATGAATGAACACTTGACTTCACTTTCGGCATTGTATCACCAATTCCTTCACTTACTGTATATACTGGTATTGCATAAACGGCCTGAATGAATCAAGCCAACGCCTCCTATGGAGAATATTCGAGTCGAATGCATTGTGTCAGCCGTCATTGCATAGATATGGGATTTCCCTTCGAGAATGCGAGACATCACGTGTAGTCAAGGCACTACGCAATACATTTAAGGAAGTAATTCATTCACATTGTGTTTTCATTAATATGTAGCTTGTACGAGTTTTTGGATTGAATTTAAAATTAGAACAAAGAAAAAATAACAATTCATGTATTTATAGCTGAATTGTTTAAAAATATATATTTACATAAAAATATTACGTACAAACATATCTATTTTATGTACAATAAAATTTCATATACAAATTGCCGTGTTCTGGTTCGGAATTTTTGTCTTAGTTACAGTCTTTTATCCATAAGCAAATCAAATATTTATTTACATAAAAATCCATTCCCTACTCATAACTTAAGTACCAAATGTAATCTTGAGAAATATCTGAAACGATGGAAACTTTCCATTCCAATATACGATACAACGCAACATATTCTTTTTCTAAACCTGCCAGTAAAGCCGAGTGCAAATTACTCCTTCATTCAGACGTCTGTTGGTGCCTTCGCAATCAATACCACTACATCATCCACGTCATCACCGCCACCATTACTTTTATTCTTTAGCCATCATTAACAACATTTCACTTTTTCATGTTTTCGTTATCATCATTTTCATTATCGCGATTACCATCACCATGCTCATCCTAGTTATCGAAGCCTCGCCACTATCGTCACCACCATCACAATAATTTTCATCATCATCATCATCATCATAATACGTTATCATCCTTGTTTTCAACATATTCCTCACCAACATCATCATCATTGTGATTCTCGTCACCATCCTTAGCCTATCACATGATCGGCATCATCACCGTCTTCGTTCTTATCACCATACCTTCAACATAATTACTCTATATTGCATAATTTATATTATAAATTAAAAGTTCAGAAAGTACTTAAAATAATAGGCGGTGATTATTAAGATTTCAAAATAATATCACAAACAAATTTATCCATGGCTTGTATCGAAACTGGTTTTTCTTTGACTGTTATTAACACGTAAATAATGGCTTTATTTATGACAGTGAAATATATATTTTTTCACTTTCACGTTCCTGTTCCCGGACTCCGGCAAGCTTCTCGATAATTGTGAATGCTGAAATTAAAATACATTTATTCCAACAATATTTCCGTTTCGTTCTCGTTGTTGTTTCCGTTTCCGGTTTATTGTGGACCAGCCTTTATCCATACTTATGTATTTCACCGCGGTCAGTAGTAGTAATGAAGTCATTACCGCACATCAAAGCTACATTTACACAATGCGGGTATGCCTGGTCGTGGGATTAGAACGACGCAGAACCATCGCTGAGACAGCACAATAGAATTTCTTTTGTCTATATCCGTCGTTTTTTCTTTTCAGAAACGCAATTAAATTAGATTATTATTTATTGAAATTTATGATTCCTGTCATGACTAGAACATGGGATAATACGCCCACAGATACGAATGTTTATAAGATTTAGATTCATTCATAGTGTTCTGAGCAAGAGCAGGTCTTTCACTGCAAACCCAGCTATATCACATCTTTCCTATTTTCCGCTCTTCTCTTTGTTTCCGCATATGATCCATATATCTTAATGCCGTCTGTCACCTGATATATTCTTTTGCCTCGAACTCTTCTCTCGTTCACCATTGCTTCCAGTGTGTCCTTCAGTAGACAGTTTAATCTCAGCCAATGACGCAACCAATTCCTTTTTCTCGTCCTCATCACTTTCCGCATCATTCTTTTTTCTCCCACTCTTTCAACACAGCTTCGTTTCTTATTCTGTCTGTCAATTTTACACGCTCCAGTCTTCTCCATATAAGATTTGGATGAACAGTACGTCTTATTTGTAATATCACCTCTTTCTTACATTTACATTATTTCATGAAGCGTTCATGCGCTATTTCATATTTAACTCTCGATTTTTGTGATAAAAGGGATGAAATAACAGTTGAAAACTTTTTTCATAATTACTTCATTCAGCGAAATAATTAAATATTTACGACTTGCAACTAGAACTAAATCAATTGTACATATCATAGGCTAAACATTACTATGTTGCTATGGCAATCAATCAATATGAACTATTGATGTCATGGTCTAGCATACACATAATGACAATACTTTAATTAAAAAAACAATAATTATTATAAATTACTATTATTAAGAAAACCATTATTAGACAATCGTGGGTAAAATATTGTATGTACAGCTATCAAAAGAAAAAGTGGCCGCTCTCCTGAAACAAAGTTCCCTTCGGGTATCTTCGCTACAGTTCGGAGACAGGCGATGTTACTTGTTGTTGGACCACGTTGCCTGATATCTACAGTTATAATTGAAGTATACTGTGTGTTATTCGATAGCATAATGGTAGCGTTCAGGCCTCTTATTCATGAGGTCCTGCGTTCGACTACAACCTCGTGCTTTTTATGTCCTTTTTTGATCTGTTTTTGAGAGACAAACTAGACATAATGGCTCCTTTCTCTTTTATGATTATTTTAGTAATTAACATCAGGTTCATTAATATATTATGCCATGACTTTATCATTATTATTATGATATTGTGGCTGCAAATGGAAAGAAAAGAGATTTTATTCTCAATAAAATATCTTTCGTGGCATAAACATAACAAATTTACTGGCGTCGGCCTGAAACATTCAAACAATTAAGCGTTCGAAATACAAAACAAAAAGCCACAATTCAATATTTAGTCTATCTTCCTCTTATCTCGATCATCTTGCAGTCGAGTGGGCATGGAATTGACTAGTCTTTGCAAATAGCGACTGTTCTTAGACACGATATTCCAGGCATTCTGAACATACACACATAAATGTTCTGTCCATGGGCAGGTCTTTCATTGCAAACCCAGCAATCTCCAATCTTTCCTATTTTCTGCCTTCCTCTTAGTCTCCGCATATGATCCACATATCCTAATGTCGTCTATTATTCTTTTCAACCAGAGACCCAACCAATTCCTTTTTCTCTTTCTAATCAGTTTCAGCATCATTCTTTCTTCACTCACTTTTTCAAACACAATTTTATTTCTTATTCTATCTGTCCACTTCACACGCACCGTTCTTCTCCACATCCACATTTCAAATGCTTCAATTCGTTTCTCTTCATTTCGTGGTAATGTCCATGTTCCTTCCCCATACAATGTCACACTCCACACAAAGCACTTCACTAGTCTCTTCCTTAGTTCTTTTTCCAGAGGTCCGCAGAAGATCCTTCTTCTTCTTCTTCTTCTTCTTCTTCTTCTTCTATTAAAAGCTTCCTTTGTTCATGTTTGCAGTTTTTCTTGGGAAGGATAGGCCTAAATGCGATAACATCCCGTTGCTTTCCGCACACCACTATCTCTTTCGCATCTTATTAAATTCCAGGGGGCCCAAGCGTGGAGATGAGGAGAGTGGATTTGACTAATTGGGCCCTCCGAACTTCACCGAAAGTCACGGCAAGGGTTAAATATTAATTCTATCAGGATGTTTGACCCGGTCAGAGACCGGGAAATCTCAATTAGCCTTTGCCCCCCGCATCCTGGACTAGCTTCTACGAATCATCAAAAAATCTTAGAGTGTGATTGGGCCAATTTTTCCGAATATGTTTCCACACTTTTGCTCTCGTAGCTCAGCGGACTAACGTCGGAATTTAGATGTCAACGTCTCAGGTTCAATTCCTCGTTACTCCTTTTCATTTTATTGTGGTTCAAGATAGTATAATGTAATAATACAAAAAGAAAAAACTAATAGCAGTATTATGCAACTGGATTTTTCCAAACCTAACATTAAATTTATGTTATTTATATCGCTAAAGAACGATTACAATATAAATAACTTGAATATTATTTATACAATATCGCTAAAGAACGATAACAGAATATAAATGATAAATATCGGTTTGTTTAATTAATATATTGCGAAAGAACAATAACAATATAAATAACTTGAATATTGTTTTATAATGCTAATGAAGGAAAACAGAATATAAATGATAACTTGAATATTATTTAAATTGCTAAAGAACGATAACAATATAAAAAACGTGAATATTATTCATATCGGAATTTCACAGATTTATTACAGATGTATTTAAGACATTGTAGAAGAATAGTAATTAGTAACAGTGTCCTATTTATTCTTCTTGGAGCCAAATTTGTAACTTTTAAAAGTGTGCTTACTATGTTGAAGTGTATGTGTTGTAACGGATGCTTGATTTGTTATGTATGTGAGTCAGTTATGGGATGCTTGATGTCGTCGCAATGTCGTAATTATAGTTTGATTGTGTTTGTGTGACTATTGTGTATTAATTTATGATGTATGGTACGGAAAGCTGCATATTTGTGTTATAGAAGTGTTACGTATGTGTGTTTTTAAATTTTTTGTATGTTTCAAATTGATACCTGATATTTGTTTTGCAATCGCAATGCCTAATTTACGGATTGTTTATGTTTTGTTTACATCGCGTAAGCTAATTTAATTTTCTTTTCCATTTCTCTTTATGCTTATCTTTTTTGTGTATAAAACTATAGCCCTAACATACATATGTAAAATAAGGCTAACCCCCATTGGAGATACAATAATAATTATTATTCATATCGTTATAATATGATAACAGAATACAAATGATGACCTGAATTTTATTCATATCTCTAAAGAACGATAACAAAATATAAATAACGTGATATCCATAAAGAACGATAACTGGATATAAATGATAATTTGAATATCATTTACATCGCCAAAGGACGATTAAAAAATAAAATGAAAACTTGAAGAAGGCCCGAATCCACGACCTTTGAATCATTAAACAAGCACTCTACCGCTGGTCTACGAGGCGCAGATATGGATCACTTTCATAGTTCCGGAACTGCTTGTACAAGCACATGCATCGTGTAACATCGCCGCGATCCGAAGTGGACTTTGAAAATATTCGCTGTTCACGAGTGCGGCCACTTTTTTTTTTGACAGCTGTACTAGCAGATGCACATTATTATCTCTCTTGTTTACGTACATTCCAGCGACAATAATGCGTAAGCGAGTTTCATAATTTTCATACGAGCGTCTTAATTACCATTATATGCAAGATGCATACGACTGTTTTTGTTCGACCATAATTAAATGTCGAAGTTTTGAGTGATAATTAAATAGTGAACATGCGCGTATTTTCAGCTCGTTCTCGACTATTGCAACAGATGGCACGAGTGTGAATGTCAATTCAGTGTGTTCTCGAGTAGTGCAACAGATGGCAGGCGTGTAAGCCGTATTTGTTGACTTTTTGAAGCGCTTGGTATGGAGATGTTTATCTCAAAGCAACACATTAAATCACACGAAATGAACTTTATTTATTAGAATATTAAAATTTACATATTGTTGATTGTGCAGTTTGTGAAATTTATCTAATGAATGGCTCCCAGTGGAATGTTTGAAGTTGAGTTAATGTTTATTTGAATGATTCGATCAATGTTACTTTCAAAACTCGTGCCTGCCATATTGGTTTGGTTCTCTCAAGGCTTGCGGGATGCTGAGCGTACGAGTTTAATTACTATCGCATATGATTAGCTGGAAATCGATAGTTGCAATAACATAATGAATAACAGTAGGTACTTTAATGTGTGACATTAAGATACAATTACGTCACACGTAATGAGCGTATTGTAGTATGGTCGAGCAAAGAAAAAAAGTTTTAACAATTAACAGTTTTGTTTTATTTTCATATTTACACAAAAGCGTATAACACTTGTCTTTACACAGCATCTGGTCGAAAGCAAGGAATTATTACTGAACTGAAATAGACATGCAGTTCGGACTCGCACCGTGTAATCTCGTAAGCTTCTTTCTTTTGTGAACCAGAATTTAAAATTTCACGCTCTTGGTAGACACTTTAAACTAGCAAGTGTTTTGTCAAGTTTAACTTCAAATGGATGTGCCCACTTGCTGTCTTTCGCCATTTTAATGGAATCGTTTTATAAGCAAATTTTGAAGCCCTGCGTACATTAAAGCTCAGGTTCAGCTCTACGGCGGCTTTGGAATTGTCCTACGCCCGGACAGGAAGACAATAGTGGATGTCGCGTATGCCCTGTAGCCACAGAGGGCTTGTTAATATGCGTTTCTAAAGGGAACCGTACATTAATCTCTAACTCCCAGGGATCTGCGTTGCATAAGGGAGAAAGATTAGTGAGGAATTTTCGTTACGGGTGTTGTTTGCACGAGACGAGTGTGTCCTAAAATTTTATTAGGAAGTAAAGTGTTTTACTTACCGAAAGTTTAGTGCATCGGCCTTCATGTCGATGGGATTTTAGTCTGGAGATGTCCAAAGTATAATTTGTGAGATTGGTGATATTTGAGTAGGCCTATTTGGTGGATTCATTTCTGTTTGTCCTACCATTAAGGTACAAATACTTGATTTTACCACAGAAACGTTCTATTCTCAGCATATTTCGTGACTTTTAAGCAAATAAAGTGAATACCAGCAGCTGCCGGTGACCGAATTCCTCGGTGAGGTCTGATATAACTAGTTTAAGTAGGCTACTTCCCATCCAAAATGTTTATTACTATGACCATAATCCGTATTATCACTATTAGTACTATACCATTATTATTATTATTGTTATTATTATTATTATTATTATTATTATTATTATTATTATTATTATTTATTAATGACAAATAATAAAATGTCAAAATATGAGTTCCTATGCTATGAGTTTGTTTCAGTAACTGTTTCAACGCATGTTATGCTGAGCTGAAGAACCATGACTGTGTTGAAATTCCCCTCGAAATATTTTCCTGGTCGCTGAAGCCATCAGTAAACCATCCTGTTCTTTTTTCCAATAGCAACAATCACGACCAGCAGAAAAAGTATATTTTGCATCACATTAACTTATAAGCATTTATGTTGCCCATCATGCATTGAAAGCTCGTGTTTTAAGATCATCTTTCTGAAAAATTGTCAGTGATGAAGTATGCCTTCATTTAAAACTTACCTTCTTTCAATATTATTTCGAAAAAGGACGCTCTAACAGTGAATTAATTACATAGTAAGTATTGCTCGCATCTCTTTCGGTTTTTATTTTCCCGAAACACATAACAACATTGGCCACACTCACTACTGTAGCCTACTACAAACTGCAATAGTTTTGCAACACATTCACATAAGTCATAAACTGATGCGAGACATAAGGAGGGTTAACACTTTGGGCTCGTGCCTTCTAGACAAAAAGGGAGTTGTTATGTTATTTATGGCTTATGTAGGAAGACGGATCGCTCCATTCCACCCTGGAGACAGGCATTGAAAAGAGACCGATATCTGGATGGAAAAAGTGAAATTTTATGGTTGGATGTATACCGGATATTCCACAACGCCCAACAAATGTGACTCAGTTGATGCTTTCCGAGTGCAATCTCAAAGTCCGCGAAAACATACGAAATACAGAAGCCAGACTCGGCCAGAACATTTCGGGCCTCAAGGAGCAAATTTTACTGCAAGATAGGTCTATGTATATCACAAAGTTTGCAAATACTTCTGCAACGCTATAATACACTTCATTCAGATAATTAATTTCATATGTTATAATAAAAACACAAAATATGAGTTTAAGTAAGCCAAGTGACTGTCTCAGTCATTCAGCCGCCACTGGTGAATACAGGAGCAGACTGTTTTCGCTTCCATCGATGTCACCTGCCATACTGAAGAAGGAACTGTTTCCTAGCATACACTGAAGATGAACTAGTAAGAGTGATTTATTTCATGTATACAAGCAAGCCAGAAAATCAACTTGGGTATGTTGTGAGTTAAGTGTTGGCGTAGTCTTCCGCGGCCGGTGTCCATGGGTTGTTGGTTTCCGGATTTCTGCTACATGGAGCTGACATTTCTTCCATCTTGCTGCGGTCGTCCTCAGAGCTGTGGATATGGTATGCCTCTAGGTAAAACAGCCGGGAATTGTAAGTCTGAGCGTTGAGAGGTTGTGCCCTTTTGCAGTGCAAGTTGTGACGAGTAACCTCACTCGTGTAACTGGGTAATAATGTCGAAAGGAAAATACCGGTGCCTTTATGGAGGGAGGGATGAAGGTCCGCGGCCTACTGAATTGAATTCAAAGGGAGAAAAAATTTGAAAGGTACGCAAAACACGTCCTCGCAAAGGCTCGGAACTGAAAGTAACTGAATATGTCAGCACAAAGTCCGGGTTACGCTGCTCCACTGAAGGAGCTCTAGAAAATTTTGAAGGTGAAAAGCCGAAACTGGGCCACTCAGGTTGCAGAGTTTATATAGTTACTCCTGTGTCTCCTGCCGGTCGCTGGTTGGTTGGCTCTTCTTCCTCTCCTGTGATAGGTCCGTTAGTCGTCCATTCTCTGTGCAGTCCGTCACCGATATCACGGGTTGGAGCAGACTTTTCCATGCACCGTGAATTGTAAACTATCATTCCTGTTCATGTTGTTATAGTGTTTTATAATCTCAATCGTTTCTTTAATTAGTTTGTTACATGTATTTCATTCTCTGTCATATATCATATCATATCATATCATATCATATCATATCATATCATATCATATCATATCATATCATATCATATCATATCATATCATATCATATCATCTCATATATTTATATCATATCTCATCTCATCTCATCTCCATTAGGATATTGGATGAATAAGTATACTTGAATCTACCAGATTATCTTCATTCTAAATGCCACACTACAGCTGGATTAAGACACAGTAGGAATTATGGACCAAGACTATACAATTCAGTATTGAAAAATAATCCAGACCTAAGCAATTTACACATTCTTAAGTTTAAAAATAAAGAGAAAATATTTGTATGATATTTGTTAAATTTTATAATTATTTTAAGTGTTACTAGCATTATATGTTACTAATTTTTATTGTATTTATCTGATGCATGTAGCCTATAAGATAAAACATTGTAATAAATATAAATAGAACACTTTCTTAATTATTAACAGTGCATATCTCCAATAAATGATTTCTTAGCATCGCCACAGATACACTTGATTGTACTTTTCACTATCTCTGTCACTAGAGAGTTCTTGAAATTTATATTTTCCCCGCCATTCGTTAAATATTTTGATATGATACCTCTTGCACAAAAGGGGAGACCTATAACTGAAACTTGATTAATATATTTCAGTATTATTTGTATTTATCCTGGTAATAATGAACAGTTTGACTTGTAGACATTTTGTTTTTCAGCATTAACTTCCCATGATTGTATGAGAAGATTCGAAGAGAACGGCAGTTTCGTAGAACTACGGCTCCCCCCTACTACCAATAATGCATAACACAATGTCAATACGGCGGTTGCTGTCGTCTGCAATACAACGAACTTTTCTGTTAATTTTCGAGTTCGTAATTTTTTTCTTGGCTATTATATGCTTATTTAAATTGTGTTAACTCTCGCTAAGTGGTTTTATATTTTATTTTATCTGTCTTAGTATTTATTTTATTATTGTAAATAGTTTTGTTTTATTATTATTATTATTATTATTATTACTATTATTATTATTATTATTATTATTATTATTATTATTAATGAATTAATTTGTATTACTGTATTTGTATCATCTAATTCACGGTTATTCTATTATTATTATTATTATTATTATTATTATTATTATTATTATTGTTACTATTATTTCTATTATCAACATTATTATTGATCTCTGTAAAATTTATGTAGACTACTGGACTGTACCCGAGCACGAGCATATGCTCATTTCGGGTTTCAATTCATATGTAGGCCTTTCCTTTCAAATATAAATTGTGAATAAATTAGAATTAGAAATTAAATCTTCCTTCTTGAGTTTTCAGATAATAGGAATGTCCCTCGAAATACTTCACCAACAATTCACAAGATATTTCTAGCAATGGAAGTGCGAATTTTACGCATCTAGACCTACATTTGTTACATAATTTTCTATGTGAAGTCAGCGCAATGGATAGTTGGAGAAAATAAACAATCACGCAAGGTCAGAATGCTTTAGGCCTACATCCCCGAGTGGCCCGTAAGCGTAGAGAACAAGCCACGGTGGGTTTACATTCTCCAACTATCTATTGCGCTGGCTTTACAAGGTTTAACAGTTATAGCACTGTAACTGTTTAGGCCGCGTCTGTGACTCAAGTGTTAGCGCACTGGTCTTCCATCCAGGCGGTCCGGATTCGATACCCGGCCTGGTAGTGATGGAATATGTGGGGGAAATAGCAGACGTTGCAATGGTTTTTTCTCGGGGTACTCTCTTTTCCTCTATTATTCTACCAACACACTCTACTTCCTTCATTTCATCTATCATCTGTAATAGTTAAAGTAGGCTAGGGTCAAATCTTGGGGATAGTACGAGTTTTTTATGCCGATACAGGAATTGCTTGGGGCTTATCAGGCTACTTGTATGAGGACGGGACCTGGCTCTATCAGGGACCGAGGAGAAATGGCCCACATGTCATCATCGAATTCATGAATATCATCCAGGTCACATGTCGGTCCTAGACAATCATCGCATGTATAGGGCGCACGAAGGGCCAAAACATGTCTATGTATGTGTACGGACCCGTTTAGCGTTCAGCCCTGTGATTACATGGCCTAAGCGTCGTTTGTTGGAGCAGGTAGACCACAAGTAGGGGAAGATGGCTGTTGGTTAGGAGAGACTATTGGTTGCGGTTCACTATTCTTTTCCTTCACAAAGAGATTTGGGGCGACCAAGAAATAGATGGAATGACCGAGAGCACCTTCAAGAGTAGTAGCGGAGTAGGATCTTGTGGACATAATCAGGAATCGTTTATGATTTTGTTGTTATTGATGATGATGATGATAAAGATGATCATTCTACCAGACATTGTATTCTTCGATGTGCATGTTTGCTCTGAATCTGAAGGTTATTTGCTCTGAAACACGATTTGTGCTTCGAATTGTGTGGAAGGGTGAAAAAATAATCAGGGCTTAAAATTTTGGAATGATAAGAGACCGGCGGGCTGGCAATACAAGTAAATGTTCGACATGACAGTCAGCATCAAGTTATTTCTACGAACTGAAAGTTCTGGTGGAATAATTCTACTTCAGCGAGAAATCTCGTTACAAAATATTTCGACAATACTCTTACATACAGAGGGCTAGTGACTCTGTAAATCGTTCTATATGCTAATTGCTCACGCAGGTGGCCGTTGCTGATAAACGAACAAAAACTAATCCCAGTTACGTTCGTTTAAATTTCTTGACGGATTAACCTGAAGATCTGTCACATATTGTAATATATTCCGCATTACAGCAATTTGCTGCATTCCGCAAATAATTTATGCAGGTTTCTAATCACTACCTTGTTTTTTTTTGTGTGTGTTAGTGGATGGAAGTCGACTAATCTGCTATTTCAGGATTCTCTTTACATAATGGACTTGTTATCACCGCTATCACCATCACCATCACTGTCATTACACAGTTTGTTTTCCTGCTCCCACTCAAGTGGCAGAGTTTTAATATACATTCCAAAAAATTGATTCAAATCTCGACAGTAAAAGTGCAATCGTGATGATAAAGATGGCAGTACTGGACAAATTTAATCCTAACAATTTCGGTTCATTGTTATTGAAATGACTGAGGGTACTGAGCTCAGTTTTCACTGGGCGAACTAGTGAGTAAAATTATTCTGAACAAATACTTGTTTGTTCGCCAGATGTTCGCGAGAGGAATCAATGGGTGTTTTCAATGAGCGATTTTCAGCTCAGTACTTGCTTGCTCGCTCAGTGTAAGCGTATTATTTTATTGACGATTAATGACAAAGACATAATAACGGCTAGCGCTGCGTTTGTTATAGCGAGTTTATTGTTATAAAAGAAGAAAAAGACCGTGCTAGGTATCGAATATTTTGAAAGAAACGTTCATAAAACGCTGAAATATTTATTTCTAAACACTGAAGTCTGAACCAGAAGTTTTTTTTTTTCATAGAATTAATTAACGAGGAAGATTTTGAGAAACTATTATAGTTAAAGACAATATAAAAAACATTAAATGACGAGAAGGAATTCCTTAGAGATAAAAAATTAGCTCTTACTCTGCGTTAAACATGAATGATTCCATTTTGTTTTTAGCTTAAATATCAGTGCATGCAGAAATTATGTTTACTGGCGTCTAGACATAATTTCTACTTGAATTTTTTTACGTTGCTCTAATAAAGAAGGATTATTCCTGTAGCCCAGGCATGTCAATTGATGCCCACAGGAGCAAGTGCGCGCTTTAGAGCCCAGGAGAACCTGAGCGCTTTACAACGGAAAGGAAAGAGACAGACGAAAGAGGTGGTATATGCCGCTTGGTCGAGCTATATTCAGGGAAGGCCAGCACTGATTCAATAGATAAAGGGAAGAGAACTTATTAAAACTGATCCATGTTAATTTTTAGATTTGCCTGAGAAGTTTAAGTACATTATAAGAATGTAAGTTTTAATTTTAATGCTCATTTTGCACAAGTTTCATTTTTTTATTAAAAAAATATTTTCTCAACTTTTCATATAGAAAAATGAAATTTTCAGGTATAGGCCTATTTATTTAGTAGCCTTACAGAATGTTTTCGTAAATCTAATATACCGTATATACGTATTACTGAAGATAGTGTATTGAAAATTTTGAAAATATTCGCATGGAAATTGTTTGTAAGGAAATGAATTATCAAAGCAACCACTGTTACATCATAAGCAAAATATACGTGCCCATGTGTTTTAAAAATGTCAGCTCTATAGCTTCAGCAGATTTCGAGGAAATAATTTAATATTCTGATTATAGGAAGCTGCTCACAAATATCACCTTAAAAGCATAATGCGATAAGAGTTTTGTTATGAAATATTAGTTGCACTTAAAACAGATACAGTACCTACATAGGTAACTTTGCTTTGTACTGCAATATTGTTTTGATTAGTTTATTGATTACTTATGTAAGGCTAAAGATGCCATCAATATAAATTCCAACTTATCATGTCATACTCAATCTCTTTCTTTGGAATATCACTTTCTTTATGAATGATGTGTTTCATCCACTTAATACAGTATAATATTATACTACTATGGAATTTAAGTGAATATTCCTTTTTAACTCTCTATTATGTTATTAAGATTTAAAACACAAGTGCAATGGCTATTAAGAAATCAGTGTTAGTACTTTTGTTTTACAGACAATATAGATAGCATTAAACAGAAAGAAGCGATATAAAAATAACGACATAAAATTTCACGTTCCGTTTGAAGTTTGTGCACCACTGTTTTCTAAATTTAACAGGTTGCTTATTCATATACACAACCCTTCCTCTTTCCATACTTAGCGCTTGCTGCCCGCTCGCGACGCCAAGGTCAGAAAAATGCACTTGCTTTGACATCACTGCTGTAGCCTATACATATTATACTACTTTATCTTGCGTGTTATTTACGAAATCGGAAAAAAGATCGGAGTCTGGCTGAGCCGTAAAGACAGCTAGCGAATGCGCGTAATGATTGCTCGGCGACAAGGACCGTTTTCATCTACAAACTACAAATATAACGAACGAAAAGTCGCTTACTTCATCTAGTCGTTCACACCCGAACGATGTTTGTTCGGCTGTCATGTTCCCACTGATAGACAAACGAAGATTCACTTGCTCGTCGTTCGTCACCATTCGTTCGACAATGAAAACGTGGCAAAAGCTTTGCCATTAAAAAAAAAAAAAGCAGCGTATACAATAAATTGTTTAGTCAACTGTCCGAAGACGGGTCTGAACCTCACAACCGATACAACAATGCACCACTTATGAGGCAACTAGGCCAGGAGATAATTGGGTAGTGTGGCCAGTTCCTTTCCCCTTAGAATAAATTATGGAATAAAATTCACGTTTAAGAATAATCTGCAAGCATGCCTGTTCTAACAGAGTTACGTCTCTTATTTTGTATCGTAGTCATTGCAACTATTATCGTGTTAATACTGATGGTTTGGATTACAAATATGTAAATCAAATGTGACGAGTGGGAAATGTATGTATGATCAGAATGTGAAATGAGTGAATTATAGGGATTAAAGCATTAAGATTCTTTAATGTAAGAAACAGTACCTTACTGCATTTTTACTTAAATTTTAACTTCAAGTGTTATTCAAGTTCAGTAAAAGGCACTAGGATGACAAAAGTAAAGGGATACGAAATGGATTTTGCTGGATATACCCTAACCACTAAACTCTTAGAGAATGTGTCGACGATAGAACAGCATTTGCATTCACGGAAGCTCATAGATCAGAGAACGGTTAAACTGATTTCCTTAGAAATTCACTAAACTGTGCAAGAATAAATGGGATGTCAATCACAGCAAGCAGGTAGAGCATTCTTTCTCTCCGGGATGGAAAGGTTTTCGCTCAAACCGTGCTGACCACAAAACCACGGAATTTCTGTAACTCTGAAAGGACCGTTAGGGACACACTGCAACAATGGATAAAGAAGGAAAGGTAGAACGTATAAGAAGAGAAAACAGGGAAAAATATAATGGTCAATTCTACTACTCTTACTATAGACCTACTGTAATTAAAGCAGTGATGATGAAGAAAGCGGTGATGGTAATGCACAATGGTGACCAAATAATGGATATGATATTAATGCTGCTGATTGAAATGATGGTAATGGTGGCAGTAATAGTGGTACTTGGGATCGTGATATTTAGGGCCCGGAATGTTATGTCTTTACATATTTTTTGCTCCAGTGAACATAGCTGAAACTTCGTATGACGATGTTACGCACCTCCAGAACCCAATTGGCGAAGTATTTTCTTCATATATATAATTGAATGTGGGTATGTATGTATGTGTGTATGTTCTCTATACAAATCTACACGCTTTGATCGATATGTGTCAAAGTTTGCACATTTAACCTTCATAACCAGGAGAAGAACATAGGCTACATTAAAATTGTGCAAATGGAAGTTAAATTAATTAAAAATATAAAAAATAAAAATAAATAGATCAAATATTCATGTATAATATTAAAATGCAAAATCTTCTACAGTCAATTATTGTTCTTTATTATTGTATGTCGTATTCAACATCGACTTTCACGAGGCCATGGAAAAAGCAAAAAGATAAGAAATAACATTGTAGATATATCATGAAGGCCAAAAACTAGACAATTCATGCAATAAGTATCTTTATGCAGTCCAGAACCGTATTATGTGTTTCTCGAGACAGTTGTAGATAGTGAGCAGACTGTGTTTTATCAAACTGAATTCTTGAATTATTTGAAATCACAAGGATTGCCAACACAATTTAATACTTAATACTGAATCACCAGTAGTACTATTGCGAAATATTGACCCACAAAAATTATGCAATGGAACAGGAATTGGTGTGAAAAAACTCATGCCAAACGTAACAGAAGTGACAGTATTAACTGGCAAAACGAACGGAGAAGATGTTTTATCCCACATATTCCTATGATAGCCAGTAACATGCCATTCGATTTTAAGCAACTGCCATTTGAGTGCGACTAGCATTCGTAATAACTGTAGTAAAATAAAGTTCAAGGATAGTCGCTCAAAGTTGCAGACATTCACGTAAAATCTCCGTGTTTTTCACATTGTCAATAATTGCGTAACTTGCTTTCGAGTGAGCACACCTAAACATATTATATACATACATATATATACACACATTTATACAAAAGAGGGGAAAAGGAATTGTATGCATATCAATGATACTTTTGTCATGTTCCTAATGTAGTATATGAATATAAGTAAACCTACTGAAAATAAGACTATATTAATTCTAAAGTATATAGCTTACAAAATATTACTGCCCATGTCCAATAATGTGTTATTGCGAAATTCTATCTGTGTAATCATGTTGCCAGTGTAGTAAGAACAGTCACTTTACTTCTATAACATATGTCTTTTAGAATATTATTATTTATGTTGACTTCAGGCAAAATTATACTCTATCTGCAGTCTGTATATAAAATAAAAAGTAATATATTTAATATATTCTGAATTTGTTAGATGTAATATCTCAAGTCATATTTAAAAACCCCGGGTATGATATAAGCGGGCGTACAGCTGTCAAGGGGTAAAAAAATCTTCCAATATAAATTGAAATATATACGTATATATTGAATTTTTGATACGACAGATAGACAGATAAATTTCGGCTCCTTAGGTGACGATGGTGAGCATTCAAAATCTTTTCTTCTCAACTGCCAAGAAATGAGTGCTGCTAACCATACAACTATAGCTAGATTATTTAAGAAATCACTGAAGTTGTTATGGCCAGGTGGGATTAACTACGATAACGTGCTTCTCTTTCTAACCGCTGGAGCGGCATAGGCCTACATGAAGAATGCTGCCATGGGATTGAGTGTGAGTTACCCCAACCTGATTCATGTTGTGTGTGGTTCATTGCTTGCGTCGTATCTGCGACATAATACGTACTATATTTCCTTATGTTGACTGCTTAATTGCAAATGGAAAAAAAGCATTTGTGAAAGCATTCCTTCGCACAGAAACATTCCAGAATAGAGCACCAGGCGTACCTTTGCCGCCATTCCCAGTGGTAACTAGATGGGGCACATGGCTCAGTGCGGCAATCTATTATGCCGATCACTTTGAAGCATTCTATGGTGTTGTGCACGAACTATGTGAAGACGACGCATCATCTATTGCAGCTTTGCAAGAACTGTATAAAAATCCAACGTTAAAAACTGATCTGATGTTCATAATATCGAATTTCACGTTCGTTATTGACTCAATGAAGACCCTGGAAAGTGCGCGAATCACTCTATCTGACTCTGTTCACTAGGTGAAGAACGCTATCACAAACATATGAAGTACCTCTGGAAGGCATTGGGACACGCTACAAAAATAATAATCTCTCTTCGGAAAAAAAAAAAAAAAAAAAAAAAAAAACCTATGATTCAAGACCATATCTGTTATTGCCAGCGTCTTGGAAGGTGAAGAGGTCGAGGATTTAGCCTCTTTTCCAGGAAATCTTACTGCGAAGCAACTGGCTTCATTAAAATACGCCATGCTCACAACATGCAATGTGGAAAGAACATTTTCACGCTACAAGACCGAGTTTCGTGATAATCGACATTCCTTCACTAGTGAGAATTTGAGAATGGAGTTTGTTACGCACTGCAACGTCGATATGATGTAGAATAAAGGGGATGATAGGACCACTAAATGGAAAATTGTCTGCAACTCAAACCAGTTAAGTTACTCAGTTTCAACTACAGTATACTCTAGTCAGGTAGCCTGTTTCCTCCTCTATCTCCCATATTAAACTTAGGGGAGAGTCGGGTAGTATCGGACATCGGGTAATATCGGACAGTGCGTTTCTTTCATCTACCACCATATGGTAGTACCTGAATGACATGGTTACGTTTCTCTATGCGACATCACAGAAACGTAACAATGTCAATCAGGTACTATCATCGTGTGGTAGATGAAAGAAACTCACTGTCCGATATTACCCGATGTCCGATACTACCCGACTCTCCCCTAAATTCGTTGCTTTCAAATGTTAAATGCTGTTTTGAACCAAGTCAACATACTCCACGGTCCTATTCGACAGACAACGTGCGGGTGTATAGGTCCACATAGATGAGTGAAAGGGACCACTTCGAGGAATGTGGAATTATGAAAAAACACACTCTATTAATACCTATCAGACATATTTAGTATTTTTATAACTTGTTTAATTAATTTTACAATAATTAACATTATTACAAACACTAGGTTTGATACGTAGAATAAACAAAACAACATCTATAGAAAAGCATCTATAGAAAAATGGAAACATTACTGGAACCAATTACAGTACTGTATTACTAAGTACTTACAGACAAATTTCAGAAGCTAAGCTTAAAGTTTGAGACCCTGGAAAAATGTATATTACCAGTCCTACTGTATGGATGCCAAACCTGGTCCCTGACATCAAAACAGAGGCGTATGCTTCAAGCCTGCCAATGCAGTACGGAAAGAAAAATCCTGCAACTTTCTCTGAGGAACAAAGTCAGGAACGAGGAGCTACGCAACCGTACCGGCATGAAAGACGCCCTAAACACCGCCGAAAGCTTAAAGTGGAAATGGGGAGGGCACGTGGTAACGATGGACCACAGACGATGGACGCACAGACTGACATTGTGGGATCCCAGGATCGGCAGAAGAAGAGTGGGACGCCAGACGACTAGATGGGCCGATTTCTTCAAGAAGAAGGCAGGAGCACATTGAACGAGCAGTACAAGAGACAGACAGCTATGGAGAATTCTAGAAGCCACCGTCATCAGTGTGTAGTGTGGTGCGAATCTTACAAGTGCATGTAGTGTTTGTGTACATAGAAACGAAGTAGTGCAGCCAAGATCAGGTGAAACTTACGAGCTTGGAGAGAGAGGAGAGAATGAGTTATCGGAAAGAGAGTTTGTTTCATGTGGTTAAAATACAAGTCTACCGACACGAAGTTCATCTCAGACTAAAACCTATCGTCACCCTCCATACCCATTGGTGATACAGCCAGGGTACATGATAAGGTCACAGGACGGTCTTGTCTCCTCTACTGTAACTGAATCCTACCCACGCACTCTTAACCTCCTCATTAAATACCTGTTACACAGCATTCACCATCCACCATCTCTTCAACGAATACAGCAAATATAAGTATGAAAGACAAAAATATGGAGTTCAAAACGATTCATTATCTACATTCAACAATCTCCAACTCCGTCCAAAGAAACTCGCTTACAAATTAGATTTACTTTCAATGTTATTTTAAGTGATCGTGGTTCATTCAATTTAGGGTGCTCCTTGTTAATATTTTTATACTATTGTATTAGTATTATTTTATTATTATTTATACATCTTGATTACACAACTTTTAACACTGTATCACTTCGGAATATGTATGGTAAGACTTTCCTGTGTTAAATTTCAACGTACCTCGTTTACATGTTTCGACCTATTTATGGGTCATCTTCAGAACTGGTCGTTGTTGGTCTTGGCGCCTCTTGTTCTGTTTCCTGTGAGGGCGTGTTCCCGTTCCTCTTTGACTCTACACTATACCACAGGAACACACCCTCACAGGAAACAGAATAAGTGGCGCCAAAACCAACAACGACCAGTTCTGAAGATGACCCATAAATAGGTCGAAACATGTAAACGAGGTACGTTGAAATTTAACACAGGAAAGTCTTACCATACATATTCCGAAATTATTATTTATTATTAGTATTAATACTGAACTATGAACCAAGAGGACACAGAAATGTTGGTAGACCAAGAACAAGATGGATAGACGACATAAACTTTGAAGACGGAACAGGCCAATAGGCCTAATCCCTGTGGTTGATGATGATGATGATTAGTATTAATTATTATTAGTAGTATTAATTTATTATTAATTGTATTGCTAATTATTTATTATTAATTGTCATTATTGAGTGTAATTAGTTACCATTGCCACTGGGTATTTACCTATTTTCAGTGTGAATAAATACATCCTTCAAAGATACTGGCCACTGGACTTCAATCGAAACTCAGTGCTATAACACAGCTTTATTGTAAAATCAATAATGTAAACGATAAATGTAATACCATAGTACTCGTAAATAGTGAGAATATGACATAGATATCAAAGCGACTATAAATTAATTAATTAATTGTAAAAGTCAGTAAATGAAATAGCCCTACCCCTGACCGCGTTACAAGCTCTCAGTAGGGTTAGAATTGTTATGGCTAAGCTTAAAAATTCAGCTTGTAAACAGACCGGAAAAAAGATGGCAGGGCACGTTAATGCGAGGACAGAACAGGCCATTGCGCCTAATCCCTGAGAAAGAAGAGCAAGAAGAAGTAGCCTAGTGCCAGAGGTATGCATCGGACGTTTTCGCTCGAGCACCAAGTAGTTCATAGCATAATCCGATAGGTAACGCACATGCGTGATGGGTAAAATTGTCACGAGCGATAAATCCTCGAACAGTATAAGCCGAGCGTTAGACATTCGTTCTTGTTACAGTGATGAACTGTGTAGTAACATCATAGATGTTTATCATTTCAAAACTTTGCAGTGTTTAACTAACCTCTCCATAGTATAAGAGTTGTTACTACAAAACTTGCTTTAAAATGTAATGTAAATGTTGTAGGTAAATGTTTCCCCCCCCCCCCACACAGGAGTGATTTTATTTTTGTCACATCTCATAGATGTTATTGGATGTAAATGTAATTATTATAAACGGAGAACACATCACAATAATGCAAGAACTGTATCAAGTTTTCTAGTAGTAGTAGTAGTAGTAATAATAATAATAATAATAATAATAATAATAATAATAATCATCATCATCATCATCTCTAATAATTAGTGTATCAATCTTTGCGTCTGTAACAGTTGTGCAGCATGATTAGCCTATTCGTTTTATTATATTTTCTATGGCGTTATCTCTGTACTAATATTGTTATTAATCTACTGCTATATCACTAATATTTTGTAAAACATTTCTACATTGTCGCAGTATATAGGCGGAATACTATGTATGGACCTATCATATTATATATGTGGTAAATCAAATATTGAACAATTGTTAATTAGCAATAATAATTGTATATCGAAGTTTTTCATACTATTTTATTTATAACTTCATGTTCCTGTTTTGGCACGTTCCATTGACTGTTCCATTGTCATAAACGCAGAAAATAAAACCTTATTTTTACCGTGTGAGCAAAACATATGTGTATCTTATCTGTCGCCTTCCATAGAAGATAAGACATGTCGGTGAGATGATCTTGTACTGTGCTTCTATTTATTACGAGCGTATCACGACCGATCGTATCTCACTCGAGGGTGCGATACTCGACCGAGTTCAAGCGAGCGATTTAACTCTAATGCAGCACTCTGCCGAGAGCATTCAAATTTAAAATGATAACAATGACATGAATAAAATAATGTCACTGGAAATTTAGAACAAAATAAATATCGATATTAATTCCATGCATTTGCGTGCATGTTTTACTTAAGTCAGTGCTATAACATTTTATGTTGTTTAATAAAAAATAAGACTCGATCTGGCCATATTCTTCTACTACTTAGGATTCTGTAAGCAGAAGCCCCGTCTCCCAATTAGCCCCCTCTCGAACTGCTGGCTGCTACGTCATAATAAAAGGGAACTGATATCTGGGTCACTTCTCAGCCGCGTAAGAATGTGAAATCATAAACTCAGAACGAAAACTAAAATGTGATGTCATAAAATCAACATTAACGGTTACAGATGAAACCTATGAACGCTTTCAGACTATCGTATTCAACGAAAGAGTTTTAGAAGTAATCTGTTTTTCACGAGAAGCTTTATGGTCAACTAAAACTGACGCGAAACTGGAGGAGCGAAGTCAATTGCAGGTGGTCCGAGATAACGGATGATGAAGCGAGCAGGATTTCCTCTCAACAAGAAGCTCAATATTTCCTCTCTCCACGGACTCAGTTAGTATGCAGGCATGGCATGCAGGGTCAGAGTGAGTACATCTTCAACTACCTCAACGAAAAGGGAGAAAAATCGCGGGGGAATAAATCTCATCGCGGCCAGACTTTCGTTAAAGTAGAAGCCGCGACCCAAATGCTTCCAGCGGATATGCAACAGAATGAAAGGCATTAATGACGATTCAATCTATATATATATATATATATATATATAATTTGAACTGGTAATGGAAATTACGAGAAAACGGCTGAACGGGTTTTAATGAATGACTCTTCATTTTGAAGTTTGCAACCCAAAGATTTTCAGAAAAATAGTAGTTTTCAGTGAAATGTCAATTTTCCTACATAATTTTCATATTTTCCAAAATCCATCGGTCGTCAATTTTGAGAATAAAACAAAACACACACACTACAATAAGCAATATTACACAAAGGCCATAACCTGTAGGATTTCTGATATATTTAGAGCAAATCAGAGCAGATTCTGTGACATCATAATGACAAAAATATGTTGATCTTCATTTGTGTGGTTTTTATAACTCTATAATTGGTTATTAAAAACTTTCAAGACTATACTTAGTAAAGTGATTTATTTGTAATTTACGCCAGTATCATCGAACTCCGTTCGTGGAAGGGGTAGCAAACGGTGTTTTCTGTTTTCAACCGTTAATCCAAAGGTATAGCTAGGTTAATATTAAAAATATTAGTAAAAATAAAATGATGTCCCTGTACTTGTCACTATCACTCTTACTAGAGGGTTATTAAAAATTTATATTTTCCCCGCCATTCATGAAATATTTTGATATGAAATCTCTTGCACAAAAGGAGATACGAGTATCTATAACTGAAACTTGATTAATATATTTCAGTATTATTTGTATTTATCCTGGTAATAATGAACAGTTTGACTCGTAGACATTTTGTTTTTCAGCATTAACTTCCCATGATTGTACGAGATTTCGAAGAGAACGGCAGTTACGTAGACCTTCGGCCCCCTACTACCAATGATGCATAGCACAATGTCAATACGGTGGTTGCTGTCGTCTGCGATACATCGAACTTTTCTGTTGATTTTCGAGTTCATTTTTTTTCTGGTTACTAAGCTATATGATTATTTAAGTTGTGTTAACTCTCGCTAGTGGTTTTATACAGGGTGTATCAAAAACACGTGTACAAACTTCAGGCATGGGTTCCTTACACCAAAAGAAGGGAAAAAGTTCATATGAACATATGTCCCATAATCCTTTGTTTCCCCGTTATTCATTTATTACTAAAAGTTTGCGTTCAACGGCCTTCGAGGTCCAACCTCAAAACTTCATTTCTTTATGCACTCATTCATAGAAGACTGTGACTCGTTGTATCAGAAATGGACTGCAGATGGCGAAGTGTTGCCATGGAGACTTGTTTACATGTGTCATTAGTCTGTCTTCAACGTTGCATTTGTGAACGTGGAGTGAGTTAACGTGTTTCGTTCAACCATGGCAGGACGATATTCATTTCGTGAGCAGGCTGACATCATTTTTATGTGTGCTCGCGCGAATGGTAATGGACGCGAGGCTGTACGGCTGTATCAGATGGCGTTTCCAGACGGAAGACAACCGAATCATCAAACCTTTGTTGCTGTGTATCGTCGCGTTGCTGAGACAGGAACCGTTGCACCACAGACTGGTGATCGAGGAAGACCAAGAGTTGTTCGTACGCCGAACCTCGAAGAAGACATTTTACACTGTGTCGAAGACGATCCAGGTATCAGTACAAGACAATTGGCTGTGGCAACTGGCACATCACACAGTACAGCATGAAGGGTACTTCACGAGCAGCTCTTGTATCCGTATCATATGCAACGTGTGCAGGGCCCTTCGCCTGCCGATTATCCACCACGGGAGAACTTTTGCCGATGGTTTCTAGCACAAATAGCCAATCCATTGTTTGTCTCATCAGTTTTGTTTACAGACGAGGCAACGTTTGGGAGAGATGGAATTACCGATTTCCACAATGAACACGTATGGGCAGATCGTAATCCTCGTGCTGTATTTCAGGCTAGACATCAGCAACAATTTAGGATTAATGTGTGGGCTAGAATTGTAGGTGACTGTCTGGTAGGTCCATACGTTCTACCAGCACGTCTTACAGGTGCTATCTACAGGGACTTTATCCAAAACACTCTTCCAGAATCACTGCACGAAGATGTGCCTCTGAACATAAGACAAAACATGGGTTCATGCATGATGGGGCTCCAGCACATTTTAGTCGCCTTGTTCGAGATACACTGACTGGTGTCTACCATGACAGATGGATAGGCAGAGGAGGACCAGTTCAATGGCCAGCACGTTCTCCCGACCTCAATCCTTTGGATTTTTATCTTTGGGGGCACCTTAAACAATTGGTTTATGGAGCAGACATCCCGGATCAAGAAACTCTTCGTCGACGTGTCATGGAAGTGTGCGAAACCATTCGACATCATCCCGGAGTATTTGAAAGGGTGCGACAGTCCATGATTCGACGAGTGCATGCATGTCTAGAAGCAAGAGGAGGACATTTCGAGCATTGGTTATGAGTTTTATGTGTTGGCATATTATGAGTGTACCAATGTGTTGAACAGTTCCTAACGGGGAAACAAAGGATTATGGGACATATGTTCACATGAACTTTTTTCCTTCTTTTGGTGGAAGGAACCCATGCCTGAAGTTTGTACACGTATTTTTGATACACACTGTATTTTATTTTATCCGTGTTAGTATTTATTTTATTATTGTAAATATTTTTGTATTATTATTATTATTATTATTATTATTATTATTATTATTATTATTATTATTATTAATGAATTAATTTGTATTACTATCTTTGTATCATCTCCGTGACGGATATTCTATTATTATTATTATTATTATTATTATTATTATTATTATTATTATTATTACAATTATTTTTAACATCAACATTATTATTGATCTCTTTAAAATATATGTAGACTACTGGACTGTACCCGAGCACGAGCATATGCTCATTTCGGGTATATATTCATATGTATCATTTCAAATGTAAATTGTGAATAAATTTGAATTTGAATTTGAATTTGTTAAAAATAATTTACAGATCTGATTCTGTGGTGTGTAATTTTCTGAGTACATCTGTGTACTAGATATTAAAAACTAAGAAACTTAACGTGGTTTGATGACATTATCACCATTAAAAGTGAAATATTATTATAGTAAATGCCATGATACGAGTATTTGTCACATATATACATGTTAATGATATAGCCTATTTATGATATGAAACTCAAACCTTTTGGGTTATGTAAGTAGGTGTAGAGAAAATATTAATTAGATCTTCATTTCTACAATTTACTGAGTGACAACTGTATAATATATACAGTACATGTTACTGAAAACTACAAAACTTACATAAGTTAAAATTATTGTTATTAAAAATGAAATATTTTTATAGTTATTAATCAAGTTGTGTGGGCCTCTTTCATATATTAAATGGCGGTTGGTGTAGATATTTATATCCGTGATTATCTCCAGTATTTTCCGGAGAGAGCGCAAAAATTACAGTTCCTAAGGAAAGACCAAAAGGTATTACTTACTGATAAAATAAGAGGTCTACAAGATTTTGTAATCTCCCGATCATTTCAGCAGGATAAAATAATTCTACCCTCTACATTTCAAGGTAGTTCACGAAACATGCAGCAGCTTTACGAAGATGCTATGTCTATTGTTCGAACGTATGGCAAACCTGACATTTTCTTAACTCTCACCTACAATCCACAACGACCTCTACTACTGTTTTACTCCCACATGAAAAATCCATTGATCGTCCTGACATTGTTACTTGCGTTTCGACTTTTAAACTAAAAAACTGAAGATGGGTAGGTTAAAGAAAAAGTATTTGGCATAAAAAAACCATTCAAAGAGAGTATGTTTCATTATTAAGGAGAAAATAACTTTTAAAATGACTGGTAGGCCTATTCTTCATTGAAAATAAATCTCTAAAATTTTTATTTGTATTTCTAATGAACTTAGTTTGCAGCATTTGCTGCACAAGCCACTAGTATTTACTCTAAAACTGTCTATAAACCTATTGTCTGGCATGAAACAATTTTACTTTTCTATTTAAAAAGATTGGCACTGAAGTGATATGAATGTTACAGTATATCACCGGTGTGTTAAGAATTGTTCCATTTAAGCCTAATTGTAAATCGTTAAAACGTTGCTTTCGTGGTTCACACACAAATAACAAATGGATGTGTAAGAGGCAGTAAAGTAATAGAAATTTACGGGGATGATCTCATGAAAAGATGACGCCGGGAAGTGAGCCTGAGTCCGCTGTATGCAAAGCTATCGGGCGAGGGAAGTCGCTATGAATTTTACAGTGGGATGTACTTCAAGAACGCTATATTATAACGGCACTTAGCAAATGAGCTGCAGAGGAACGCTCGTATTGTTTAATATTTATTTAATCTTATAATCCTGACTGACATCCTTACACACCAACACAGCACTTAAAACATTCATGAATGCTCACAAGTCACATAACTGCACGTTTCAAATAGAATTTGTTTAGAAATTGAGATCGTTTTAACACAAGCGGCGAAATATAAATGAAAAAGTTGAATAATTCTAGTATGTTGACGAGACAATCTACCAATCCAAACATTAAAAATAAATATCTAGAGTGCATCCAGTTTTCCCTTCATTTCATTTTTGGAGTTTCCTAACCTCTCACATAGTTCCAGTCTGGAAGACCAGAGGATAGGAACGCTTGAAAGTGCTTCAGTAGGGATTGGAGATGTGGTTAAAGGAGTGTATTAAAATTGTACAGCTAGAAAAATTAAAAAATAAATAAATAAACTATAAATTCGCTTAATAATCCAGTACATGAATGTCAATGAGAATTGAAATTTACATATAGAGAGAATGGAAAATGTTAGATTGTTAAGGAAGACATGAAATACAAAATGACATTAAAGATGGAACACTGGGCTATGGAAGAGAAGATTATAAAAAAAAATGTTTAAGCGTAATCTGTGGTACACAACGAGGTTAGGAGGTTCAGTTGGAATAATGATTATCTTCTAATGCAGGCATTATCCTGAAAATAGAAACTGAAATCCCTGCACGTCCTGTTAGATTCATGTTAGGTAAAATGGCTGAGGGGCGCAGAGTTTTTTTTTAAGTACTTCTGTGTAACAAATCATTTTTATTACAAAATTTTATTAATTCTTTATCGTATTTTACCATATTAGATTTTCAGATGACAAAGACATTAAACAAATAATTATCCATGTTGAATCTTTCGTACACTACTTTTAACACTTGAATATAAATAACTGATTAAATGGCGATCTTACTCGTGTTAATTGTATAAGCATGTGTGGCTTACAGCTGTTTCGGTCCTCCTTCACACCATCCTCAGAGCCTACTAGATCTCGGAGTCATCTCGAACTTCGCTGCCTGTTGTCTGGGTGCGTTCGATTGTTGAAAAGTGTTGAAATGTGGTGTCAAATAGTGTGTGTGTCCTGAAATTGATCTGTGAGTTGAGAATTTGATCAGGGTGTGTTTTGGTGTGTCTGTATATTTCATATTGTTCTAGTGTGTTGAGTTTTTGGTTTTTGGGTTGTATGTGTAAGATTTCCATGTCTGTATTTATGTTATTGTATGTGTGGTTAGCATTGGTTATGTGTTCGGCATATGTAGATGTATTGTGTCCTCTGGTTATTGCTTTAACTCTGGTTATTGCTTTAATGTGTTCTTTGTATCGCGTTTGGAATGATCTGCCTGTCTGTCCTATGTAGAAACTGTCGCAACTATTGCAAGTGAGTTTGTATACGCCTGTGTGGTTGTATTTATTTGTTTGTGTTGTTTGTGTGTTGAGATGTCTTTGTAGTGTGTTTTCTGTTCTGTATGCTATGTTGTATTTCTGTTTTCTGAATGAGGATGAGATCTTGTGTGTGTTTTTGTTTTCGTATGTTAGTGTGATGTATTTTTTGTGTTCTTGTGTTTGTGTTGTGTTTGTTGAGTTTTTGTTTTGTCTTCCTTATGTATTTAATCTTTCTTCTTCCTGTATCATGAAGACACTAAATAGATAGGCCTAATCAACTAGATCTATGTTCTCTCATGGAACTTTTTAAAGCGGATTAACGAATGATCTTGTTAGTAATGCATTTGTGTAGCTGATTTTTAATGTGACAACGTTTTTTAATCCGTGTTTGCTTTTAGCTTACGATATCGTTTGCGTTTTTGTTTTTGAAAGAATTTTAGACTTATGGGCGGAAATAGCCAGAGTAGCTGAGGCGCTCTCTTTGAACTCACTAACTTCTAAAGCGGATCAATTTCAGCTTCTTTCAATGCAAAACTTTAAATATTCTATCTCGATAAAACATCTTCATCAGTTACAAAAGTGGTAGGCTTCTCTCCGTGTTACAGTTTCTGATATTTGATACGTAAGGCTCACTTTAAAAAGTGTATAAACGAAAATTTGACTGAGCAAATAAGATATTCCAGTGTTTACCCTGAGAGTGTTTCATATGAAGAAAAGTAGTCGCAAATTTATCATTTGATGAGAAACTGAGAATAACAGTGAAAACAATTACTTATATTGTGATAGGCCTATAACATGCGGAAAAGAAAATATGTTCCTAGAATAAATCGCTTAAATATTAGGAATACTGAACAATAGTATTAACATCATTCCTAAATTATTAAAACTTTCTAAAGGACTAGTAACCGAAATGGATTACTGCAGATCAGAAAAGATAACACCCGGAATAGTGTGAAATACAGTCTACAATATGATTACAGCAGATTTTATTTTAGGCTTATTAATTAAGACTAAGTAAGAAGACTGGAAAATGACAGAGTACCAGAAGAGATTTTACAGAGTACTTGATGACCGACAGAAAAGAGAAAACGAAAAACAACTTGAAAGGTGGAAGGAAAGAACAATAGGACGACAGAGAAGCTTAGATGTTAGAAAATATCCTTATGTTATGAATATAGGAACGTTATACGTTGCTAATTAAGCGAAAACAGACAACTATGAAATTAAGAAATTAGAAACAGAGTTTATAAATCTGGATGCTGCAACGATTCCAATTTTATTATTTTAATACCTACAGAATCAAACCGTGGTTTGACGAAGATTGTAGCATGGTAGAAGAAGGAAACAGGCAAAATTGAAATTCTTACAGGATCCAGTTGAGGTGAATAGAGATAATTATTTCAATAAAAGACGGGAAGCAAATCGTATACTTAGGAATAAAAAGAGAGATTACTTGAAGGAAAAACTGAATGAGGTAGAAACAAATAGTAAGAATAAAAACATTCGAGATTTATATAAGGATATAAAGGAATTTAACAATAGATATCAGGCAAGGTAAACTCATCAAAGATGAGAATGCTTGCAGACTCTCATTCAATCCTGAACAGATGCAAAAACTATTTTGGGCAATTACTAAATGTACATAGGCCAAATAGAAATGATCGAGATGAAATTGAAATACAAACTGCTGAACCATTTATTCCCGAACCCACACTTTCAGAAGTCGAAATTGCGATAGAAAATCTGAAAAATTGTAAATCCAAAGGTATCGATCAAATTCCAGCAGAATTAATATAAGAAGATGGACGCGCATTATCTAACGAAATTTATAAGCTTTTACTTGCTCTTTGGGAAAAGGAAATTGTACCAGAACAATGGAAGGAGTCCATAATCATACCCATCTCAAAGAAGGGGGACAAGACTAACTGTAGTAACTTTCGAGAAATATCACTTTTGTTGACATCGTACAAAATTTTGTCCAATATTCTTTTGAGAAGATTAACTCCATATGTAGATGAAATTATTGGGGATCATCAGTGTGGCTTTAGACGTAATAGATCAACTATTGCTCAGATATTTTGTATTCGACAGATAATGGAGAAAAATGGGAGTATAAGGGTATAGTGCATCACTTATTCATAGATTTCAAAAAGGCATATGACTCGGTTAAGAGAGAAGTTTTATATGATATTCTTATTGAATTTGGTATTCCCAAGAAACTAGTTCGATTAATTAAAATGTGTCTCAGTGAAACATACAGCAGAGTTCGTATAGGTCAGTTTCTGTCAGATGCGATTCCAATTCACTGTGGGCTAAAGCAAGGAGCTGCACTATCACCTTTACTTTTTAACTTTGCTCTAGAGTATGCCATTAGGAAAGTCCAGGATAACAGAGAGGGTTTGGAATTGAACGGGTTACATCAGCTGCTTGTCTATGCGGATTACATGAATATGTTAGGAGAAAATCCACAAACGATTAGAGAAAATACGGGAATTTTACTTGAACCAAGTAAAGAGATAGGTTTGGAAGTAAATCCCGAAAAGACAAAGTATATGATTATGTCTCGTGACGAGGATATTGCACGAAATGGAAATATAAAAATTGGAAATTTATCTTTTGAAGAGGCGGAAAAATTCAAATACCTGGGAGTAACAGTAACAAGTATAAATGATACTCGGGAGGAAATTAAACACAGCATAAATATGGGAAATGCCCGTTATTATTCGGTTGAGAAGCTTTTATCATCCAGTCTACTGTCAAAAAATCTGAAAGTTAGAATTTATAAACAGTTACATTACCGTTTGTTCTTGATGGTTCTGAAACTTGGACTGTCGCTTTGAGAGAAGAACACAGGTTAAGGGTGTTTGAGAATAAGGTGCTTAGGAAAATATTTGGGGCTAAGAGGGATGAAGTTACAGGGGAATGGAAAAAGTTACACAACACAGAACTGTACGCATTGTATTCTTCACCTGACATAATTAGGAGCATTAAATCCAGACGTTTGAGATGGGCAGGGCATGTAGCACGTATGGGCGAATCCAGAAATGCATATAGAGTGTTAGTTGGGAGGTCGGAGGGAAAAAGGCCTCTAGGGAGGCCGAGACGTAGATGGGAAGATAACATTAAAATGGATTTGAGGGAGGTGGGATATGACGGTAGAGACTGGATTAATCTTGCTCAGGATAGGGACCAATGGCGGGCTTATGTGAGGGCAGCAATGAATCTCCAGGTTTCTTAAAAGCCAGTAAGTAAGTAAGTAAATAAGTAAGTAAGTAAGTAAGTAAGTAATTAAGTAAGTAAGTAAGTAAGTAAGTAATTCCTACAAAATGATACAATACCTAAATGTCAAAACATAGGGCCTACATAACTGACAAAATTATGCTTATGAAGAAACGGCACTTCTAAAATGCAAAAACAGCCATATTGCAGGCGTTCCATATTACTAGGAAACTCCTTTGACTTGTTTGAAGATTTAGTATAAACTTTATGAACTTGGTGAAGAAAAACTGCAGCAGAATTTATGAAGAACTACAGAAGTGATGATGATGATGATGATAATAATAATAATAATAATAATAATAATAATAATAAATAATAGTTTTGTATTAATAATGGGATTTATCTTAAGTGACATCGGATGGTTAAAATGAGATAATCTTGATGTGGTATCAGCACAAAGTCAGTTCTGTACTTATTATATTTAGACCGAACAGAATGGTTTTCATCAGTTCGTGCCATATATAATTATATTTACATATTTCTATTTGTATTATGTTGAAATGTATTTGACTATAAGGAGAGACTGTTACACTCTACACTGACTAAAATAAATAATAGGCTCAATAGAAAAACACAATGATATTAACTGTCATCAAGCCGTAGAGAGGAAAACTGGAATCGAATCCAAAATCATGGCTTTTATGCAGTATGAGCATCAGAACTTGATTTTTAAGGATTGTATACACTGTGGCCAATATAATAATAATAATAATAATAATAATAATAATAATAATAATAGTAATAATAGTAATAATAATAATAATAATAATAATAATAACACTCAAATAATTATTAATATTAATGTACTAGCTAACAGCGATTAGCAAATATCATTATTATACCTATTATTATTATAAATATTATTATTAATATATAAGCAGAAATTATGACCTACCCTACATAAATGGTGTATGTTAATGTTTGTGTTGCTAGAAACTGGGTTGTAGTAATATGAGAAGTCTGAAGACTCGTCGACGTCATTTACACATCAGGTTATCTCGGTTACCTGGATACAAGCAGTAAAAAGCATCATTCTGACAACCACATCCATCCACCAACTTTATGAACATGAGCTATTTGCACTGTAGTCAAAGAATCTCAGAACAAGCAGGAGGTATTGTGACGGTATATACAGCACAAGCTAACACGAATCATTCCATAAAACTGAATCCGTCAGAATAACTTTCCGACTTTTCATTACGATCAATTCATATCATTTAAATAAACAAGAGTAGTAGTGGTAGTGGTAGTGGTGGTGGTGGTGGTGGTGGTGGTAGTAGCAGCAGCAGCAGCAGCAGCAGCAGCAGTAGTAGTAGCAGCAGTAGCAGCAGTGGTGGTGGTGGTGGTGGTGGTGGTGGTAGTAGTAGTAGCAGTAGCAGCAGCAGTAGTAGTAGTAATATTTTATTTCCAGAGGGCATTCAGTTTCGAAAATGCCCCAAGAATTTTGCCTAGCGTCTTCTCTCAGGGACAGGGCTCTTTGCATGATGTAGGCCTAATTATATGAAACGGATCTCACAACTCTACATTCTATTTGAGGAAGCTATGCTAATGATGTTATCGTCCTTGGCTGGGATTGATCGCGCGATCCTCGAATCCAACGATGTCATCATGTTGAATTTCGTTCCAGCAACAGCAAGCGTTCAAACCTTACCTTCTCTGATATCCCTCTCCTACCGTAGAAGTGGGTAAAGTCAATCAGTGGGTTTAAAATCGATCATTTGCGATTTTTATTGAAAATTATATATTTTCTAAGTTACTTGTTAAAATTTTGTTATGCTGACTTCATTGCCTTACATTGTAAATGTAAGCGAGAGGGACAACAAAAAGCCTGCGAATACCAACAATGGGAACACTGTGTAATTACCGTTGAAGTGAAAATTGTTCTTTTCAACTTTTTCTCTTAAATGAGAACAAAGTCTTACAAACTCTAAATTATAGTCAGCAGTAAAAGGAGACAGTAAGTATATGTAAGTACTTTTCGTTGAGATTGTATCCTGAAATAATAGTTTTGCAGTTCCTAAATGTTAATATTGAAACTTATTATTTTAAGAAAACTTGTACCTTTGTAGGGTTAAGTCGATCATGCCATCGACCTACTCGAAACAGATAGGACCAGCAGGAAGAATAAATTGTTCACCGAAATACCTCCAACTAACACTTATAAACAGAAAAGTCTCATAGTATAGCTTATATTGATGGGATAGTGGGGAAAAAGAAAGACGAAATTATGGTGAATTTCTTGCGTAAGAGAAGCACTGCCAAAGGAACATATTTTGTACACCCCTCTGTACCTGACTATGGGAACAACGTAGTTTCTAAAGTGACATGAGGAGGGGAAGATTTCAAATAACATCTGATATAAACCTAAGCAATGTTGAATTGCATTTTAGATTATAATTGAAGGGTGGTATTTCAATGTAAATTTTGAATTCTTAAATTTTTGTTTGTCGGTATGTGAAGTATTAAAATGTGTTTTTATGTTTTATAAGTTGGAATCATAGTCACGATTGTACAGTGGAGACCTATAGGCCTAATTTTATCGAATAGTATGATCACAGTAACAAAAGATACCTACAGTATATAATGCTATAGGCACATATTGAAGATTATTATTGTTTTTACACCCCTTATAACAAATAAAATATATGTAATACACTTAATTTGTTTTTGTTGTGATCGACTTTACTCCGCAATATTTTAAAATCGATCTTAAACTAAAAATTCAATGGTGATCGACTTTAACCTATTTAAGCGGGTAACTTCGATCACAAGTCAAATAAAAAAACAATTTTTAATAGATGTAATTCAATTCTTGTAACGTGTCTTCATAAGTGAAGGATATGACGACAAAATGCTATTTTCTGAGGAACTTCGCTCCATTGCATAACCTCAATATCATTAAAAAATTTTGACCGACTTTACCCTCTTCTACGGTACCTACAGCCTTACACTAGATGTGATAGAGGGAGTACAAACAGCGTATTCCAAATCTCACCGGACCGGTGGACATCAATGACGTCACGCTGCAGCGGAATAGGAACAAAACTGCTGGAAGGTTCAATGGCTATCATGGCGGCTGTACAACGCTGGCAAGATTTTGCGAAATTTCCATACTGTAATCTCGCTCAAAGAAAAGAGAGCATAAAAAATTTATTTCTTGAACCAGTACTAATAACTGGTCCGTTGACTTAATTCGTTCATAAGCCATTAACATATAGTTTTTACGTTGTGCTAATTACAAACAATATAGCAGAACACACCGCCATGACACAACAGTGCACGATGTCATTCGTCTGCTAATTCCCGCTCTATACAAGAACCAATAAGATTCGCTGATGGATACTGCCACCACCTCTGTAAGCTGATGGAACCGGTGCGACACCGGTGGAGCATCAGTGATGTCATCGCTAAAATTCGGAACACCGTGATGCCATCAGATTGCTCATCGCTGAGATTCGGAATACGCTCAAATACAGTGCAGTGTTCAGTGTTCAGTGTTGCTAACCCCAGGGAAATTTTCCTACATTAAGGGAAAACATACTCAATATAGGGAAATAGGAAAACTAGTAGAGTTGAACAACGATCGAGAAACAAGACTAACAGCGCTCACAAAGTCGAAAACCCGCACGACAATATTGCCTCGTTGGCTTCTTGTCACGAACGATCGAGACATCGGGAGTGGTCAACTTTCGAACGTCAAACAGTCTTGAATCGTCACAGTTCTTTATACCAGACTGAACTTTAATGTTTTGGCAACTGTTATATAATTATAAACAATCAAGTAGCCTATTTTAAACATCATCTCTACCTTTTAGTTCATAATAATCCGTTTCTCTAACTTTATTTAATTACTAGGCCCTTATTTAAAATTTTAAAGGCATGTTGGGTCCGATAAGTATAGTATCAATCAAATAGTGTAAGTTCTTACAGTCAATTACTTAACAATATTACATACATTGAACCTTTATATTATTACATGAAGTAGTATTTAAAAGTTGTGACAAACTTTTTCACCAATAATTTGGCATCTTCAGGTCACATTAAAAGAACATAGTAACATAAAATGAACACTTAAGATATTCCAGTTAAACACAATCGTTAAAAATTAAAACTGGTATAATAGGCAATCTGAGCAATACGCCATTAAAATACATATAGCAGTAATATTATATAGGAATATTTTTGTCGTATGTTTCAGATCAAGTGTACAATCTCAAGTAAAAAAAATATTAACACTTTATTTAACATAATGTTTTATATTTCTTAGAAATGCAGATTTATTTGAGAATTTGTTTTCTATTTATATAACCATAGGTTATACAGTATAAATAGAACTAAATAGATAATAGAACAGAAACTTTTTATAACTTTGATACTGTTTTGTTTTGTCTTTTTGTATCGATTAAACATCTCTAATGTTATTTATTTCAATGATTATGTTATTCAAAGTTACAAAATGTTTCCACGCAGACCAAATGCTATTTCGAGCAAGACTCGAAGAGCACGAGAGTTACAAGGCGAGATTCGAAAGACAAATGTAACCAACACAGCGAGCGACAGCGGCAGTTAGTTTTGTTCATCTCTAGAAACTAGGCTTTATTCTAGGGAACCTTTTTTTGGATCGTGTTTTGAGATTTTCTCGCTCATAACACTCGTTTTCTGATTGAAAATGTACACCAAATTTTCTACAAGAAAATTCATTTGAATGAAGTTCATTTGAAAAACATGGCGTAATTCCTCCACATTATGTTCTTGGAAAAAACACGTGTGTCAATTGCTCTATTCGCAACTGAATTTCTTCCTTGCATAAAACAAAAACAGATCAATGACAGTGACAGGAAATGGAGATTATTGCACAATACTAGGCCTACTATTCCTAATTCAGGTAAATAAATGCATGTGGAAGCTTTTTGGGAGGAAATTGCTCAGGTAACAGGTAAAGAAAATGACGTTGCGGTGACATTTGCACTCCTTGTTAACATTGATGAGCATATTTTGATATTACCACACTCTACTGCTTCTGTGGAGAGGGTTTTCTCATCTGTAAACAATATGAAAACAAAGGCAAGGAATAAACTTGTCAGCTCAACAATAATTTCAGGCCTATTGCAAAGAAGGAATATAATAGAAGTGAGTCTTTGTTACGGATTTTATATAAAAATAGCATGAAATGAAAAATCTGATAGCAAATGTGTTCTGTTTCTTGCAAAATTTCTGAGTTTTTCTCTTTTTTGCATAAAACATAAAAATTATCCTGCAGAATTGCAATAATTTACTTAGCATATTTTGCAATTTTAGGGAAATTTAGTCCTTTTCTAGGGAGAAAAACATGGCTAGGGAAATTACAGCGTATGGGGTTGGGAACACTGGTAGTGCTCGACCTCATGCTAAAGAGTAAAGAGCATTGAGTCCTGACAATATTCTCAATTACTTAATGTCTTTCAGAAATATTATCTATGTTCGGCAGCATGTACAGAGGTGAACAATTTTTTTCTTTCATGAAACTTAACTCTAGGCCCAGTGACAGTGCTCTATGACGTCATTCCTCAGAGCATTCATGCTCTCTTTTAACAACATCGACATCTAAAGCTCTGACAAGTGGCGAAGAATAACTGATAAGCTTCAATTTCGTTGATCTCTGTGACGTCCTGTATATATGATGTCGTGCATATGATAAGTTATATACATTTCCGAGAGTACTGATAGCGTGGTAAATTAAGGGGAGAGGATGGTATTTTTTGGTGAAAAAATGAGTATATTAAAAAAAATTAAATACTTTGTGATATATGTGGAATGCATAGCATAATATTTTGTGGGTATTTGTGCCCTTATCGGATGTTGAGTCGCCATTTTTAAACTTCCTGCGTTATGGATTTTTAAATCACTCGCCCACTTTTATTGATGTTTCCGGTAAATTAAAGTTTCAATTTTTTTTCTTTAAAATACGCTTTGATATGTGTGGAATGCATTGCATTACATTTTGTGGCTATTTGTGCCCTCATCGGATGTTGAGACGTCATTTTTAAACTTCCTGCGCTATGGATTTTTAAATAACACGCCCGCTTTTATCGGTTTCAAGTAACTTCATTTTTTTGCTACATTGCCAGACAAAAATGATATAATTTCTGAACTATTAAAGATACATGCATGAAGTTTAGAACATACATTATTTAGACTATTAGGAAACGTTTCTCTGTAACATAATTTTGTTAATTGATTTCATTTTAAAAATACGTCCGTTTGTTTGCAAGAAAGGAAATCAGAAAATTGTTATTAAATTTTAATTGTTTATTTTACAAACGTAGGGACTAATATCACAATTCTGTTACAGACAGTTTGTAGAACATGCTTTTGCAACTACATTGCAAAAAACTGTTTAAATCTATCTTTAAAAGCGGTTTAGATATTTCGGTTTTAGTACAATCCTGCATTGGGTATATTTTTTTTCAAATTTGGGCCCCCTAATAATTTTTTTTAAATATTTTTATTTTGTTGAGTTGCCACAGCTATGAGCTCCACATACAAAAAAATTAATATTTTACACCAAATAGGAAAAAAGTTTAAAAAATGCCATCCTCTCCCCTTAAGGGGAGGGAGAGGTGAAATGTTCGAACAAAACTGAAGAAAAAATGAAAATTAGGTTTTTTCCATTTTTATTATCTTTATTTTTATATTCCGATATTAGTTTTTGATTTTGTGCCCTTAAAAGTATGAAATTAAAACCAGGATAACTGTATTACTATATTATTCCCATAATAACTAATACTTGTCATTATTTATATAGGGCCTACCTTCTCTGAACATATAAATAAAAAGAAATATTGAAAATTTCTTACAATATGGTGCATGGAGCATTTTATATCAAACGATATAAAGTTTTATAAAATTATTAATATTTACAGAACTATTGTACTTAGAAAGTTGAAACTTGGTATGTCCATTTCTAATAACATAATTAGTATCCATGATCAATTTCAAACAAATCGGATAAAGTTTGTGGATTTTGAAATATTCACCTCTGTGTCCCCTTAAGTTAGATATTTTTAATTCTTCAAAATTAGTACATACTGAGAGTAAAATTCCTATGGACACAAAATGAAATTTCTATAGCAACTGCAAATCAAAGAAACATTCAGCTTGTCTTTCAATTGTATTACAAACGCCGACCATCTCGCTCACATTTCTCATATTCATTAGCATGACATGCTGAATAATGATGCTTTAAATTTAACTTCTTCACATGTTGAAGTACCTTGCAACAAATTAAACAATTTGTCATTGCCTCCATACTCCATAAATAAACATAAATGTTCCAGCACATATGTTAACGGTCTTTCACTCGTACATTCCCCGCCAAATCGTTTACTCTCACTTAAATATACAAATTATCACATATAAAAAAATCAGAACGTGAACATTTCTCCCGAACTATACAACTCTGTATACCGGAGGTAAACACACTATGTCATAAATATTGAATTTTACAGGAGAGCTAAATGAAAGTGCTCTTTACCTCGATACAATATATGACACACAGTATTTTTCTCTAACAAGCTAAATCGCTTATTGTTACGCGTAGGAGTTAGTGCTTTGCACCACTGAAAAGAGCCGAAAAATAAAATAAAAACATGGAAAGATCTCAGTTTCGTAAAAAAATGGACGTAGTGCCCTTTACCTCCGGTACACAGAACTGTACTAGCTTGCCGCTGCGCGATTGCTGTGCTCATTTGGTCTGACTTGCTCCGACATCACAACCTGCCGACCACTGGTCTAGGAGTCCATTGACAATAATTTACGTTCAGTTATAAGGATTGCAACTGATAACGTAATATTAACTGATAAAGAGAATGCTATATCTAAAAATAAACGTCAAACGTCAGCACCAGATCCTTCTCGTGAGAAAAATTATATCTTGTAATTTAAGAAAATGTGTTAACACATTATACATATTGCAAATGCAATACGTGAGAAATAGGATGGAAACTTAGAAAAGAATTGCCTGTTTATTTTTCATTTTTGTTTGTATATGAATTGATGTAGCTACCAGTGTTTGTTTTTTATTTTTTTTTTCAATGCCTTGTGAAACAGTAAATGAAGTACACGCAGTTTCCTCTTAGAAGAATATGCTACAGTTATTTAACGTGACCTACTATTATTTTATAAATAAATAGTCATAAAATAATAATTACATATCACAAATATTTCAATGTTTAAATAATGTCTGTTTTTTATTCATTTGTCTTTTGCATAAGCTGTTATTGTCCATTGTTGTGGTCTAAGGCATCCTGCATAGGACTCGCGTTACGGAATGCGCGCTGGTTCGAATCCCCATGGGTGAAGAAATTTTATCATGAAATTTCGGCCAGTGTATGGGACCGGTGCCCACCCAGCATCGTGATTAATTTGGGGAAAATCCTATTTCGCAAACCAGCTATAACGGCTTGGAGATTATTGTGTTAACCACACGATATCTCCATTCTGGTTGGATGATCGTCCACCTCTGCTTTGGTATGTGGACGTGAGGCCAGCAGCTGGCTGGTCGGTCTTGGCCCTTCATGACCCATAGCGCCATGGATTTACTTTTACTTTACTGTTATCGTCCATTACAATTTATTTACAATTTATTCCTTACTTCTACACTTTCTACAGCCCTGCCTGAACGCTGAGTAGTCGTATAGTTATATGCTGTCTTTTAAGACAGAGCAAGCGGCGTATCGAATACATTTAAAATCATACGTTGCTGTCCTGATTTCGTGACATCACGGCTCGAATCCACCAACTAGCATGCTAAACACCAGGCCACTGAGGAAAAGGAAAATTTGGTCATTTTACCTGGTTACAATTATTGAAGACTGGACTTAAAAAAGACTGTAAGTGGCAAAGAGACATACCATAGAAAACAGAGCTTTCTTGTGCGATTAGTAACGTAATATACCTAATAGTTTTTGCACATCTATAGGAAAAGCTATGCTTTACATCAAATTACAATGGGAATTAAAATTTTCCTCAGTGGATTGAGCCAGGAACATAAAACTCTTAAAAAAACCTAATTTTCAAAGATATTGGCACTTACAGCCTTTTTATGTGCAGTCTACAATTTAATCATTCAGCAACTCTTGTTTGTTATAACAAATACTACTTTTAGATGCTCAAAACGATATTTGTGTCTGAATTGGTCTGAAATTTCATTAAGAAGAAAAAGACAGCGAGGAAGACTTTCTCTGATATAATTTTTACTTCTCGTTATTTTCATTGCACTTAATTCCCTTTTCGTCATAACATGTTATTGACCCTACAATATTATAATCCTTCACTCAACGTACCTCTTGACCTATGCAAGCTACTCAAAGGCTGTGAGGTGATGACATGGTGACAATGCAGTGATGACATGAACATAGCAGGGTAAATCGAATGTTCAAACAAAATACACTTCACAAAAAATCTTCCTATTCATACGGAATAGAATCAGTCCTGAACTGAACCCGTTCTGTACAGTGAGATGTCGTCAGCAACTCTTCGCTGACTTTCAGATACCGTACCATCATCATCATCATCATCATCATCATCATCATCATCATCATCATCATCATCATCATCGTTGCCGACATGTTTTTTAAATTCACCCGATATTATCTGTTCAGAATAAAGACGTGACAGGAGATTTATAGGACACGTTCATGTTCTCAATTGGGCGGTACTGTGACATTTAACGAATTGGTTCTTATTTATAAGGATTGTGAATATGTCTGAGAGTGAAGTAAATTTAATGAAATCAATGTGTTGTATTATTTTTCCTTTACTTTTCATTAAGTACGTATCAAATATCTGTACAAGTATTTTTAATGGAACTAGTTAGTTCCATTTGAATGATCCGTTGCTAAGCAATAGAAGGTTCGTTCCAACAAGCGGTTCATGGATCAGTTCATGTACGGTTCCTGTACCATCTTATGCGCATCCGCTAGTTGAGCATCTGCTATGGGACTGAAACTGGACTGAACGCTGTTGGAACACTTTCGCGGATCGTTATGTACTAAATTCAGATATGCTATAACTGTGATCATCTTTGCTAAGAACGGGATGCTTATTATTCTCATTTCGCAGCTAATTCTAATTGCAGAAAATAGAATTTCTATCATTTTCTATTAAAAGATGACAAAAAGTATGGAAGGCAAGAATTCCGCTAATTCAATTACGTGTACTGGAGAATTCTCATCTAAAAATGGTTCTTTTCTAATTATTAATTTATGTGTGTTATTTATTATACTTTTAATCAAAACTGCATGTTGAAATTGTAATTAACTATTTCAATATCGTACCCAAATAATTTCCATTCCCTTTCGTTTTGGCGAAAATTTAAATTAAATCTCTAATTTTCTTATTCTTCTGCACTGTCACTTTTCATCTCAACCTCATTGATGTGAACAGTCGAGCATGCCTATCTTCAGTATCCAGGAGACGTTGGTGAACTTATGCGCATTCGCGTCTCGCGTACTCTTCCGTACATGCCTCAATCCGCGGACTATTTCTGACCGTTCCGAACCCTTATCAAAAGCTTGGTGGAACGCCCGACTGCAGTACATGTTTCCGGTTCAGGACTGGTTCGGATTGTGTTGGAACGCTTTTTCTGTACTGCGCATGCTCAGGATGGTTACGAACGGTTCCTGACTGTTGTTGGAACGAATCTAGAGTTGAACAACGAGCGAGAAAGCAGACTAATAGCGCCCGCAAAGCCGAAAACCCGCACCACAATATTGCCTACGTCGTTGATGTAAAGACTGCTTGTGAATGAATCAAGCATACGTTCAAGACATCTGGAGTGGTCAATTCTCGAACGTCAAGCAGCCTTGAATTTTTCTGTGTGTTTGAGATCAAGTGTATAATATCAAGTAAAAATATATTTTAATGTTTTATTTAACGTTATGTTTTATGTTTCTTAGAAATGCACATTTATTTGAGAATTATTTTTTTCTATTTATATAACCATAGGTAATATCTGACAATAGTACCAGAACATTTTGATAACTATGATACAGTACTGTTTTGTTTTGTATTTTTGTATCTCTAATGTTATTTATTTCAATGACGTATGTTATTCAAAGTTACGAAATCTTTCCACGTCGACCAAATGCTACTTCGACAATGATGAGCAAGACTCGAAGCGGACGACAGTTACGAGACGAGACTCGAAAGACAAGTGCAACGAACACAGCGAGCGAGAGCGGCACTTAGGCCGTGTCTCAAAGCTCAAGTAAGTCCATACTATACACTAGCAACTAGGTGACTTGTGGACTACACTCTAGGGAACTTTGGACATGCATGCTTGAAACACGGCCTTCTTTGTAGACTATTTTTCTAACAACTATGACATCACGGTGCAGCACTGAATTAAGAAGGCAGTGTCCTAATGCAGTTTCATTGCAAGTTAAGTGGAAAAGGTAATGGCCCTTATATTTTACAATAATATTTAAAAAATTGTGAAGAAGGTATTAACAATGTCAATTTTCAAAGTTAACGTGTTTTCTACATTATATTTACATTATTTCACTTTCAAAGGATCTTCAGATATCATAACCTCAATTGCTGATGAGGTATCCATGTTTGTTTAGTGAACAAGCATTTGCGTTTACTAACTACTACGGACTTGATTGGTATGCACTATATAGATTTGGATCATGACTTCTGACATTACATTCGGCTTTTTAGACAACTATCTAGTTCACTTCACCTCAAAGCTCAAGTCTATACTACATGCTAATAACTAGCAACTAGCTGACTTGTAAACTACACACTAGAGAGCTTTGAACATGTATGCTGGAATCATGGCCTTCTTCCAACTAGCCGACTTGTGAACTACACACTAGAGAGCTTTGAACATGTATGCTGGAATCATGGCCTTCTTCCAGCTAGCTGACTTGTGAACTACACACTAGAGAGCTTTGAACATGTATGCTGGAATCATGGCCTTCTTGCAACTAGCTGACTTGTGAACTACACACTAGAGTTTTGAACATGTATGCTGGAATCATAGCCTTCTTGCAACTAGCTGACTTGTGAACTACACACTAGAGAGCTTTGAACATGTATGCTGGAATCATGGCCTTCTTGCAACTAGCCGACTTGTGAACTACACACTAGAGAGCTTTGAACATGTATGCTGGAATCATAGCCTTCTTGCAACTAGCTGACTTGTGAACTACACACTAGAGAGCTTTGAACATGTATGCTGGAATCATGGCCTTCTTGCAACTAGCTGACTTGTGAACTACACACTAGAGAGCTTTGAACATGTATGCTGGAATCATGGCCTTCTTGCAACTAGCTGACTTGTGAACTACACGCTAGAGAGCTTTGGCTGACTTGTGAACTACACACTAGACAGCTTTGAACATGTATGCTGGAATCATGGCCTTCTTGCAACTAGCTGACTTGTGAACTACACACTAGAGAGCTTTGAACATGTATGCTGGAATCATGGCCTTCTTAAAACTAGCTGACTTGTGAACTACACACTAGAGAGCTTTGAACATGTATGCTGGAATCATGGCCTTCTTGCAACTAGCTTACTTGTATGCTTTGAACATGTATGCTGGAATCATGGCCTAGAGAGCTTTGAACATGTATGCTGGAATCATGGCCTTCTTCCAACTAACTGACTTTTGAACTACACACTAGAGAGCTTTGAACATGTATACTGGAATCATGGCCTTCTTCAAAGACTATTTTTCTCAAAGCCATGAAATTACGGTATAGCATTAAATTAAGAAAGCAGTGGCCTAATATAGTTTAATTATGAGTTATCAGCTATTATTTTTTGGAAATTCGAATTCTTTGTTTATAAACAGTTTTCCAGTAAACAGTTCAAGAAACTTAATTCTCAGGTTTGTAAACTGAATGGTAATTTCCTGAGACACTAGAAAAGAAACGTAGAAAGATGTAGAATTGTGAAAGATCTTCAAAAGATATCTATGAAAATCACGTTTGGCTGTCAACAATCGAAATAAATGTATAAAAGGTAAGGGCCTGAAATATTACAATATTAAAAAAATGTAACGCAGATACCAACGTCAATATCAACGTGTTATTCTACATTGAACTCACATTTTATTTCCACAGCATCATCAGATTTCATAACCCCCCATTGTTAATGAGGTATCCATGTTTGTTTAGTATATAAGTCAACAATCAAGCAAGCATTTTCGCTTACTAGCTACTACGAACTTGATTGCTATTCACTACTTAGCTTTGGATCGTAACTTCTGATGTCACATCCGGATATTTAGTCAACAATCTAGTTCACTTCAGCTGAAAATGTAGCTTTGAGACACGGTCTTAGTTTTGTTCATCTCTACTAAGTAAGCAACGTCAAAATAGTATGACGTAACTCACTGCCGTTGTTAAGCAACTGACGTCAGATGCTGCAATATTATTAACATTTTATTCAATTGACGTTCAGGCATAAAAGTTTCACATTTGACGTCAGAATAGTATGATGTAACTCACTGCCGTTGCTAAACAATTTGCATCAGATGTTGAAATTTTAGTAACATTTTATTCATTTGACACTCGAGCATAAAAGTTTCAACACAATAACAAACGTAGACAACAAACACACATTCAAAGTGTACAGAAAACCCACAACAACAACACACACATACACAACACAAACAAGCTGCATTCCGAAAAATGGTACACAGACTACTCAACATACCAATGAACCAACAGGATTACAACGAAGAACTAAACACATTCAAATACATAGCACAAGAAAACGGACGCAACCCCGACATAATAGATAACATAATACGTAAGACAAAACAAAACCACAAAAAACAGAAGAATACAACACAAACACAAGAACACAAAAAATACATCACACTAACATACGAAAACAAAAACACACATAAAATTGCAACCTCATTCAAGAAATTAAACTACAACATCGCATACAGAACAAATAACACATTACAAAAACATCTCAACACACAAACAACACAAACAAACAAATACAACAACACAGGCGTATACAAACTCAAATGTAACACCTGCAACAACTTCTACATAGGACAGACAGGCAGATCATTTCAAACACGTTACAAAGAACACATCACAGCCATAACAAAATTACAAAACACCTCCACATATGCAGAACACATCACAAATGCCAACCACACCTACAGAGACATCAACACAGACATGGGAATATTGCACATCCAACCAAAAAGCCAGAAACTCGACACACTACAACAATGTGGAATATACAGACACAAGAAAACTCACCCCAACGATATTCTCAACACACAACTCAATTTCAAAACACACACTCTTTGACTCTACACTACGAACGCACCCACACAGGAAACAAGAGTCGCCAAGACCAACAAAGACCAGTTCCGAAGATGACCGAAAATAGGTCGAAACATGTTAACAAGGTACGTTAAAATTTAACACAAGAAAGTTCTTATCATACAATTTCCGAAAAAAAAAAAGTTTCAAGTTAAAAGAATGGATCTCTCATCTCTGATTAGTCTCTTTTGATTTTACCTTCCTGCCTCCCTATTTTCTTTTTCCGTTTATGATTCCAACTTCATAACTGTAAGTAGGTATGTTATTAGTTTAATTACATTTTAACTGATATTATTATTTGTTTGAATTTGAAAGAACACTCATCTAAAAATCTAGAAGCATTATAGATTCGGTTAACCCCGCACGGAAATTGTTGTATTTACTTAATGATTGAAAAGTACAGCATGCTCTGGAGTCCCGTGTAATTTTTTGAAGTACACACTATACTATTTTCCCAGAGCGGACTAAGTTGTATGAACACATATTTCACATGTCAAATAAACAAGACGTCGCTTCAGAACCCAATACCTCCCGGGGGGCTGCTGCTTTGTATTCCAGTGGGACTGAGAGCGAGCAAACTTTACGGTAATTGTTCAGGGCAGCATCCATCAGCATGCCCAATTCTGCAATCCAGCAGACAACCAGAGACTAAGGGTCGCAGTCTGTGACCTACAGCCTACACCGAATATGGTGATTGAATTTGTTATAAAGAGAGCGTTTCTCTGATTTACTGCTGCCGAAAACAACAACGACGCCCGCCATAATTTCCATTCTACGAGTATACATAACTTTCAACGGTGAACATATTTTCCAGTACATTACCTCATCATAGAGAATAAGGAATCGCTGCAGACCACAAACTTAAATCGGTGGTATGCTCAAGTAAAACAAGCATGTGCGTTTCTTAAATTTAAGATAATTTAATAAAATTTTAGGAAGACATACTCGGGGAATATTTTGATTTTAAGTTCAGATTGTCACAATAAAATTTAGGAAAACCGAAAAATGTTATGACATCTATTCCAAAACCGACTTTACACTTCGTGAGGGTTAGTCACTGTTTCGAATTCTTCTTAGGCTGTGATTAATGTGATTTTCTGCGTTGGATAGACGGCTAGTCTGTATCGTACTATAGTAGAACATCGATTATCCGTCACCCTATTAACCGATTGTCGGATTATCCGACTTTTTTTTTCTAGCATTTTTTTTTTGCTGCAGAAAAAATATGAAGTACTGTACAATATGTTTCTAGGAGTTTTCCAAAAGTACATTTGCCCTTACACAGTATATACATAGGCTATGCTTCGCTGTCGGCAACAGGAATAGTTACTTGCAAAATAGTCACTACCTGCTTTCAAAGAAATTACCCCAAGAACTTTCACAAACCCGTGTACCATTCAGACCTTATCCTTATTATTCGAGTGGCCTGTGTATAACTTCTATGCAAAATGTCTTCCACAACTGTCAAAAGAAAACGTATTGTTTTAATTATCGAAAAAAATTACAAATATTTGAGAGGTTTGAGTAAGGAGAAACTGTGGTTAATGTTGCTTCAAAGTACTCGAGTACAACTGAAAGCGATTTAATAAAAAAGGATAAGGTGTACAAAGTATGTAAATCTCCAACATGGGACTTATACTATTCTTGTATTTCCACAATCAACCAACAACTCTTGGTTTTAAGAAACCGTCGTTCGCAACCAAACTTTTAGTGAACTCCTGATCAACTACAAAGCACGTTAAACACAAGACCATGAAGGAAATCACAAAATTGTAGGCGAAAGTATTATGCATTTAATTTATGAAAATCTTTTTATGATATGGATTATCCGTTTTTTTCGATTAGGCCTAACCGTTGAGTCCACCCCCTTCATTACGACGGATAATAGAGGTTCTACTGTAGTTCCAAAACGCTCTTGTTCGTTAAATATCGCTATGATACTTATTTATGTAATACAATAGCTCATTAGATGTGAAAGTACAGAAAATAAACATATACCAATTTGAAAAATGGAGTTACAGTCACTACTCGTCCACTGCTGAAAATACACTTAATGTTTTGCGTTTCTTATATTTCAACGTTTAAGTTCGGGCACTTAACTCTTGCAATTCTCCGACATAAGAGACCCAAGCAATGTCTGAGTGCGGCGGGTAGGCTAACTCACAACTTGGAATGAAAACCGCAAGATAACGTATAGACCCGAGTTCAAAACCGCAGACACGTTGTGCGTTGGGAAGGAGCACCGAAGCTGAACGACAGCTAATTCCTCCACATAGGAACGCGCAGGTGCTAGAACAGAACCAAACTATTAGGAGAAAATAGTTCTCCTGAAGAGTGACTTTTCAAGCACGGAAACTATAGGCCTATAATGTCGATTACATGATAAAAACAGACCAATAGCGAAACAAAACTGGCAAAAAATGTAGTGAAGAAAACTTAATGTTTAGTCGTCTTTTGTAACACTAATGTTATTAGAATATGTATCATTCAAACGGCACAGTCATTTTAGAAGACAAATTTCATTACATGACATAATATTCAAACCGCACGTTCGCATATACTAGGCCTAACACAAATTTCATTACATCACTCACATTAAAATAATAGACTACAGTCGTCTTTTCGAACACTACCATTAAATTAACCAACATTCCAACAGCACAATCGTTTTTCTCCAACACAAACGCCATTAAATCACCTAGCATTCCCTACACAAATGATTTCATTATATCACCTAGCATACAAACCGCACAGTCGTCTTTTCCAACACAAATGTTATTAAATCACCTAGTAAGTTATTCAACCCGCACAATCGTTTCCGACACAAATTTGATTAGATCACATACATAGCATCCAAACAGCATAGTCGTCTTGTGCTTAAATCACCTGGTATTCAAACCGCACAATCGTGTTTTCCCACACAAACTACATTATATAACTTAGCATTTCAACGGAAAAATCGTATTTTCCAAAGCAAATGTCATTACATCACCTTGCATTCAAACCGTCTTTTCAAATATAAACGTCGTTACATCATCTTGCATTCAAACCGTTTTTTTCAAACACAATTAGCATTAAATTACCTAGTATTCAAACTGCACAATTATTCATTAGGTCACTTATTCATTCAAACTGTAAAGCCATCATTTGCAACAGAAATCCATTATATCACCTAGTCTAGTATTCAAACTGCACAGCCATTTTTTGCAACAGAAATTCATTATATCGTCTAGTATTCAAAATGCACAGCCGTTTTTTGCAACAGAAATTCATTATATCACCTAGTATTCAAACTGCACAACCGTCTTTTGCAACAGAAATTCATTATATGACCTAGTATTCAAACTGCACACCATCTTTTGCAACAGAAATTCATATCACCTAGTATTCAAACTGAACAGACGTCTTTTGCAGCAGAAATTCATTATATGACCTAGTATTCAAACTGCACAACCGTTTTTTTGCAACAGAAATTCATTATATCACCTAATATTCAAACTGCACAACCGTCTTTTGCAACAGAAATTTATTATGTGACCTTGTATTCAAACTGCACAGCCGTCTTTTGCAACAGAAATTCATTATATCACCTAATATTCAAACTGCACAACCGTCTTTTGCAACAGAAATTCATTATATGACCTTGTATTCAAACTGCACAGCCTCTTTTGCAACAGAAATTCATTATATCACCTAATATTCAAACTGCATAGCCATCATTTGCAACAGAAATTCATTATATCGCCTAGTATTCAAACTTCACAGTCGTCTTTTGCAACAGAAATTCATTATATCACTTAGTATTCAAACTGCATAGCCGTCTTTTGCAACAGAAATTCATTATATCACCTAGTAATCAAACTGCATAGCGTCTTTTGCAACAGAAATTCATTATATCACCTAGTAATCAAATTGCACAGCCGTCTTCTGCAACAGAAAGTCATTATATCGTCTAGTATTCGAACTACATAACCATTTTTCACAACACAAGTTTCATTGCATCAACTATCATCCAAATCACACAGTCGTCTTTTGAAACAAAAAATTAATCATATTACCTAGCATTCGAATAGCATATTTGTCTTTTCCAAATAAAGTTTAATGAGAATACCTAAAAATTAAAATAAAATAAAAAAAACACTTCATGAGCTCACCCAGCATTCGAATCGCACAGAATCTTTCCCAATACAAAATCCATCAGATGACCTAAAATCCGAGCCGCACAATCATCTTCTCCAACACAATTTTATAGATCACACAGCATCGATCCAAAATTTCATGAGAGCACATATTATCAAGAAAGCAGAGATGTCTCTTCCAACACATTTTATGATACCATCTAAGATACAAAAAGCACAGCCGTATTCTTCAAAGCGAATTTCATTGTAACACCTAGCAACCAAATAGCGTCACCGTTTCCAGTACCGTACTACATTTTTCATGAAATCTTTCCAGCATTTGAAAAGTGTTTTCTTGATTTATTTTCTATTCGGAATGCACTGAAGCATGAAGGCTTAGTATGACTGACGGCGGAATCGGTAACAGAAAAATATATTTGACAAAATGAGTCTGATGATTCGCCATGGGATTACCCGACATAAATCTCAAGCAGATTACCAATCCAAGTGAAATTCAAATTTACGTTTGAGTACAGCCTAAGATCTCGAGTGCAACTCGCAACCGTCTAGTCTTTACCTACATAATGATCAGACAGCGCATTTGTGTTCCCAAACGTACAGGGGATCGAGTAGTTTCTTCTGGTACATCTATTACGTCACGTGAATGTATAAGCAGGATGGAATTGCAAACAAGTACGCATAGACTATGAATCATAGTTTAATACAGATGCTCCATCATCAATGTTGTATATGTAAAACATCAAGTTACGACTACATTGTGATCTGATTCTAATAATGAGTAAGTTGAATTTTCATTCACACTTTTGTGTTAATATTATTTTAAATTATCAATCTATGTTATATTCTGCTTAATTTTGATCTGTATTTCTTAAATAATTTTCTAAGTGGACTCGTTTCTCAACACAAGTTTTTCCCCTTCCAATGTCGCTAGAGCCTAAATTAAATTAACTTAATTTGTAAAATATACAATATTTATTTCTTCTTTATTTTCTTTATTTTCAAAGAATACCTCCAGCAAGATCTACGTTACAGTTGGTTATATTTGAATTTCGGAAGGACTATTTCAGCATAAGAAATTAAAACATGCTGTTATTTATGTGAAACTATGATCTGTGCTGTGATGTATTATAAATATGCCACTTTAACGTCATGTGACGTTGAAAGAACATTCTCTCAATTGAAACAAATTTTGTGTGACGTTTGTAAAAGATTTGCATTTCATAACCTCAGAATATATGTTTTCGTTCACTGCAACGCGTAAAGGTTTTAGTAAATGAATTATGTATACATATCGTGTAAAATATAAATATTGTTAATTTGTATATTGATTTGTGTTATTATAATTGCGTCCCTGTAACGTCATGCAACGTAGGAAGAACATTTTCTTAGCTTAAATACATTTTTTACTGACAATTATGGTAAAAGATATGAATTTCATAATCTCAGAATATGTTTTGTTCACCATAACGGAAAAGAGTTTGTTACATGAATTAATTGCATATATTGTACAGGGACATCATTTTATTTTTACTAACATTTTTAATATTAACTTGCCTATACCTCTGGATCAACGCGTTTGCTACCCCCTTCCACGACTGGAGTTCGATGATACTGGTGTAATATACAAACAAATCACTTTACTAGGTATAGGAGGGAAGAAAAGTAGTTCATCCATTTGCGTAAACTAGGAAATATTGCGCTTTTGAGTTTGATCATTTTCATTATTTTTTGTTTAATCAAAATACAGTACAGTATTAACAATGAGTGTTTTTACTCACGAACTGAGCTGTCCATGTGGACGTATTCATTATGCAGTGTATGTTATACTGTCTACAGCACATTAGCTTACAATATAGAGAATGAAGTTAAATTGAAAAATAATCATAATATGGATATTTAAACACATTTTTTAAAATGGTTGCCGTTCATTTCGATACAGGCTTCAGTTCTAATGTACATATTATAGACTACTGTACCTAATCCCAATTACCAGTTTCGTTCTTCGTATTAGTAACTCATGTTGAAATAATTCTGTACCTACTCTATAAAAGAGTACCTTACATACTGTAAATTCAATCTTCACTTCTGTCCGATTTGAAAAGATAACATTACTCAGACATACTATCTATTGTCCGTCCAAGTGGTTATGTCGTACGGAGGAAATCACGTGAAGTTAATTACTTAACGAGGCCCTTTTTTAAGTTATTTTAAACAGTTGTATAATATTACGTAGACGTCCAATTCCTAACAGAAATTAATGTTCTCAGAAAAGAGCTAAGACAGCCCAGTCACTAGCTGGCGAATAAAAGCTGGGGATACGACGTAGGCAAATGGACGACAGTACCTGTGCGAAAATGATCCAATATTGAAAGCTCTTTCGTCACTGGAAAACGCGAACATATTTTTAGAACGTACTGTTTACTATGACCGTAAGGCTATTGTGACTGTATATGCGGTCGTGGATCTGTGTGGAGGACGGTTGAACTTCATTAGTAGAAGGGGTGGGAGTGAAGTACATTGAAAAACTCAGGTACAATAAAAATTGAAGTAAAATTAAAATGATGTCCCTGTATATAGAGTATAGAAAGTTAATGTGCATCAAGTTTACTATTATGTTGTATAATATATATTCCATATACTAGTTCAGTACTATTATCTAATTATATTTTCTGCTATATGTAGCACTGATATTTTGTAGAGCGCTAGTTTCGAAGTTTTAGTGCGTTTATGTGTTTAAAAAGTAGCTGGACAGATCATTTCAATTTAGTAGCAATCCCACTTACAGTTGTAATGATGCATTATTATTATTATTATTATTATTATTATTATTATTATTATTATTATTATTATTATTATTATTATTATATACTGAACTATACATTTCGTAGAGTCCTGACGTAAGTATTTAGGGTCAGAGTTTGAACTCTGAATGACCAGGATGTACTAGCCGATAGCTTCCCTAACTTCTTTGGAACGAAAATGCGCTGTCTGATAATGACATGAGACTACCCCGAATTCGAACCTCAGAGTAGTTTAAAAAAAGTTCACAGGAACATCTCGCATCAGAAACGCCGTCTACTATTGGTTCCTTAAATATATTACGATAAGAAAAGATGATAGAAGAATATGGATTCACCTCCATGTCACCTATAGACCTCTGTGATGAATATAACGTATGTGTATAGAAAACAGTAACGTACTTTTTTATTTTTGTGTGTGTTTATGGCGTTCTGTTAGCTTGAACATATAGATTACGAGCTGGAAAGTGTGTGTGAAAATAAATCAAACACAGATCGATGTTTTATTTCTCTAATCCAACATTTCTCCCCTGCAAACCTACTCATTATAAAAAATAAAGACAAATGACGATATAATCTTTATGTTGGTGGATGGGCTCGAAGCTAGATAAGCCGGGCAAACTTCTGGAGAGCTTTGTTACTATGACAACCGCACCAGATCGATAAGAGCGTTCTCTCGCTTGTTTTCATTTGAACGTCGCTGTTTTTAATAACACAACAATGCGTTTAATTTACTCATCAAAGTATCCTCCTCTCCCGTATGTTGGGTTGAATGCTATCCTACCTTAAGATTAGTACAAAATTCTTGTTCAGTCGTTACTAGGCCTATAGCTGTACTCGGGATATTAGGAGTAAGAATTATATCATCTTTAATAGAAGCCCTCATGTATCTGAACTGATTTGTTTAGCTTGGGAATGGGATTACATCCAATTCATTTTGAATACCGGCTTTCCGTGCTTGAGACCCTAATTGAAACTTCGGGGAATCTAAATAAAACTAATAGTGAACAAAGATGGGTTGTTGCAGGTTTTACCGGAGCACTACCGTTTCTGCTTCCATCATTCTTTCGTATTTTTATATCACCCTAATACACCAGTTCCGTCAACCACATTAATCACTGAAGTTGGCCCCGAACCCTGAGCATTCGGATATCACACTTTAGATTCAAGCAAACAAAATTCAACGAAGATAAGTGAGGTAGGAAAGCTAGCTCAGTCTTTGCTCGGATCTGTTCAACCACTCACCTTGTAATCTGCTATTTGATCATCCCATGTCTCTCATCATAATTCTTATTCTGCAACATTTCTTGGAAAGCATCGTCAATGTCACTATTTTTTTTTTCACTTTCTACACTGTCAAGAATCACTACAGTCACTCCGTCCACATTTATGTGGCTGACGATGTTTATCAGACAGCCATTAATTCCAAACCTTGCGACACATGACAGAAGAATGTTACTGCATAACCATTCGGTCACCGGAATTCGTATCAAGGACTTTCTTGAACATTATCTGCATTACTACGGTATCAAACGAAAATATGTTAGTTTTAATTTCATACCGCTAAATGAAGACAAATATCATAAATCCTTCAATAACTGTCTATTTTTAACCTAATGCGTAGTACAAGAAATTACATTAGGTTATAGTCTACACATAAAACATTTGACTAGCGCTTTCGCCAACAAGGTGGCATCTTCAGGTCTAGTTAGCATATTATGAATCTTTATACATAAAGACATAGATGAAATGAAACATAATAAATGTGATAAAATACATGACGTGAGAAAAAATTACAATATTAAAATGACTGCGCAAACAGAAGGCAAAATGAAATAATGACTTGAAAACAGGTGAGATGGTTGTAGTAATTCAACCTCTATAAAGTCTAGATATTAAATTACAAAATCTATGCTTTGAATAAAAGTCTGCAAGACATGTGTGCAGCTTATGAAATATAAAAGAAACGGTTAAAAGAATATTGTAATTTTTTCTCACGTGATATATTTTATCACATTTATTATGTTGCATTTCATCTATGTCTTTATGTGTAAAGCTTCATAATATGCTAACTAGACCCGAAGATGCCACCTTGTTGGCGAAAGCGCTAGTCAAATGTTTTATGTGTATAACCTAATGTAATTTCTTGTACTACGCATTAGGTTAAAAATAGAAGGATTTATGATATTTATCTTCATTTACATGTTAACTTGTCGGACTAACATGCCTTTTAAATTTTCATACCTCTAATGAACTACATTAACGTTACATTGATAACCAACTACTCGTATTATTTATTTAAAATTATGTTATATTAGCCTCAGATTAGAATATAATGATCTGCCAGTAACAAAGCAACGACGGAACACAATGTGAAAGATATCGAATCTTAATGAATGCATTTGTATTTCGTTTTCGACAGGTTTGTCACTGTGCGGAACAGCGTTGCCAACCCTGCCGCTTGACTGGATTGCACAATTGGTTCCAAATTATCGTACTTTTGATTGAAGGATCGTTAATTAGTTGTTCTTAAAATGGCTATTTCCTGGAAAGTCGTACACTACATATAAAATAGGCCTATTTTGATTATGTTACCTAAACTCCCTTAAACGATTTTTTTAAATTTTTATAAATAAATAATTGTTGAAAATTAAATATCAACACACAAAATTATTTTTAAAGATTTTATTGTCTCTTTACCTTGGGAGAATTCTCAGAAGGATCAACAGCAGGAACGGAAGATCCAGAACCTACATCTAGCCCTTTTAATGTTTCTTTCATCAAAGCAAAACCAAGCTTTAAACTGAACTAGTTATTTTTGAAAGGTCACATGTCTACTTTTGTCAATTTTACAGCAGAAGCAAAACACTGTTATTTTGTTAATGGTACTTTGTAGTGTAATCAGATATTTTTTATTCGATGACACAGGTGTAAAGTTACATTTACATGCATAACTAATGGTAACATCACCAAATCTTAACTGTAAAAAAATTATATTTATTATGGACTTGTGTCCTTTTAATAATAAACAGTAAGTAAAGCATAATGAAATAATTTCAGATGTTCTTAAATATGTTTTAACTATTATTGACTAACAAATACTTTATAATTTAACTGTTACGAACAACAGTGTCCTAAGGTAATATCTCTTATTTCAGAAATTAAGCAATTTGAAAGCATAAAAGCTTTTATGCTCGACCATGCCGAAATGTAGTAATTATAAACCTGTAGTAGTCCTTTAAAGCATGTCATTAAAGTACAACTATTCATTAAAGTTCAGGTTTTCGATTATTCTCGGATATGCAATCGAAAGACAACGAGGGAAACGTCACGGAGGCTGGAAATCCAATACTGTCGCAGAAGGTTATGTTCTGTTACTATAATAATTAGCGTTGATTGTAAACAATATTCAAATAAATTCAATTTGTCATCTCGTTTTTCAGTTCTAAATCAATTTCCAGGTTATATCAAAATTAGTTCATGTTATTCTCTAGATTAGATCAAGGTCAATGACATTATTGTTCCTAGGAAAAAAAAATCAATACTTTCGCGTCTGCGCACATCTCACAATTCCATCTATGCACAAGGTCACTTCCAATCTTCAGTCACATACGAATAAAATGAATACTTCTGAATAATTTCAAGTTAGAAATATGGTCGAGCAGAAAAAATCGTATGAAACCTGCCTATAATGGTAATTAAGACGCTCGTATGAAAATTATGAAACTCGCTTGCGCTCGTTTCATAAACAAACATACTCGCGTCTTAATTACTATCATTATAGGCTCGTTGCATAACGTACTATTAAGTTTCTTCATTAAACACTTCCTCTGAAGTTTTCAGTCATCTTGTTAGGAATGAACTAATTCATATTATATTCGTATCTTTCATGGCAAAGAATTTTTAGTCAGTTATTTTACAACACTGTATCAACTATCAGGTTATTTAGCGTTCATGTAATTGGTGATAGCGTGTGATTACTTGAAATTCACTCACAGTTCGAAAAAAAGAAAGCTCGTGAAAACCCAATCACGTGATCACCCCAAACGGGAATCAAAGCCATACTCGTGCTCAGCTTCAGATCTGCATGCGCGCTATCGCCTGAACTCTCATGGTAAAGAATCTGACCTTTGAGTTGATTAAATGGAAGTGGTAATATTATAATAAACCTTAGCTTTCTGGCTTGGAAGACGCTCGATGACCGTTGTGCATTTTAGTAAAACTCGTGGCTTTGTGGTATAATTGCAGTAATTATAAACTGAATTATAAACTGCGAAAGTTTGAGGTGAGGTCATTTGTAAGTAGCTGCATTATAAAGGTCGAGCGTTTGAGCGCTGCTAGGGATGTCCAAGGGTTGTGGTCACCCGCACGTGTAAACGTATTTTACAGTCATAACCGTGTAACCAACTATTTGGTCAGTAATTCAATATTGTCAAACGGCGAGAACGCTTTACAAACTTCCAAGCAGACCGACAGAGGACGCAACATTAAATAATTCGAGCGCGCTTGAAATCATCTTACTGGATACTTCACTACTTTTCTAATTACAGATTATGTATATGCAGACAAAAGCAAGTCGTAGAGGTTAACGACAAAAGTTTAGAGATCATGAAATTAAGTTCACTTCTAATGGGCTTCACTTCAGTGCTATGTTAAATTTTCAAGACTTTCACTTTCTATTTCTGTAGCCTAAATCCATATATTATAGATATATTAATTTGTCCTACAGAATTTATCTGTAATATTGACACTTAATATTTTAGGAGAACAATTCGCCCCGGCGCCGGGGATCGAACACGGGTCCTTGGTACCAAGCGTTCTGACCACTGAGCTACGCCGAATTCAATCCACAGCACCGGATCGAACTGCGGATTCCCGGCCAACATGTCACTCAGCTGAGTGCGCTCCTAGTATAATGGCAGTTGACATTGGATACACGTCAACATATCTATGGAGTCAGGCCACAAAGGGAAACATCGAAGGAGGAAAGTTCGATCGGGTGCTGTGGATTGAATTCGGCGTAGCTCTGTGGTCAAAGCGCTTGGTACGTAGAACCACGGACCCGGGTTCGATCCCCGGCGTCGGAGCGAATTTTTGTCCTAAAATATTAAGTGCAAATCCACATAGTTTATATACTAGTTTATGCACTTATGTAATTATCTACATGTTACTTCATGCTTGTTTATGTATTTATTCATTTCTTTAATTTATTGTGTATAATTCCGATTTATCTATTATAGTCCCATCGCTCTAATTTCCGGCAGCCAATCGCGTTGCAGGTCGGCTACATTTAAACGTGTACGTCTTGTGATTCGCTTATGAAGACGTTATTCATTTCTTAAGGCTCGATAAATACTTAATATAATCGCCCGCCATTTTGGCTCTTTCGTTGGCGTTCGCAGAAAGCACACGTAGACGTTATTTTCCAGCTCAATTATTTGCTGAATTACAGTGCGTTTCATTTATTATCATAGGAGCTACGACATGATAATGTTTAACGGTGTGGCAAATAGATTCCTCGTATGGTAGCTCGGGAACGAAAGAACAAAAATGGCGAACGATACTACCTACCTAGACTTTATAGAGCCTTCACTTCCTAAGACGTAAGCAAAGAGGCGGAGTCACGCCGGAAATAACAGCGTCGCGACTAAGCTATATATCAGAGTACAAAATATACAATGTAATCTAGCAGTAACAACCCATGTGGAAGAATAATGTATTAAGACTGAAATTAATATGAAAATACCAAAATACCATTGACTATGGTGGTGGTGGTGGTGGTGGTAGTAGTAGTGATGATGATGACGATGACGATGACGATGATGATGATGATGATGATGAGGAGGAGGAGGAGGAGAAAAGTCATATTTATAATTTACTTTATTCCGAATTTAAATAACCGAAATATTTCTCTACTAAGAAAATATTTATGTGACATTGACTTCTGAAATATTACACGAATTAATTAATTAACTTAATGACTGAGCGAATCCACGAAAGAATGAATGTATGAATGAATACACGATTCAATGAACGAACGAACTATTTAATTAATTAATTAATTAATGAAAAGAGAGAGAGAAAGAAGAAAGTATCAATTAAAATGTATACGATTATAAATACGTCCTTCCAAGTGTTCTTGAGACACATTTTAATATTTATGTGAGCTCCTAGTCTAAAAGCCACTTGTCTCACTTCATTCACACTGTGCTACCGAAGAAAATTAAGTAAATTTTGCCTGGGGAAAAGCCGAACATATCGCCAACTAGTGACTGGGCATATAAGCCAACCATGCCCGAGTCTCTGCAAGAGCATAGACAGCGACTACTGCTGCATCCCACAACATCCCTCGCCCAGTCGACGAGTCGAAGGGGGAAGCAGCATTGTCAAACCAAGTCCCTAATTCCTTCTGGAGATCTAAGAAACTCCGCTAATGCCAAGGTTTCATTGCCAGCCGAAGATAAGTGAACGACAGAATTTTGAAATCCGAACTGTACTGCAGGCATGTCAATTGATGCCCACAGCAGCAAGCGCGCCCTTTAGAGCCCAGGAGAGCCTGAGCGCTTTACAGCGGAAAGGAAAGAGACAGACGAAAGAGGTAGTATAAGCCGCTTGGTCGAGCTATATTCAGGGATGGCCAGCACTGATTCAATAGATAAAGGGAAGAGAACTTATTAAAACTGTATCCATGTTAATTTTTAGATTTGCCTGAGAAGTATAAGTGCATTATAAGAATGTAAGTTTTAATTTTAATGCTCATTTTTCACAAGTTTGATTTTTTTATTCAAAAGAAATATTTTCTCAACTTTTCGTATAGAAAAGTGAAATTTTCAGGTATAGCCCTATTTATTTAGTAGCCTTACAGAATGTTTTCGTAAATCTAATATACCGTATATACGTATTACTGAATATAGAGTATTGAAAATTTTGAAAATGTTCGCATGGAAATTGTTTGTAAGGAAATAAATTAACAAAGCAACTACTTTTACGTCATAAGCAAAAGATACGTGCCCACGTGTTGTAAAAATGTCAGCTCTATAGCTTCAGCACATTATGAGAAAATAATTTAATATTCTGATGATAGGATGTTGCTCACAAATATCACCTTAAAAGCATAATGCGATAAGAGTTTTATTATGTAATATTAGTTACACTCAAAACAGATACAGTACCTAGGTAACTTTGCTTTGTACTGTAATATTGTTTTGATTAGTTTATTGATTACTTTTGTAAGGCTAAAGATACCATCAATATAAATTCCAACTTATGATGTCATACTCAATCTCTTTCTTTGGAATATCACTTTCTTTATGAATGATGTGTTTCATCCACTTAATACAGTATAATATTATACTACTATGGAATTTAAGTGAATATTCCTTCTTAACTCTCTATTATGTTATTAACATTTAAAACACAAGTGCTATATTGAGAAATCAGTGTTAATACTTTTGTTTTACAGACAATATAGATAATATTAAACAGAAAGAAGCCATATAAAAGTAACGACATAAAATTTCACGTTCCGTTTGAAGTTTGTGCACTACTATTTTCTTAATCCAACAGGTTGCTTATTCATATACACAACCCTTCCTCTTTCCATTCTTAGCGCTTGCTGCCCGAGTACGACGTCAAGGTCAGAAAAATGCGCTTGCTTTGACATCACTGCTGTACTGAATACTGGTAGGTGAGAGGTTCGTGGCCCATTTCTTTCAGGGCTCATCTCGACATTTGTTTAACGTCTTAGGGAAAACCACAGGCAGGATGAATGGCCTCAGTCTCCTAGCCTAAGCCAATTGGCTCGTTAGTAATGACCTAATACTGCTTGATGCTGAAATACTACGTGTTTAATAGTAGTCGTATTTCTACATGCCGCAGTAAAGCAGAAGGTAGTAACAAGATTACCCATCAAGTGAGTTCACTTAATTATGAAGTTTACGATGAACTAATAATAACGCATTAAAAACAACATAATTTCTAAGAAATAAAAATGGACTAATGAATATCTAAGATTTGGTACGAACACTAGAACGTAAAAGGTCCGATTTTAAGATGTCCAGGTGAAACCAGACTTGATGTCAGTAACACGGAGTAGTACCTACTGTACAGAACTCGAAGTATTGCTAAAACAAGGATAGATTGGGTACGTAATCCAGATATAGCGCGCAACAGTAATTTGCAACTCATTTATTATTGAATTAAAAGATAAAGGAATGAATGAGTTGCACATAGACTATAAGTGGAGAAATTTAAAGCATCACGAGACAATACTAAAATAAAGTAGAAATGCAAATTCTCTTATAAATTGATGGATAGAAAGTCGGCTAAATAGGCTTATTGCCTAATTTTGAAATGTTGGCAATAGTTTAAATTAATTTTCATAGTACCGTCTTACAGAAATCATTATGTTAGAAAGAGACATCACCTACACCAAAAACTTTCATCATGTTATAAAAACTAAACGGAGATATCCGAGAAGGTGCATAATTGACTGTCATTAGTAGGGACCGGATTTTTATGTAACTACATATTATATTCCTTTCAACCTAACCGTATATAAATAACAAATCTTTGCGAATCTTGTAATTACCATTAATATATTAAAATTGGATACTACATATTTTTACATATTTACCCCACATTACATATTATGGCTTGATATTACATAAATCTAAATATTTGGGGGTTTTATTCATTTCTACTTCACTAAAAGGAAAAAAAAACTTCTCCTGGGGAAGTTTACAATTTGAAATACAAAGATTTAAAAATACCTTTTTACTACCCAAGAAGGGATATAACTGTTGTATTCATACGTCTTAACATGCCGTTCCCATGCAATTTGCAACCTTACCCAACCTCTTCCTAATCCTTCCAGGGAAAACCCGTGTCAAGTCTAACATGAGCCGCAATAAAGTAGCCAAATTTTGAAAAGAAGCTGTAGAAAATACGGAAATGGAATTTTCAGAGGAATTAGAAAGTTTGGTTCTCGGCTGGAATAATCCTACCCTTCTGAATGAGACAGAAATGTCACTTTGCAAACAACAGTCTGTAAACGCCTATAGTTCGAGGTTTTAGTAGGTACTTTGTTTCTTAAAGGGAGCAGCTAAAATGCATGTGTCCCACATCTCTATTTTCTCCTAATCCAGTAAAGCGAAACGGTGCTTGCAGTACTGTTGTGTCATTCATTTCACTCAGTTCTGTAGTTTTAGTACTTACAGTGTAAAGTGCAAGTGAGTTTATCTACTTCTTTTAACTAACTAAATTGGCCCCTGTATCTTCAACCCTACCGACAAAAATAAAATCATGGATTGCGATGGATGAAGCTTTCTATGAAATCACAACTGGAGAGTTTTACCTATCCTATTCCTGCCATATATTGATATTAAATATTTTCATGATTTTACATATTTTGGTACATGTTCAGCTTATTTTTCTTACATAAATATGCACATATTTCACACCTTGGTATTACATAAAAATCCGGTTCCTAGTCATTAGTTAAGAAAATTGGCTGATATATTTTATAGACCTGTGGACATATGGTAAAATAATTTTGCCATAAACACATATAAATAGTGTTCTGTCCAAGGACACGCATTTCACTGCAAACCGAGCATTCTCCAAGCTTTCTTATTTTCTCCCGTTTCATTAGTCTCCGCATATGATCCATATATCTTAATGTCATCTATCATCTGATATCTTCTTCGGCCCCGAACTCTTCTCCCGTTCACTATTCCTTCCAGTGCATCCTTCAGTAGGCAGTTTCATCTCAGCCAGTGACCCAGCCAATTCCTTTTTCTCTTCCTGATCAGTTTCAGCATCATTCTATGTTTCAGTCACTATTTTCAACACAACTTCATTTCTTATTCTATCTGTACACGCTCCATTATTCTCCATATTCACATTTCCAATGCTTCAAGTCGCTCCTCTTTACTTAGGTCGTAATGTCCATATTTCTGCCCCCATATAAAGCACTTCACTAGTCTTTTCCTGAGTTCTTTTTCCAGAGATCCACAGAAGATGCTTATTTTTTTATTAAAAGCTTATTTTGCCATTGCTGTCCTTTGTCATAAAATCCTCTGAAAATATTAGGCCTAACGTTGATAGCACATCTCAAGCTGAATTATACTAGCTATTTTAAGAAAAGTAAAAAAAGAACAGATTAGCCGGAGTAGAAGGCGTTAACATGAAACAGTTCAAGTTTAGCAGTAAAAAATTTCCTAAATAGCCTATGTTTTTAAATTCCTTAAATCGTATTAGACTAAGAGACTAATCACTACAAGATTGGAATATGGCGACTGTTTTTCCAATATCAAAAAAGGAGATGATTATTATTATGTTTTTAATTATAGAGGAGTTAGTCCTCTTAACACAGAATACATATACTCCATTTTTTTTTTGTTCTGTTTTGTTTCGTGAAGTGTATTTATACCCGCCTCAACATCTGTAGTCATATCGCGTGTTAGGATGTGGTGGGAGGCCTATACCAGCAGGCTGTTTTAACTGTTGTTGAGTTTCTGTTTCTGTTGTGTGTTGTAGATGGCTTCTGTTCATGTAAATGATTATAGATTTTTATTTATGTTTATGTTATTGGTGATTGAGGCGGTGATGAATCATGGCATGTAAATTTCCAATCCGGCATTTGCCTCTGTGACTGAGGAAAACCATGAAAAAGCCATGTCAGATTGGTCGACCACGGTGGTTGAACCCGGGACCTCCCGAATGTGAGTCTCAAACGCTACCGTCTGAGCCAACTCGCTCGGTTCTCCAACATTGTAATGGAGAAATTCAATATATTTTGTGATACGGGAAATATTTTAACTAATAAGGAGAATGCTTTCCGAAGAGGAAAATCATGTGCAGGTGGATACTTCATATTAAAACTTCTGATCGGAAGAAGATGTGAATTCAGTTTAGAAACCCATCTGGCACTTATTGATAACAAAAGAATAGAGATTTGATAGAGACTTTTATTTGATATACTGAAAGAAAATTGACTTCCAAACCAAATCATTACAGTCATCTACACTTCTACACTATCTACCAAAAAAAAAAAAAAAAAAAAAAAAAAAAAAAAAAAAAAAAAAAAAAAAAAAAAAAAAAAAAAAAAACCGTAAAAATCAATTGTAAAAAATTCTCAGAATTCCAGTCGATAAACTGCAGGGCTACTTTTCTTAAAAATGTCGAGATCTCCCAGAATGGCCGTATATTATTTAGAAATAACCGGAGACTTGAAGCTTTGACGTTGTTGAATTGCAGTGAAGCGGTATACGGGATGGAATGAAAGGTACCAGCATTTCGGAATTATTTATTGCATTCATTTTTATAAACAAAGATAGTTGAAGTATATCATATAGTTTTGCAATTATTACTATTCCCTGAAAATAATTATCTATCATATGTAAAATATATCCGCTTTTACTTGTAGAGCGATTTATGTATAAATTCTATGAACAACTGGTACAATAATTCCATAATAATACTTACGAGTATTCTGATTATCATTTTTTAAATTACAATCATAACTGTTTTATGTTAGGCTAATTCAAGGTTTATAAATGTTTCTACATACAGTTCTTAGACATAAGGGACACGTAACACGCCTACTGTCCGCATTTCACGAGAAGATCCGAGCAAGGAATGCGAGTTTTCTCCCCACTCTTATAACTTATCACCGACACGGAACCGACCGGCCATTCACTGAGCCTTGTTTGTCCAAGCCGGCCAATAACACTACTTCCATCCACCTGCTCCTTCAAGAACGCTGAGTTACTGGCTTACTCTCTCCTCTTACCCCGCAAGACCGTACTCCCCTCGCAGGGATCCTCTCGTGAAATTCGGACAGTAGAGACTTGCCCATGATGTACGTAACAGTTCAGGTGCAGCTTTAAAGATACGTGAAAATGCGGTAGTGGAATTGAAACCCTCTTGATCATGAATGAATGTGAACTGTCGACGTCATTTCTGAAGGTGTGCTAATTCCAAATCACTGATTCCGCCCAGTGTACTGGCAGTACGCAAGGATGAACATGCTTGAAATACCAAACGAGTGAATATGCAAGAAAAAAATAAGAAGACGATTATGTTTGATTGCACGCGTACTCAGTTCGGTCAAAGTGTCCCATGCATACAAATGTCATTCTGAGGAAACCATAGATGAACACATTATAAATTCAAACTGAATAGTGGAAAGAGACGGTTTTATTTTCCGAGACTAAACTAGGAATAGATGATGATGTTTCCATAAAAATAAGTTGGTTTACATATCAGCCTGCATTATTTACATCTTGAGGATAAAAACAGAAATTTTATTGTTTTACACATGGCATATATAACCTCGCGGACATGAAAAAAAAAATATGCACTTCGCATGTAACATGGCAGTGAGGAAATTACGAACGTAACGACAACGAGGATTTTTCATGTTTTCATTTCAATTCTCGGCGTGTAATGGTTTATACACTCTAACTTTTATATTACTATAAATACAAAAGTCAGGAAAGTATGAGTACAAATGTACCTATTTTTACAAGCACGCTCGTTAATACGCATTACAGTCTAGTCAGAATTTTTGAGACTGTAAATGAATGGATCATAAATAATACCAGGCAATTAAAAACTAACTGAAAGTAAAGCATACAAATAAAAGGTAAAATCAAGAGCATTACAAGCCACATTGGTCAAAAGGGTGGCAAGAGGTTAAAGTACTTATGTCAACGGGGATGTCAGTCTTACCCACCGTCTTTACCTCCAAGGAAATTCCCCTGATACTCATTTGTGTTAGAGGCTGAGTGAACAGCAGGGCCATAGGGCGGCCGAAGGGACTGGATCAATGGAGAAAATCTAGTACTGCATCGAAAATCGAACCCGCGACCTTTCAACTTTGCAGAGTTACGCCTAAACCGCAACGTTACCACGAACCCCTAAACCATACAATGCAAGAATGAAATATTACGCAGAACGATCACATAGAAAGTATACTATAGGATTACATGAATGTTCCATAACTTCAGACATTTAGGAAAATACTCAAGAATAGCCCTGTCTACCGAAGAGATGTACACAATTTCAAGGACAATAATATTTAATTTGCAATAATTCTGGAAAGAAATGTGGTTCACAAGGACCAGAAATTATTTGCAACCAGAAGGAGCGTTTTGAATGATGATGATAATTATGTTCATAATATAATATAAAATAAGTCACGGTCATCTACATCACAATACCTTTCTTTCGACAACTCATTATTTCTGTCTTGGAAAAATCCCTTCCGTTAAGGTAAGGTTTCTAGTGAAAGGAAAGGATTTTAATTTCCATCAACATATTATGTGGTTCGCTGTGACATTTTCGAATAATTTAGTTTCTGTTACTTTAAACACTTGAAACGGTACTGAATATAAAAAAACAACAAATGTATAAAATAATAATAATTAACAAGTAAATGAAAGGAACACTTTATTTCCTCTTTGTCATTGTCAACATATCATTTCTCCATGATAACTTTTTATCTACGGTTGCTTGGGGGGGGGGGTAGCCTGACTTCACGGCGATCACAGAGTTTGTTTTGTGTTGCAACACCCATTTTTCCCGCCTGTGGCCTAAAGGAATTGAAAATTTAATATCGTAATTCTAGTTGACAGACCATCTGAGCATATGCCTACTATTCCTTTGCTATGTTTTAATTTCCATACAGAACCAGAAATAATTCTGATAAATCTACAAGGAAAAATTAATCGTTCATATGTGAAACTTTGCGTTATATTTTTCTCTGCGAGTACCTGTGTGAAAAACGCCGTCTATGTGCTACTCCTACCACAAGATCTTCAAGAAGTAAGACAAAATACAAGGGCTGGTTAAAAAGTAATGGCAACACTCCTGTCACATGTGCCGATAGTCTGTTCGAGAGCTGCCAGCTGTGTGGACATGAACAAGGACTGTCAGATGAGTTAGTGCAGTCAGCGGCGACAGTACCCTGTCAATCTACTGCAGTGTGTAGAACGTTGACTTTCATAGGGATAGTGCGAGTGCCCTAAGACCATGTTTACAAAACTAGAGCAACGTTCCTGCATCAAAATTGATGTGGCACGAGGTCGTAGTGCACAAGAATGTTTTCAGGGACTGCGTGAAGCACCACCACCTTCGTCCAGCGCTCAGGAGAAAACGACACTTGGTGGTACAGAACCCCATCATTCTTCATGACAATGCAAGGAGTCACACCATTACTGCTGTCAAGGGCCTTTTGCGCTACTGGCAATGGAAGATTCTGTAACATCCACTGTAGTCACCCGATATGAGTCCATGAGATTACTATCTCTTCGCCAAAGTGAAAGAAGCACTGTGAGGGACCCGGTACAATACCAGAGATGAACTTATCTGTGCTATAGAGCTGTCAGTACGGAACATCAACAAACATGGACGTGCTGATGGTGTACGCCGCCTTCCAAACATTTGGCAAAAGATGATAAATAAGGTGGCCGACTATATTGAAGGTACGTAAATGTTGTACCCCTGTGAATAAAGCCATGTCAGGATTATCGAACTGTTGCCATTACTTTTTATCCAACCTTTTGTATTATCACTCCTCTAGTATCAGTATAAACTTTCAGAACATTTCTAACAATCACCGCACATAATGTTATTTATTGAATTCATAATAGTTACGGTACTTTATAATACACATACCAAAACATTTCCATCATTTTTAATTGTTCTATAATTTAAACATATATTGAATTGGTGCATAAGTTCGTAGCGTTTTCCTGTATTTTCAATCATTTAATAGTACTATAGTGACACACCTAGCATAGCAACGAAAAACGCTACGAATTACGCACCAACCCAACACATTTTCAACCCACTGCGATAATTTGTTCCAAGTCCAGGTTTCGAATTTTTTCCTAAATCACACATTTTCACAAATGTCCCATTTACGAACGCTAGTCTACAAAGAGAAAAAAAACCTTAATACTCTTAATAAATATAGTATATAATAAACACTCCGATTAAGTGGCTACTTGGACTGCTATTGTGCAAAAGAGTCTCCAACTTGACTAAACATTTAGGTAGCTTGCAAGAAGACAGGAAAAACAGAAAAGCAAGAGAAAACGTGATAAATAAAACAGAGAGTAACTTGCACTGTTGTAATCCGGATCTCTGGTGCGCAATGCCTCTTCTCTCTAGCTAAAAGGTTTGGCGAGCATGACGAAACGTCCTTAATAAATAACCGGTCTTAATGTACTGCCCAGTAAACAAGGGGTTGTGTTCATGTTCAAAATCAAATGATTGACAAGTTCTTCCATCCCTTCCAACTTGACAGATGCGTGCGGATACCCGTCAGATGTGTCAAAGACAAAAGACAGTCTCCGCTACAGGACATCAACTCCAGCATAGTAACAACAGAAACAATGCTAGCGGTACCAATACAATGGAATAATTATAATGAAGATGATAACACAGACATCGATGGGCAATGCGGCTTGAGCATTTCACAGTGATTGAAATGTAGTGTAGCTTTCGGGTGTGTGACGTTTATTACAGAATACCGAAATGTGTCGATTCCAAGGTTGCATAATACAGTTTTGGACACGTGTACAGCAACCAACTGATGCAATGTGCTTTCCTTATTTTTCTTTATTATTGGGCCTACCTGGTGACAACGTTAATGGTGATTATTAGACAGTGGATGCGGGATGACTTATCGTTAATGTAGGTGCACATTTACTTTATGTTACATTTTCTTTCATTCAGACCATTGGCTCAACAGCCGACCTGGGTGGCGCAAGCCGTAGAGGCGCGCAATGACTCTGCGGCTTGGTCCGAAGGGTTGTGGGTTCGAGTCCCGCCTCGGGCATGGGTGTTGTGTTTGTGTTGATTTAGGAAAAAGAAGCAGAAAAAAGAAACCTATAAAACAGCAATCTTTAGGGAAATGGCCTCTGGCCAGTTAAAAAAAACAGGTTTTAAACGTAAACAGACGACGTCAACATGCTACTGTATCTCCGTACAGTCAGAAGGAAAAAAAAATAACGCACTGTAGTACATACCTTGCAAGTTCAGTCGTCGTCATCATTGATGCAATTACCAGCGTTGCAGTAAACGACGATATATTCTCGTAAGTTGTCGAAGCTATATCGTCTTCGCCTATCGCTTAAACAGTTTTTGTATCGAGAGAATTTCTGAAGAAAAATTCTAAAATGGGGATCACTCAATTTATTTAGAGGAATATTTGCACTGAGCATCATGTTGCACGTGTCGTTTAGACCCGCACAACTAAATGATGATGATGATGATAGTTACTCAGATTTCATTTTAACGCATTTCCTGTGCGATGTACTGTTGCAATGTTTCTCTACAGCCTGAGTTGTTCTGGTTTTTATTTCAATTTTACATACATTATACACTATATTGTCTACGTTAATATACATAAAATGTCACTCTCATACTTCTTAATCGCATTTCGTATCTCTGAGCGAATTTAACGTTTTGACTTCGACATTTTGAATGGATCAGCACTACACTATTCAACTCGTACTAAATACTTGAGCAGGATAACACAACTGCACACATTGCGTTGCAATGTGGACCAGGGTTCCTTCGTTATGTACGCTGCTGTACTCGCCAGGTACACAAAAGATGGACGACGCGGCACGTGCCATATACTTTGATTCGAAACAACTTCACTTTTCCTTAAGTCACCCAGCATACACTGTCTGATGATTATGATCAAGAATAAGTGGTATTAAAGCAGATAAACTGGGAATACTCGGAGAAATTATGCTTCAAAACCATCTATAGGCTGAACACATTCTCTTTAAAGTGCCCGGTATTAGATATAGACATTTGTGTGAAAGATACACAAAGCAGCAGGAAATATTCATTGTATCGCATCACCTCTCCATAAAACCGCCCCGTGATATGCTGTGGCGAAGCATGAAGCAAGCAACAGTTTTAGTATGAGTAGGAATCTCTGAATCTCAGTCGTCAGCAGCCATTATTATTATTATTATTATTATTATTATTATTATTATTATTATTATTATTATTATTATTATTATATTATTTTTATAGCATCCCTACATTCACTCCACTATGTCCACGAGGACGTTTCATGGATACATAGCCTAATAGTAGTTGCACCTGTCACCGGCTATCATATTTCTGATCACAATAAAATGACAGTGCGACTTATATTTTTTTATTGACTAGGGCAGCGTTTCTCAATGTTTTTGGAAGTGGGGGCCACTTTTTTAAGTCAGAACAGTTCCGCGGACCACCTTACTCTTGTTCCCTTGGAAAGCATATTATTTATAATTTTTGTAGCATATTTTAATATCAGTATACTCATATTTTAAAACAGAATTAATTAATTAAAATTAATTTAAGTCATTTAATTTTATATTAGTATTAACTAATTAAATTACTGTTAATAGAAAAAAATCATTTTTGTTTTTTTAATAAATCAAGGTTATTAGAGTATAGATAATCTTTAACCAATTAACTAAACAAATTATATAAATGTTGGTACCCATATAAATGAGATGGATGAGCCTGCCGATTCTTGCACAGTTGTTCTATATTTGGATATATGCTGGCAAGTTTAAGTCGGAGATCGTCACATACATCGAGTCGATTTCGGTACTTTGTTTTTATTAGAGTTAGTAATGAAAACCCTTTCTCACACAGATACGTAAATGCAAACTGAATTATAATCTGTAATGCATCATTGTACAATTCACTATATTCTCTTTTCACTTGTGATGAGGTCCAGAAATTAACCATTCCTTTCACTTGGAATTTCATTTTAAGACCGGAGTCATTCGAGAGTTCAATAAACTGTTCTCTTTCACTCAATGAAAGTTTATTTTCAATAAGACAATGAAAGGAAATACGAACCCATGATAATTCATCATATTTACTTGGAAAATAATTTTGAAATTGTGACCTCAGAATTTCGAGATGCGAACATATGTCATTGCACAATTGTTTTCCAATAACGAGATCATTTTAAACCAAAAAAAGACTCTAGGGTTGGAAATAGTGAAAAAATCCTTTGTTTTACGAAACTGACCTACAAACCAAGTTTCCTCTCGAACATCTTTATTTTCTCATGCGCATTGAGAACAGTCAAATAATTATCATGTAGAGAGAGATTTAGTTCGTTTAGTTTTGAGAATACATCTGAAAGATATGCCAATGTACTTAGCCACATGGCATCAGTTGATGTGCAGGGAAAAGATGGCGAAAAACACCACGTTCACAATGCTTTAAATTCCTCTTTAGTTGCTGAGAGTAGAGTGGGAAGTCGGTAGATGGGTAGGGTAATAAATTTCATAAAATGTCAGTACTGAGAGAAAAAGTGAAAGGCGATTGCCATGTGTCATTTCCAAATTCTGATATTTTCAGCTCTAGTGTTATACGCAATTCGTTTGAATTTTATTTTTTTTTCTGTCCTTTTTGACACACACACAAGGGCAGACTTCGAGGACCACAGGTGGTCCGCGGATCATGGTTTGAGAAACGCTGGACTAGGGGGTTAGTAGAATGATGCTATGGAAAACGAAGTATTCGAGAAAATCTGCTCTTCATCGTCTTTCTTAATATTACAAATCCAACTTCGAACTGTAGTGATCTGAAGTTGGGAGTCTCGTCTTGAAAACCGATGCTCTAGCCGTTGAGTTATCGGTATCATTCTTCAAGTATGGCAAATTACCCAGCCAAGATAAAAATTAGCAACTGTTACCTCATTTGTATAGATAATTATCTGTAGTATATACTATTAAGATGTATTGAAATGAGCTGTAAAGATATGCATATTGTGCATAACCTCCTGAGTCCTGAGACATTTATTGTTTTATTTTAAAGTTCAATATAATTCTACACTTCACAAAAAAGTCAACTACATGAGGAAAATGCTGAAAACATTCTACAGGTTACAGTTAGGGTACCAATGCAGGTATATTATACTATACTTCGAGTCTCTGCACATACATCTTATATCATAATCATGTCTGAAGTATAGTATGGTATACAATACACATACGTTTAATTCTTTTACAGTGTCAGAAAAGTGATCACATTTGAATAGGTTATCATTTTTTTTTGTTTATGGCCTGAAGATTTTACAGAGAAAGTGTTGCTTCTAATACAGAAGAAAAATAATGCCAAGAAATGTAACGAGTTCAAGACTATCAGCTTGATATCACACTCGGCGAAGATTTTCCTGTGAATACTGAATCGACGTTTATATTCTAAGAAGGAAGAACAGTTGTAAGAAGAGCAGTTTTGTTACAGGAAGAGAAAAGGTACGAAGAGATGCAAATGGACTGCTATGACTGCGAAAGATATCTAGAGAAGAATAAAGAAATGTATATGTATTGTATTTGTGGAACTAGAAAAGGTGTTTGTCAGGATGGATTGGAATAAACTGATGAGTATCCTAAAGAAAATTGGCATGGATTGAAAAAAGAGGAGGCTGTTCAGTAACCTTTACATGAAACAACGAGTCGAAGTCAGGATAGGAGAAGAAATGTCAGAAGAAAGTGAAATAGGGAGAGGAGTACGACAAGGATGCCCTTTGTCACCTAACCTGTTCAACATCTACTTGGAGGATTTAGTGAAGAACTGTTTTCAGAACATGGGAGGAGTGATAGTAGGAGGAAGAATAAAGTGTATAAGATTTGCTGATGATGTGGCGTTGTTAGCAGAAGAGGAGATTATAATAAGGGATATGTTACTGGAGTTGAATCACAGCTGTGAACAGTATGGAATGAAGATAAATGCCAACAAGACGAAGAGCATGGTTATAGGAAGAAAAAGACAGAAGATAAACTTACGAAATTTAAATGATGCAGTAGAGCAAGTGGATAATTTCAAATACTTGGGGTGTACTATAAGCAGTAACATGAGATGCTGCCAAGAAATCAAAAGGAGGATAGCAATGGCAAAGTAAGCTTTTAATAGAAATTGAGCATCTTCTGCGTAGCTCTGAAGAAAGAATTAAGAAAGAGACTAGTGAAGTGCTTTGTGTGGAGTGTAGAATTGTATGGGACAGAAACATGGACATTACGACGAAGTGAAGAGACGCGGCTAGAAGTATTTGAAATGTGGACATGAAGAAGGATGGAGTGTGTGAACTGGACAGACAGAATAAGAAACGAAGCTGTTGGAAAGAGTGGATGAAGAAAGAATGATGCTGCAACTGATCAGAAAGAAGAAAAAGGAATTGACTGGGTCACTGGTTGAGAAGAAACTGCCTACTGAAGAATGCACTGGAAAGAATGATGAACGGGAGAAGAGTTCGGGGCAGAAGGAGCTATCAGATGATAGACGACATTAAAATAATTATATGGATCATACGCGGAGACAAAGAGGAAGGTAGAAAATAGGAAAGACTGGAGAATGCTGGGTTTCTAGTGAAACACCTGCCGTTGGGCAGAACACTATGAATGAGTGAATTACCTACGAGAGCCAAAATTATCGAACACTAAAGGAAACTAGAATAATTTCTGATTGTAAAGAGACTGCAAACTGCTTTGCATTAGCCAAACGAATTGTAAATAAACATAGGACAATCCTGCTTACATTATTCGAATATGCATAACAATGTAAACAAGTAAACATAGCCCTAACTAATTATAGAAAATCAACAAACAAATAGACAACAAACTATGTAGCGTAGGCTACAAGTGTAAGCATTAAAGGGAGATGGTCGATCATGGAAAATGTGTTGGACAAAAATAATTGAAATAGAGGCTTTTTCGTGTGCTTGCTCGTACGTCCGCATATACACTCTATAATGGTATAGTTAGAAATGTCTAAAGGTTTAAATTATATTTCTTAGGCTCTATCCCTTCTTTGTTGAAATACTTGGGCTACTCTGTGTTAACTTGGCGGACGCCCGACATTGTACTGACCCCAGGTCATGTTACTAACTGCACGTTAAGTAAAATGTCTGAAAAACAGCCATACATTCTTAGGAATTTCATTTTGACTTTTTTAATATGGTTTCAAAACATGGTACATATGTAACGAAAATAAATAATACCGTAAATATGTAAATTTTACGAATAAAATGAATTGTAGTATTACTTACTTAGAAATGGCTTTTAAGGAACCCGCAGGTTCATTGCCGTCCTCACATAAGCCCGCCAAAAGAATCAGTCCCATTCCGAGGCCTATTGTAAGGTTTCGTAACAAGCTGATTTTTACGGTGATGGGTTGTTAGTCCTTCGTCCAACCTCCAAGCTGGAGGAACACCCTTTATCGGTTGTCCACGACTGCTTATTCAATATATTCGCAGCTACCCTCCATACCAAATTTGTCCCCGATTAAAATATACGGCACCGAAATTCCATTCAGTGAATCAGTAAAGAATCTAGGTATTTATATGGATAAAAGTTTAAATTTGAACATTCAAATTGCACAAACCTGCAAAAAAGTATTCTCATTAATCCATTCGTTTAGGCGATTGAAGAATTTTCTATCCTTTTCCATGAAAAAAAAAAAATGTTAGTGCAAACACTCGTGATGCTCCACTTCGATTACTGTGATATTCTGCTTACTGACCTAAGCGTTACTTCGGCGCAGAGACTACGACGTGTTCATAATATGTGCGTCCGTTTCGTCTGCAATATTCGCCGGGCTGATCACGTAACACCATCCCTCGAAATGTTGTCCTGGCTCCGTCTAGAAGATCGTAGAAAAATCCACTGTCTTTCCCTTCTCTTTCACATATTGCATTTCTCCACCCCTGTCTATCTTGAGTCTTGTTTTCAAACTTTATCCACCCACCATAACCTAGACACACGATCACAACACTCCTCAATATTCAAATCAAGCTTTTCAGGTATAACTCCCTGTAAAGTTGATTTGAATAATTTCGAGGGAAAAATTGTTCCGGGGCCGGGTATCGAACCCGGGACCTTTGGTTAAACGTAGCAACGCTCTACCAACTGAACTACCCGGGAACTCTACCAGACACCAATCCAATTTTTCCCTCTATATCCACAGACCTCAAAGTGGGCTGACAACTGTCAAGCAACCAACATTGAGTGCACACTAACTCTGTGTGACTTAAATTGTGGTTTTCTGTTAACGAACAGTGACGTGTATTATGCAAATCAATCTTTTCAGGTATAACTCCCTGTAAAGTTGATTTGAATAATTTCGAGGGAAAAATTGTTCCGGAGCCGGGTATCGAACCCGGGACGTTTGGTTAAACGTACCAACGCTCTACCAACTGAACTACCCGGGAACTCTACCAAACACCAATTTAAGTCACACAGAGTTAGTGTGCACTCAATGTTGGTTGCTTGACAGTTGTCAGCCCACTTTGAGGTCTGTGGATATAGAGGGGAAAAATTGGATCGGTGTCTGGTAGAGTTCCCGGGTAGTTCAGTTGGTAGAGCGTTGGTACGTTTAACCAAAGGTCCCGGGTTCGATACTCCTCAATATTTTCCATTCCCTCCCACCGAACATCCTCATATTCATCTTCTTTCACTGTGGCTGTTCCCTACCGAATAGGCTAACGAAATATTTTTCTAACAATTCTTGTTAACAATAATAGCCGTTTCAGGTTTCTCAATGTTTAATGGTTTATATATATATATATATATATATATATATATATATATATATCACAGATAAATATCTAAATTATCTCATTATTATTATTATTATTATTATTATTATTATTATTATTATTATTATAACTATTTCTTACCAATGTTTATTATTGTCACACTAACATTACTTATCCAACTTTCATTATTTACTTTCATGTTGTTTTATGGTCTAGATATTAATGTAATAACTATGTAAGCAATTGTATTCAATTAGAATTAGAGTCTGGCTGGGCGGAAGAGAAGGCCTACTGGCCTTAGCTCTGCCAGATTAAAGAAATAAATAAAATTAAAATTAAAAATATCTGGAGGCCGTCTCTATCCGCAACCTGAGGACGCGCCATGCCGTGGTGATAGGGACCCACACACAATACATGGGAATTGTAGTGTAAGCAGTTGAAAAAAGCTAAAAGATGTAACTGATTCATTAAACAATTGATGGGACAAAGGAATTGGAGCTGATAATATGTAAACTGTTGCTATTTATCTTTCAGAAATCCTTAAATACATTAGACCTCAACGTACACATTACTATGGACACAATACAATCCACATCGTGTCTAATTCCTCTGATGTGTACCTAACATCTCAGGGTTATTGTTTTTTTTTAACTGAGACAATATTTTCTCTGAGATAATATTATCATTCACAATTTTTAGAAAGATAATACACCATGCAAAAAAAAAAAAAAGTTCTTGCATGTGTTTGCACGCATATTTCAGACTCTGTTGTGCATATAAATCCTGGCCTAGTTATAAGTAATGATCAGGCTTCGAGACTTGGGACCCGATACAATAAGTTTACTGTGCATGTACTACAGGTTGTTGACTCGCTGCAGGTAGTGAAAGGTAGAGATGAGTTGAGGTAACAACGTTGCTATTTAGAGTACGGTAGTATGGGGGAACACACATATATGTACATTCTGAAAGTAAATGTACATTACACAATGAGAATGTCAAAAGAATGTGAAAAGCATTTTATTCTCCTGCATTTTATAAGCATTTGTGTTTAATTATACACAGTGTTAATGGTGGAAATAAACATGTAGCACTTTTAATTTCTTCATTTATCCTATTGGTCGTCTTTAGGAATTGCAGTGACAGTACCGAATTGCAATGTACTACAAGATACATTCTCAGTGTCTCAAACTTAAATCTTTTTCGGTACTTTGAAAAGCTACATTCTACGTCGCATGACGTGATAGGAACAAAACGAAAAAACCTAACATCATTGCAGTCTCTAAGAGACATTCCTTTATTCTCGGGTGACTTTATGTCCACTAATTTGCTGTTTATATTACACAATGTTCCATATCTGTTATTTTTACATAAAATTGATTTCCACTTCTGTTTTACACGTTCATATCCGGTGTGCTTGGTGTGTTATTAATTCTCTGCGTCATTTCCTCAATTAATTTGAGAGCTTCCGGGATCTCTTGCTCTGACTTTTCTAACCGTGTAATAGTTTCAGACACAGTTTAACAATGGATTTGTATGAAAACCAAATTATTCGTCAGAACCTTCAAATTCAGAGCGTTTTTCTTTGCGTATTTGTTGGCATTCATTCTACAGTACCCCCACCCACTGTACGCTTTACCACTATACTCAGTACATCGTTATGCGGATTTCCCACTGAACTGCTCTATTGGGTCCGAAGTCTCGAAGCCTGGTAATGATCTTATTTATATTCTATAAGAAGTGATTATAATAATAAGGCTGTTATCTCCAACGATTTAAGGAAATATTTAGTAAACACTAGCAAAGAATTAAGTCAATAATAGTTTTGTATTCTCAGTCAAACACTTATCAAATGCATGATGGCAGAAAAATAAATTCTGTTACATCATGTTACAATTTTAAATATCACAAATATTTTCGACTTTTTATAAGTCATCTTCAGGTGAGTTTTCTGACAGACAATTAATAGAACTAGGTGAAAAACATATCAAACACATTTATACACTGGTAATTAAAATGCTCATGCATGAATTTACATAAGTATGGTTTCCATAGTCTTAAAATTGATTAATGTATATAAAGTCAGAGATTAAAAATTTAAACACATGTTTACATTAATGATTAATCTGACATTTCGTACGTTTACATGAAAGTTAAATGGCGTCTATGGCCTTAGACTGGACATGTAGAATCGAGGTTCTTTGATCTTTGCCTGAACATAGTTATCCGAGCATTTACTGTATGCTTGAATTGTGAAATTAAAAGATTAAACTCATGTAAAGGTTATAAAATTAAAATTGAAAAATTGTACATTATTATTCGATGTGTTGTAGAAAGTGAAGAGGATTCTCAGTCTGTTTCACCGTGGTGATAGGCGTTTTGTAAAAGATGTTCAATTGAGGGTATCCAGACGATGGTGGCCTTCTGAATCAACATGACCTTTAAATTTAAAAACTAGCAAAGAAGCTTCATTAAAATACAGGTCGCAACAGGCAAATATGCTGAACATGCACTGCAGGAAGCACTGTCCTTCGTAGTCTCCGGACACGAGTCCCTGTGACTAAGATCTATCTTTCCTTAAGATGAAAGAACCACTGAGAGGAATAAGCTTTCATAACAGCTGTACAGCAATCAATTAGATAGTGCTTTGGATAGCATCAGTCGCCTTCCAGAGATGTGGCGACTAGTGCAGTACTGGAGGAGAATAGGCCTACTTTTAATAACTGTATGTCAATTGTGAATAAATAAGTTTTGAAATCCTACTTTACTCGGAAGTACTATATACATACATATATATATATATATATATATATATATATATATATATATATATATATATATATTATATATTTTTAATATTAAAATGTTTTCCATCGATCACTGAAAGTAAAAAAATTGATGTTATTCCCCTTTCTAAAGCATACTAATGCTCTTTTTTTTATCGCCACATAAACAGCAACTTGTGAGCATAATTGGTAAATTTGTCACGCTTCTCTGGTTCCAAACTAACGTACTGGTCGTCCACCCAGGCGGTCCAGATTCGGTCTCCGACTTGGTCGTGATGGAATTTGTATGGACAAAGCAGACGTTGCAGAGAGTTTTTATCGGGTACTCCCGTTTACCTCTTCCATATTACTAACACTCTCCACCTCTGCTTTATTTCGTTTACAATTTACAAATTACAGTAGAACCTCTATTATCCGTGGCAATGAAGGTGGTGGACTGAACGGGTAATCGAACAAATCGGATATTCCGTATCACAAAAGATTTTCATAAATTAAGTGTATAATACTTTGGCCTACAATTTTGTGATTTCCTTCATGGTCTTATGCTTAACGTGCTTTGTAGTGGATCAGGAGTTCACTAAAAGTTCGGTTGTCAACGACGGCTTCTGAAAACCCAGGGTTGTTGGTTGATTGTCTGTGGAAATACAAGAATAGTAGAAGTCTCATGTTGGAGATTTACATACTTTATACTCCTTATCCCTTTTTTTTTTTTATTAAATCGCTTTCAGTTGTACTCGTGTACTTTGAAGCAACATTAACCACAGATTTTTCTTTCTCAAACATCTCAAATATTTGGTCATTTTTTCGATAATTAACTCAATACGTTTTATTTTGACAGTTGTGGAAGATATTTTGCATAGAAGTTATACACAGGTCTACGGCCACTCGAATAATAAGGATAAGGTCTGAATGGTACACGGGTTTGTGAAAGTTCTTGAGGTAATTTCTTTGAAAGCAGGTAGTGACTATTTTACAAGTAACCATTTCTGTTGTCGACAGCGAAGCATTCCTAATAAGTACGTATATACTGTGCAAGGGTAAAAGTGCTTTTGGAAAACTACCTGTCCTTTCCTGCAGAAAAAAAAAAGCTAGGAAAAAAGTCGGATAATCCAACAATCGGTTAATAGGGTGACGGATAATCGGGGTTCTACTATAGTTTAAAATGACTATGGTAGTAGGCCTACGGGTTTCCAATGGAGATGGATGGATGGATGGACGGATAGATACTTCAATAACACGATTTAATATCCAAAAACCACCAAAGTGAACATCAATGAAAGCTATTAAGTTACTACCTGCACTTCTTGGAAGTTACTGAACCCAATAACTCAGATGATGTTACTAAGTGGCTGTTAGCCTCTGTTGTAAATAGACGGCAGGGTGTTGCTTTACCAAAGGCTACGATGTTCTCAAATAAAACCTGTTGCAGAAGAGGTGAGACACCCATAATCCTACCACGAGGAACAGTTTTAAGGGAAAATGTATCCAATTACAAACGGGTGAACAGTTTTAAAATCTGCCAGGTAGAAGTAGGGAACTGAATATTTCGTCACTTTATGCCTTTATCCTGGTTCTTTTTTACTTCCCATAGTAAGTTTAGTATCAAGATCGACAAATTCTTCTATTTTCAATACACTTAGGGCCTATTGTATAAACCATTTAATCTTAGATCAGAGGTTAAATTGATCCTCCTTCTAGCTGAACTTGGAATTTTGTGTTGTATAAAGTCTAATCTGAGATTAATTTATCTTAAACTAAAGTCAACTTTGACTGAAGAAATTTCTCCGATTAAGTTAGATGATCCAAGTTCAGTTATTTCTTTTCCGTTTGAAATATTCGAGTCGCAGATTGTGCAAAAGGAATAACCATTATTATTAATTATTAATAGATATGGTATGTACATTTATATATATATTTTCAATTTCTTGCCTTAATACACAAACATTCTTATATTTTATAAGACTTTATCGTGTTCAGCAGTATCAAATAACATAACCTATAATTATATTATGTTTATAACAACCATTAATTACTAATGGATATGATGGATTAATAAATTTTCAATTAACTGTATTACTAAACGAAAATTGTCGTTTTATAAAGCTTTATTATGTTTAGCAGTATCAAACAACATAACATGATAATAATTTGGAGAACTGTCAACCTTCTTCTTATTGTCCGCCATTATTTACAATGCACAAAACAAACCAGTGTCTCCAACAGAGTGTACGGAAAGTCGCCAAGAAGTAGTTGTAAAGTCGCTAGATTTCTCATTATCAACAAAGAAAGATGAAATTTTGTCACTATGGGGTGCTAAAAAGGTCGCTAAATCCCTATTTAAGCCATATAAAAGTTAAAAGAAATTGTTGTTGAAAAATAGTTAAAGTCACTATATTGGCAACACTGAACACACCTGTACAACATGGCCCGCGCATCACATACTTCACCTGTTTATGCGATGTTGCCATATCCTTTTCACGTGAACTTAGATTGTATTTGAACCTAGGTAATTTGATCGCAGAAAAGTTTTATCTGAACTCGGTTCACTTTCCGATCTTCGATCAAAGTTGATCTTTAGTCAGGGAGTTTTATACAATTGGGCCTTAAACATTCTATTTCGATAGATGATAAGATCGGCAATATTAAATTTATGTATGTCCAGTCAGCAGTGCGAAGACCGAAGACTGGTTGGAATTTCATAAGTGACACCAATAAGATCTCTCATGATGCAACTAAGTCAGAAGATGAGATAGGATGACCAGTTCCTTTCCAGGCAGCATACATCGCTGACTAGTAAAATGGTTCACTAATCAGACTTACAATATTTAAACGAATAAAAATGGGATTAAAATCTAAGTATTCGGAGAAAATCTGTCACAAAGCAGTTTTATTGAAGAAAATATCACAATATAAAAATAAATCCCAGATGGAATCAGATTCACTTCGTATAGAATGCAATATCGTACATATGAATATGGTGGGGGAGAAACTACGAGTAGCCTATGTGTTGGCAGAAAATGTCGCAAATCAACTTTAATCGAGTCACGGGATAGGAGCCTAGAATCGAATTTTGACTCTTTGGCCTATCGTCGAACCTTAAATCCTGTGTTATTTGATGAGATAACACAACTCCCTAGTAAGTGTTCGGTAACACATTGAGAAAAATAAGTTTTCTTATATATTATATTTAAATAGGTTATAATAGTAAAACTTTTCAGTAAATCGAGATCCTTACAATAATAATAATAATAATAATAATAATAATAATAATAATAATAATAATAATAATAATAATAATAACAATAACAATAACAATAAAAATAATAACAATAATAATATTAACAATAATAAAATTAATAATAATAATTACACGGAACAACAAATTTTTACTTTTTATCTTGTTCCGAAATAAAAATATGTAAATATTACTAATATGTGTGCCGTAAATCTGAATTTAAAATCCAAATTGCCCCATCACGTACCATTTTTCTGGGAAAGCGAATGGAATTTTTTTACGAAAAACTTATCTTTTTTTAATTTTTCACTGTTACTAATAAAATTACAACAGACTAGGGATTCAAAATGCCTCATTATACTTTAAAAATGTGTACTGGTTAAAAAAAAGATGTTACATAGTTTAAAACACAACAATAACAATATTTTAAGCGTATGAGAAAAATCTTGGAAATTGAACTTATCATTTAAAATAATTTTCTGGATGACTTCTGTTTATAACTAGAACCTGGACTGTATTTTACAAGGAACCAACAATAATCTGCAAGCATGCTGGATGATGATCTGCCTTTTCATATCAGATATTTCTTGATGAAATCTTTCCCCACGCTCGTTGCTTACCACTCCAAGGTTAGGAGGAAAGAAATCAAAATGAGAATTTAAAAAGTTTATTTTGAGAGACATATGACACCACATTTTCTCATATGCACTTAAATGGTTTCCACAAGTTTTATGTAGTTGTCAGCCCTAAAATTTCCAAGGAAATTTCAGCAAACATCTTTGAAAGCGCGCCATGCCATTTTTTCTGTAACGGAAAGTTTTTCCTCAAACAAAGGATGTCATAACTTTGTGAATTTGTTGACCGATGAAAGTGTCCTCTGAATGTGATCCCATTAATTTATTTACACTTTTTGTTCCAAATAACTTCGGGAATCATCTCCATAAAGCGGGAGAGAACTTCGTGAATCACCCTGTATAACAGTGAGGTGAAAATAAGATAGAGACTAAAACCTTTAAATAAAGAGAAATAAAATAAAATAGTGTAGTTTTCATATGGGGTATCCTTATAAGTTACTTGTGAATCCTTATTCTATTGAACATGGTTTTCAGAAGCACATTTCGCGTCCACTTTGGTAGAATATTACTGTACATGATAGGGTCTGAAACACTGTGTTGAGTGACGAAAGAAAGGAAGGAAGCGCAGTCATTGTTTGGACATAGGCCTGCGGGTGAGAATGAAACCCTGATAAAAGCAGTCAGGATAGACGATCTCCGGTGCATTGGGATCCTCTGTGAGATATTGGTAATTTCATGTCCACATCGTTATCGTCACCAGGTCAATAGTATAACAGTCTAGATATTCGTCCCTTCTGACACAACAATTGCTATTAATAGCACAATTATCGTCTACATTATTAAAGCGTCTGTAATTAAATGGTATAAACAGCAATACATTATCCTGACTCTCCTGTTTCGAATGATTCTGCTAAATCGTCTCTTAACTACTAATTAGATCCGAAGTCGCCAAGTTCAAACCCAACTGAGGCCCATGAATTTTACGAGTTATTATAGTACATTATGCATGGCTTTCTTCAGGAGGAAATTACAGGAAATATGTCGTAGATTTACGAAACATGCAAGACACCTTTAGACAAAACGTACTACTTATTCTTTCTCATCTTCGGTGGTACCTCTTTTTCCTAGAGGGGTGTCTGAATGCCTGTGAAGCTGGAGAGTGTCGATTCATGAGAATTGAGAGTTTGCGATTTATGAACCACGAAAGACACAAACAGCGAAGTAATTGTACCAGTTATTCTCATGTTTCGAAGACAAGTCCTCCAATTTGTGAGAGAAAAATCACTGTGTGCATAGAAAAGCGGGAGCTCGAATGACATTAATTTATTCTTCACTAGAAGTATCTCAAGCCTCGGAATGGGACTGATTCTCTGGCACGACCACAGCAAAGAAATAAGGTTTTGAGATTTGGTACTTGGAATGTTACAAGTCTATATAGAACAGGAGGGGTAACATTAGTAGCAAAAGAACTAGCTAGATATAGAATAGACTTTGTGAGAGTACAGGAGGTTAGGTCAGATGAGAACGGCATAACACAACTAGGAGATTATTTGTTGTATTTTGGGGAAGGAAACGATAATCACCTATTAGGAACAGGATTCTTTATTCATAAAATAATAAAATCAGCAGTAAAAAAGGTCGAATTTATCAGTGATAGGTTATCATATTTAGTACTTAGGGGTAGATGGTGCGATATCGTAGTTATAAATGCTCATGCTTCTACAGGAGAGAAAGATGACCATATAAAGGATAGCTTCTATGAGGAATTGGAACAGACTTTTGGTCAGTTACCTAGATATGACATGAAAATTTTATTGGGGGATTTCAATGCTAAAGTAGGACGGGAGGATATTTTTAAACCGACTATTGGAAAAGAGAGTTTACACATAACTAGTAATGACAATAGAGTTAGGTTAGTCAACTTTGCCAAATCAAAAAATTTAATTGTCAAAAGTACAACATTTCCCCATAAGGATGAGATGGGCAGGGAATGTAGCACGTATGGGCGAATCCAGAAATGCATATAGAGTGTTAATTGGGAGGCCGGAGGGAAAAAGACTTTTGGGGAGGCTGAGACGTAGATAGGAAGATAATATTAAAATGGATTTGAGGGAGGTGGGATATGATGATAGAGAATGGATTAATCTTGCTCAGGATAGGGACCAATTGCGGGCTTATATGGGGGCGGCAATGAACCTCCGGGTTCCTTAAAACCCAGTAAGTAAGTATCTCAAGAAGTTCATGATTACATGAAGCGAAAGTTCTTAATTGCAAACTGCTGAATGCTGTAGTGTCTGGAGATAAGAATGCCTACAATGTACAAATATAATACATATTGTAAAACTATTAAACACTTTTCCTCAGGACGGGATCAACAGAATTAGGCAACAGATAGGTTTTCCATTGCATATCTTTCCGGATGATAGAACATACATCATAGCTCCCAATTGTAGGATGTTTTTGTAGCCATGTCAACCAATTAGAAAACTCTCCATTAAGTAAAATTACAATACCCAAGATATATACAATCATTAATATTCCTACACTACATAATGAACAGTTCTCTAAATTATCATCCAGTGCGTTTCAATTTATTATCTTCTATTCATATTTTGTGCACTCGTTCTAAACATGACCCTCTATTATCTGTTCCTTAACACAGATCAATTCACTATTCTTCCTCTACAGCATCAGTAGTTCGTTTCTGAACTCCCTATCCACCTCCCTCAGGAATTGACGAGCGATTTCAGAATTTGAAAGGAAATTATCGAAATATAGGCTTATGTGCAATATTAAGCCATTTACTCTTAAAACTTCGGAATTATTTATTCGCAATTTATTCATAGGATTATATTTTATCTATGTACATGTTTTTTGGTAATTTTAATTACTAGACCTCTGAATAATTAATTGATTACAATTTCATGAATCTGTATTTCTTTATATCTGCCACATTAAATTTAATCTTGCTGATTCATATTGTTTAATGTGATGGATATAATTAACATTCAATATTACTACGTGTTATTAACTTGTACCGTTACAAATTTTCATGCTTAGTTCTAATGTTTTAATGAATAATTAGCATTCACTTTTAATTTGATTTTATTTTGTAATATGTAATTTGTATCTAATTGCATTGTTTTCTTAGCTTTTGACTATGTTTTTATATAGAGTTATTTACTTAGATTTACCTATCCTAATATTAAGTTTTTGATTGTCTTTACTTTTAATATCGTATTTTGTAACTATTAATTTATTTTTACATTACTGTATTAGTTTCCTTTACCTGAGTAGAAGAGAAAGCAAGATGACCGTAATTCTGCCAAAATAAATAAATGCAAATACTATCCTATCCATTTCTACAGTGTAAATGCCAGCCTAGACAATCCTTCAGTCGGCCTGGGTAGAGTAGTCGGTATAGCGCTGGCCTTCTGTGCCCGAGGTTGCGGGTTCGATGCCGGTCCAGGTCGATGGCATTTAAGTGTGTTTAAATGCGACTGGCTCATGTCAGTAGATTTATTGGCATGTACGAGTGAAAGAACTCCTGCGGGACAAAATTCCGGCACACCGGTGACGCTGATATAACCTGTGTAGTTAGGAGCGTCGTTAAATAAACCATAATTTAATTTAATTTGAAAACCAGCCTTTCACGTTTTACGAACAGACTTCCGACCGTCAACGGCGACACTCGTAACGCATTCCTTACTCTGCCGGTACATCCAGTATTTTAATATTATACTGAGAGTAGGATGTGTTACGAACGTACGGGCTATTCCATCTCAAATCGACCGAAATATAGAGAAAATTGACCTTGCAATTTTTAAATACAATGAAATTTTTTCTGTCCGTAGACAACTGTGATACAATGCTTTGTGGAAAGTTTGAGGCATCAGAACTTCATAGTGTTTAAATTAAAAATATTTTAATTTATCGTATTTTTATAAAATTAGCAACTTTAAATAAACTGTTGTGGCTCCGAAACCCTTTCACCCAATGATCAAAATCATGGTTTATTTTAATGCTGAAAAGTTAAAGTTTATATTGGCATGTAAACAGTTTTTCTTACTTTTTATGGAAATGGAGAAATTTAGATTTTTCTTAATTAAGGCGCATTTGCCCACGAAAAAATATTTTTAAAATATATGGTTAGATTCCGCATTGAAAGTACAAATAAACACACATTTTTTACTGGTGCAACGTTGATAAGAAAGTAATGAAAAATCAAATGAAGGAAATAAATAGTACGCGCGTGAAGTAACCAGCTGACTGTGAGGCGGGAGCTAGCCGAGACAAGCAAGGTCAGGAGACATAAACACGTGAACTATCGTCTAGTAGAGCATAGCTGGGCTAGCTTTATCACAGGTTTTCATAAACACAGGAGTAAAATGACGCCCAACGCTCGCTTATCTTCAGCTCTCGGCCAGTGCGTGCTGTACTGCGCCGTTCAAGTCTAGGGGTGTGAAAATCATTTATTTAATACCCTTGAAACTTATTTCCGAGTCACTAAGCAAACAATGCCGAATCCCTCTTAATGATGCAAGGTTTTTTCTCAATATTTTTTACATTTTTACACATTGGCAAAAAGCCTAAAAGTAAGTAAAATCAGATTATCTGTTTCTCTGTATACAATAAAAATAAGGATTACTTCTTAACATAACCTACCAAATATCAGCTTCAAAATGAGCTCCCGTTCAATGTTCTGCAGTAAATGGTTCCAGAGTTCTGAGCGCTGAAACAGGCTTGTTTTTATAAAATACGCTAAATCTGTCGCTCAACAATACGAAAACCGTTTGAATTTCGATAGTATATTTTTGCAAATGCACTCTCCTCAGCACCTTGTATAAATAGGGAAAAAATTAGAGTATTAAAAAATGCGAGGTTTTTTTACTGATCGATTTCATATGAAATAGCCCGTACACAAAATTAGGGTATCTATAAGAGGACTCATGACTTTTATCTTCAGACAACGATAGCGGCTGAGTCACTGAAGATGCCTATTAGCCAGAGGAGCCTGGATTAAAATCCGGTTGATCCATCCCTGAATTACAACTTGTGTTGGGAAAGTCCGTGATCTAGGCAAAACAGGGGTTTGTTCCGGGTACTCGGTTCCCCTGTGACATCCCAACATCAAGTCAACTCACAGCCTGTGATGCACACTGGATGTAGGCCTACTTTGTGGTATACGCTTCTCGGCACTAGCCACGAACGTATTCGCACAGTGGTTGAAAAACAAGTCTAGCTGGACGGAAGTCATTTTATAACTTTCAAGGAAGGGGTCTAAGATCTATATTTTCGTCCTCTATATTCTTTCCGTTATTAAATGCCGTACTATCTTGAGTTTTTACTCATCACATGCTCCAGTAGTGGTTCCGTAAATATAAACATCCGAGAGCTACATTTCCGCTGACGGAGATGGAAAACATGATCGTTTTGCAATTGTAGTAGTGAAATCTCTCTGTGAGTATGTGAGTGTCAAAACTACAGGAACAATCAACAGATTTCGTAAAAACAATACTTTTATTAGTTGTAAAACTAGCTGAAATCATTTCAGCAGAAACATATCGTTAATCACTAAAAGCATTAACAGTTGTATAGTTGATCTTCCCGAAACATACAATTAGATATTTATAAAGTTAACAAATGAAGCACGCCGCGAACAACGCTGTATCCATTTTTACAGTAGACACATAAAACAATATTATCATAAAATAAACAATAATATAATCCGTATATCAAGGAAACAGGCAGATTACAACATCACAATACATATGAACTCTTGATCAGCTGTCTACTACTGAATGTTTTAAAATTGAAGTAGTTTCATAAGGAATAACAGTGGAACAACGATGTATGTTACTCAGTGGAACAATGCTGTATGTTTTCTATTGATGAACACTTACTAATAAGGCATGGATTTGTGATCTTATAAACATTAAAACCAAAGAAAAGGCACAAAATAACATCATGCATATAACACTTTAAGGTTCTGTAGCATATAAATACCGTAATCACTTTTTACATCTTGATTACACAACTTTTAACACTATATCACTTCAGAAAACGTATAGCTTGCCTTTCTTGTGTTAAATTTTATATAACCTTGTTAACATGTTTCAGCCTGCTATCGGCCATCTTTAGAACTGGTTGTTGCTGGTCTCGGCGCCTTTTGTTTGTTTCCTGGGAGGGGGTGTTTTTGTGTAATGTAATGTAGAGTCAAAGAGTGTGTTGTGAAATTGAGTTATGTGTTGAGAATTTTGTTTGGATGTGTTTTGTATGTCTGTATATTTCGTATTGTTCTAGTGTGTTTAGACTCTGGCTTTTTGGTTGGATGTGTAGAATTTCCATGTCTGTGTTGATGTCTCTGTAGGTGTGGTTAGCATTTGTGATATGTTCTGCATATGTGGAAGTTTTTTGTAATTTTGTTACGGGTGTGATGTGTTCTTTGTAATGTGTTTGAAATGATCTGCCTGTCTGTCCTATGTAGAAGTTGTTGGAGATGTTGCATTTGAGTTTGTATTCGCCTGTGTCGTGTATTTGTTTCTGTTGTTTGTGTGTTGAGATATTTTTGTACAGTATTGTTTGGTCTGTATGCGATGTTGTTATTTAATTTCTTGAATGAGGTTGTTATTTTGTGTGTGTTTTTGTTTTCGTATGTTAGTGTGATGTATTTTTTGTGTTCTTGTGTTCGTCTTGTATTATGTTTTTTTCTGATTATGTTTTGTTTTTCTTATTATGTTGTCTATTATGTTAGGGTTGTGTCCGTTTTCTTGTGCTGTGTATTTGATTGCGTTTAGCACTTCTTTGTAGTCATAATGGTTCATTGGTATGTTAAGTAGTCTGCTTACCATTGTTCGGATTGCAGCTTGTTTGTGTTGTGTTGGGTGGCTGGAACAATGGTACACAAACTACTCAATCAGGCGACCGAAAATGTTGTGTACTCCAGTAAGAATAACACTATACAGCGTTGTTCCACTCATCTTATTTGGAAGGATTTTTCCAGGCACCTCTTTGCTTTTCCCGTTTTTTGTATGGCTTTCCAGAGTCCCGTAGCTTCTTCCGTTTAATATCATTCCACTCAGACATGTTAATTTTGCGTTTTCTCGACATACTGAGACGTTTTAGATCGCTTGGTGAAACATGCATACTGCCTGCGTCCGCCACATTGTTTGCTATACATCATTGTTCCACTGACGTGGTTCAAATGTCTGACAATTACTGCCACTTGGGGATGGATATTCGATATTCCATTGTGTTTTCCATGAGTAGGGTGTGCTATACATCGATGTTCCATTAAAAACTCAAAATATTAAAAAAAAAAAAAAAAAAAAAAAAAAAATGTGCTATACAGCGTTGTTCGTGGGAGTACTTTAAATGTAGATTACTGAGCACAATTCCACGTGTGACTGACTGACTGACATTTACAGCACATTTTGGCAGCAAAATGTTTGCCTAAATTGTTTAATAAGTTTAAATTAAAATGTGTCACAGCATGATTCGATAGTGGAAAGTGTACAGGTAGGATGTATAAAAAGAACGACTTTCAAAGAAAAAGTATGCTATTTATTTAATTTCAAAGTGTGTGTGCGACTGACTGACATAAAAGTCAACTCTATCTTCAGGTGAACATGGTTCTCCTCAAATTTCTCTGGAATGTCATTCTTAATACATTTTTTTATAAAATATTGTTTGGAGAGGAAGTTTTAATCTTCTGTTATATTAAAAACTATCTCTGAACCTCGATTAGTAATGGAGTTACGGCCAAGAAAGTGCTGTGTAACTGACTGATCTCTTTCTGTGACTGACTGATATACCTGAATTTTATTTTAAATTCCACATTATGGAACCGCAAGTACTATAAAATTGCATGAAACTTGATAAGTAGTAACATATTTTTTTTATAGTTGGTTATTTTACGATGCTTTATCAACTGCTATGATTATCTCGCGTTTGAGTTGGATGAAGGTGATAATGCTGGCGAGATGAGTTCAGGGTCCAGCGCTAAACTTATCCAGCAGTTGTTCTTAATGGATTGAGAGAAAACCCAGGAAAAACCTCAATAGGCAGCTTGTCCCGACCAGGATTTGAACCCAGGTCCGTTAGTTTCTAGGTCAGATTTGGTAACATAAACTTAAATTAATAATATCTTTTCCGAAACACAAACCTTAACTTGCCTAACATGTCCCTTAAATGACACAATGCACTGATACATTTTATAAGTGTGAATGCTCAATCATGATGTAGGCCTAGGTGTTCAACCAGGGTTGCCAGACGTCCTGGATATTCCACGATTCTTCTGGATTTTATTGGTGTGTCCTGTTTACTAGATTGAGTTATATTTGTCCTCGAATGTCATTGGAAAAATATAATGTTTTGCTCATTTCTATAAAATTACCTTTACAAATGCTTTATCCATTTTTTCCAAGATCCTGTCCAACCTAAGATCAACGTCGTCGTCAACGATGCCTGATGCCTTCTACCGGTTGTATTGAAATAAAAACGATAGCATTATATTATGTATTAAATATTATACAGTATCTTTATTCTTTATTCTCTTTGGAAGTTGATTTATTATTATTAGGATTTAAACGCTGTATTATGCATTTTCTCTGTATGGTTCAGGCTGTAATATGACATTATTATCAATAATTGAAAGGAAATTTCATAATCCAGCAAAAATGAAATAGAATTCAAAGTATAATTAGGAGAAATACATAAAACAATAAAACCATTTGTAGGCCTATTGCAAATTGAATTAATTCAAATACGTCGGTACACAATATCGTAACCTAGCCAGGATTCCTGACAAGAGAATCTGGTAACCCTGTGTTCAACTAATGAAGTAATAGAGTCAAATTAAATCATTTATTATAGTTCACGTTAACACTTTGTTTGTTAAAAACATAAAATTGTTTAGTCACACGTTAAAAAGTGTTAAATTTTTTTAAAAAAGCTTATTTACCTTGGACAGACGGCCCGTTTCGACGCGATGTTACGTCTCCATCAGTGTCTTTTGAACTACTGGTGATCTTGAATTCTGCGATGTGCATTCGTGAGTTGTAGGGGTGGGGGTGTGTTGTTGTTATGGTGGGGGCTGGTTGTTTTTGTGTTATGACTGTAATTCTGTATTAAGTATATGTTGTGGGTATGTTATTGTATGTTTGTATATTTCGTATTGTTCTAAGATGTTTAACTGTGAACTTTTTGGTGTGATGTGTAAAATGTCCATATCTGTTTCCATATTATTATTATTATTATTATTGTATCAATGATTATTGTTGATAATGTGTTCTGCGTAATTTTATGTGATGTAGGATTTGGTTACAGCTTTAATATGTTCATTATATCCTGTATGGAAAGATCTTCCTATCTGTCCTATGTAAAAATGTGGGCAACTATTGCATTTTAGTTTGTAAACTCCAGTTGAATTAAATTTATTTGAATGTTTAATATGATTATTTAGATATTTCTGTGTTGTGTTATTTGTTTTGTATGCTATCTTGTATTTTAGTTTTCTGAATGAAGCTGCAATTTTGTGAGTATTGGTATTGTGATATGTTAATGTTATGTATTTATTCTCACGTGGTGTTTGTGTTGGTTTGTTCTGTTTTTGTTTTGCCTTTTTTATTAGTGTGTCTATTATGTTAGGGTTGTATCCACTGTCTTGTGCTATATATTTTATTGTGTTTAATTCTTCAGTTTAGTTGTCATTGTTCATTGGTATATTAATTAATTTGTGTGTCATTGTACGGAAAGCTGCATGTTTATGTTGTAGGCTACAGGATGGTTTGATGAATTGTGTTTATGTGTTGTGGTTATGGTGGGTTTCCTGTATATTTTGAATTCGTGTCTGTTATTTGTTTAGGTTATGGTGATGTCTAAGAAGTTTATAGCTTGGTTACGTCCTGTTTCTATTGTATACTTTAATTTGGGATGTATTTTGTTGAGTTGTTGATGTAGGTTTTCTATTTGTCTTTTGTTTCCATTATATAGGACTATTATGTCATCTACATATCGATGCCAGTATATTATTTTCTCTGCGTGTTTGTTGTCGGTGTTTAGTATGTGTGTTTGTTCTATTTGTGAATAAAGATTTCAGCTAATATGCTTGATATAGGTGAACCCATTGGTAATCCTTCAGTTTGTGTATAATATTTATTGTTATGTGTGAAATAATATTGTTTTGTAATAATCTCTGTAATGTGTATAATTTCGTCAATGTGAATCTGTGGTATGTTATTTTGATAAGTATTTTTCGAAGTATTTCAAGTGTTTCTGTTACTGGTATGGTTGTATATAGGTTTTCGATGTCAAATGATGCTAATGTTGTGTTGTGTGGAATGTGTTTGTGTTTTATTTTGTTAACTAGGTCTATGGTGTTGATTATTGCCGTTGGGTTTTCAAATTTTATACTATTTCTTATAATGTTGTCTATATATTTCGCTAATTTGTATGCTGGGGCATTCTTGTCGTTAATAAGAGGCCTGATTGGTATATTTTGTTTGTGAATTTTAGGTAATGCATTTAATTTGAATGCCATTCAAATTAAATAATAAATAGGCTGCATGTTATATATTTGTTTTACGAAAACACCATCTTCGAAAAGCAGCAACTCAGGTGTTCAACTACTGGAATAACAGAATAAAATTAAGTAATAAACAAATTGCTTAGTTTTACGAAAATCATATCTTAAAGTCGATGCACCGAGAAATCAAGGAATATGTGACAGAAGTACGCTGTTATGTAGAGAACGCATTCCTGACGATGCCGTCATTTAGTTTTATTAGCAACCCTCGAGTTTATACAGCTTTCAGGCCCGCCCGTTTGCTGTCCTTCAAGAGGTTCGCTATAACAAAAAATTAAAGTAAAAAGGTCACTGCCAAGATGTCAACTACGTAACAAGAGAGAAGGCTAACACTTTATTTGGTGACTTGCAAGCGACGGACAGGCGTCAGAGGCGATGTGAGGTGTAAACCATAATGAGGGGTATTATTATTTTTGTTTGTCGATAGCCAATTGGAAAGTCTATTAATTAAAAGGATGAAAAGGTCATTTGTAAGCACAAAGAACCTCCAAATTGCGTTAACCGCGTATATGACCCCACGTATTGATTGCAGCAATAATAAAAAAAAGTAGTGGTGTTGCTACAACACGAAGCTAATGGCACCAACTGATATTGTTAAAGACCAGTAAATGAGCTGGATAACATTTGGGGTGTGTGGATATATGCAAAATTCAAAATGTTACTTCTTGTATTAGCTAGCCATTCGGCACGTATATCACATCTCAGCTACGTGTGTGGGATTTTCTCTCACTATTTACATGTCTGACATTCCACTACACCACTAATGTTCATTCATTCATTTATGTTATTCCATAGATCTCACACGAGCAATGAAGCTTTAAGATATAGAACAAGTCAAAATTTTACAATATTACAATTACAATTTTTATAAATTTTTACAGTTTTACAATTTAGTAATTTTCTACAATTTTTACAATTTTGTGCAATTTTTTACGATATTTTGGCGAGATATAGTGAGATGAGGTGAGGTCCGCGGATTCGCGAAAATATTACCCGGTATTTGCATTTTGATTGGGGAAAACCTAGGAAAAACCCAACCAGGTAATCAAATCAAAGGGGTTGATGCCGAGGACTCGCCATAGACCATCCGGCTTCAGTGCCACGGCTGTGGAAAACCTCGGAAGAAACCAAAGACCAAAGGGGGATCCAACCCAAACCCGAACACAGCTCCGGATCAGCAGCCCAGCGAGTTTGCCGACTGAGCTACATCGATGGCTCTACTAAAAGTATACAATACATAGCCAATCAGATTATTAAATTTACAAACGCAAACGATCATTCATAAGTTGAGCTATAGGCTATGTATAATACAAAACAAGTAAGTAATTAAATTTAAGGCATAAACAATTCAATCAGTTGTGATATACATAAATTGATAATACATATCATGCAAACTACTTCAAATTACAAACACAAACAATTTATCAACAGAGCTATACACACTAATACTTAGCTTAGCTTATCATTTCAAATCTCTTTGTAAGTCACTTCGCTAATATTTAACCGCTGTGGAGCAACGGTTAGCATGCCTCGCCGTGAAACGAACGTACCCGGGTTCAAATTCTGGATGGGACAAGTTACCTGATTGAGGTCTTCCTCAAGATTTTCCCTCAACCCATTAATAGTAAACGCAGGGTAATTTTCGGCGCTGGACCATGGACAATAATAATAGTAGTAGTAATAATAATAATAATAATAATAATAATAATAATAATAATAATAATAATAAAATAATAATAATAATAACAACGAGCATCCTAAATTAAATGAACCATGGTCACTTAAAATAACATTTAAAGTAAATCTAATTTGTATCTTAACCCTGAGTTCGAACTAAGACCCACGAGTGTGACAGGTTCATACCTGCACAAGTACCTTTCAGCACTACACTTATTTCGCTGTCAACTCACTCACGGCACTGATTCTACCTGATTTCACTAACACTTCTAACCATTTCACTGTTCAAATACTTTGCACAGCCACTTCACTGACACCAACACACTTCACTGACACCAACACACTTCACTGACACTACACACTTCACTGACACAACAACTTCCTCACTGATAGAACACTTCAAATAACAAGATATCAATTATTTAAGTAGTGTGTATAACATACTACCGTCTATTAGTAAAGTCCTTAAGCCTATTTTAAATACATTTTTGGTTATTGGTAAAACCTTTAGTAAGTCTGCAGGTAAAGCATTCCAGTCCCTGATAGTACGATTGAGAAAAGAAAACTTTCCAGTGTCCGTCCTCTGTCTTCTTTCCCTCAATTTATATGAGTGGTCGTTCCTTGAAGAGTAAGTTGACGGCTGCAACCTATTTTGACGGCTGCAACCTATTTAGACGCTAGATAACCATAACAGTTGATAAAGCGTCATAAAATAACCAATAATTACAATTACTTCCTTACAAATGACTTTTAAGGAACTAGGAGGTTCATTGCCGCCCTCACATAACCCCGCCATCGGTCACTATCCTGAGCAAGATTAATCCAGTCCCTACCATCATATCCCATCTCCCTCAAATTTATTTTAATATTATCCTCCAATCTACGTTTCGGCCTCCCCAAAAGACTTTTTTTTCCTCCGGCCTCCCAACTAAAACTCTATATGCATTTGTGGATTCGCCCATACGTGCTACATGCCCTGTCCATCTCAAACGTATGGATTTAATGTTTCTAAGTATGTCAGGTGAAAAATACAATGCGTGCAGTTCTGCGTTGTGTAACTCCATCCCTCTCAGCCCCAAATATTTTCCTAAGCACCCAATATTTACACTAATATTTAAGTTATTCAAAGAATGTCTGTAAAATTACCAACTAATATTTGAAAGTAATCAGTGAGGTCTATATTCAACATTTTTTCCTCCATTACTGTATCTTGTACAATAATGAAAATTGGTATGTGTAAAACACTGTTCTTCTGCTATATATAAAAAAATATTTTTACAATAAAAAAAAAAAATTTACATTTTTTTTTTTTCAAAATTCATTTCACTATGTAGTGATGAAGCATTTTCCACATAACTCAAAAACTATTCAACGTTCTGTGATGAAATTTTTTGTGAATTTATGTATGTTATATCTACAATATAAAGCAAGATCACTTCTCTACCTTTGATAGATTGTCTGATAAAAAAATAAATTCATTTAAAAAATGGTCAAGTATCAGTACTTTCTTCTAAAACAAAATTTAAAAAAATTATTTATTAAGAAGTTTCAGTAATGAAATAAAAGAGAGAGAACATGGAAACGTCAACAAATGTATGGATTATGAGGAAACGCTTCATCACTGCACAGTGAACTGCCACCATTTTGAATTTGTAAAAAATATAAATATTTTTTTAAAATCGTAAATATATATATATATATATATATATATATATTTTAATATAGCAGAAGGACAGTGTTTTACACGTACCAATTTTCATTATTGTACAAGATACAGTAATGGAGGAAAAAAATGTTGAATATTTCCAAAAATTTTACTGCTGTAAGCTGTACCTAATCCCTTCGCAACGTTATAAATAATTTTACGCGCGTCACTTTTTAAAAGCTTGCAGCGCACATTTGGTTTCCCTTCCATTATTATAAATTACAATCTGTTTTAACTATACACAATACGTTGAAATGGAATATTAATAATTGATTGAAAAATGAAAAATTTGACGCGGACACGAGTGCTGTTTCGAATAGTTTAGAACGTACTCGCTGCGAGACGTCGATCAGGGAGCGCATCTACAACACAACACATCCCCCACTATGACAACCTGCGCACGAACGAACTCTGGTTTGTGGCGCATGTTTTAATGTCAGTGGTCGGGCTATAGTGCCGTTACCGCAATAGAGCGCTGCAAATATTGGACAAATACGATTTTTTCCTGCTTGATAGTGCTTCATCGAAGGAAAAGTGTAATAAAAGTTTTGTTATATTTAACATATAGAATCACCTATTAAATTTTGGAGCATCGGTCCTCTTCTACCCGTGTGTAGATATTATGTTTACACGACATGCACTGCAGACAACCTCTAAAATGAGGAAGAAGACATAGTTCATTAAGGTTTATTTTAATATAGGCGTTGCGTTGGTAAGAAATATCATTCTTGCATTACATGAAAGGGAAAACTAAACTGAGTGTAGTGCTTCTGGATCAGGGCCGGGCATGAGAGCGGCTCTATTTATCCGGCCAGAGCTGCTCTCGCTCCGCAAGCCACCTCAATTCCAAGCCAGAGCAGAACGCTCACGCAGTGGCGGACTCGCATTACAGCTACTTTCCCTGCATTAATATAACAAGAGCCACAGTTGTTCTATTCATTCAGGCTGTCAGTACATAATAGTTCATAAGGATATTACATCAATCAATTGTATAGTACAGAATTTATAAGACTCTTATTAATTTAATGAAATAAACTTCGCTCTATGCACACACACAAATCATTAGGCTTATTTACATAATCCATACGCACATACTGCAATCTCCTCACCACGGTTCTACGAGACAGGCGTGTGGCTTCCAATTCCCCTACTTGCTGTGGACAGAGTTCATCTACCAATATAATTAAACATCGCTTGATGAATTCACCTTCGTTGAATATTCTCAATTCCTTTGCAATTTCGTGGCAAATTTTGTAGCTAATTCTCATGGGCGATTCACTAAGTGCATTATTGTCATCCTGTTAATATATAATATAATATAATATAATATAATATAATATAATATAATATAATATAATATAATATAATATAATATAATGTAGTATAATGTAATATAATATAATATAATGTGATGCGATGCGATATATGATATGATATGATATGATATGATATGATATGATATGATATGATATGATATGATATGATATGATATGATATGATATATGTCACAAACTGTAATATACTATACTGTGATATAACATAATACTTGTATAATTTAAAACTGTATATTACTAAATGTTATAATAACTTATAATGCAATATAAATATCAAATAGATAGGCCCACTCTAATATAATGTACATGAGAAACATTTTCTTTAAGTTGTTGTATTGATTTATGGCGTTCATTATCAACATATTTGTCATATTCAGTAGCATGTTGTAAAGAACAATGCCGTTGGATATTCGGAATATTCTGTGATACAGTACTTATCATCATCATTATCTTGTTCATCAGCCGCTTTAATGTGTGAGCGGAATCTCCGTCTTCATATTTTGCCATCATACTGCAGAATCACCACTGCACCGACACTGAATGACGTACAGTATTTATACGTCACCACGCTCGGAAGAACCGCTCTTTAAAGCACAAAGCGCTCATTTCTCAGAATGTAATGTGCCCAGCCCTGTTCTGGATAGTTATGCAGGAATAGTAAGGCTAGCGCACAAGGAAGCTTATGTTCGATGAATAAACTAAGTACTTCAGACCTTCAGGGTTTCAATGACGTATACGCGGATGTAATTTCTCGACAGGGATTTTAGTCTGAATTCCGAAACGGCATTGGCGCGTGTTTACCGCATTTTTTGCCGCAGCTGTGTTCGTAGGTATGCATGTAGAGAGGGTTCTCGAGTGTCCAGAATGGAAACTCAATCAATGGTCAGTCAAGTTGAGTGCAAACAGTTGCAGTTAATGGTATTTGAAGCGGAGTCGGCTGTGCAGAAATCATTACACCTCTCATTAATGTAATTGGATGGAGTGATGTATACATATGTGCAGTCTGGGCCAGTGGATTCCTTAATTTCTAAGGCTAACGCATTATTAATACAGTAATAATTAAATTAATAATTTTCAGCCACAGCGGTTCCTTTCGTATGCTAAGCCATGTGGATTTCAGTAAAAATTGTGAAAGTTCCTTGTAATGTGAAATGTCTTTCCGCATTCCTAGTAGAACATAGACTGGAGCAGACCATCTCGCACAGTAATGATGTCGACACATTGATCAACAGTAATCTCACTAGAGGTTTTGATTTATCTAGAGAAAATCAAAACTAGAGTGGGATTTAATTGACTTATACACGATTAGAAGAAAGTATATACAGATTAGAAGTAACAAAGCACTCTAATACAATAAAATATTAATTGGCTTACGAAAATACAACTGTCTTCAAATGAATTATTGTACCATCTCAACATTACGCTAGATGGCAGTAGTGTTTTATGATTATGTTTTCTTGTTATCAGTTGTGCCAACTATGGAATCTTCATTGAACTCTGTGGACGGTTACTAGTCAAGAAGGCTTTGTTGATTCAGTTTCATTATCATTAAAACATTTGCATTCCACTTCAATCATCCGGATCCCAGTAATCAACGTCACTTGACATATGATTTTCAATAAATCTTAGTATTAAACAATCTCTGATACGTGGCTATCCATAATATCATAATAGGCTATATAGCAGAAGCTATAACAAACATAACCTAAATAATATAAACAAGTGTTAGAAAAGTTTTAACTAGGGATGATGAAATAAAGAAGAAAAGTTTTAATTAACGAGGATGAAATAAAAAAAATAAAGATGAATATTTTTAAAAGAAACAATTATTGAAAGTACAGTTTTCAAATTTGAATGTTTTAATGGTTGGTGGTTCAGTTGATGTTATATTGGACGTGTGCGTAATAGAAGTGAACTCGTTGATGTACATGGTGTATCCCTCAACTTATTCCGGATTTCCGAATGGTGCTCTTCATACATGACCAATGATCTTTAGTAATTCTTGTGTGCCAATGTGAGTCATATTTGAAAGTGCTGTGCATCGACTGGAGTGGTTTGTAATTTTCTGCTTTTGGCGTCCAGACTAGTGCAGTTTGAAATATTGGCAAACAAAGAAACAAATACTAGGGTAGTGATAAAAATAAACAAATGCTAGGGATCCGATAAAATTAAACAAATGCTAGGGACGCGATAAAATTGTGCGAGAAGCAGCTATGATTGGTTGAAAGACGTCCTTTTGTACCGTTTTATTGGTCAAAAGTAGTGTGATGTAGTAAAAGTGTAATAGTCACGATAAACTCCGATGAATGTCTATCGGGGGCACATTTTCTGTTGTTAAAAACTCGATCACAGCACGCTGCTTCAGATCCACCGACATACTGCTGGTAGGCCTACACGCCGCCATGTTTCTGACTATAACTCAGAGCTCTCTACCGGCAGAGATCGAAACTTGCGTCATTGAAAGCAGAAACATGGATGCATATAATAATAGGATGCGAAACTTACTGAGTTTCCTGTAACACATACTAGGGGCGCTGTTGTAGAAATTGATCTTGCTGCCACCTGTTGGGAGGATGGGCGTTATTACATCTAGCAGCGCACCAAGTAGCGAAAAGAGTAATTACTTCATGCATTTAGCAGCACACCTGGTGACGAAAATGTTAAACAGTGCAGAAAGTATTTCCTCCCATCCTCATCGATATTCAAAACTAACCCAATTTAAAATAAAACATTTACATTCTTATTCCTCACAGCAACTTCTACTGAAAATTCTTACCGGAGCCAAGAGGAAGATACAAGAGACGATCTATTTTACACTGTCCTATTAAAATTTAACTTGACAGAGACAAAAAATAAAGCATAGATAATTGGGATTGTATTCTTTGGATATTTATTCTACAGCGCAATGGAAAAGTCTGCAAGAACTACTTAGATAGTTCAATTTATTATATTACTATTACTTTACAATACATTCAACAACACTATTTTTACAACGTCCACAAACATCACTGTTTAACATACACTGCTTATACACACGTAGTATCACTTTATGTTCACTTGTTAGAAAGTTTCTGTCAGCAATCTCGACTCCTCGAGCAATATATCGAACGGATAAATAGAGAACTCTGGGTAATGTACCCAACTCGTAGTTCTAATGTTCACCACCTACGACGTTGGGCGCTGATCATCTTATTTCAGCCCCCCGTCGCCAGATTGTACTGACCGCAGTTTCGCATCCTATTATATATTTATCCATGGCAGAAAGTTCACTGAATACAATGACTATCACTAATATTTTTAACTATATTCACAGCGACAAAAAAAAAAAAATAGGCATTACTTTTCAGCACGCCCTCGTAAGATCTATGGAATACAATAAATTAAATAAAAAACATGTTTTGTTCAAGGAACCCGGCTTTTAAATTCGCTGACTCAAGTGCTAACAGTATTTATAACATGGGATTTCATCCTGTAACAATGAAGTGCTCTTCACTCGGGGTAGTGACTATACCTGGCTTAATGTAGAGTGGCGAGTGGGCAAAAAAGTTCGCAACTAAAAGGAGACAAAATCTGCATTAAAACTTAATTTCTCCGAAACTGGGACTGGGAACATGGGTACCCTCAGCTCATTTCATTGTCTTCTTGTCTTATGGAAGAAGAGAAATTAAAAAGAAATTGAGTCCGTGACCATTTTGTGTTAATCTATTAATAATTTATTAAACATTCTATTTCATGTGCATCGATCACGGACAATGACTCATAGGAACTCAATATGAGTGACTTCGTTCAATAGTTTAAGAAAAATTGCAGTATACAGACAAGGCAGACATACCGACAGACAGCATCCAAAAACCATACTTTCGTTATCAGAGATGTTGAAAACGTGAATTTGTGAGAAAATATCGAAAATCTATTTCTGTAGCATTTAAAAACTTTCCCATTTTCACTCCTTATGAGAAAGTAACAGTGGTAGATAAAATTTCCTCTTTTTTTTGGCACAATTTCGCTTCCCCAACAGGCCTCTTCGCTATGAAATGATGACAAAACTCGGAGTACCTGACATCAGCCTTGTTTCTGCAACATAAAATTTTCATGGGGACAAAGGATTACTCTTTGTTTCTATCAGCGTTCCTCCGCGACATTTTATTGCTCTCCATAAATCTGATCACAAAGAGCTTTGCAGTCTGGAACAGAAGTTTGTCGATTCTAAGGAAATGAAAGCACTGGGCCGTGACCATGGCGACTCACGGTCCAACTTTGAATCTACATCTCACTGAAGATGAACTAACTCAATTATTAGAACCGTCAACAACAAAAGAAATTAATGTCTTATTTCATTACTTATCGTATTCTTTTTAACTGCTCGCAGCACTTAAAATTGGCTTCCCGTATAGAGTTTTACCCATACGGGCAAATGAAAACTCGTTTGTTCTCTCACGGAAAGGACTGCTACCGTTCTCTAAGGTAGCGGTGAAAGGGAGAGTAGGAAGTTCGTTATATACAGATTAGTGCTGAAGCACAGTCTACTATATACAGTCACGAAGCTTGAGTTTTGAGGGTGCTAGAAACAATAGACTGTGACGGTACTATTTTGCATTGCCTGTAATGAGGCGATATTAGGGATCCTAGTGGTGAGCAACTATCTAATGTTTGCATATTTACTACGTATTGGGCTTCGCGACTGTATATACTAGACTGTGGCTGAAGTATCTACTACATATCTCCATGGATGACGCAAAGCAGAAACCTTGGTAATTATGGATATTGACTACTTTTGGACAATATTTTCCAAACTTCCATTTTCGCCGTATTTTACCGTCATAAAAACGATAGAAATATTTTCATTTGTCGGAAATGAACTACAACCTAAACTAACCTAACCTAACGTAAGAACACGTTATAACAGGTCACTTCCGACAATGGAAAGTATTGGTAATTGTTAATTTCATAGAAGACTCGCACCTGGTTGGATGTAGTAAGTATTACCAACTTTTTTACTTTAGAGTTAAATGTTAGTGATTTTTAGTGACTTTTATATGTTAGTTCTAGGTTTTTATGCAAGGTGTCGCCGTGATGATGTTTCAATTTGATTGGTTATACAGGGACATCATTTTATTTTTAATTCAATTTCTATTGTACCTGAGTTTTTGAATGTACTTCACTCCCACCCCTTCTACTAATGATGTTCCAAATTCCTCCATACAGAACCAAGGCCGCATGTAAACACTACTGAGTTAGTGAGTATAGTACGTTCCAGAAATATGTTCGCGTTTTCCAGTGACGAAAGAGCTTTCAATATTGAATCATATTTTCGCACAGGTACTGTCCGTTTGCCTACGTCGCACCCCGATTTCCCCCACCTGCTTCTGCTCGCCCCTCTTTAAGAGCTGGGCTGTCTTAGCTCTTTTCTGAAAACATTAATTTATGGTAGGAATTGGACGTTTACGTAATATTATACAACTGTTTAAAATAACTTAATAAAAGGGCCTCGTTAAGTAATTAACTGTCACGTGATTTCCCCCCCCCCCTTTCTACGATCTTGCGGCATAACCACATGGACGGACAGTAGATAGCATGTCTGAGTAATTTTATCTGTGCGGGTAGGGCAGAAGTGAAGATTGAATTTACACTACGTAAGGTACTCTTTTATAGAGTAGGTACAGAATTATTTCACATGAGTTACTAGTACGAAGGACGAAACTGGTAATTGGAAATAGATGCAATAGTCTATAGTGCGATAATATGCACAAAAGAACTGAAGCCTGTATCGAAATGAACGGCAACCATTTTCAAAAATGTGTTTAAATATCCATATTATGATTATTTTTCAACTTAACTTCATTCTCTATATTGTACGCTAATGTGCTGTAGACAGTATAATATACACAGCATAATAAATACGTCAGACTGGCTAGCTCAGTTCATGAGTAAAAACACTTATTCTTAATACAGTACTGTATTTTGATTAAACAAAAACCTAATGAAAATTATCGAACCCAAAATTGCGATATTTCCTGGTTTACGTAAATGGATGAACTACTTTTCTACCCTCCTATACTTAGTAAAGTGATTTGTTTGTATTTTACTCCAGTATCATCGAACTAAAGTCGTGAAAGGGGATAGCAAACGGTGTTTCCGGTTCTCTAAAGGTATAGCCAGGTTAATATTTAAAATGTTAGTAAAAATAAAATGATGTCCCTGTAGTTGTCATTTGTTCTAGAATTTTTGTTAATTTTGAACGGTAATGACATTGTCAGTTGTTCTTGGTTGTTTGACGTGAGTGGTGTTATACTGTTTCGCTGGCTAAAGCTATTCGAAGTTTGTCATTTTATGATTTTCCTTCGATTTGATTGGTTATAGTTATCATTTGTTCTACAATCTTCGTTGATTTTGAATGATAATGACGTCAGTAAGTTGTTCTTGGTTGTTTTGACGTGAGTGGTGTTATATCGTTTCTGATGGGTAAAGCTATTGAAAGTTTGTCATTTTATGATATCTGTGAAAGATGTATGAACATAGACCAGAGTATTGCATTTTATGTCGATTTTGGTTCAGTTCTTTCGCTGGTGAATAAAAATTGTGTCGATTGTTGAGGAGAAAATGTTCCTGTGATTCCAAGGAATTGTTTATTGAATTTTCCGTACATGTTAAGGTGTAATAAGAGTTCAAAGAGAATTTCATTTTGTGTAAATGCATGGTTTAGTTATGAGAAGTTGACTGTACGACAAAGTGTTGGTTTAGTTCTTTGTTGGCTGCATGGTTTAAGTTTAGATTGCCTTGAAGCCTGTGTCATAATGGAAGTGAAGTGGTTGTCATCGAAGACGTCAATGAGGATTGAATTTTGTTTGATGAGGTGATAAATTATTGTTTTGTTTTGTGTTTTAGTGATTTGTGGGGGTAAAGTGCGGACGAAAACTGCCAGAAAAGTACTACCAACTATGAAGTTCGAATGCCACCAAACACCATAAAAATCAAATATGAAAAATTAAACATATTTTCATTTTTTGAACGGCTTGTTCTTCTTTAAAAATATGAATATATGTTTGATTTTTCCATCTTTGATTTTGTGATGTTTGGTGACATTTGAACTTCATAGTTGGCAGAACGTTTTGGTAGTTTTCGTCAGCCATCTTGGATTTTGCCCGTCTTCTAGGAAAGTACCAAAATATTTCTATCATTTTTATGACTGTAAAATAAAGCGAAAATGGAAGTATGAAAAAAATAGTCCAAAATCCATAATTACCAGCGGATATGAGTTCCGCAATTTACCAATTAGACGAAGTGGTGAATATAGGGTCTCCCAATCTGCTTTCAAAATATCCACATTATTCCCACAAGCACAACTATCAGATAACAAACCATGATTATTCTTGGTACGACTTGGTTAATAAAAACTCAAATTAACCAAACCTAACTAACCTTAATATATATACAAGATGTACAACCACGCTGTCACTGCATCAGACGTCCATCCACTGCCATCCAAGATCCAAATAAAAAAAAAACAAAAGACAAAGCCTCGAATACTGCAATCGATCGATCAATTAAACTACACCACCCACCAGCCGATCACAATCACAACCCCACATTCAAACCACTAACCCTTCTTTAACACCTGAAACACTTCCAATCTCTTTCAAAATATCTCCACAAATATCACACGCACAACTATCAGATTAAATAAGAACTCGCGCAATTCTTCTTCCCTCAATCTAATAAACTCCACCTCACTCGTCCTACATCCCGCGCACAAGACACGATTCACTTCGATCGAAATCGACACAAAAGACACATCGTTCAATACTGTAATCGATCGACCAATCGAACTCCCCACCCAGCAGCCAATCATAACAACCCCCACTCAAACCGAGCCACCAATCACTACAAAGCCCGCCGAATTCAATCGTTTAAATCATAATAAATTAATAATGAAAAGACACAAAAAACATGTTCCCGTCATTTCCGACAAATAAACAGTAAAATACTGTTTTCACCTTATAAAACTACCCTATAATCAAGAGTCCTTATTTAAAAATCCTCCCAGTAGTTTATCTCCATAATTACCCTATCTTATTTGTGAAAATGTTTCAGGTGCAGAAAATATAATTTAAAGCGGCATTGTGGTGTGTTTCATGTTGAAAAATATAAAGATATCGTTAGTGATGAAAGGACGAATTTACTCACTGTACTAAGTGAGGACGTAAGGCTAAGTGGTATTATTTCAATTTGTATTTAATGTGTTTAACAATCTAAAGTTCGATCCAGAAGCATAATATCGAGAGGTTAAGAGGTGTAGAGAGGCTTGCTGTATCAAAGTTCATTACACCATCCACTGAAAATAATATTAGAAGACAGAGGAAAAAAGAAATCTAATACCTTTTGTAAATATGTTTTTTTTAACAATAAGATACATTTATTACTATTTTGTTATTCTGATTTTAAAAAATGTTGCAGTGTGAGAAATTTATGTATTCGTTTGTGTTGCGTTAATTATTTTCATTATAATGTGCTACTTTGGTAGGTACGCTTATGTTGTTTATAAAGTTTTAGATTTACAAACTGTGATGTTGTTTCTTTGACAAGAAAGTTAACGTAAAAGCTGTGATTTGTTTACTGTAATTTATTATTATTATTATTATTATTATTATTATTATTATTATTATTATTATTATTCAAGCATAGTATAGAGTGTTATAATTTAATACGAGTAGAATACACGTGTTTAGTTACTGTTAATTTACTTTGTTTCTATAGTTACTGCTTATTTTATTAGTTACGTACAGTTTATTTGCAATCACACGAGCAGTGGTACTACTGATAAGATATAAGCATGACCTTCCACCGCCGCGCCGCTATGTAGAGCACAACGTACAGCCACAGTCTACTATATACAGTCGCGAAGCTTGAGGTGTTTTTTTGCAAATCTCGTGGTAAAGCGCTCCAAGCGGTTAGCAACTAGAAACAATAGGCTGTCCATGGTCGACTTTGGACTCTATCGTATTTCTATCGCGTGCTAGCTCGTTGCGTATTTCACATTGATGCTTGTGAAATGTTCGTTATTGGTTGTAATGAAAATGTTAATGGCTAAAATATAATAATTGGAATAATAATATGGGACAAGGAGGAGACGTTTGTAGAGCTATAAATTGTAGCGACAATAAGAGAAAGAGGCCAGAGTTATCCTTTTTCCGATTTCCGAAAAGATTCAGAAAGGTTCCTGGGTTTCCACAAGAATGCTGTGCAGAAACAAAACTGTTAATTTTGAAGTTCTTTGTGACTGTTAGAATACATTATATCCTTAAATTTCACAATGAAATGTTTCAGTCTAACCGAAAGGACATTAGATACCGGTTAAAGTTCTGTCACTTAGGCTGCTAAATTTCCAGAGAAATAAAGGTTAGGTCTACTTTTTTTTCATATGATATATTTTTAATTGTAGCTATTAATTTTGTTATCATTTTTATATGTTATTTTACTAAAGACGTAGAAAAATTAAGTTTGTGTTAATGAAATTTATTGATCACGTTTTATTTTCAATTCTGGTGGGATTATTATTGCTTAGGCCTACTTTTTTTTTTGCCAAAGGATATGTTTTTAATTATAGCTGTTAATTTTGTTGTTATTTTTATTTGTTGCTTTACTAGAGACGTAGAAAAAGTCTGTTACAATAAAATTTATTGATCACGTTTTATTTCCAATTCTGGTGTGATTATTATTGCTTAACCTAATCCCACTTTGTTAACTACGTAAGCCTACACTACAAGTACCAGTACAAGTAAGTTACTCCATTAATTCATATTTCCATTATTATTGTTGTAAAGGGAAATGCAAATTAATATTTATTGGTTTCATAGTTAATTTCGCTATAATCTTGAATGAGTGAAGCTATTATAGTAAATTTCAGTTCGTTTTGCACAAACAAAAATTATATTAACTTATTTCTTGCAGTTATCTTCGAATTTATGGTGGAATTTAATATAATTAATTACAATAATAAATTAACTTTATGCATTTAATATTTCAATAATGGAAGGAAGGTGTTAATTTTTCAAAAAGAACACGACAACGAAAGTGCAACATATTTTGTCGTCTGCTAGGAGAGAGATCTGCGATCCTAGTGGTGGGCAACTTCCCATGTTTGCATTTTTACTACATATTGAGCTTCGCGACTGTATATAGTAGACTGTGGTACAGCTCTAGTTCACGTCACCACACAGACTGCAGAATCCTCGGCGACTCAGCTGCGTTCCCATACGGGCACGCTCCAGTTCTGTATTGCCAAAGCGGGTAGTATTCCTTGCCAGCCCTGACTTACACATACTTCGGCCTTTTTCGTCCTTACGGGCATACAGTGGAACTCCATTAACGGGAGATCGACGCGACGCTGAATAGGGATATCTTATGCGAAGTTTTACCGCTAGATGGCAGGAGCGTTCCATGCGGCGCAACATGTTGTAGGGCTATGTTATGTCATATGCTACAGTTGATTACGTTTTACCGATTGTTGGTTTTCTATGCGTATCAAAATTATATTTACAATTATTTTGTATAGCCTAGTATAATTTAATATAATTCAATATTTTCTTACCTCATAATTTAATTTAATTTACAATAAATAATAACGTAAACCTGTATATTGAGCGATTCCCCGAGATGGGTGGGGAAATCTGCAGTATGCAGAATATAGATACGAGTAAATTGAATGTTTATGAGAACTCTGAGAACGAGGTGCACGAATAAAAAAATAGGAACTACTGGGATGTCGAAGGTGAATATTGCCCTCTTTAATCATTAGTATTTATGAACCGTACGCTAAAAACAGGATATGCAGCCACTAATGTGTTTTTTATAGGGAAGAGACTATCGAGATTGAATTCCTTGTATTTTTTTCTTTAGTTGGAGAAAGATCAAATGCAATTTTTAATAGGATGATATAATATGATCGGAGTAGTATCACGATTAGTCGTGCGTTTTGTAGGTTAAGGACATGCAGTTTTGAATAGTATGTAGGATTTTGAAATTTTTAAGTTAAAACATGATTTTAATAATTAGGGTACAGTACATTAAAAACATTATTCACGAACTGGATTTCACTATGGATCGTCCTGGATAATAATCATCCCAGTTTATCGAGAGTTTACTGCAGGCGTAAACTTCGGAGACTCCTACAACTACTGCATAAAATCTAAGCTAACATAGCTCGCTGTCGAGGTTGCATATGTTTTTATTATTTTTTCTTTTTTTTTTCTTCCAAAATGAAACTGTAGTCAACAATTCCTTACTTGAAGTAGTTACTTTTATTTAATAGCTAGCACTTTCAGGGCGCAATTTAATTACTTATATTTTTTAAGGTTTAAAGCATAGAGTCAGAATATTTCGTGACCTGATTGAAGACAAAAAACTTTCTCTGGTGTTTACATATAGGAACATAACAAATTTGCCATTTTTGGTTGTTTTTAAGAGTATTTAATATACTAATACACTACGTATATCCTCAATGTTTATATGTCGAAAAACAAATGCACACGCAAAGCGCATCCCTCAAAGTACACGTGCGCTACCTGTTGGTGCTAGTTCAGGATATCCCTATACGGATAACAAAGTGCACCACGTTCACTACAGCTAACATCTATGTCCGAAAATATGACCTGAGCTTTCACGCTTAGGTTTTCTTTGTCCAATGGCAGAGCCTTTAACTTACCTGACTACGAGGGTGCCGAGAAGCGTAGACCAGTTAGTTCATCAGAGACCATCCAGAGTGCTCCATAGGCGGCGGATCCACATTACACTCGTAATGAATGATGATGACGGAGAACTGTTGGAATGTTTGGAATGTCACAGAAATCCCCTTTGTTGCCCAACACAAGTTATAAATTTGAACCCGGGCCCTCTGAGGTATAAGCCCTGTTAGCTAGCACTACCCACCGTAGCAGTACGCTAATAATGTGAAATATTTATTTTAATTTTAGAGATGAAGAATGGATGCTAGGATGACATGGTAGAAAAATGCAGAGAAAAACATCCTGTACAGTCGTTGTCTAAGTTCCTTAGGTTCTGTTGGAAATCAGCGTCGTACATTACAGGCTCCATGTTCGCTCGGCTTGTTACATATGTTCGGCCTCGTTATTAAAATATTCACTGTCCTCCAATATGTTTTAACCCAGTACGAATCTTAGCACATATCTTGCGATTACTTTTCATATGGAATACGGAGAATTTTGTAATTACTTTAGTTGCCTCTCAAGTTTGAATATTGCAAGACACTACTGGAAATTCCTGAACCTGAATGGCTATTTACAAATGTAAATCTTTAGTACTACCACAGTCTAGTATATATAGTCGCGAAGGTCAATACGTAGTAAATATGCAAACATTAGGTAGTTGCTCAGCACTAGGATCGCTAATATTGCCTCATTACAGGCAACGCAAAATAGTACCGTCACAGTCTATTGTTTCTAGCACCCTCAAGACTCAAGCTTCGTGACTGTATATAGTAGACTGTGGTACTACCGGTATATAATTTGTTTATAAGATTTTAAAACATATAGAAGACTTAACGAACATAATGTCAACATGAAAAATGGCAGAGTTTGTCTCTTAACATCTTTCAAGTGAAGATTTCATACAAAATAAAAATAATTAGTTTGTAACAGTAGAATGATCATTTAAATATGCAACTTTTTCCGATTTATCTTACATTATGTAATGTGGAAACGTAACATATTTGCACGAATACTGCACAAAGAGGGGATGAAACACGTAGCCAGTTAATGGTTAATTCTGTGATGGGTAAACCAATTATTTGGTGGGCAAATGGGTTTACTAATCTGTGAAAGGGAAGGTTGGGATTTGAGTGATCACCCTGGTATATATGACTTAAACGTTATTGGAAGGTAGCTTAAAGAGATTGGTAAATTTAGGCAAGAGAGTAAATGACCAAATGATTTAGATGGTGATTAACTTTAAAAGCGTGCTAGTGAATGGCGCAATTAGTAGCGAGAGCGCCAATGCTAGACTTTGTAAGTAAAATTGCAGTCCACATAGAATGTCAGTAAATAGCTAGAGGTTAGATTAATGAAAGAGAAAAGCTAATAACCTTGTAGTGTAACTGAAGTACCGGTAATCGAAGTGAAGAAAATATAGTGTTACTTCTTTAGAGTGATTTATGGAGAAGAAAACATGTATTATTATAAGATAATCATTTATGTGTATGTATGTATGTATGTATGTATGTATGTATGTATGTATGTATGTATGTATGTATGTATGTATGTATGTATGTATGTATGTATGTATGTATGTATGTATGTATGTATGTATGTATGTATGTATGTATTTATGTGAAGAGTTCGCGGGAAAAACGATGAATGTCGCAGTTTTCTTAAGGTTGATGTCATTATCTAATTCAATGGATCACTGCGAAATTTAATGTTGTTCTTATGAAAAATGGTAAAAAGGAGAATTATCACCACGAATATAGTAATCCTTTCCTTTATTTTCTATAGAAACAGCACTACACCTTGCAGTTATATACTTAATTAGATCATTATCTAATCCTTAACAGAAATGTGACATTCATCGTTTTTCCAGCGAACTCTTCATGTATGTATGTATGTATGTATGTATGTATGTATGTATGTATGTATGCTTGTGTCCCACTCAATAAATTGCAGTTAGCGTAAGACGATTTTGGCCAAATTCTGTATTAGAAAAGAATATTATTTCCAGCAATAACACTTAGATTTCTATCCTCCTTCTGACTTCCTCTAAAAACTCTAATTTGAAGTCACTACGATGCGCGTAGGTTGCAACAACGTCAAGGCAGAAAGCAGCTCACCTATTGAGACACACCGGGTTCGTTGACCTCTTACATCTGTACCACGAGTAGAGTGTGTTAGCGGCGATGTTGCCGGACTGCTAAAACTTCAAACTTAATTTTTTAATGAATCGTACATTTAATCACAAAATGAAATATAGGTAGCCTATTCTATTCATTTAAGTGTACCCTATCGTCCCTTTCAATCTGCAAGGTTATTTCACTTCCACTCTGTATAAGTGTACAGTAATGCAGTTCAGTTGTTTTGGTTATTTTTTTTTTTAAAAAAAGGTGGTTTAAAGTTTTTACATTCGGTGAGATAATGCCGTAAATCGAAGGGTATGCGAACTTTACAATAGTAGCAAAATTCTGTAAACCTTAATTGTACATCCATTAAATTCATCTAGGGAGCTCTTTTTTCTTGTTGAGACTATGCACATATTGAAATGCATTAATTAAATTTCCTAGCGTGGACATAATTACTGTCATATTATCAGCGAAATATAAACTCTCAGAACTTACGTTTCAGAGATAAAAGCTTTCCCTCTCAATTAATATAACCACACTTTCTCAAACAAGGTTCTATATTCCCCATCCATACAAAAACAAAATGAGAAATTAGCATTGAATATTTTCATTACTTTGAAACATGTTATCAGCAATATCCATATTAATACTGAATATGTTGATTAAACATAATACTGTAGTAATGCAGTAAAATGGTGAAGATAGTGAATATCAAGAGTATGAGGGCAAACGACTCAATGTATATAGCAGGGGTATGAAGTCGTCCAATATCTAAATATAAGTGTGCATGGCTAAAAATAAAGCTGGATGATACTCGTATTTGAATCAATTTGTCAAGTCTTAAATCTAAAGACATTACAGTTTCTGATATTTAAATATAAGTAATTTACCTGCATACAAATAATACACCACTCATTTGACAAAACAGTGTTGAATATATTTTGCTAAACAAGTTACAAAGCACACTTTGGCTTGTCACTTTAGCTCGTAGTGTGATACATTCAGTTCCTAGCAAACGAAGAGAAAATTATGTTTAAGAGTGATGTCCTTTTTACAGCAGAACACAGCAATGTGATCTTAAATCTTTAATGCTCAGAATCATGGCAATGGAGGTGATATGAATATTTTTGGAATTATTATACAGTTACAATTTGATTTAGAATGTGTTCTACACAATGTAATGCCAATTTTATATAAAATGGCAATTTTGTGTTACACAAAAATTTTGGGAATCAGTATGTGCCACAAATCTTGTTTACTTGCTGTAACTGGATAAGGAAGTTGGAGTTGATTTTTCGTAAAGCAAACTTATTTAGTCTAAAGAATTCTAACTATTACGGTAGCAAACTGTGTGGCACACAATGTCTTCTTTTCTACAATGTGGGAAATAGTTGTCCGTCAGGTTATATAAACTATGCATGACTACAATGACAATGCCTGACATTACCAATGAAGCGTGTAATTGCATGCACAAGAATAAATCTATTCACAAACTAGAGACAATTGATTTTTTACCGTGTAAACTTCTTGCATATAATTTCGTTAAAATATTAATTGAGAACTGTGAAGCAGCAATGGTTATAGACATGCTAAAAATCAGACATCATAGAGTTTTTTTTTCTTTCTATTTTGATGTTTGGAAACAATACAGCACGGAGATCATCCCTGGTATATGTATAGTAATGGCAAAAAAAATAAATAAAAAACCGAACTGACAGTTGTATCTGATTTCAGAGCCTTGTTCACTCTAGAGCACGACAGACTGGTAACTAAGACTTTCGTTGTTCGAATCCTGCCTGGAAAGGAAACTTTTTCTTATTCAAATTTATTCCCAATACTTTTCGATTGCAGGGATATTTTACTACTTAATTAAATTATTTTTCCCTGCATATAAATTTTACCAGCAATCGAAAAGTATTGGGAATAAATTTGAATAAGGAACAAAATAAAGTTTCCTTCTCAGGCAGGATTCGAACCATGAAAGTCTTAGTTACCAGTCTATCGTGCTCTGGAGTGAACAAGGCTCTGAAATTAGCTACAAAGGTCGGTCCGGTTTTTTTGCCATTACTGTACACATACGGAAATAAAATTCGGAATTCCCTTAATATATACTGCGCATGTGCAGTAAACAAGAGCCTCTACATATATGCTACTTGTGGACAGTCGTGTAAAATTTTTGTCTACGAGTACATACACATAGGCTCCCATCAAAACACGCTCCAAATTTTAATCTGTACTATTTCCTCACCTAGACGTATCCCCACTCACTGCGGTAAAGTTAGCTATGTATTCGGGTTACGAGCTGGCAACCCCACTCGTGTCTGAACAGCCGGCGTTCCAAGAATGCTGTGAAATTGTAATGCTATGGACATTCTGAATGACTGATGTACATGCCTAACATAGAGAAACGGGAACTCTGTAACTTTTTCGTCACAAGTGTCACTATGGAATTTTGAATGAAAAATTTCAGGCCTGACCGGGAATCGAACCCGGATGCCTAAGAAACAGACTGTAAGTTTGACCACTTAGTCACAGCAGTCTTATACAGCAGTCCAATGATAAAAAATTAACGCCCTACATATGAGATGATTGTTCATGTCCGACAGGTTAAATGGTTGACATTCGTGAATCCGATTTCACAGTTGGGCCATCATGAGCAAGGAGCCCTCCTCCGATGAATTATTAGTCCCAGGGTCTGGAGTCCTAAGCCCTTTCTACAGCATCATCGGAAAACTGTATTAGGTACTACAAGATTTCATCCCAGTCTATTTTAAACTATTCCAGGTGACAGAATACGAAATGAAGGGAAGATGGAGAATATTGGTGCAATGATAGAAGGAAAGGGGAGAATTCCGAGAAAATCCTTTTGAAATTATTACTGCTTTGTCCACCACAAATTCCATCACGACATGACCGCAAATCGATCCCGGTCCGTTTGGATGAAAATCCAACGCGCTAACGCTTTCAACTGAGATAAGACTGTTTAATGAGTAATTTAGCCAATTAAATTTTGACAATTAATATTACAGAGATTATTCTGTAGGACAAATTAATAAATCTTTAATATTTTCATAGCTAGCAGTGCATATTCTGCACAGATTACTGTGCACTTAACTGCGGAATCCCGGCCAAATAAGTCACTCAGCTGAGTACGCTCCTAGTATAATGGCAGTTGACATTGGACATTTACGTCAACATATATGCCTAGCTTGGAGTCAGGCCAAAAAGGAAACATTGAAGGAGGAGAGTTCGATCCGGTGCTGTGGATTGAATTCGGCGTAGCTCAGTGGTCAGAGCGCTTGGTACGTAGAACCAAGGACCCGGGTTCGATCGCCGGCGCCGGAGCGAATTTTTCTCCTCAAATATTAATTGTCAATTAATATTACAGAGATTATTCTGTAGGACAAATTAATAAATCTTTAATACAATTCAATTTTGGTGATTTTGAAATTTAATATAGGATAGTGTTGTTCAAACTGTAAGAATTTTGTTTTTAAATTTCTGATATTTTATGCAGTTTATGTTAGTAACTGTATAAATATAATGTATGTTTCTTCATGATACTCTATATTAAGACAAAGTTTGCTTTCAATAGCTTACTACCTTGTCTGCCACAAGTGGATTATGATTTGCTGGTAAAATAATGATTGTTTATGGCTTTGACTGACTACTGATAGAATATTTTCCAACTTTGTCATACTTGGTAGGTCAGTATGTTCAGATTCGATGTAGTAATGGTCTGGAATTCAGAAGTAACATTTTTACCCCAATCATTAGGTGTAAGGTTTAATTCAGTAGGATCAAAATTCTTGGTAGCAAATGATCATAGAAGATTAAAAATTATTATTATTATTATTATTATTATTATTATTATTATTATTATTTACGTTATCGTGTCCTGTAACTATAAAACTCCGAATTATTTGTTTTCACTGGTGGGCCTACTCATCTGAAGGGTTGCTTGAAGAGCAGTGTTGCCCTCTGCAAAGAAGCATAATAATTAAATCCGTTGTTAGACTGTCTGGCAACTAAGCTAACACGCCAATGCATGGGCAATGTTTGTTTTAAAATTAATATTATATATCGTATGATGAAATAAGCTTCAATGTTTACTAAACCGATCAGCCTAGCGTCCGTTCCTGTCTCGGAAATTGATGTCTCTGATTCGTGTATTGATTCAATCGATGAAATACAGTAACTATTGGGTTTCCAGTGTGTGTGTGTGTGTGTGTGTGTGTGTGTGTGTGTGTGTGTGTATGTGTGTGTGTGTGTAAAGCTCGCTTGTTACAGTAAACACATCAACATTATCATCATCATTTTATATTTGTTCTTTCCTCATTTCTCTTTCTATTTCATAAATTGCATTATCAAGTTTTATGGAAGATATTTTTATATCTATCAACATCGTAAACAAGAAAAAAATAAGACCGTCAACACAACACCTTCGAGCTTACCGAAAATTTATTGCGAACGATGGGAGAAGTGAAATGAGGATGAAATATTAAATCAGAAAAATGCGGCCTTGAAGACCATGACACAAAACTCCTCAGGTCATGGAAGTCATGGATGTAAGTTGAAATGAGAGATTTCAAACATATGGCCTACATAGATCGCAAACTTCGCATCGAGAAGTGATGCTTTTTTTTATTTTTATTTTATTGGGTTGTTTTACGACGCTGTATCAACATCTAGGTTATTTAGCATCTGCATGAAATTAAGGTAATAGGCCTAATGCCGGTGAAATGAGTCCCGGGTCCAGCACCGAAAGATACCCAGCATTTGCTCATATTGGGTTGAGGGAAAACCCCGGAAAAACATCAACCAGGTAACTTTCCCCGACAGGGATTCGACCCGGTCCACCTGGTTTCGCGACCAGACGCGCTGACCGTTACTCCACAGGTGTGGACGGAAGTGATGCTGGAAGTCGCCATTTTTAAAGCGAGTAAGAACCTATGTTGATTCCAAGAACTTAATGTTATTATAAGGTGGATGCTCCTGTTATGGCCATGTTTCTGATATGGCCACCCCCCCTATTGTGAGTTAGTCAACCAAAAAATCCGCTAAATTGCAACAGCATCCAGTGAAAGGACATCCTGGTATGTCACTTGATCGTTTTCCATCCAGTCAGGTTGAGCAATATGGCGTCAGTTGCCTGTTTTGCGGTTTTCATGTGACCTCCTCTTATTTTTCTCTGGTAAGTCTCCTTTGTTTTATGCATGTTTTTCAAAGACTTGTTTCATGAAAACCATAGTACTCCATTCAGTTTTTAATGTTCTGTTCATTGGTGTTGTCGTTGATGGCGTATCTTTTACGAGTTGTTCATAATCAAACGGTTTTCGTGAAAGCTTACCTGCTCCTGTTATGACCATATCAAATGCACCATGGCCATATCAAGTTCATTTCACTTTTATTTTTTCACCTGACAAATTTACATGCCTTATAGCTGGAATTACGCAAAAATGTTGTATTTTAAGAAAAACAGCTTAATTTTTGATAGAAAAGCCTGTTTCGACTACACTTTTGAATTATAAAAAAGATTATTAAGTGTCATGTTTATTCATTTTACACCAAAATTATTTAATTTTAGCACAACTGCGCTATCAAAACTGAAAACAATCACGATTTGTAGAACATGCAACAAGGGTGGCCATATCATGTGCACATGTTCCTGATATGGCCACGAGGTAGACTTTTGGAATTTGGGACTTTTTGGACAATTAAAGGTATTTTTATGGGGAAAGGGAATTGTTTTAAGAAAGTCCATTAGACTGAGAACGAGTAAGAAAAAAGTGGTTTGCATTTTTTTTTCCAAAATGGCGGTTAGAAAAATTCTCAAACCTTAGCATGGCCATATCAGGGACACCTACCTTACAATATAGATGTGCAGTCGGCTATATATTATACTTTGAATGCGACGTTATCACAAAATGCCGATGTCATATGCCGCCTTTGAGTGAAGAAACCACAGAATACAAACCTATGAGAAGCTGCCATTTTTAAAGCTGACAAGAGGTTGTGTTCATTCCACACTTTTTTATTACACGTTACATAATATTATACTGACTGACTTACTGGCTTTTAAGAAACCCGGAGGTTCATTGCCGCCCTCACATAAGCCCGCCATTGGTCCCTATCCTGAGCAAGATTAATTCATTCTCTATCATCATATCCCACCTCCCTCAAATCCATTTTAATATTATCTTCCCATCTACGTCTCGGCCTCCCTAAAGGTCTTTTTCCCTCCGGCCTCCCAAATAACACTCTATATGCATTTCTGGATTCGCCCACACGTGCTACATGCCCTGCCCATCTCAAACGTCTGGATTTAATGTTCCTAATTATGTCAGGTGAAGAATACAATACCTGCAGTTCTATGGTGTGTAACTTTCTCCATTCTCCTGTAACTTCATCCCTCTTAGCCCCAAATATTTTCGCAAGCACCTTATTCTCAAACACCCTTAATCTCTGTTCCTCTCTCAAAGTGAGAGTCCAAGTTTCACAACCATAAAGAACAATCGGTAATATAACTGTTTTATAAGTTCTAACTTTAAGATTTTTCGACAGCAGACTGGATGATAAGAGTTTGTCAACCGAATAATAACAGGCATTTCCCATATTTATTCTGTGTTTAATTTCCTCCCGAGTATCATTTATATTTGTTACTGTTGCTCCCAGATATTTGAACTTCTCCGCCTCTTCAAAAGATAAATTTCCAATTTTTATATTTCCATTTCGTATGCTGTGGTCGTGCCAGAGAATCAGTCCCATTCCGAGGCTTATTTGAAGGATTCGTAACAAGCTTTTTTTTTTACGGTGATGGGTTGTTAAATTTATTTTGAAATAAGCGTATCTTATTGTCTGTGTTATTTGAACATTTAATTGAAATTAGGTTGTAGACTTTATTTGCAATTTTACAAGATTTTGTTTAACGGGAAAATAAGTTGGGTTTATTTTACGTTCTCTAACACAGTTTTTTTCAGAAAAAAAATAAAGGTATAGGCTATCATCTGTATTGTTTCTTACGAGTTTATAAACATATACATGGCAATGATCTTCCACTTCCCTATTCAGAACAAGTCAGAGCAACACAACCTGATGTGCACTCCCTACTGATTCACGTTATCTCGTGAAACCAAATACATGCATGCGCCGTAGCACATAGGCTAATAAGAACCTTATCGTGAGAGTAGGTACAAGAAGAAGTCGAAGCTTCCCAGTCCATTTCATTCTTCCTCTCACGTGCAGGTAGATTTCACGAGATAATGAATGCCCTATACGTCAGTAATACAGACTTGTTCTCTCGACAAATGACGAAACAGTTAATTCATCATTTAAGTACCTGAAGCGTCTAAGATCTAGACAAGTTTTAAATCTGTTGTTCACATGCAGTCAAGAGCTTGTACAGGGACATCATTTTATTTTTACTAACATTTTTAATATCAACCTGGCCATATCTTTGGATTAAAGGTCTAGAACCGGAAACACCGCTTGCTCCCCCTTCCAAGACTGGAGTTCGATGATACTGGCGTAATATACAAACAAATCACTTTATTAGGGATAGGAGGGAAGAAAAGTAGTTCATCTATTTATGTAAAATAGGAAATATCGCAATTTTGAGTTTGATCATTTTCATTAGGTTTTTGTTTAATCAAAATACAGTACTGTATTAACACTCAGTGTTTTTACTCACGAATTGAGCTATCCATTCGGACGTACTAATTATTGTATATTGTACTGTTACAGCACATTAGCGTACAATATAGAGAATGAAGTTAAATTGAAAAAATATCATAATATGGTATTTAAACACATTTTTGAAAATGGTGGCCGTTCATTTCGATACAGGTTTCAGTTCTAATGTGTATATCATCACACTATAGACTATTGGACCTAATCCCAATTACCAGTTTCGACCTTCGTACTGCTAACTCATGTTGAAATAATTCTGTACCTACTCTATAAAAGAGTACCTTACGTACTGTAAATTCAATCTTCCCTTCTGCCCGATCCAAAAAGATAAAATTATTCAGATATACTATCTACTGTCCGTCCAAGTAGTTATGTCGTAGGGTCGTAGAAACGGAGGAAATCACGTGACAGTTAATTACTTAACGAGGCCCTTTTATTTGAGTTGTTTTAAACAGTTGTATAATATTACGTAAACGTCAAATTCTTAACAGAAATTAATGTTCTCATAAGAGAGCTAAGACAGCCCAGCCACTAGCTGGCGAATAAAAGCTGGTGGGGGAAACCGGGATGCGACGTAAGCAAAAGGATGACAGTACCTGTGCGAAAATGATTCAATATTTAAAGCTCTTTCGTCACTGAAAAACGCGAACATATTTTTGGAACGCACTGTTTACTATGACCGTAAGGCTACTATGACTGTAATGCGGTCTTGGATTTGTGGGGAGGACGGTTGAACTTCATTAGTAGAAGGGATGGGAGTGAAGTACATTAAAAAACTCAGGTACAATAAAAATTGAAATAAAAATAAAATGATGTCCCTGTACAATGTAGACCTACAGTATGTTTGTCTTTTGTCAATTTAATATATCTTATTTGGTCTTAAGTGTAGGCTAGAAAGTTCCTGAATATATTGTCACTTTAATGGTGGTGGTCGTTGTCGTGATCGGTGGTGGTGGTGGTGGTGATAGTAGTAGTAGTAGTAGTAGTAGTAGTAGTAGTAGTAGTAGTAGTAGTAGTAGTAGTAGTAGTAGTAGTAGTAGTAATGTTTTATAACTGGCGATAAAATTAATGTGTCTAGAATTATTTGCATCAGAAATCGAAGCAATGATCTCGAAATAATTTACTCATAGACCACAAGAGACGATATATTGGTTACACCAGAAGACTACAAAATTTATCCTATTTGACGGAAGTTAAATCAACTTTCATACAAAGTATAGAGGGTTCTTTTGTCCAAGCAATACGAAGGAAGATGGGGATCTCTAGCTAGTTATGATAATAAACAATGTTCATGTATCAAACAGCAGATAATGAGGCTCGGCATTGCTCCAGTGCGAAGATGAAATCTAGGTCAGAGCAGCGTGGGTGCAGAGGAGCACTTCAAAGGCTGAAATCAGCGTACTTGTCGAGTGCGAGAGTGGCTTTAGAAAGGGAATGAATGAGTGGAAGAGGAGTAGAATGCTGAGTGGAGAGAGTAAATAAGAGTTACTGAATTGTAAAAATACGGTTCATTAAATGATAATCCAAAGAATGAACGCACAGCTATGATAGGCCTATTTGAGATTTTCAAGGCGACTAGGTGGTGGTGCTTCAACGTAAGAGAATAGGCGAACGTCCCGAAATGACGAGCAACCTCTCTGAAGATGAAACCAGTAAGATTAAGATATTGAAAAGCTTCATTAAAACTGTAGTTGGGTGTCTCAACCATACGACAAATGGAACGTTTCCAAGAAAGTTAACAGTGTTGCGTCATACATTCTGCAATGATTATCGATGCTAGACAAACAGAAAAGATAATTCTGACAAGTGGAACATTTCCTCCAGTTCGTACAATGGACCCATCTGACTACACGAACCTTGCGAGGTGACGAACAACACATTATTCCAGAAGACAGAACCAAGGAGAAGACATTGAAATAGTAAAAAATAAAAGAAACGCGATTATTGAATATTGAAAGCTGTAAGTTAAAATGTACGGAATCAAATTCTAAAATATAAAATCCAAGAAAAATATATTAATTGAATAGTTAAATTAAAAAGAAACAGTAATTCTCGAATCTATAAAATAAATTAGCGGAAAAAACACATGACAATCTAAAGTGATTACGTGTAGCTATATGATAGAACAGTGATGCCAAATGATGCCCATAGGAGCAAGCGCGCGCTTTAGAGCCCAGGAGAGCCTGAGCGCTTTACAGCGGAAAGGAAAGAGACAGACGAAAGAGGTAGTATATGCCGCTTGGTCGAGCTATATTCAGGGATGGCCAGCATTGATTCAATGTATAAAGGGAAGAGAATATTAAAAATGTATCCATGTTAATTTTTAGATTAGTCTGAGAAGTATAAGTGCATTATAAGAATGTAAGTTTTAATTTTAATGTTCATTTTTCACAAGTTTGCTTTTTATTCAAAAGAAATATTTTCTCAACTTTTTTTTTACAGAAATGTGAAATTTTCAGATGTGTTTGTTTAGTAGCCTTACAGGTACTAAACAATGTTACGTCACAAACAAAAGATATGTGCCTATGTGTTGGTAAAACGTCAGCTCTACAGCTTCAGCAGATTTAGAAATAATTTAATATTCTGATAACAGAAAGTTGCGCACCAATATCACCTAAAAGCATAATTCGATAAGAGTTTTATTATGTAATATTAGTTACAGTTAAAACATATACCTAGACAACTTTGCTTTGTACTATAATATTGTGTTTATTACTTTTATAAGGCTAAAGATACCATCAGAATCAATTTCAACTTATCATGTCATATTCAGTATCTTTCTTTGGGATAACACTTTCTTTATGTTTAAATCACTTAGTACAGTATAGTTGTAGTTATTGTGGAGTTTGTGTGAATATTCCTTCTTTACTCTTTATTATGTTATTAACGTTAAAAAGACAACTGCAATATTATGCTAAGAAATAGGTGTTAGTACTTCTGTTTTACAGACAATATAGAAAATAACAAGAAGAAAGAAGCCATACAAAAATAACGACATAAAATTTTACGTTCCGATTGAAGTTTGTGCACCACTGTTTTCTCAATCCAACAGCTGCTTATTCTTCCTAGCATACCTAGCGCTTAATGCCCGCGCACGACGTCAAGGTCAGAAAAATGCGCTTGCTTTGACATCACTGTGATAGAAGAATACTGCTAAGGATGAGTGTCGAAACAGAGTGAAGTGTAAGTTTCATAGAGTAGAATGCAAAGAAGGCAGAAAAGAAGAAGAAGAGGACGAGGAGAAGAGTATAAGGAAAATTTAAAATAAAATACTACAAGGACTTGCCAGCTACTATCTCGGAAGGATTGCACAGAACTGTACCATTGAACAAAAGTACGGAATGCATTTGAGCAGCGCCAGCAATTGACCATCGCTAAGCATTTATTGCAAGTTTTATTCTTTATACAACTCACTCTTTCTCCTTTTATTATCTAGAAGCATTTACCGTATTCGTTCCTTATCTCATAATACACTCAAATGGTTTTCTATATAAAAAAGTGATGCAGGTAATAAAGGCAAAACTTAGAGACAATTCAAACTTATATGCTACATTGCAAAAGTGTATTATCAGTTTATGTGTATAAAAAGTATTAAGTGACTGAAAGAATCAATTTAACAATACCAAAAATTCAGGACATTAAGGAATTTAGCAACTGCGTAAAATTCTTAATATTCACATGGTACGTTAGGCATGTTATTGCTCATTGGTTAGTACTGTAAAAGTTATATAATTATGAAATGTGACATGAAACTATTATTTTTATTATTATTATTATTATTATTATTATTATTATTATTATTATTATTATTATCATTATAATCTGAGAGACTAAAATGCTACAAATAAGGAATTGTGGAAGAAGAAGAAGAAGAAGAAGAAGAAGAATAGCTTGGAGCGAAGAGAAACAGCTATATAAATGTAGGTCTAAGGTTATTCAAAAGTAAGCTCTCATTTTGAAACAGCCGTATCTTCTGTACATATCAACAGTTTGACTGTTCATATAGGTAGCATTACTGTTTAGAATATTTTTTTTTTTTTATCGATGCATGTTTCTTTGCTATGGTAACCGTGTCACGCTTGTATAAACAATAATTGTTGTTCAGAATACAGATGGCAGTTGTAGGAGAGTAGTTATAATTTTTACAATGGTTTTATCTTTACGAGTTTCAATTGGCTTCCTTCAGTGCTATTACGAATGTAATTGACAAAATGCTTATGCATTGAGAAAATATCGAACGTTACATGAATTGAGAAATGGACAGATGAGGCACATTTCGAATTGAACGGAGGTGTTTTTGGGTTATTTTACGACGCTGTATCAACATCTACGTTATTTAGCGTCTGAATGATATGAAAGTGATAATGCCGGTGAAATGAGTCCGGGGTCCAGCACCGAAAGTTACCCAGCATTTGCTCGTATTGGGTTGAGGGAAAACCCCGGAAAAAACCTCAACCAGGTAACTTGCCCCGACCGGGATTCGAACCCGGGCCACCTGGTTTCGCAGCCAGACGCTGACCGTTACTCCACAGGTGTGGACACGGAGGTGTTAACACTCTTAATTTCAGGATATGGACAGAAGATAATCCGAACACAATTATGCAGCAAGGATTACATGTTATCAAGGATACTCTCTGGTGTAGTTTTACGTCAATTTCATAATAGGACCGTATTTTATGAAGAAATTGAAAATGGACAAACACTGTTTTAGTGACGGTAACCGGTCAGCGATATTTTCAAATGTTGCAAGACTTTGCAATACCAGCGTTACAGAATCATGAAATCGAAAACAATGTTTTCATGCAAGACGGCGCTCCACTTACATACACAATAATGTAAAAATATTGTTGCGCAACGCATTTGGTGGTCGTGTAATTAGTAGGCATTTTCAGAATAGTTGGCCTTCTAGGTCACCAGACATAAATCCAGCTGACTACTGGTTATGGTGTTATTTAAAAGAAAAGATATTTCTCAGTAGACCTACTACGCGTAAGGAACTGAAACAGTCAATATCGGATGTCTTTGAAAACATCACCAGGAATGTGCTTACTAATGCCAATTATAGCATAGAAGAAAGACTATTTGTTATTGAACAACACTGTGGTGGTCATATTTAATTTTTTCGTGTTTTAATAAAATCCTATTTCTTTAGGAACAAATTGGTGTTTTATTCTTGTGGAATCTAACAATTTGACAAACTTATTACCATTAAAAAATGGGAACTTACTTTTGAATAACCTCATACAGGCCGAATCAAAAGTCTGGAACCATATAAATATCTTCCATAAGTTTGATTTTCGATTAATATAGATGTTACCAGTCTGTGTAAGGCCAAATGCTCTACCAGTGACACAATCGATTCTAACCCTCAGCTATCTCAAAGTCGCCTTTCTGAATGCAACTTTGGAATTTGAAATGGAAAGGGGGTCATGTAGGTACTCAAAATCATGTGACATTTTCTGAAAAAAAAAAAAAAACAATTGTGCAATCTGTTTTGAGATATCTCTAAAGTTATTAAAATATAACTGTCACAATGACACAAACATTAGTTACTGCATCTACAGATATTTTGTAACATGGTACAGTACTAAGGAGGCTCTGGAAAAGGTATTTTTATGCAATTCTGATAATTAAATTTTTCTGTTTTCCTGTGTGGTTAACCTGTGACAGTTTCAATGCATTGTTGTGATTATTTGGAGCTTTCCTAATAACAAATTTCTTTATTTTCGTGATGGCATTATCGAAAGAGGAAAGAATTGATATCATTCTTCATTCTGGTGGGTTAAACCAGAAATGTTGCAGCAGACTTCAATCGCTGCCACTCTGAACGTGAACCTATCAGCCACAGTACTGTAACAAAACTTATAAATAAATTTAAAGTCACAGGAGATGTAGATGATAAAAGGAGAAGTGGACGTATGAAGAGCAACAGATGAATTATCTTCGATAACGATACTAGCTGCAATGGTAAAAAGCCCTAAGAGGAGTACACGACGCCTATCATGAGAGCCAGGCCTCTATTTTACGAGTACTTCATCAGCATAAATGGCATCCATATAAGGTTCAAATGCTACATAATCTAAGTGAAGATCCTGATAGACATCTTCATTTTTGTGATTGGGCTCAACAAAAAATTGAACAGGATCCGATGTTTGCACCCGATACAGTTTTTAGTGATGAAGCAAACTTTTATATGAATCGGGAAGTAAACAGACACAACATACGGTTTTGGTCAGACACAAACCCAAATTGGATGGATCCTGTGAAAATGCAAGGTGTTGGTAAAATAATGACTTGGTGTGGAATTTAGATAAATCGTATTGTTGGACCGTATTTTATTGAGGAGAATCTAAATGCCATTTCTTATTTGAACATGTTGCAAGAAAACATCTTTCCTGATTAACTAAACGAAGGAGGTGAATTCCCATCTTTGTTCTACAAAATGGCGCTCCACCCCACTATGGTCTTGCTGCTTGAAACTAATTGGACGAAGACTTCCCTGGACATTGGATTGGTCGGCGTGGACCAGTAGAATGGCCGTCCAGATCTCCAGATTTAACACCTCTTGATTTTTTTCTTTTGGGGTTACATAAAGAGCTTGGTATATGAAGAGAAAATTGAGAATGTAGAAGATTTAAAGAACTGTATCATTGAAGCCTGTGCTAAAGTTACTCCGGAAAAGCTACAAAATTTTTCTCTCACTGGAAAATCCGTCTACAAATGTGCATCGTCGAAAATGGACAACATATTGAGTATATTTTGTAGAATTTTCTTTTTGTATCATTGTGACAGTTATCATTGAATGAACTGAAAACGATTAGAGATATCTCAAAACACATTGCATTGCACCTTTGTTTATGCATTGAAACTGTCACACGTCAACCAAACAGTAAAGCAGGAAAAATTAATTACCAGAATTGCATAAAAATACTTTTCAAAAGTCTCCTTAGTACCGTACCATGTTACAAAATATCTGTAGATGCAGTAACTAATGTTTATGTCATTATGACAGTTACGTTTAAATAACTTGAAAACGATTAGATATATCTCAAAACAGATTGCACCATTTTTTTTCGGAACATTTCACATGATTTTGAGTACATACATGATCCTCTTTCCATTTAAAATTTCAAAGTTGCATCCAAAATGGCGGCTTTTGAGATAACTGAAGGCTAGAATCGAATTTATCACTGGTAGAGCATTTGGTTTTACAAATACTGGTAACACCTACAGTAATCGAAAATCAAGTATATGGAATATATTTATGTGGGTCCAGACTTTTGATTCGCTCTGCATATTAATGATAAGTGTAATAATAATAATAATAATAATAATAATAATAATAATAATGATAATAATAATGTAAAGTACCAAATACGGAGAAGAAAAGAATCACCCTAAAGGAAGGTGTATCTCAGTGTGCGTCTTATAAATTACGAGTTACTTTTTACGTAGGCTCATGTAACATACGCTACATTCATTATTGCCATGATACTTTAATAACGAGAGCTATAATGCTTACTGATAGTGGTCAGAGTGCCTAACAGTGAAACTAGCGGGTCCGGGATCGAATCCTGGTTGGGACATATCTGGTTGACGTTTTCCCGGTGTTTTCCCTCAACCCATCAACAGCAAATGCTTAGTCACTTTCGACGCCGGACCGAGGGCTCATTTCGCTGTCATTATCTTCCTCCATACTATCTATTTCTTACTCATGTCATTCTACCACAAGGGCCGAACAGAATCCGACATAATTAATGCCCTCGCACCAAGATCAGAACAAGGATAATCATATTAGCAAAAAATAAAGTAGACAGAGACGCAGAATGCATATACGTCAATATGCACGACAATGGGAAAAAAGGACAAGAATAATGCTTATTGTACGTGTACAATATTAAAAGTCAATGTGAATTACATAAGTATTCAAGGTATTAATTGTTTTTATTAATGATGTGTATACCAGATAGTCACCTGCGTCTTAATAATACGAAGTTATGCAATTCCGCACCTTAACAGACATTTCCGTAAACACAGTAGATACTCGTAATCATGCCTTAAATGCAAAATGCGGTGGTGTGTGTGTGTGTGTGTGTGTGTGTGTGTACTTAAACCTCTTCCTTAATTTGGGAACTTCGGAATATTCCACATATTTCCTCCTCATCGATTATACGCCAGCAGTGTACTGCAAAACGAGACCAGCTGGCATGTATTGTAAAGCGATTCTGCTTTCAACAGTAACTACATTGGGAACCAAAGAGAGTGCAGAGTTAATAATTAATAATAATAATTTATTTATTTTGTCTGGCAGAGCTAAGGCTAGTAGGCTTTCCCTTCCGCCCAGCCAGACTCTAATTCTAATTGAATACAATTGGTTACATAATTATTACATTAACATCTAGACCATAAAACAACATGAAAGTAAATAATGAAAGTTGGATATGTAATGTTAGTGTGACAATAATAAACATTGGTGAGAAATAGTGATAATAATAATAATAATAGTAATAATAACAATAATAACAATAATAAGATAATTTAAATATTTATTGTGATATAGCCTATATAACCATCAAACATTGAGAAACCTGAAACAGCAATTATTGTTAACAAGAATTGTTAGAAAAATATTTCGTTAGTCTATTCTTAAATTGGTTTGATGTCTGACAGTCCCTGACATTACTCGGTAGGGAATTCCAAAGTCGAGGAACAGCCACAGTGAAAGAAGATGAATATGAGGATGTTCGGTGGGAGGGAATGGATAATATTGAGGAGTGTTGTGATCGAGTGTCTAGGTTATGATGGGTGGATAAATTTTGAAAACGAGACGCAAGATAGACAGGAGTGGAGAAATGCAATATGTGAAAGAGAAGGGAAAGACAGTGAATTTTCCTACGATCTTCTAGACGGACCCAGGACAACATTTCGAGGAATGGTGTTACGTGATCGGCCCGGCTAATATTGCAGACGAAACGGACGCTCATATTATGAACACGTTGTAGTCTCTGCGCGTACGTATATTAATTAAGAAATTACAGATCATGTAAGTACAGACATTGTACGCCTAACCTTACATTGGAATCTTCTAGCAACAGATACCGGAATTTCGTGGGCATCCTACAAAGTGAAGAGTTGCATAAAATTTAATAGTAATGGTAAGAGAATCACTCTGTATAAACATGATGTTAGCAGAGTTAGGTAAATGCAATCTTGTTTTCATAAAAACCCACTATGGAATAAATATGAGAGAATCCATAAAACGTTTATAAAACGAAATTACAGAACGTAAAAAATGATGAAAATTGATTTACCTGACATTTGGAACAAAGTAGCGAAAAGAACCAAGATCCGATGTAGAATGTCAAGTGGCACTCACGCCAGACGAAGGAGGATAAGAAGTGATTACGGTGAAATATGCAGAAAGAAGAGACTCGATGTGTGCTCGCACAAGGAAAATTTTCCTGTAGTCTATTGATTACTATTATTATTGTTATTATTATATTATTTTTATTATTATTATTAATATTAATAATAATAATAGTATTATTATTATTATTGTTATTATATTTAAATCTTTCGCTCAATAAATAGTTCTGCCGATTGCCAAACTCTTCAAAATGATATTAACTCTATTGAGCTTTGGTCTGACAATAATGGAATGAAAATTAATGAAACAAAAACTTTTGTCATTTCGTACTCACGAAAAACTACTTCCATAAAATTTAATTATTCTCTTAATAACGTCTGTATTATTAGATCTTGGTGTATTACTCGATTCTAAATTATACTTTCACGATCATGTTCAATATATTTATAATCATTCAATAAGAATGCTTGGTTTAATAAGGTCTAAAACTTATTCTTTTTTCTACTCCGGAGTCTCTATTAATTCTATACTTTACTTTGGTTCGATCTAAACTTGAATATGCATCTGTAGCCTGCAATTCCATTACTTCAACTGGTTCGGTTAAATTGGAAAATATTCAAAGAAAATTTATTTCCTTATGTGCTTTTCAATTTATACCAAATTCCTCTGACTTTAACTATGAGATTACCTGTAAATATTTTAACTGTTGTAGCCTTTATTCTAGACGTCAAAATCTTGATTATCAATTTTTTTGCAAAGTTATCATGGGTGATATTAATTGTGAGTCTATCATAAACAATATCAGCCTTCGTATTCCTACAAAAGGTTTAAGACTTCAAAAAAAAAATTTATAACAGAAATGCAAAATCACTTTCTCCAGTCTGTAGATGCATAAAATATGCCAATTTGCATGGCCAAAATTTAGATCCTTTTAAGGTATAGTTTCGTTTTGATTATTAGTATTAACTGTTCTTGTTCTCAATTTTATTTATGTATGTTTTAATTTATTTAATATATTATTTATTATTTATTTTTTCATTTCATAAAATAGCTCTAACGCTGAATGTCATGTTATCTATTATTTTGCAAATTTCACCTTGATTTTCAACGAGCATTTTTACTTATTAATATTAACATTATTATTATTACTATTATTATTATTATTATTATTATTATTATTATTATTATTATTATTTATCAGCTATGAAACTGATGCAGACTTTACAATGCTGCACTATTATAACTATTTGAACAATAACCCTTCCAGTGACACACTTTGGGATCATCTTCTAATTTTGGACGGCAAAATGTTCTTCTATCAATCTCATAACATGTCTAATATATTTATAAAACATTAGTATATACGTTTGTCATAAAAATTAGTTGGTCCCCCGATACCAAATTCTTTTTTTTTTTTTGCTACAAAAAATTAGTAAATATTTTCCTTTAAAAGAATATATTCGTTTTTCTATCTCTGTTGCTTACTGTCCTGGTTTCGCAATGTTACAACTTCCTGTAATAAAGGTTTTTTTTTCATGCGAATCTTGTAAAGACTATCTCTCTGTATGTATACTCACCTTTAAATTACAGAACATGATAACGTACAATATATGAAAGTTTTATTCCGATATTGGTCCCTACTTTACATTTTTTCCAAGTTCACAAATGTAAAAGGTACTTAAATTTGTTTGCTTATTCACATTATTGCGTGTTACGGTTATGGCAGTGTGCATTTTATTATTTCAGCATTCCTGTACACAAATATCTTTGATGGAGTTGTAGAATTTCAGGATAAGATTTTCAATTTCATATGAAAGAATTCGAGAAATTTATCATCTTCAGAAAATATATCACACTCAAAAGTTTAAAGCCCTCTAACAGGTTACTAGTAGAACTTTTTAATCGATATTATTCAAAATTAACTTTATAAATATGGTGCCACAAAATAACAGTTAATTAAACGGCAGTTGTGAGGCGTGTGTGTTTCTAAGAATGTTTCAATTTTCCTATCAAAGGAGACGAGACTTGGTTTTGGGAAGGTGCTGTGAATAAAAGAATCTGCTTTAAGACAGTATTTAGGTTTTCTATACCAGTTTCACTCCGGTGCCGCTCTGTTATCGTTATGCTATTATTTGATTTTTGTCTAAATAGTCTACGAAGTTTGAAAAGATCATTAGATAATGAGTCACTATTATCTTTTTGGTTAGTGGTTGATTCCTGTTGTTACTTACTTACTTATGGCTTTTAAGGAACCCGGAGGTTCATTGCAGCTCCCCGTCATCGGCCCTATCCTGAGCAAGATTAAACCAGTCCCTACCATCATATCCCACCTCAAATTCATTGTTATATTATGCTCCTATCTATGTCTCGGCCTCCCAAAAAGTCTTTTTCCCTTCCAACTAACACTACTGTATATGCATTTCTGAATTCACCCATACGTGGTACATTCCCTGCCCATCTCAAACGTCTGGATTTAATATTCCTAATTATGTTAGGTGAAAAATACAAGGCGTGCAGTTCTGCGTTGTGTAACGTCCACCATTCTTCTGTAATTTCATTCCTCTTAGCTCAAAATCTCTTCCTAAGCACCTTATTCTCGATCACCCTTAGTCTATCTTCCTCTCTCAAAGTGAGAGTCAGTTTCACAACCATATAGAACAACCGGTAATATAACTGTTTTATAAATGCTGTCAGTTTTTTTGAGAGCAGACTGGATGACAAAAGCTTCTCAACCAAATAATAACAGGCGTTTCCGATATTTATTCTGCATTCAGTTTCCTCTCGAGTGTAATTTATATTTGTTACTGTTTCTTCAAGATATCTGAATTTTTCCACCTTTTCAAAGGACAAATTTCAAATTTTTATATTTCCATTTCATATTGTGTTCTGGTTACGAGACATAATCATATACGTAGTTTGTTTGTTTTTCGGGTTTTATTTGCAAACCTAACTCCTTACTTGCTCCAAGTAAAATTCCCGTGTTTACTCTAATAGTTTGTGGTTTCTCTCCTAACATATTCACGTCATCGCATAAACAAAATAGCTGATGCGACACATTAAATTGCAAGCCCTCTCTGTTTTCTTGGACCCTCCTAATGGCACATTCTACAGCAAAGTTTAAACGTAAAGGTGATATGGCATCTCTTTGCTTTAGCCAGCAGTGAATTGGAAAACTTTCAGATAGAAACTGACCTATACGGACTCTGCTGTATGTTTCACTGTGACACATTTTAATTAATCGAACTACTAGTATCTTGGAAATACCAAATTAAATAACAATATTATATAAAACTTCTCCTTTAGCCGAGTCACATGCTTTTTTTTTAAATCTATAAATAACCGATGTACTGCGCCCATATACTCCCATTTTTTTCCCCCCAATATTTGTCGAATACAAAAATTCTGATACATAGTCGATCTATTACTTACGCCTGAAACCACACTGATGATCCCTAATAATTTCATCTACATATGGAGTTGATCTTCTGAAAAGAATATTGGATAACATTTTGTATGACGTCGATAAAAGTGATATTCCTCGAAAGTTACTACAGTTAGTCTTTCTCCCCTTCTTAAACATAGCTATAATATTACGGATTCCTTTCATTGTTCTGCTACCATTTCCTTTTCCTAAATAGCAAGTAGGCTACAAGCTGAACAATGCGCTTCCACCCACTTGAATTAATTCTGCTGAAATTTGATCGATACCTGGAGACTTGTACTTTTTCAGATTTTCTATCGCAATTTCGACTTCAGAAAGTATAGGTTCGGGTATAAATTGTTCAACACTTTGTATTTGAATATCGTCCCGATCATTTACATTTCGTCTATGTACATTTAGGAGTTACCCAAAATGTTTCCTAATGTGTTACACTCGATAATCATATCATTGTCTCGACTCAATTTAATATCTATTTTAAATTTTGTATACCTCATAACTAAGCTGCGGATTTATGCCTATATGGCAGTCTTGCGATGGTGACTAATATTTGCGGGCGAGAGCTATTTTATGCCCGCTGCGCGCGCACGGAGCTCTTTTACCTGTAAACATTGCTAAAGGATGTACAGATCTTAGAACACAGCGCATCATGACTTCAAGGAAGCATCAGGCTTTCAAGGAAGAGTGGAAGATACAATATTTATGCTTCGAACATGGTGATGAAGTCCAGTGTTTGTTGTGTAAAAAAAATATCATTTGCAAAAAAAACAACATAAAACGGCATTATGAGACGCAACATGAAAAAAAAATAGGTATTATTCAGGAGAAGAGAGAAATAAATTCATTTCGGGATTGACATCGAAGGTAAATTAATTTACATTTGGGTCAGCAGATAGTATCTAGATTCCTTTTATTTCTTTATTTTAAATGTATTATCGATGTTTTATTTGTTGCTTGTTTCTGGATATTTACTTTTATTAGACTACGTGTTTCTGTAATTTTGAAATAATATTTTATCTTTGATTGCACTTTAACTTATACTATTACTAAACTCAAAATGCTAATTCACTTTTATTCCAATAGCTATTTTCAGGACTTTAATCAAATATGAACTAAACATTTTGAAAACTTTGATGCAAGGAGCTTTTTTAGTAACGTCAATATAAAATATACTTGAAAATATAATTTCAAAACTATTAGACCTAATTGCGCCAAATTTTGTAGAGATGATATTATTATAGATCTGTTTATAGTTTAAATTTCACAAATGTTGGCCGAAATTGTGGAAGTTTTAAAAGTCATACATATTCCCTTAAATGATTGACCCCAAAAATTACGATGGCTCTCAATATCTTAATTTGATCAATTTGTTTTTTTCGTGTTACGTGCATCTCACAAATCACTCTAAGAAAACTCATTACATAATCAAGACTGGAGAGTAAGGACTACATTTTCACAATCACATAATCAATATACTCTATTTCAATCAATATTGCCATTATTATTCTTTCAACAAATACTCAAAAGTACTTAGAGATCACACACGTCGAGCAGGTAGACCCTATTAGTTTCTCCTAACCAATGAAGTGAAGTATTTACATAATAAATAATTGCTTTTAACAATAAAATTGTTTACATACAATTCACTTTTCCTGTTTCTCTTTTCGTTCCTGAAAACTCTTCCCTTTGCGATTTGTTTATATATGTACATGTATATTAAATAACTGAGTAATTAGCCCTATTACATAGCCAGAAATTTAGTAACGCATGTTATTGTAATAATTGCTGCCTTTATTCGCTGCATGTGCATGCACATCCCTCTGTCTACGTTACAGTGAATGCGCTATGCGCCCGTGATCAAGGTCGAGCTCTTCTACCGTGATTGGGAGCTAATATCGTGTCATCCCTGCTATATTCCTATTTTAATCCTTAACTTGAAGGCGGAAGATTTTAGGTTACATATCCATTTTAAGACATTGTGAGTATTATATGCGAATTCTATAGTGCCTATAATTTCCTATTTCACTAGTAAATGCGTATGTGCTTATAAATGCCTAAAAGTTGCCTAAATATCCGTATTATACTTTATACTTGAATTTACTGACCATTCTATCAATATTTTTTTAAATCTGTAATTTGTTTCTTTTTTATCCAACAGAGGGAAGTGATATAGAACTATCGATAATTCTGTGTGTTACGTTTTACTGCCCCCAGAGCGCGGAGAAATCGAATAATTTAAAATTAACCAATAAGAAAAATGTAATTCGGAAGTCGCATGAATCATTGTGGTAGTTGACTAGGGTAGTTATTTTAAGCTGTGTATCCGTTTTGTGAGTTTGTGAATTGAGTATGGAGTTCAGTTTTCTGCAGTGATACGTGAAGTATACCGCGGAGATATCCCAAAGCAAAAGTCATCAGAAGCACTGATTGGAAAATACATCGACATTACTGCGTTCCCACTGGTTTGGTCCTCAGCTGAGATTGGATCTCTGAAGTATTACCCTATCACTTCATGTGAAGTGGAAGGGAGTTTCTCCTAATTTAAGAACATTCTTACAGACAATAACCATCAGTTCTCGTTATAACATTTGGACGAATACTTAGTTATTCACTGCCATAATTACATTACTATAGAAAGTAGTGTATAATGCTACGCTATGGTCGTGTTAACCATTAAGAATTAGAAATTGTTAGTGCCTTTTTAAATGCCTATTTTGCCTGCCTATTTCAACTGTTTTAGTGCCTAAAATTCCGCAGCTTGTTCATAACAATACTTCAATACAACAATACTTATACAGCATACTGTGGACTAATGATATTCAAAACAACGTTAAGACCATTTCCTGTTAGAGGCTTCTGAAATCATCACAGGGATGGTATTTGTTACCAAGAATTGAGAGCAAATATGGAGAGTCTGGAAGTAGGATTCATATTCAGAGATAGAGGTCATTCAAATGCAGGAAATCTGTTATGAGACCAATGGCTTTACTTCTAAATGATATTGAAGCCGTAATTTACTGTTCAGAAACGAATCGTTCTCCATCATGATCGACTGCAAATATCTAAGTTGATATTCATAGTCTGGTCACAAGCTGGATGTGAAAGTATCTGAGCAGAGCGGTGTTATCAAGCTCCGCAAATATGCTTCGCGGTCACAACAATAACAACTACCCCACCATTTTCCCCTTCCCTACTGTGATAGCTCGGGGTCCTATTTTTCGTGTGCGCGCGCAGCACTGATTACTCCGCGCAAAGCTATGACACTCTCACTCCTCCACAGCTGGCGCACTGTCAATTTTGTACGTACCTCGCCTTGCAGAAACTACAAGCAACATGATTAAAATACAGTCAAAGAGGGAAGGAACTAACTGCAGTTGATGGATATAAATACATTAAGTACTACAAGAACAAAGAAGAACAGAAATGGATGTGCATAGTGAAAATGTGTAATGCCCAAAATAGTGACAACTGTTGAAGGTGGCATTCTTTTAAGTACAGGAGGAAACTACATCGTCAGTGATTACAAATGCCGCGAAACGCAAAGCCAATGAAGAAGACTTGTTCGACGGACCTTCAAAATTAATCAGAAGAGAAATCTGCTCAGTCCCACAAGAAATGAGCGAGAAAATAATGACCAGGGATATAAATCTAGCAAGAAGGAACTTATACACTCAAAGAAGAAAACTTGATCCAATACTACCTAAAACTAGCAAGAAGTTCATGAAGCTCTACAAGTAGGCAACACAGAAAGCAATAATGGCGATGATTGTTTTTAACATTAGTAAGCTATTTTTAAACCGCCAGCATTGATAGACATAGGCCCGGTTTCTTCAACCTTTGTTAAATGCACCTAACATAGCGTTAATTAACTGTAAGTTAAAAGTATGAATTGGTGTTAAAAATATTGCGTTTCTTCAACTTTACATTTCACATTTTAACATTCTGTTTGTTAAATCTCTGTTAGGACCAGGGATTCTAGCGTTTAATCATAACCTATAACCAAGTATAGGGTCACGTCTTCTGTTTTCTGAACTCTGATAATTGCGATTCTCGCTTGTTTCCGCTGTTTGAGTCAGAGAGGATAGAAGTCTTTCTATTCTCTCAGGTTTGATTTCTGCTTCTTTCCTCGTCTGTATCACAATAGCGTGGAGCGAAGTATTGGTATTGCTGTTATGATATGGAACACTGGAACAAAAAGAAATCTTGGGACTAATTTCTCTCCGTTCGAAAGAAACCTTCTGCTGGAAATTATTTCGCAGTATAAACCAGTTATTGAGAATAAACACACAAACGGATCTACGTTGAAAGTGAAAAGTGAGGCTTGGCAGAAAGTAGCCTATACATTTGTATGAACTTCTGGTCTGCCAAATCACAGAAATCATCCGCTCTGTTTATGTATTCATAAATATCATTTTCTAAATAATCCAGATATATAAGTTCAGCATCTAACGCACCAGCCATATTGGATACTTCTATGCTAACAGAGAGTTAAATGATTTAACTGCATGAAATTGGGCAGTTAAATTAACATAGGTTTTAACAGCCTGTTAGTACTAACAGTAGTTGAAGAAATGCTTCAACTGTTAAGTTTACAGTTAAAATGGAATAACACACTGTTATAATTTAACAAAGGTTGAAGAAACCGGGCCATAAAGGCATATGCTGCTAGTCCTAAGTCGAGAACAGAGTACACAATATTGACATTACTGATTTGTTTACTATGAAGTGTGAAGGGAATTTGCTTAGTATTGATGTGAAAGAGTGAGGGTAACTGATGAGGGGAGATAGTTGCGCACTTTGATACAAGATTGACGACGGTTTTTATTTTTTTGCGGAGCTTGATATTACCCGAGCAGAGAGGTGTTAGCTTCCCGGTGTACCTACATATATTGAGCTCATAAAGTGCAAGTTTTAGCTTGTCTATTTCAACTTGCTTGATGCACATTAAAGATAGCAGAGTTCCCGTCTGTGTGGAAAAAGGACTGTCTGACGCGCCTGCAAATCGGATTCCCCAACCCAAACAGTGCACTGCGGTGCAAATATAAATTAATTTGACAGAGACTTGTTAATTTGTAAACCTTATTATCGCAGCGAGAGGTGTGGCGAACTAGTGGTTCGTTATTTTACCTCACACAATGAGACGAAATTTGTTTCTTGTACAAACGAGCCTTAAGCATGCAAATGAAACCTCAATTATCGCGCCTCTGGCGGTGACGGCCCGGTGCCCCTCCCCCAACTGTTGCGGGTGACAAGGGGTGGACGCTACAAATACAAACCGCCGTCGGCTCGTTGTGACGGCAGGAAAAAACAAGCGCCGAGATGGCGGCCATAGGTAGGCCTACGTACTGTCGGCACCACCAGGGAACCTACGAAGGGTCATATTTGGAGAAATGTGCTCAAATGCTGTCAAATTAAGTAATTTTATTTTTAATGGCATATTAAGTATATTCCTGTAGATTTTTAATCCGAAATGAAATTCGAAATTGAGTACAAAATTCGAAATGTATTTTTTTTTTGCGAAATTATATTTTATGAGACATTTTCGTGTTTGTAAAAAATATCAAAATTATTTAAAGACCCACCACATACAGGATTTTACTTTTTTCAAACAGTTTTTGTTTACCTCCACATATTAGCTTTTATAGTATGAATAGCACAGGAATGTAATTAACCTGATACTCTCTTTGTTGTTATGTATACCGTTGTTTCAAGTTTCCAGTAGTATGATATAATATAATATAATATAATATTGTTTTATTAATTCAGTCTAATTGACATATCACAAATATAAAAAGTCAATGACACTTACCCATGTAAGTGATCATTGTGTACTATACAAATATAAAAAATTAAAAATTAAGCAAACGTTTTCGCCCTTCGGGCATCATCAGGTTTCTTTACATACAATATCTTTTACTTTTTGTCTCATATTGTGGAACGAATGATTAATCACAACCATTTTAATAATGAAAATAATAACTATTTAAAATTGACTTATGGTAATTAGCAATCTAAAATTAATCTACAGATATGAAAATTTGATACATAATAATGATATAAAATTGTGGCTGCACTGCTGTGATGTGTTTAAATTATAACTTCATAAAACTGTGAACATGATAAAAACATTTCATTCCTCTTTAAACTTAATAATTTCATTAATTGGACGTTTTACTGCTAGTCTTGTCTCAATGGTTCATTACTTGTTATGGTGAAATCAATCTGAAATATATTGGTTATTATGTAGAGAATCCTATATGACGCGATGTTAAAATGTACTAAATTGTTGTCGAAAATAGTCACATTTAAGATCGTGTGTACTGCACAGGTTATCTGTGTTGACATTTACATTGAGACGATTTTTGAGACTGGGTTTTATCTGTAACGAAATTTAATATCAGAATATATGAAATTTGGTGTAAATGAATATAATAATTGTTTGAACGTACTTAGATGAAATGCGGTTGACTTAGTTACGATGATCTTGCCGACTGATGTGACGCGAGCGACCTGTGGTGCTTACGTTGAGCATTTAACGCGGAAGAATATTGGGTTTACGTCTAGAGGTTATATAAGGGGTTTCGGATGTGAACTAAATTTTCGTTGAGAACACAACAATCTTTTTGAATTTGTCTGGCAATGTAATACTCTTCGGCGGAATTTGTTAGTTTTCTGTCTATTCTAGATTTTAAAATTATTAAAGTTTTTTGGAGAGGGCCTAATTCATGTCCTGTTTCAATTAGGTGGGTGGCATATGTAGATTTTTTCTATTATGTTTGAACCATTGAGACAAGACAGCTTTATTTCGCACTATCCCGAGAAGAGTCTTGAAAGATTAGAAGGTTAAAAATAGAATCAAAGGGCAGATATACAGCAAATTTCGTATAGAAAGTTCTGTACTTTTGTGCTAATGAATGTTGCGGAGAAGCACGGGTTCTCTAGTACTTTTTAAACATTATTTCTGAGAGAGTATAATATTATTATTTTTATGCTATAGCCTACTTCATTTGTTTCATACACAAGCACTATGGTTGGTTACTATGGTAACAATTTTACTGTTGATGCATTCTGTTAGTTCGTGTGCTATGAATGCAAATACATCGATAAAATAAACACAAAACAAGACGTTCTTCACAGAAAATGAGAAAAGTGAGATCCTGATGATGTTACGAGTATGATCTGGTGACAGAAGATATACACAATAAGTATGCATACTTTTTAATGAAACTCATCCAAATCGCCATCTACTGTATTTTTCAGTCAACGTTGAGTAGAATAAAAACGAACTTTTCATTCATTCATTCATTCATTCATTCATTCATTCATTCATTCATTCATTCATTCATTCATTCATTCATTCATTCATTCATTCATTCTTCGTTCGTTCCGATCTGTGGGAATGTAAAAAAAAAACCTAAAACTGCTGTTTTAATACAGAATTGACAAGTCTCTTGATGCACTTGATAGACTTACGCGTTACGACTGAAGATAAAATGGTAAAATACAGAATTACTTGTGTACCGACCGTTAAAGGCACCAAAAGAACAGAGGAGTGTATTATTTTCAAACTCACTCTGCTGTCCTGGATCATTAGGCTATATTTCGCCATCATACCAGCGATTCTCATGTAACATAAATTCTAACCTCTCAACATACAACCGGTGTCGCATAATATATTATTACCATCGGTATATTCCATATTAGTCTCTGATCCCATGTGACTCCTCGAAACGTAATTATCTTGTAGAGTTCGACTTATTCATCTGCTACTATCACTATATTTCTATCAACGCAAGTACTGAACGATACTGCTTATATATAGAGGCAGATATGTTTTCATTCTTGTTTCATATTGCAGTTTTCCCTATAGGCCTATTAGAGGCCTGAACGTGCTTGGACAATGCCCTAAAGTCGAGCTGCTGATCAATGCTAGACATCATCGTGTACGACATGCTTTGGCGACATCGTTAAAAACTTTAAATTGGAAGATTCATGAGGAAGTACATTGTGTATCATCAGATGGTTCTTTCAGACGGGCAGACATTATTGCTATTAATGGACGCTTAAAACGGGCTCTTGTTCTTGACCCTACTATCCATTTCGAAAGGAACCTAAATCAGGCCACCGAAGTTTATATTGAGAAGAAGTCTATATATGAACCTTGTCTGCCGCATCTTTCTCAAAAGTACAACGTCCCTCTTAAACAATGGTCTCTCATTGGTTTGCTGTTTGGCAGTAGAGGTTCAATTACAAAATTCACATGGAATTATCTCAAGGAACTTCACATTTCTTTTGATTATGTAATGTCTATTCTTATAAATATTATCAAGGATTCCCTTCAAATATTACATCATCATCATCTCTATTTCAATTAATCCACTTATATTATTTTCCCTCAACAATTAACTTTCTTTTTTCTTTAATATTTCAAATCACATTATACTGTACATGTTTATTGTATTCAGGTCACTCATATTCTTTGGGCTGATGTCTTTAACGAATAAATAAAATAAGGGTATCTCCTTTACACGCCATGAAGGCGCTTGGAGGTATGGGGATAGAGCTTCATGCTTTCTTGACCTCTGCGCTAAAACGAGGTGGTGTAGTTGGCACCACGCTTTGATCACTTTCTGGAAGTTATGACAACAAGAAAAATTGTTGAGCTACCTGGGATTGCGCCCAAGGCCTTCTAGTCAGTAGGAATAAATACTTCAAAAATAAATGTATCAATTCGGACCAGAAGTATCTACACCATCAGCAACGTTTTTTCAGGACTGAGAGAACCGACTCTTTTCACCATTTGACAATATGTTTTCTAACGAAGAGGGAAGAGTTAATGTAACGTTTGACACAAATTAATTGAATGAAGTCTATACACTTATGAGAAAAAATAATTGAACAGGGAATTTAAATGTTCACATGACACCATGATAGGCCTATAATTATGTCTAATACTTAACGTAATTTTGTGATTAGTTAGCAAAAGTTCTTGAAATACAAGTAGAGCATACCTGCACAAAATGCGCTCAACGAGCGCGCGCCGTGTTTATCGCTCGCCGAAACGGAGAGGAAGATACGTCAGAATGACATAGACTTGTTATAGGTAGACGAGAGAGAAACGACCACTCAGTTATCTAGTGGAGTGCAGTGTGTAGGACTATTCTCAGTAACTGTTTCACGTTGCTTACCTACTGCTACAGTATAGTATGGAGGAATCTAAAAGGCAGAACATAACATTTAACGATTTACAGCTCGAACTTACTGATCTTCAATGTGACCTAAGGGCTAAAGATCGTCTGAATAATACTACTAGCCTGGTTGAGTTTTACAAGACAATAACATACACGACTACACAGGCTGGCTGTGAAAATGATTGCTATGTTTGGCTCAACATTTATATTTGTGAGCAACTGTTTTCTATAATCAACTTTACTAAAGGCAGACATCGAACATCTATAACTGATGTTTCATTACGATCAGTGGGCTACTGTTCCTTTCAAGTGCCAACAGAATAAAACCTCGTTTTCATGTACTGATAAATAAAAATATAAAAAAAATGGTATTGTACATTTAAGTAGCTATAGAATTTCTATTATTTCTGTAAAATAAATATTTCTTTATTAATTAATAATAGTCCAAGATAATTTTGCAAACACTGAACGGGAATACATTTCATAAACACTCGTAATAGTACTTCCTTTTGTGTATATCTTGTACGAGATCACCCCTTCTTCCAGTCCACCCTTACACAGCGCGCAGCTAATATCTGCATTCCGCTCATGAGCTATGAGCCGGCTCGGAGAGCGCAAACCTTGTGCAGGCCTGAAGTAGAGTGTTAAACTTAGAATGAAGTACTAGCAGCCGCTCAGGAATTTTCCGTGACAATATTGTAGTGTCAAACTAACTGTAGGTAGATTTTCTTCGGCAATCCTTGTCATATTTATTCCATAATTTATCTATTACGATCTTATTAGCATCTGAAAATAAGTTTTGTAGTTCCAAAGATATGCGAGATAATGATGTCTGCAAACATAAGTTGTTTATTTCACCTTACACTATAATTAAACCACTCATGTCTCAGAATACATTTATATTATATGAGTAATTATCATAAACGTTGTGCTGTAAGCACCATAAGCAGCCCAGAGTTTGTGTCTTTCACTGTCATGGTAGTTTCTTCATATTTCCTCTATGTGACTCAGTAGTTGGGTGGGTGGATTTGTTGTGACTGCATTTACGATTCACAAGTGGAACTCGTAGAAAACACGATAGAAGCTTTGAGCGATAAAATCTTCAGCAGGACTTCAAAATTGAAAAAGTAACTGTGATGTCTTGACATACTTTTTCAAAACGTTAAAGAATTTTGCACTTTAACAATAATATTTCTGGTAAAATTTACCGATGAAGCAAAATTCAACCCCATTAATTCCATTCCATATATATATATATATATATATATATATATATATATATATATATATATAATTTGAACTAGAAATGAAAATTACGGGAAAACGGCTCAACGGATTTTAATAAATGACCCCTCATTTTGAAGCTTGGAACTCAAAGTTTTTCAGAAAAATAGTAGTTTTCAGTGACATGTCAATTTTTCAACATAATTTTCACATTTTCCAAAATCCATCTGTCGTCAGTTTTGAGAACTAGCTAATTGCATTTCAGAATAAAACAAAACACACACTACAGTAAACAATATTACACGAAGGCCATGATCTGCAAGAATGCTGACATCACCGCCGTCTAGATCCCTTCGCCTGACGTCCAGACGGCGGTGGCTGACATATTTGGAGCTCAAATTCAATTGGTTATTAAAAACTTAACTTACTAAAAATAATTTACAGGTTCGATTCTGTGGTGTGTAATTTTCTGGGTACAGCTGTGTATTGGATATTAAAAACCACAAAACTTGAGGTCGTTTGATGACATTATTACCATTAGAAATGAAATATTATTGTAGTTAATGCCATGATGTGACTATTTTTCATTAATTATACATATTAATGCTATATTGATGATATGAAAGTGAAACGTTTTGGGGTTATATAATTAGATGTAGAGAATAACTTAAATTAGATTTTGATTTCTACATTTTACTGAGTGACGGCTATATAGTATATGTTACTGAAAGCTAGAAATCTTGTGTAAGAGAATCATATTATTAAAAATCAAATATTTTTATAATTATTAATCAAGTGGGGTTGGGTCTTTTTCATATATTTAATGGCGGTGTGGTGTAGATATTTATATACATGGTTCTCTTCAGTATTGGCTCGAGAGAGAGTATGTTTCATTATTATGGAAGCAAATAACTTTCAGAATGTCTGGTATTCTTCATTGAAAATAAATCTGAAAAATGTTTATTTGAACGTCTAATGAACTTAGTTTGCAGCATTTGCTGCACAAGCCACTAGTCCTGATTAAATTACAAGCGCTGAATAATCTAAGACGTTGAAAGCGTCCATCTATCCATGCATCCGTACACATATTCAACCTCAACTTACCAAAATACACACATAAATACCTACCTCCTCCCACCCATTCTATCTCCTCTTTCTCTCTCTGGAAGAAATATATGCACACACTGTCTGTAAACGGTATTCATCTTTCCACTCGCCATTCCATCCTTCCATCCACCCATCGATCCACCCACCCATCCATCCATCCATCCATCGCCTATAGTTGTATATCTGTTACTTAATATTTTGTTTTGCCACATATTACTTGAATTTTAAGTTGTCTGGAATTTTACATAATATTATTGACTTGTGTGCAGTATGAGAGACTGAAATGAAGACGCGCCCTCTCAAGTAGGGAGACTACCATGAGAGAGCCGTAACAATCACAACTATGCTGTTGACTGTAACAAAGCCCAAGTTAATTATTTCATTGCTTCAAGTCCGCGCATTCAACAGGCTCCACTGTTCAATGGCTTGAGTGATGTTCTGCTGTCACAACACGTCTCCACGTGCTTCATTTCGAATATTTCCAGAGTTAAACGATATTGAAACGCTGTGACGTCCTGAAGATTCCTCAAGAACGCTTAAATTTTATAAGATAAAAGGACTAGGACGCAAGCTGGTGAATGGAATTAGCACAGCAGAAACTCTAAACAACGCCTGAGGTGAAAAAGAGTAGTAAACAGCAATGAGAAGAGGGCTATATTTTAAAATGTAAGCCCAAAGACACAGGGATACGAAAAAGGTTGAAAAATGTATATTTGCAAACATTATAAATGAAAGGATTATCCAAATGCAAGCATGGATAATATACCTTGTTACACAAAAGTCACTTGCCAAATACGAAAAAGAGTACTGATTTCAAATGGCAAATGTAGGCATAACAAATTATTTTCTTTGGAACAAATCTCTTAGTAATCACATTCTACCATGCAGTTCCGCAAAGCACATTATTACATTGAATTATCCTCAGAAACATGACCAGACTTGCAAGTAAAGATTATTGTTCTCAGTGCAACAGCAAGCATACCATCGAAAATGTTCAAATTGTGATTTATTTACTTGGATACATTGTCTCACTCGATCCTGATATTTCTGTCATTCTTAAAAGTGTTGCTTGTAAAATGTATTGTATAATATGGATGATCCTTTGCTCCTCTTCATAGATCTATAGATTCTGTTTTAAATATCCTCATAGAACTAACTCTAGAAGTATGAGGTCTGGGGACTGTTGAGGTCTACCACGTCCAATTCAGTGTACACCGAACATGTTATTTAATTTATCTCGACTGTTACAGCAAAACGTGCTCCGGCCCTGCCTAGCAGAAGCCACATTCTCACTCATTTATTCATAAACGAAGTGCATTACAATGTTATCCAACAATTCGCCAAATGTGTACTGGTTCACTTTTACAACATAAAAATAAGATCTCACAATCACATCGCTTTGTATTCCACACTAAACTACTAGTTTGTTTATGGCACTAAGTTTATTAGATTCACATACAGTATCCATCTTGGATTTTCTTTCGACCAGTATCGTGCATTTTGTGCATGAGCATACTATTCACAAAAATACGTAAGTATTCGTTGCTGAATAAAACATGCTGATTGTTCAAGGTGAGATTAATCATTACACACACACCGTATGATCCAGTTGGAGTGAGCTCGCCTTTTTCGCGTATCATCTTTCTGCATTAATAATAATAATAATAATAATAATAATAATAATAATAATAATAACAACAACAACAATAATAATAATAATAATAATAATAATATTACTTGTGCAATCTTTTCCGTTTATTAAAGCATTATTTAGAAAATAGTTAAATTTTAATGTAGAAGTTTTTGTAGAAAATATTATTACTGCACATTAGTACTGAATTTGTTGATTTTCATCCCGTTATCAGCTGACCATTTAGCGATTGAGATGATGTCATCTTGAAGAATAACAATAATAGTAATGACAAAAACAATAGCAATAATGATATATAGCCTAAATAATTAATAAATTCACTAATTTTACCTGATGAAGTAAAGACCGTAAAGTCTTCTCTCTCACTACAGTACATTAGGAGCAGATAGATGTAAAGGGACATCATTTTATTTTTACTTCAATTTTTATTGTACCTGAATTTTTGAATGTACTTCACTCCCACCCCTTCTACTAATAAAGTTCAACCGTCCTCCACACAGATCCAAGACCGCATATACAGTCATAGTAGCCTTACGGTCAATATGTTCGCATTTTCCAGTGACGAAAGAGCTTTCGATATTGCATCATTTTCCATTTGCCTACGTCGCATCCCGGTTTCCTCCACCTACTTCTATTCGCCTCTCTGTAAATGCTGGTGGCTGGGCTGTCTTAGCTCTTTTCTGAGAACATTAATTTCTGTTAGGAATTGGACGTCTATACCCATACAATTGTTTAAAATAACTTGAATAAAAGGAGCTTGTTAAGTAATTAACTGTCACGTGATTTCCTCCCTTTCTGCGACGCTGCGACGTAATCACTTGGGCGGACAGTAGATAGCATGCCTGAGTAATTTTATCTTTTCGGATCGGGCAGAAGTGAAGGTTGAATTTACAGTACGTAAAGTCTCTTTTATAGAGTAGGTACATAATTATTTCAACATGAGTTACTGATACGAAGTACGAACCTGGTAATTGAAATTAGATACAATAGTCTATAGTGCGATAATATGCACATTAGAACTGAAGCCTGTATCGAAATGAACGGCCACCATTTTAAAAAATGTGTTTAAATATCCATATTATGATTATTTTTCAATTTAACTTCATTCTCTATAGTGTAGACAGTATAATATACACTGCATAATGAATACGTCCGCATAGAAAGTTCAGTTCGTGAGTAAAAACACTCACTGTTAATACTGTACTGTATTTTGATTAAAGAAAAACCTAATGAAAATTATCAAACTCAAAATCGCGGTATTTCCTAGTTTACGTAAATAGATGAACTACTTTTCTTCCCCCCTATACCTAGTAAAGTGATTTGTTTGTATATTACACCAGTATCATCGAACTCAAGTCGTGGAAGGGGGTAGCAAACGGTGTTTCCTGTTCTTAATCGTTGATCCAAAGATATAGCCAGGTTAATATTAGAAATGCTAGTGAAAATAAAATGATGTCCCTGTACAAGATGCCAATTATATCACGAATTACGAGTAACGTTACAGGTTTCAGATTACTCGTACATATTTCAAGAATAGCGTGAAACATTGGAATATATTTTAGTATTTACAATATGCAATTTACAACGACATACAGAGCAATTCCACGTGTAACTGACTGACATTTACAGTACACTTTGACAGCAAAATGTCTGCCTAAATTGTATAATGGTTTGAAATTAGACTGTGTCACCGCAGGATTTTATAGAGGGAAGTGTACACCTAAGATACATATAAAAATAAACGTCTTTAATAGGAAAAGTATACTATTTATTTACGTCCAAAGTGTGTGCAACAGACTGACATAAATGTCAACTCTCTCTTCGGGTGAACATGGTTCTCCACAGATTTCTCTGAATTGTCATTGCTGATATAATTTTGCAAAATACAGTTCGGAAAGGAAATTGTAATCTTCAGTTTAAGTTGAAAACGACCTCCAAACCACGATTAGTAATGGAGTTATGGCCGAAAAAATGATGTGTAACAGACTGACCTCATTCTGTAACTGACTGACATCTCTGAATTACAAAATGAAGTTGCACTTACAGAACCGTAAATAGTACAAAATAATATGAAACTTGATAAGTAGTAAATTAACATAACGATTAATTTAAATGAATAATATGTTTTCCAGAATATAAAAATTAGTTTGCTTAACCATGCATCTTAAATGACTCAAATTAATGCAGGTACAAGTATTACATTGGCCTACTTAATAACATGTATTTCTTTCTCTGTGATTAAATACTGTATATACAAGCCATATGCATTGGTGTTTAATTTTAGGACTATAAGAGTGTCACAGCAACCTTGACAGCTCTTATCACTCTATATGGCATCAACTCCCCAGCGTAAGATAGTATGTTACGTTATTCAAAAGCGTTCCTAATCATCTGGCACTGACCTCACCTCCTTATCGATTACGATAAGGTGACGCAGATCACAGTTTATATTTCCCATGCCTATGGCTGTTATGTATTATGTTCATAATAATAGATTAGAATGTTGAGTTCTACTTTTAGATTGAATTTGAACCATTGGAATTAAACACGTAGAAGCACTCCACGGCACTCGTTGACTCACTTATTTATTCTAACAAGTATGTACTGCAGGAACACTGTCAATATGTCACTTGTTATCTGAACAAACTTTAGTTTCTTTTCACACACGGAACCTGTGGACCTTTCGCACTGATTGTTCACAAGACAGTTGTACATAGTCTACAACATAGGGATCTAACACTTTCACGTAATGAACTCCATGAGATGCCGGAATAGGTGCAAGATGTTCAAATCGTTTTTCGAGATACTTTTTTCCTTCGTCTATCTCAATCTGTGCTACCTCCTTAACAATAATTTGGATGTAAGAGTAATGGAACGGAGAAAAATTCTCTCCGGCGCCGGGATTTGAACCCGGGTTTTCAGCTCTACGTACTGATGCTTTATCCACTAAGCCACACCGGATACCACCCCGGCGTCGGACAGAATCGTCTCAGATTAAGCTCCAACTCTTGGGTTCCCTCTAGTGGCCGCCCTCTGCACTACGCCATAGATGTCTATGAACGTAGGACCGAAGTCCACACATGTGCTGAGGTGCACTCGTTATGAGTGACTAGTTGGCCGGGATCCGACGGTATAAGCGCCGTCTTAAATCACGAAGTTCAAATCCCGGCGCCGGAGAGAATTTTTCTCCGTTCCATTACTCTTACATTGTATGATGACGCAGAATATCTGCATGGAAATATCATACATTAAAATAATATATATAAATAATTTGGATGTTTTTATTGCTCACAATGTTACAAATTTCTGTAGCGCTTTGCATCTTCTTCCCCGATTTCGCAGGCATCCATGCCATCCTTTTTACTTGGCCTCCAATCACATCCACGGCCCCTTTGCCATGATGTGACTGAAAGAAATTCCATTCTATGTTAAATCCAAATATGCGAGCAAGCAATGTCACATTGCTCAATGTTTACTTCTGTTTAAAATGACTCGCTGCTTAATCTGAAAATATTTTTACCACCTCAATGTTCGGAAGAATTGCCAAAATTTCCGAAAACACTTTTCGTAGACAAACATTCACAGCATAGCCTATTTGTCATGTGCTACATAATCTGACACTAATGCAGAGGATTTCTTCTGAACTTCCCTGTCACTTTCCTGTTTAAACCAGGCAACAGCAGTAAATATTGAGGCCTGCTTATTGCTCCAATGAGCTGCCTGAATCTCATTTTGCTTTTTTCAGGTATAATTACTGCACACTTATCACCAGTTCACGTATAACTCCACAAAGGTCTTCCAAGTAACTAAGTACTCTGTGAGAATGAACAACATCACAGCTGAGAGCGCGACATGTCAGTCACTCACAATGCCGTAGAGGAAAACGAAATCACTTTAGAAGAAAATGTTCTAATACTTTTTTATTGGTCATGTAGTAATAACGCAGAATACCAAAGGAAATTTTAATCTGTCAATTATTGTGCTGTGTGGAAGAGTTTTTGTATGTTTCTTGTGATGGACTGACCGTAACGTACAGTACAAATAATTATAATGATTTTAAGTTGTTTAGGATCTTAGGATACTTCAACTAATTACATATTTACTTCAAGGAAAGACCAAAATATAGTATACAAAAAAGACGGCTCGGAATAAAACAAATTTATGTGTCCAAATTGTGACACAAAACATAAGTATCTACACGTGTTTTTTTAAGCGTTTGGAATATGACAAGATCTGCAGCAAGTTATACACTAAAAGAAAGAGTATTTTAAACATTATCTTACGAAATAAGGCGATTTAAAGTATAAAGAAACATATTTCTTCAACAAAAATACTCCTACATCAATTTCAAGAAATTCACCTCAGTATGACATTTTCGTGGAATTGCTCTACAGTAATTAGTGCATATATTAGAACTAACTTAGATACCATTGTTACAAAATATTTACAGGCATAAGCTTAAACTGTTTTGGAGACCATCAGTCCTTAATAAGAGATGGTAGGAAATTTAGGTTCTGATGAGAGGACAGAGGACTGAAGCAGATAAAGAGGTAGTGGGTTCAGATGGTGCGTAGAACTCGGTGCAGGAGACAGAGGGATTGCATGTTTCTTGTCTTCAAATCCAAGCAAAAGCTTGAGTGATAAGATCTGATTTACGACACTTGCATTATGAACATGTTGTAATCTCAGTCATAGATTGGTGCTGTTGTCAGAGAGCAGAATATCGCAGTAATCAACAGGAAGCATAATCAAAGTAGAATCAAACATATTTTTTCAGAATCAAGGGTAAGAAATTCTTAAGACGTCTCATAGAATGGCATATTGAGAAGATTTTTTTAAGAGTTTCTTTTGTGCGAGTTTTCCAGTTTTATCGCAATATAGTCTTCGTATATGATTTAAAGGATATAAGAGTTTCATTCAAGAACTAAAAGTGATTAATTGACTTTGCTTAATACAAGATGATGACCCATTTCGAATGCCTTTTGCCCATGAATGATACCGAGTCAATGTCTTAGTTTAGTTCAGCAATTATTTATTAGTTCTTCACGTGATTTTTTAAAATATTTTATTTGGTTATTTTACGACGCTGTATCAACATCTAGGTTATTTAGCGTCTGAATGAAATGAGTCCGGGGTCCAGCACCGAAAGTTACCCACATATGCTCGTATTGGGTTGAGGGGAAATCCCGGAAAGAACCTCAATCAGGTAACTTGTCCCGACCGGAATTCGAACCCGAGCCACCTGGTTTTGCGGCCAGACGCGCTGACCGTTACTCCACAGGTGTGGACTCTTCATGTGAATGTCTGTACGGCTGTATCATCGGTTTAGATATGATATTTCCAATATCTATTATGTTTAGCGAACATAAGTGGCCCGAGAATAGAACCCTGTAGTACGCCGCACTGTACTTACCTCCATGAAGAAAAGTGATCATCTACTGAAACACATTTTTGGCGGCCTGAGAAATAGAAGCGGAACCTCTGAATCGAATTTTCTGATAAGTAGAATCACCCGAGTTTAGTAATTAATTGATTAATATTTACCGAGTCAAATGTTCTGAAGAAGTCGAATGAATTTATAACAGAAAGGTTACTTGCAGCCAGAACCTCGCGGACATCCTTGATTACATTAACTCAGACGCCGTGCTGTAGCCGACCCGAACTATGACTTGTACGTATAGTATGTATCGGCAAGATTATGCTCATTCCGGTACTTGATAAGTTGTTTGTTTACAGTTTGCTCCACTGCTTTGAATAAGACATAAAAAAGCCATAGGTCTGTAGTGATTACGATGGGAGGGGATTGATTTTAGCGATAGGACGTATTACATTCTTTTTCCCCAAGAGTAAAGTATGTTGCTGTCATTAATGATGCGTTAAACATATGAGTCAAAGTCAGTAATATAATGTCCAAAATTTTTGTTAATGAGAGTGAAGCTGAATGCTGTTAACGTCAGTTGCTTCAGTTTTGATTTGCCTCAATGCTATCTTTACGTCAATGGATCGGCTCAATGAACTTACTGTCGGGAGTATCTATTGTGTCATTACTAGTTGTACCACTGTCTCGAACCATGTAGTGCACTGCACTAACATTTTAGGGTTACCGGAATCTTTACAATCAAAACCATTGAATGTTGTTCGTCTGTAGCCGATTTATGACAAGTTTGTTTAATGTCGAGCACACGGAACGTTGTTCTTTTAAATTTATTTAATAAACTAGCCGTACCCGTTGCTGCACCTGTTAGAAATAAATATAAAGTAATTACATAATTAAAATAGGACGTTTGATCCAGGGAACATTCGTGTTTGATAGAAGGATAAATCGTTTAATATGTTACTTAATTTAAATTGTATTTAAATAATTAAAATGCGGCCATTTTGGTCCAGAGAGCAGTCATTTGGTTCGATGAGAATTCCTTTAATATTTTTCTTAATTGTTATTACATGCAACCATAGTTTAATGAAGATTGACATATCATTTAGTTTTAATGTGTATACTTTATATTACTTGCTATATGTTTCAGAAGTTACTGTAATAACAAAGTAGAATTATGTCCGTCTAGAGAAACTACACTTTCCAATGGTGAAATAATAAACAATTAATTAGCTTCCGATATTACTTCATACAAACACAGAAATATTCTCTTAGGCTATGTTTAATAGCTTTCGATTGTTGTTGTCCAAGGCTCTTATAGACGAAGTCACTTGTTTTTATTTCATTACAGTGCCTTAGATGGCGTTGTTATTGTAATTTTAAAACTCAGTTATCTCATTAAATATCAGTCCTAACAAAATTTTGTATAGAATCAAATTTATAAGAAATTATTTTTAAAGAAACATTTGTTATGTAATATGTTTCATGATAATCAATAATAAGAGAGATATTTCGATTTATTTAATTCAGGCCCCCTTATAACCCCCCTTTTAAATAAAGTGTTTTAAATGCCATATAGCCTAAAATCTAAGTTACAACGAACTTAATTTATATTCCAATTTTCATATAAATCGGGTCAGCCATCATCGCGAGAAAAGGTAACAAACATCCAGACAGACAGACAGACAGACAGACATACAGTTAGACATAGAAACAAAAATAAAAAAAAAAAGCGATTTTCGGTTTCAGGATGGTTAATTATATATGTTAACACCAATTATTTTTGGAAAATCGAAAATTACCAGAAAAATTTTGGCTGCAGATTTATTATTAGTATAGATTGCCTATACATTGGTGCGATGGTTTTGGAATATCTGGGTGACAGCGATGTAGCTTCTCTGTACCTTGATTAACCTCCAGAGCAACTCCATTCGCTTCTTTATCATGGTCAACTTCACAATTAAACCAGAAAAGAAAAAAATATAAAGTTAGTAGTCATTTCCAAGTAGAATAATGCATTCTATTTGGGAAGAAACTTTGTATCACACAGTGTTAGTGCGTTAGGAATAATCTTTTAGCCTGAATCTTGTGGTAAGTTAGCTATTTAACTAATACCATTCAAAATATTTACTGATTATAACTCATGGCTCTGTAGAACTATACCGTTTGGTAGTCAATTTAAGAAACACTGCTCACCACTTTTTGTTTCCGTGACTGTACATATCAAAGGTTCATGTTTATTATCGCCGCTTTAATTAATTCTAATTTTATTGGCGTATTTAAACTAAGTTAGCTTTAGAGAAAGGATAATATATGTACGCAGATTTTTCGTCAGTTTCAAATAATTCCATAAAGCCTGAAGTCTTTTCTCTTGCGTGTTTATTTGGTCGGATACAATTTATTAAACATATAAAAGAGTACTGTTGTAATCTTTGAAATAAAAATTTCAATTGGTTTTTGTAAAAGAATATTTTAAAATTTCATAGAAACGTGTTCCTTTGGGGGGTGGGGGGAGGAGGAGAAATTCATTTACTCAATGAGTTAAATATCAGAATAAAGCTCTTGGATTTCTCAAGGCGTTTTAACCGTTTGAGGTTTTTTTTTATAAAACAAATATTCCGATTTCTAGCACTGTTGAATTATAATATAGTATAAGCTTACATTTACAATTCCCTTCAAGACATATCAGTTTTCTGTCTTCATTCATATTGACAGAGATTTTAACTTACTTTTGGTCCAAGCTGCATCCACATTCCATGACATATAACGAAAAAAGGCTTGAACTTATATTTTAGACTACTATCATGTATCCTACGTCGGAAACAACGCTCATGAAATAATGAATCATTTAGGAATGTTAATGTTCTTCAACCGGAGTTTAAGATGTAATTTTATAACAATCCTTATCTAAATAAAGAAATTTGAAACCAATGTGCTGAAAATTCGGTTCACTGGGTTAAAATGTTATGCTTTATTTAACGACGCTCGCAACTGCAGAGGTTATATCAGCGTCACCGGATGTGCCGGAATTTTGTCCCGCAGGCGTTCTTTTACATGCCAGTAAATCTACTGACATGAGCCTGTCGCGCCTGTCGCATTTAAGCACACTTAAATGCCATCGACCTGGCCCGGGATCGAACCCGCAACCTTGGGCATAGAATGCCAGCGCTATACCAGCTCGCCAACCAGGGTTCCCTGGGTCTATGTGCTAATTTACTTATGTTTTGTAATATGAGGAACATAAAAAAAATATATTACGATTCTCTTAGTCCACCGCTGTGTAGGAACGATTAGCATATCTGACCGTGAAATGAGCAGGCTCTGTTTCAAACCCTGGCTAGAACGAGTTACTTGGTTGAAGTTTTTTCCGGGATTTTCTCTCAACCCATTAAGAAGAAATGCTAGGCAGCTGTCCATGCTGGATCCTGGATTCATTTCGCCGACATTATCGCCTTCATTTCATACAGACGCTATATAATCATCGCAGTTAATAAAGCGTCGTAATATAAACCAATTATGAATATATTTAGCCTACGATTTTGTGTTTATGCTTTCGTTAAATTCAGAAAGATTATTTTGTATAACCTACTGGAATTCCCATAAATTTAATTTCCTTTTACCGGAATATTAAATGCGTTTGACTTTCCTTCCTGAGTGTTAAGACTTGAACCCTAAGCCAAAATAGGTGCGAGCTAGTGGCCAAGATGATTCTTAGTCATGCAGAATAGCATCTCGATTGCAATACTCTCACCTTGATTATCAGAATCGGAATATGGCTTGAAACCCAATATACTTCAACCTCAGAAACAGAATTCGGAAATGAGTTGAAAGGAACCTGAGTTCTCAAAATCAGGAGTCATCAGAACCTAAACAATTTGAGATATTTAATGAAATTTAGTGAAACAGTAGTAAGGAGAATCCACCTCGTGGGTATCTAATTAAAAGTGAACAGTTTCCTGTAAAAAGCATAAAGTTCTGTAGTAAAAAAATAGTATAGAGATTAAACAGTTCAAATTTAATGTATACAACTTTTTCCTGAAATAAAGGAAGAGCTATAGATTCACCAAAAGGAGATCCTTCTCTAAACATCGAAATGAAATTTGAAAACTGAGTTAAACGTTTACGGAATATAAGGTAAAACTCCTGTTCAATATTCAATCAGACTTAAATAAATATACAATGATTCATAATCCACTGTGGAATGGCAGTGTTCTAAAGACATAACAGGTGGCAGACCAATGGTCAACACAAAAATCCGACAAGGTAGCTCTGAACCTGTCACCTCCAATCCAATGGCACGCATCATACCAACTTAACCATGCAGAACGACATATGGTCCTAGTATTTGGTTGTTTATTGTAAATTACAAAATAAAAGAAGACAATTGAAAATTTCAGTTAAGAGATTTCAAAGGTTCAGTCGATATTATCAGAATTACCGACTGCGGGAGGCCTGAGGGACACAAAATGGAAAACTGGGCGAATTTCTAGGGAAAGAAAATAAAGCGGAGAGGGAAGGCAGTGTGAGCTGAACTTTGAGATGGTTTAGTTCTCTTTATGTATTCATCCAGCGGGAAAGTTTTCAATTGGTCTTGCCTTCCGATGGGAAAATCTCTGCTTTCATTTCTTTTAACGATAAATTACGATTCCAACTTGCGCTGCGAGCGACTGAACAATGGTGCGCGACCCGTGGTATGTTTGTGTTTTGTTTTCAATGAGTTGTCCCAGTCACTTTCAAGCAAAGTAGAGATCATGAGGGATTTGAACACTGGATCGGAATTGAAAGTTAAAATTTGGCACTAATTTTGTACGATTATCTACTCACTGGAAAATTCTGAATATAAAGGTAACATGCCAAGAAGGCGCATGAGTGGTATACTCCATGCTTTCGTAGCGTTTTCCAGTGACGACAGAGCTTTCAATATTGCATCATTCTCCATTTTCCTACGTCGCATCCCGGTTTCCCCCACCTGCTTCTATTCGCCTCTCTGTAAATGCTAGTGACTGAGCTGTCTTAGCTCTTTTCTGGGAACATTAATTTCTGTTAGGAATTGGACGTCTACGTAATAGTTTACCCATACAATTGTTTAAAATAACTTAAATAAAAGGGCCTCGTTAAATAATTAACTGTCATGTGATTTCCTCCCTTTCTACGACGCTGCGATGTAACCACTTGGACAGACAGTAGATACAGTAGCATGTCTGAGTAATTTTATCTTTTCGGATCGGGCAGAAGTGAAGATTGAATTTACAGTACGTAAGGTCTCTTTTATAGAGTAGATACAGAATTATTTCAACATGAGTTATTGATACGAAATACGAACCTGGTAATTGGAATTAGGTATAATAGTCTATAGTGCGATAATATGCACATTAGAACTGAAGCCTGTATCGAAATGAACTGCCACCATTTTCAAAAATGTGTTTAAATATCCATATTATGATTATTTTTCAATTTAACTTCATTCTCTATAGTGTAGGCTAAGGTGTTGTAGACAGGATAATATACACTGCATAATGAATACATTCGCATGGAAAGCTCAGTTCGTGAGTAAAAACTCTCATTGGTAATACTGTACTGTATTTTGATTAAACAAAAACATAATGAAAATCATCAAACTCAAAATCGCGATATTTCCTTGTTTACGTAAATGGATGAACTACTTTCCTTCCCTCCTATACCTAGTAAAGTGATTTGTTTGTATATTGCGCCAGTATCATCGAACTCAAGTAGTGGAAGGGGGTAGCAAACGGTGTTTCCGGTTCTTAACCGTTGATCCAAAGGTATAGCCAGTTAATATTAGAAATTTTAGTAAAAATAAAATGATAACTTATCCCTGTAGAACAATATAGCCTAATAAATATAAAAAATGACAGTTGAACATGAAATTTAGACCCATTTATGAAACGAAGAATTATTGACACAAGAAGAACAGGAAATAAATCAAACATTTAATCAAAAGACAAAAGAGAAGTGTTCAATTGATGTAGGCCTAACTGTTCGCCTGAAGGCAGACTCGATTACGAAAGTGACCCTAAAATAAAAGAAAAAATCTCTTAGGCTACCAATAGTAATCGCTGCACTGAGAACCAACGAGCTTCGAAAACAATTTCTTCTGGAACACACGCACATACTAAAGAATACAGTGTAAGTTTGCTGAAAATATTAAAAATATTATTAATCATTGATCGGAACAAACCTGAGGTTACAGAATGTATTAAGATATTAATGTATGTAGGCATGTATATTCTACATACAGTAGAACCCCGATTATCCATCACCCTATTAACCGATCAGCGGATTATCCAACTGTCTTCCTCTCGATCTTTTCTTTCCTTCTTTCCTGCGGAAAAAAATGTAGTACTGTACCGTATATTGTTACTTATTTTTTCTACAGTGTATTATTACAAGCCTTTACCCTTACGTAGTACTACAGCCGGCAATAAGAACAGTTACGTTAAGGTGTTTTTCCCAACTTGTAAAATAATCACTACCTGCCTTCAAAGAAATGGTTCCAAGAACTTCCGCACAATTTATAGCAAACCTGTGCAGCATTCAGTCCTTGTCCTAATGTTCGAGTGCCCGTACTTTATATTTTCAAGGCAAAATACAAGTAATTTCCATTAGTGTCAAAAGTGTTTTGCTAAGCATCGAAATAAAACTGCAAATAATTGAGAGTTTTGGGAAAAGAGAAACCGTGGCTCATTTCGCATCAGTATACGAGATTGGCGTTAAAATTGTGCGCGATTTAAGAAAAAACAAGGAAAAAGTGTATAAAGTATGTAAATGTATAATATGAGACTTCTACTATTCCTATTTTTCCGCGAACAAACATCACAAGGAATTTCCTTGGCACTTATAAACCCATCATTGACAACCAGACTTAAATTAGTGAACTTCTGGTCCACTACCTAGCATGTTAAACACAAAACCACACGAGGATTTACAAAACTGTAATATACATTTAATTGATGAAAATATTTTATGGTACGTATTATACGATTTTTTAGATTAACCGTCCAGTCCACCCCCTTCATTACCACGGATAATAGAGCTTCTACTGTAATTTTAAATGTCATTAGCATCTTCTGCTGCGCAGTATCCAAACCCACTGAAGTTCCCGAAACTTTCTTTTTCTGAGTAATGATAATAATGTCGATAATAGGTCTAGTAATAGCCTAATAATATCTATATATAATTTGAACTGGGAATAGAAATTACGGGAAAATAGCTGAACGGATTGTAATGAATGACCCGTCATTTTGAAGCTTGGAATCCAAGGATTTTCAGAAAAATAGTAACTTTCAGTGAAGCGCGAGTATTCCTACATAATTTTCCTATTTTCCAAAATCCATCTTTCATCAGTTTTGAGAACTAATTTCATTTCAGAATAAAACAAAACACATACTACAATAAACAATAGGCTGTTACAGGAAGGCCATGACCTGCAAGATTGCTAACATAAATTTAGAGTTCAAATTAAATTGGTTATTAAAAACTTCAAGACTCACTAAAAATAATTTACAGGTCTGATTTTGCGGTGTGTAATTTTCTCAGTAGGCCTACAGCTGTGTATTTGATATTAAAATCTACAAAACTTGTGGTTTGATAATATTATTACCATTAGAAATGAAATATTACTATAGTTAATGCCATGATGTGACTATTTTTCTTAATTATACATATTAATGTTATATTGATGATATGAAAGTGAAATATTTTGGGGTTATATAAGTATATGTAGAGAATATCTTAAAGTAGATCTTCATTTCTATAATTTACTGAGTGGTGGCTATTATATATAAAAGATAATAATATTGTTATTAAAAATCAAATATTTTTATAATTATTAATCCAGTGGGGTTGGATCTTTTTCATATATTTAATGGCGGTGTGGTGTAGATATTTATATGCGTCATTCTCTTCAGTATTGGCTCGAGAGATCGCAAAACTTACAGTTCCTAAGGAAAGACCAGGAGGTATTACTTACTGATAAAATAAGAGACCTACAAAATTTTGTAGTCTCCATATCACTTCAGCAAGATCTCTTGGAAGGATAAAATGATATTACCCTCTACATTTCAATCTCTACATGCAGCAGCTATACCAAGATGCTATGCTATTGTTCGAAAGCATAGCAAACCTGACATTTTTAAACTTTCACCTACAATCCACAATGACCTGAAATAGCTATTGTTTTACTCCCACATGAAAAACCCACTGATCGTCCTGACATTGTTACTTGCGTTTTCGCGTTTAAAGTCAAAAACTGAAGGTAGATAGGTTCAAGAAAAAGTATTTGGCATAAAAAAAACATTGAGCTGGAGTATGTTTCATTATTATGGAAGCAAATAACTTACAGAACGTCTGGTATTCTTCATTGAAAATAAATCTGAAAAATATTTATTTGAACGTCTAACGAAGTTAGTTTGCATCATTTGCTGCACAAGCCACTTGTACTAACATAATTATACCTTTATGTACTTCCTAAATGCATATTGTGTTGGTAATAGCCAATATCTTTCACGATTTGTACTGTTATATTATGTGGGTTATAAAGTGGAACAAATGTGCAGTGCGAGCGATCTGTGAGTGACATGCCGAGATCGAAGTGGGTGGGATGGATATCGCGACATCGCCCGGCTTTTGCTGGATTGATTCCTGTCTCGCCTCGCCTTGTTATATTGGATCTCTGCTCTGCTTGTCGAGGAAAGCAAAACGAGTACATATGCGGTTCCAACTTTTGTTCGATCCTCCTCTCGTTTTCTCTTCGTCTTGTACAGATCGTGGAACGTGTAAACATATAACCGTGACTCATTTGTTCGAATTACCTAAGAAGCCTGCAAGTATTGTTTTCGGGAACTGCCAGATAATATTATAATAATATATACGTTCAATGCAAGTGTTCCTGTTATACAGATGTGATATATATATATATATATATACATATACATATACATATATATAGTTTTTTTAGTTGGTTATTTAACAACTAGGTTATTTAGTATCGATGAGATTGGTGATAGCGAGATGGTATTTGGCGAGATGAGGCCGAGGATTAGCCATACATTACCTTGCATTCACATTACGATTGGGGAAAACCTCGGAAAAACCCAACCAGGTAATCAGCCCAAGCGGGGAACGAACCCGCGCCCGAACGCAACTTCAGACCGGCAGACAAGCGCCTTAACCGACTGAGCCACGCCGGTGGCTATATATATATATATATATATATATATATATATATATATATATATATATATATATAAAAGTTATATATAGTACTAAGATCTACTATGTGAGTGTGATTTTTTATTTATACTGTATATTAAGCTAACTTTTTTATGTCAGGTGAAGAATACAATGCGTGCAGCTCTGCGTTGTGTAACTTTCTCCATTCTCCTGTAACTTCATCCCTCTTAGCCCCAAATATTTTCCTAAGAACCATATTCTCAAACACTCTTAATCTCTGTTCCTCTCTCAAAGTGAGAGTCCAAGTTTCACAGCCATACAGAACACCCGGTAATATAACTGTTTTATAAATTCTAACTTTCAGATTTTTTGACAGCAGACTAGATGACAAAAGCTTCTCAACCGAATAATAACAGGCATTTCCCATATTTATTCTGCGTTTAATTTCCTCCCGAGTGTCATTTATATTTGTTACTGTTGCTCCAAAATATTTGAATTTTTCCACCTCCTCGAAGGATAAATCTCCAATTTTTATAGTTCCATTTCGTACAATATTATAGTCACGAGACATAATCATATACTTAGTCTTTTCGGGATTTACTTCCAACCGAATCGATTTACTTGCTTCAAGTAGAATTTCCGCGTTTTCCCTAATCGTTTGTGGATTTTCTCCTAACATATTCACGTCATCCGCATAGACAAGATGCTTATGTAACCCGATCAATTCCAAACCCTCTGTGTTATCCTGAACTTCCCTAATGGCATATTCTAGAACAAAGTTAAAAAGTAAAGGTGATAGTGCATCTCCCTGCTTTAGCCCGCAGTGAAATGGAAAAGCATCAGATAGAAACTGACCTATACGGACTCTGCTGTAAGTTTCACTAAGACACATTTTAATTAAGCGAACTAGTTTCTTGGGAATACAAAATTGAATAAGAGTATTATATAAAACTTCTCTCTTAACGGAGTCATACGCTTTTTTGAAATCTATGAATAACTGATGTACTTCACAATCTTAAAATCGTAAAAGAAAAATCAAAAGAGCATGCACGTGTATCGTGGCCTATACTATAAATAGACAACTGATAACGTCATAACATTTTGCACTGTTGCGTAATTTTGTGTAAGACTGCGATAAGAGAGGGGACTGGGGGAAAATACGCATGCGCAGCCAGGCGCCTTCCTGGCTACGTGTGGTTAACAAATGGAGTGAATATCGTTTTCGGAAATTATTGTAAAATTAATGAAGAAATTGTAAAATTGTAATAGATCATCATCATCAATAGGTATCAGGGTTTAGGCCATTTGGCCTGTTCCGTCTCAGGTGAAGAGCTGGTCTCTCCATCGCTTCTTCGGGCGTCCACGTAAAATTGTAATAGATAAACGGGAGTATCCCTATAAAATCTATGTCTGCACTTCGTCCACAAGGAACCCCCCGTGCAATTGTGGGGATTCAATGCGATTCTTTGGAGCTCAAAGCACGCCTCGCATTGCAGAACTTCTGGCTCAGAAATAATTCTTTACAACGCTGTCTTACTATCTTAAAGTGAATGGGAATTAACATTTCATATGTCTTTCTGTAGTAGCTCGGTTTGTGGCCCTGAGGAGAGCAATGCTCTCAACAGGAAATCGATAACAATTACAATATTGCAGCTGAAATCGCTTTACTTCTTCCTTAAATAACTCTTATGTTCCAATAATTTGACATTAATATTATTGTCTTATTATTTGAATACATATTTTTCCGTATTAAATTGTTATTCTCTTCAAATCTTTGTAGGTTCCAATTCTGATTGGTGATTATTTACGTAGTCCTATTTCGCCTTTGCTGCAGATATTGTGTCGTGCTAACATTCTTTCATTCTAAATTTCTAACTGAATCTTATCATCTCAACATGTCATGAATGTCTGCATAATTTGGAAATCAACAGGAAATGGCGGGTACAATGACAAGAGGTTACTTCACAACAGAGTCGATTCTTTGCACTAATATCTATAAGACGATGAGATGTATAACACTGCTCCTGTCGATATGCTGGTATAAATACAGGGAAATCATTTTTAATATTAACCTGTCTATACCTTTAGAGAACCGGAAACACAGCTTGCTACCCCGTTCCACGACTGGAGTTCGATGATACTACAGTAAAACACAAACAAATCACTTTACTAGGTATAGGAGGGAAGAAAAGTAGTTCATCCATTCATGTAAACTAGGAAATATCGCCATTTTTGAGTTCGATGATTTTCATTAGCTTTTTGTTTAATCAAAATACAGTCCTGTATTAACAATACGCGTTTTTACTCACGAACTGAGTTAGCCATGCGAACGTATTCATTATGCAATGTATATTATACTATCTACAGCACATTAGCGTACAATATAGAGAATGAAGTTAACTTAAAAAATAATCATAATATGGATATTTAAACACATTTTTTAAAATGGTGGCCGTTCATTTCGATACGGGCTTCAGTTCTTTTGTGCATAATACCGCACTATAGATTATTGCATCTAATTCCAATTACTAGTTTCGTCTTTCGTACTAGTAACTCACGTTGAAATAATTCTGTACCTACTCTATAAAAGAGACCTTACGTACTGTAAATTCAATCTTCACTTCTGCCCTACCCGCACAGATAAAATTACACAGACATGTTATCTACTGTATTGTCCGTCCAAGTGGTTATGCCGCAGGATCGTAGAAATGGGGGAAATCACATGACAGTTAATTACTTAACGAGGCCCTTTTATTTAAGTTATTTTAGACAGTTGTATAAAATTACGTAAACGTCTAATTCCTAACAGAAATTAATGTTTTCAGAAAAGAGCTAAGACAGCCCAGCCACTAGCTTTTACAGAGGCGCGAGCAGAAACAGGTGTGGGAAATCGGAATGCGACATAGGCAAACGGCAGTACCTGTGCGAAAACATGATTCAATATTGAAAGCTCTTTTGACACTGGAAAATGCGAACATATTTCTGGAACGTACTATACTCACTAACTCAGTATACCTTATTTTATTTCAAGGAGTGCAGTTCGGTGTTCAAATAAGCCACCGAACTGCACTCCTTGAAATAAAATAAGGTATACTGTTTACTATATGCGGCCTTGAGTCTGTGTGGAGGAGAATTGGAACTTCATTAGTAGAAGGGGTGGGAGTGAAGTACATTAAAAAACTCATCAGGTACAATAAAAATTGAATTAAAAATAAAATGATGTCCATGGATATTCATAAAAAATGGCCCAAAGTTTGTTAGTCGAATTTTGTGACATCAATATAGCAGGTCCTTAAGTTCACAATTTTGTCTGGATTACCAGCTGCAGTTGTTACACAAATTGTGTGAATATGTAAAAAGATGAATGAAAACAATACAAAATGTTAATGTTTAGGTGAGGGGTTTGGACTTTTTTCCATTGGTGGTTGTCAAAATACTAACTGAACGGAAGCTGAAAAAAGCTGGTCTGTTTCTCGTGAAGAAGAACGAAATGATGATGATGATGATGATGATGATGATGATGATGATGATGATAAGGCTATGTTTAACGGTATTCGTATCGAAACCTGTCAATACCAAATAATGTTGAGGCAATTGTTCCTTTCCGCAAAAGGCAGACACATAACAACAGGTAGGCTGCATAATAACGAAAAACGAGCCGATATTTTAGCAAAGTTGTTAATGAAAAGCAGTCTGTGTTGTGTTCCCTTATGCAGGTCTGGTTCGGAGGTCGCCATTAGCCTAGCAAACAAGGCGCGGCCGCCCGGGGCGGTGTGGCCGGCAAACACAGCGCCAGTAAAACTGTGCAAATATTCATGCCTCATCTGTTCATATATACTCTCAGCCTTAAAAATCGATTGGCTCCCAGATGTGTCCTATTCTGAGGTCTGAACTTGAAAAGTTTTATTCTTAATCAAGTATCGCAAAGTGTAGTTTAAGTTCCAAAGTACGAGAGAGAGTCAAACCGTAACCTTAATAAGGCCTAATTGTTTTATTAACTGAATCTATAATACTAATAATAAATCTGTAGCCGAAATTTTTCTGGTAATTTTCGATTTTTTTCAAAAATAATTGGTCCTAACATATATAATTAACCACCCTGAAACCGAAAATCGCGTTTTTGAAATTTTTGTTTGTATATCTGTCTGTCTGTCTGTCTGCATGTTTGTTACCTTTTCACGCGATAATGGCTGAACGGATTTCGATGAAAATTAGAATATAAATTAAGTTCGTTGTAACTTAGATTTTAGGCTATATGGCATTCAAAATACGTTATTTAAAAGGGGGTTTATAAGGGGGCCTGAATTAAACAAATCGAAATATCTCGCTTATTATCGATTTTTGTGAAAAAATTTACATAACAAAAGTTTCTTTAAAAATCGTTTTCGATAAGTTTTTATTCCCTGAAAAATTTTGATAGGACTGATATTTAATGAGATAAATGAGTTTTAAAATTAAAATAACTGCCATCTAAGGCGGTGTAATGAAATAAAAAACAAATGACTTCGTCTATAAGGGGCCTTGGACAACAAAAATCGAAAGCTATGAAACATAGAGAATGTTTCTATGTTTGTATGAAGTAATATCGGAAGTTAAATTAACCAATTTGTATAATTAATTATTATTTCACCATTTGAAAGTGTAGTTTCTCTAGATGGACATAATACTATAATGTTATTACAGTAACTTCTGAGTGAATTGAGGACAGGTAAGATTAAAATAGCTTCTTATGCACAGCAAACTTGACAGGCTATTCTGTATATTCGTGTCCTGTATTTCTTAAAATAATGTTTACGTAAGTTACATCCGTTATCAACACACTTTTTATATAATATAATATAATATAATATAATATAATATAATATAATATAATATAATATAATATAATATAATATAATATAATATAATATAATATAATATAAGTGATTTAAATTATTTGAAGGGTTCAGAACCATAGTGGGCCAAGCGCCATTTACTGAATACGTAGAAAACAAGGGTTAAAATTAAGTTATTACCATAATTCAATGGAAACATATAGCAAGTAAAATAAAATATACACATAAAATCTAAATGATGTCAATTCTCACTAAACTATGGTTGCATGTAATAACAATTAGGAAACATGTTAAAGGAATTGTCATTGCAACAAATGAGTTGTCTCTGGACCAAAATGATTGCATTTGAATTATTTAAATACAATTTAAATTAAGTAACATATTAAATGATTTATCTTTCTATCAAACACGAATGTTCCCTGGATCAAATGTCCTATTTTAATTATGTAATTACTTTATATTTATTTCTAACGGGTGCAGCGGAGCGCACGGGTACGGCTAGTATGTACAATAAGACTACAAACTCTTCATCACTTTCCAACATAGTATAACAGGAACACTTGCTTTGAACGTAGTTGGGACTATGTTGAAAAGTGATAAAGTGTTTGTAGTCTTATTGTAGGCTACATATTCAATTAAAAACAGTTATTATTAAGATTACTTTTTGACTCTCCCTCGTATATTAGGGAGTTATGGAATAATGAAACGGTAGTGGTATAAGAACAGGGGACAGTAAATTCTTATTCTCTTGAAAAAGTCTATTTGCCTGCTTTTCTTGTCTATATTTTGCTACTGTGTGACGACAAATACGTAGATATCAAAGCGCAGTTTCTAATCCATTTTTATAAGCTAGGACTCATAAATGGGCATCGTGCCTCACTTGAGAATAATGCCTCACTGACCTTCACAGAGCCTATCGCTCTGATGACATCACATTCACAGTCCCCGTTCCTAGGCGTGGGCAGGTTCTATATCATTTTCATAAGCAATATCAGTGGTGGCATAATGTGTGTACGCGTTAGAAAACGATTATTTCATGAGAAATGGAAGGAAGAGTTTTTTGCTGTTTAGATGGGAAGAACATACGATGTATGTTATGCTCAAAATCCTATTAGGCATTAATAAATTTAATATACGACATTACTCCTTATGTCATAAAGAACATGCTGAATTAGAAGGTAAGACAAATTAAATATTATTTTTCGTACTATTCCGAAGAAAATTTATGATCCTAACATTTGCATAGTATACTAAATACGACATTATACCTTAAACACGCTGCATTAAAAGGTACGAGGAATTAAATATTGTTTGTACATATTATTTCCAAAAGAAGTTTATAAAAAAAATATCAAATGTGCGTAGAAAACGAAATATGGTTTTGTGAAATTATTCTAGGTCGAGAACGTGCAAATCTATTAAGTAATATTGATAAACGCCAGAATATTCAAGAAAATAAACGTAGACAACGTGATGGAATATTATTGGCTAGTTACGCAATTTCTCGCCTTTGATTTAAATCAATTCAATGATGGAGAATTAGTAAAGAGGTTTATGATTAAAGCTGCCGAATTAATTTGCCAAATTAAATAAAAGTTTTCGAGTCTCTCACGTTAACCAAGAGCTTTCCTAATAATTCGCCACTGACCGCCTTAGCGATTACGTTAAGGTGACGCAGGTCACAGCAATTTATATTTCCCATCCTACTCTGCAGTCTCCTCTCCTAGTAAACAAACTATTTCAAATCGAGTGCCTCACGTAACCGAAAATTGTGCCCATGTATGGGCTAGGTCAAGTCGTTTTAGAGCCACCGGTTACTTTTGCATTATCTACATTTCGTTTGTCCCTTTCGCATTCCACATAACCTTTTGTGTCCATATTGTAATACCTTTCATTTAGGTCTACCTACCATATTACCGTCTTTTAGTACAGTATTTTACCCAACTTTTATTTTCCGACTATTATTCTTAATTCCCTGATTTCTGATACTGTATTTGCTTTCACTTGTATCAGATATAAATTCTACGATTAAGACTTTTGGTAGATTTTTAATTTAATGTCGAATGTCATTTATTTTCTCAGAACAGAAATAACAACATACGAGATGCATCCAGAAAGTAAGTTTCCCGATTTTTTCCCCTTGAAAATAAACGTAATTAGCCGTGTCAATTGCGCATGCGTAACAGATCTATGACGTATCAATCATATGCCAGCCGGACAGGTTCCGCCTGGTGCCAGTAGCATGGCAGCAGTGGTCCGAAATGGAAGCTCTTATTCCTTCTCCCGCCGCCTGCGAGGTTCGGTCGGTGATAAAGTTCTTTAATGCACAAATCATTGCGCCAATTGAAATTCATCGGCAGCTCTGTCAGGTCTATGGGCCGAACATCATGAGTAAGCAGATGGTGCGTCGCTGGTGTAGGCAGTTTTCCGAAGGTCGTCAAAGTGTCCATGATGAAGACCGCAGTGGGCGACCGTCCCTCATCAATGATGATCGTGTTGAGCTGGTGCGGCAGTGCATCATGGAGAACCGTCGCTTCACGATTACGGAGCTGAGCAGCCATTTTCCGCAGATATCGCGATCCTTGTTGCATGAGATTGTCACTAAGCACCTGCTGTGCCGAAAAACCTGACACCCGAACACAAAATGCAACGTTTAGGAGCAGGACTGACATTTCTGCAATGGTATCACGATGATGGCGACGAGTTCCTCGACAGAATCGTCACGAGCGATGAGACTTGGATTTCGCACTTCACCCCGGAAACCAAGCAGCAGTCAATGCATTGGCGGCATAGTGGATCTCCGGTCAGGACGAAATTCAAACAGACGCTGTCGGAACGGAAAGTGATGTGTACGGTGTTCTGGGACAGGAAGGGCATTCTGCTCATTGATTTCCTTCCAAGAGGTGAAACAGTGAACGCTGACCGTTACTGTGAAACACTGCGAAAATTGCGACGTGCCATTCAAAACAAGAGGCGTGGAATGCTTACTGCAGGTGTTGTGATCCTCCATCACAATGCTCGTCCACATATGGCTCGGCGCACAGCAGCTGTTTTGACGGAATTTGGCTGGGAGTTGTTTCATCACCCATCCTACAATCCTGATCTTACTCCCAGTGATTTTCAAGTTTTCTTGCACCTCAAGAAATTCCTGTCCTCTGGTGAGCGTTTTGGCAACGACGAAGAGCTGATGACGTCTGTCACACGCTGGTTCCATTCACAGGCGGCAGAGTTCTACGACAGAGGGATACAAGAGTTGATCCCACGATGCGACAAGTGTCTCAATTCTGATGGTGGCTATGTTGAAAAATAGCTGAAACATTGCTGTACCTGTTGCCAATAAATGTTTTCCTGAAAGTGTGTGTTCTTTTTTTTTTAAACAGGGAAACTTACTTCCTGGATGCGCCTCGTATTATATTATAGGTATGTAGGCCTAATATGCATAATCGAGATATCCCTCTCTCTCTCTCTCTCTCTCTCTATATATATATATATATATATATATATATATATATAATTTGAACTGGTAATGGAAATTATGGGAAAACGGCTGAACGGATTTTAATGAGTTACCCCTCATTTTCATGCCTGGCATCCAAAGTTTTTCAGAAAAATAGTAGTTTTCAGTGAAATGTCAATTTTCCTACGTAATTTTCCTATTTTCCAAAATCCATCTGTTGTCAGTTTTGAGAACTAATTTTATTGAATCACGGCCGACTTGATTGAATACTACTTACTTACTTCCTTACTTACTTACTCACTTACTTACTCACTCACTCCCTCACTCACTCACGCACTTACTTACTTACTTACTTACTTACTTACTTACTTACTTACTGGCTTTTAAGGAACCCGGAGGTTCATTGCCAGCCTCACATAAGCCCGCCATTGGTCCCTATCCTGAGCTAGATTAATCCAGTCTCTACCATCATATCCCACCTCCCTCAAATCCATTTTAATATTATCTTCCCATCTACGTCTCGGCCTCCCCAAAGGTCTTTTTCCCTCCGGCCTCCCAACTAACACTCTATATACATTTCTGGATTCGCCCATACGTGCTACATGTCCTGCCCATCTCAAACGTCTGGATTTTATGTTCCTAATTATGCCAGGTGAAGAATACAACGCGTGCAGCTCTGCGTTGTGTAACTTTCTCCATTCTCCTGTAACTTCATCCCTCTTAGCCCCAAATTTTTTCCTAAGAACCTTATTCTCAAACATCCTTAGCCTATGTTCCTCTCACAAAGTGAGAGTCCAAGTTTCACAACCATATAGAACAACCGGTAATATAACTGTTTTATACATTCTAACTTTCAGATTTTTTGACAGAAGACTAGATGACAAAAGCTTCTCAACCGAATAATAACACGCATTTCCCATATTTATTCTGCGTTTAATTTCCTCCCGAGTGTCATTTATATTTGTTACTGTTGCTCCAAGATATTTGAATTTTTCCACCTCTTCGATTGATTGAATTTCAGAACAAAACACACACTACAATAAACAATAGGCTATTACACGAAGGCCATGACCTGCAGGATTGCGACATATTTAGAGCTCAATTCAATTTGTTATTAAAAACTGATTCTGCAGTGTATAATTTTCTGAGTTACAGCTGTGTATTGGATATTCAAATCTACGAAACTTGAGGTGGTTTGATGATATTATTACCATTAGAAATTAAATATTATTATAGTTAATATCATGATGCGTCTATTTTTCATTAATTGTACATAATATTGATGCTATATTGATGATATGAAGGTGAAACGTTTTGAGGTTATGTAAGTAAATGTAGGGAATATCTTAATTTAGATCTTCATTTCTGAGTGACTGCTATATATAACTACAAAACTTAAGTAAGATAATAAATATTGTTATTAAAAATCAAATATTTTTATACTTATTAACCCAGTGGGGTTGGGTCTTTTTCATATACTTAATGGAGGTGTAGTGTAGATATTGATATGTGAGAGCCCAAAAATTACAGTTCATAAGGAAAGATAAAAAGGTATTACTTACTGATAAAATAAGGGGCCTAGAAAATATTGTAGTCTCCAGATCATTTCAGCAAGATCTCTTAGTAGGATAAAATGATTTTACGCTCTACATTTCAAGTTCTACATGCAGCAGCTATACGAAAATGCTATTGTTCGGAAGCTTAGCAAACCTGACAGTTTTTTAACTTTTGTCTACAATCCACAATGACCTGAAATAGCTACTGCTATCGTCCTGACATTGATACTTGCGTTTTCGCGTTGAAACTCAAAAACTGAAGTTGGATAGGTTCAAGAAAAAGTATTTGGCCTAAAAAATCCATTCAGAGGGAGTATGTTTCATTATTATGGAAGCAAATAACTATCAAAAAGACAAGTATTCTTCACTGAAAATAAATCTGAAAAATTTTTATTTGAACGTCTAACGAACTTAGTTTGCAGCAGCATTTGCTGCACAAACCACTAGTATATATATATATATATATATATATATATATATATATATATATATATATATATATACCCAAAAATTCATCTTTCGTCAGTTTTGAGAACTAATTAATTGCATTACAGAATAAAACAAAACACACACTACAATAAACAGTAGCCTATTACACGAAGGCCATGACCTGCAGGATTTCTGATATGCTCAAATTCAATTGGTTATTAAAAACTTGAAGGCTTACTAAAAATAATTTACAGATATGATTCCGCGGTGTGTAATGTTCAGAGTACAGCTTTGTATTGGATATTGATATCTACAAAACTTGAGGTGGTTTGATGACATTATTACCATTAGAAATGAAATATTAATACAGTTAGTGCCATAATGTGACTATTTTTCATTAATTATACATATTAATACTATATCGATGATATGAAAATGAAACGTTTAGAGGTTATATAAGTAGATGTAGAGAATGTATGAAATTAGATTTTCATTTCTATAATTTACTGAGTGGCGGCTGTATATAACTACAAAACTTACGTAAGATAATGTTATTAAAATCAAATATTTTTATAGTTATTAATCAAGTGGGGTTGAGTCTTTTTCATATACTTAATGGCGGTGTGGTGTAGATATTAAATTTATATGCGTCATTCTCTTCAGTATTGGCTCGAGAGAGCGCAAAAATTGCAGTTCCTAAGCAAAGACCAAAAGGAGGCCTATTACTCACTGATGAAATAAGAGGTCTAGAAAATTTTGTAGTCTCCCGATCATCTCAGCAAGAACTCTTAGCAGAAAAAATGATTTTACTCTCTACATTTCAAGCTCTCCATGCAGCAGCTATACCAAGATGCTATGTCCATTGTTCGAAAGCATAATAAACCTGGAATTTTGTTAACTTTCGCCTACAATCCACAATGTCCTGAAATAGCTATTGCTTTAGTCTACTCCCACATGAAAAACCCATTGATAGTCCTGACATTGTTACTTGCGTTTTCGCGTTGAAACTCAAAAACTGAAGATAGATAGGTCCAAGAAAATGTATTTGGCATAAAAAAACATTCAGCGGGAGTATGTTTCTTATTATGGAAGCAAATAACTTTCAAAATATCTGTTATTCTTCATTGAAAATAAATCTGAAAAATTTTTATTTGAACGTCCAATGGACTTAGTTTGCAGCATTTGCTGCACAAGCCACTAGTATATATATATATATATATATATATATATATATATATATATATATATATATATATATATATATATAATTTTTTACTTTTATTGACTAATATAGACGAGCGCACAGTGGGACTCCAGTGAGGTGGTGTCGACACGTTTCCACCTAATAGGAACTCACAAAATTAACCTCGTAAATGGGCACCCAAAATTTAGGCAGAATTCGGACCACACTCGTGGCTTTCATACAACTTAAAGCTGTACATACAGCGGTAGGCTACAAAGTAATAAATTATTATTATTATTATTATTATTATTATTATTATTATTATTATTATTATTATTATTAATTTAAAAGCCATTCAGCTTTTTATTACACACTACACTTGTCCAAGGACTTAACGAAATTAGATATTCATGGGTAACGAAAATTTGATATACCGTTACCATGACTCAAACCCACTTCTTACGACAAATAAACAACAGACAATACACAATGTATTTGAAGGAAAACAAATTTCCAACTCTCTACTGGGAATCTAATTCCAGTTCTTTGCATTTGCAGTAGTAAAAGTTGTCATGGTATAACATATATTATGAATATGATTAAAAATGACGGCATTATTCCGTTAGAACAATGAATTGCTTCGTGCTTAAGATAAGGAAGTTTTCATGCACATTAGCACTGACGGGCGTTGTTCAGTTGGCACAGCAAATGCAGTACTGTTTACAAATTAATTCGCGAGAATTACTGGAACGCGGGATGAAATTACGTGGAACTTAGTGCAGGAAGAAACTCTGCTGGCAAGTTATGCACAACTTGCTGCTCAGTTTATTTGTGACGGGACAAATTCTCAGAAGAGGTTGAAAACGGAGGAAAGACACACAAAACAAAATAACAATAACACTGGTCCACTAATACCACTGCTGTATGGCGTATAAAGTTATTGGTATAACACTAGAAAAACACAAATGAGATCCTCACGAAGCATGATCATCACGATGGCTGCCATCCATGATAGCATAGTACACATCCTTTCAACAGACGGGAATTGTCTATAAATAAAAGTATAAACTTTTGAGAAGACTAACTCCATATGTAGATGAAATTATTGGGGATCGTCAGTGTGGTTTTAGGCGTAATAGATCGACTATTGATCAGAGTTTTTGTATTCTACAGATATTGGAGAAAAAATGGGAGTATAAGGGTACAGAACATCAGTTATTCATAGATTTAAAAAGGGCGTATGATTCGGTTAAGAGAGAAGTTTTATATAATATTCTTATTGAATTTAGTATTCTCAAGAAACTAGTTCGATTAATTAAAATATGTCTTAGTAAAACTTACAGCAGAGTCCGTATAGGCCAGTTTCTATCTGATGCTTTTCCAATTCACTGCGGGCTAAAGCAGGGAGATGCACTATCACCTTTACTTTTTAACTTCGCTCTAGAATATGCCATTAGGAAAGTTCAGGATAATAGACAGGGCTTGGAGTTGAACGGGTTACATCAGCTTCTTGTCTATGCGGATGACGTGAATATGTTAGGAGAAAATCCACAAACGATTAGGGAAAACGTGGAAATTCTACTTGAAGCAAGTAAAGCGATAGGGTTGGAAGTAAATCCCGAAAAGACTAAGTATATGATTATGTCTCGTAACCAGAATATTGTACGAAACGGAAATATAAAAATTGGAGATTTATCCTTCGAAGAGGTGGAAAAATTCAAATATCTTGGAGTAACAGTAACAAATATAAATTACACTCGGGAGGAAATTAAACGCAGAATAAATATGGGAAATGCGTGTTATTATTCGGTTGAGAAGCTTTTGTCATCTAGTCTTCTGTCAAAAAATCTGAAAGTTAGAATTTATAAAACAGTTATAGGCCTATTACCGGTTGTTCTATATGGTTGTGAAACTTGGACTCTCACTTTGAGAGAGGAACATAGGTTAAGGGTGTTTGAGAATAAGGTTCTTAGGAAAATATTTCGGGATAAGAGGGATGAAGTTACAGGAGAATGGAGAAAGTTACACAACGCAGAGCTGCACGCACTGTATACTTCACCTGACATAATTAGGAACATAAAATCCAGACGTTTGAGATGGGCTGGACATGTAGCACGTATGGGCGAATCCAGAAATGTATATAGAGTGTTAGTTGGGAGGCCGGAGGGAAAAAGACCTTTGAGGAGGCCGAGACGTAGGTGGGAAGATAATATTAAAATGGATTTGAGGGAGATGGGATATGATGGTAGAGACTGGATTAATCTTGCTCAGGATAGGGACCAATGGCGGGCTTATGTGAGGGCGGCAATGAACCTCCTGGTTCATTAAAAGCCAGTATGTAAGTAAGTATAAACCTTCAAACGGAGTCAGTAGAAATCTTTAAATGAAGATATACATATTTTGCACTAAGTAAGAAATAATATGAAGACAGGGAAATAACGTCCAATGCTCGCATCGTTCCCCAAATTATTTACAATGAACAGGGAATCTTATATTATTTATTCGTGGGAAGGCTATATCTGGGGCTCCTAATATTAGTGGTACTAAATGAAAGTTTTAAAACTAAATAGGATTAACTTCTATGTACGATTTAGTACGCCTGAAAGTGTGCTGTTATACATACGTGAAAGAGAAAAAAGAACATGGGGGATAAAGCAACGGAAGAAAGCTGAAGGGGTGAGAATGATATAGTCTTAAGCCATACAGATAAAATTTTACAGGAGAACGTATTGAGGGTTTAGATTCCAATGTTATTAGGTGCGGTATCACAGTTTCTTCGACGCATACTTACGTCATTTTTTGAGTAATTTCTACCATAGCAGCTTCGCAATACGTGTAAGAAATGAACTCGCATAAATACATTTTTTTAAGTGTAGCTTAGGACTATCTCATTCTCACTCCTTCAATTGTATGCGTGTTTTAATCATGTTATAATTCAACTAAATAGCTGCATAAAATTATGAAGATTTCTTTACAGTATATATAACACTAATTGAAAAAGGAATATAAAATACGAGCTTAACAAATGGAGAATAAAACAGAATAGGTAGTCCTACTTATAAGATTGCATAAGAACAAGCGTTAACAAGAGAAAAATGGAGGATTATGAAAGAATAATAATAATAATAATAATAATAATAATAATAATAATAATAATAATAATAATAGACATGTATCGATATGAGTCAATTAATTAACGAAAGAATAGTTTAGCAATTCATTCATGTAACCTGATAGACTGAAATCAGCTTACCATGTTCCTCATCAGCGAGTTGCATGGCGTCTACTGTTCATGTGGGCAACTTACCTGAAAAGATAAAAAAACACGTGTGTAACAATCAGCAGTGTAAATCACAGTTGCCGTGAAATAATTGCAATAGCTATACTACTTTCTGGGAAACAAATAGACATATCGAAAAGTTCACTTCAAAGCGACAAAAATATATGATGTAATTTCGCTAGTTTCCAACAAATAATCAAATAAATAGCATTATGTTCGACAAAATAATTACATTATATTGATATAATTTATGAAAAAATACTAAAACTACACTCAGGGACAAAAAAAACCGGACACTTCTATATTTGCTTGTATTTTGTTGCCAATTATTTCAAAATGAAACAAAACCCATTTAAAGAAAATAATGTTCCATTTAGCACCATATACGACAACATTTGAAAAAAATAAAAATCTCTGATGAGAAAATTTACAAAAAATTACAAAGGGCGTATAACTATGGCATCGTTTGGTCTAACTGTTTTATCATTTTATGGTGCCTTAAACATTAAAAACTCTTTTTAGTAACGGGTATTACCCCCTCTGGCTTGAATAACTGCATCCATACGTCTTGGCATGCTCTCAATTTGGTTAGCAATGTCTTCTTGAGGAATAAGTTCCCATTCTTCGCCAAGTGCTCGCCTCAACTCTTGTAACGATTCTGGTCTCGGTGTCTAGTCTTAACACGCCGTCCCAGCATGTCCCACACGTGTTCAATTCGGTTCATGTCTGGACTCCTTGCTGGCCATGGAAGAACATGGATTCCCACTTCTTGGAGATAATCTCCGACCGCATGGGCAATATGCGGCCGTGCATTATCATGCATTAAAACAAAATTATCGCCTACAAATTGGCCAAATGCCACAACATGATCAGCCAAACATTCATTTATATACCTATCAGCTGTTAGTCTTCCATTTTCAACAAAAACCAACTCTGTACGAGCATCCGTACACACTCCTGCCCAAACCATCACTCCACCACCTCCATACGGCACATTTTCGGAAATGTAACACTGTGAAAATCGTTCTCCCCTCCTTCTCCAAACTCTTTCACGTCCATCAGGTGAGCATAGATTGAAACGGGACTCATCGGTGAACAGAACACAGCTCCACTGTCCATTTCTCCAATCCCTGTGATCATTTGCAAAACGCAGTCGTTCAACTCGATGCATCCTGAGAAGTCTGGGACCAGTTGCAGGTCTACTTGATATCAGTCCACTTGCTTTCAACCTCCTTCTAACTGTTTTGGCCGAAATTGGGCGTCCATGCATGTTAACAAATTGCTGGGCTACACTAGTAGCTGGCAGGTTGCGCTCCCTAAGAACTCCCAACACCCTATACCTGTCTTCATTTGGATTTGTAGCTCTTGGACGACCCGAACCTGGTCTTCTGGGATATTCTAGGGTCTCTCTATACCGTTTTATGGCTTCATGGGTTGTGCTTCTAGCCATATTCATAACATTTGCAATGTAACGTACACTGCGTCCATCATCGTAAAGGGCTACAGCTCGAGCCACATCTTCAGGTCGCATCTTGTTTTAAGACAAATGTTACAACCCCACTTAAACTCACAAAATTTAAAAATAAAGAAATAACGAATGATAACGATAATGAAGCACAAAATGGTTGAGACAAAATTGTTATAGCAGAGACTCCGAAAGCAAAATTGGAATATTTGGTTGTAATGGCTTGTTTATAAAACAAAAAACAATCAACAATGTATACACATCTCCATAACAACAGATGGCTGCCATAATATTGTATGAGAAGATAATATTTTGCAAAATACCAGCAAATATTAAAGTGTCCGGTTTTTTTTGTCCCTGAGTGTATTTCAGACGTTTATTTAGAAACAACAATACTTCACTAATTTCAGACCTTTATGTTCAGGTGTCAAATGACAAAAATGTTATGGAAATTTCAATATCTGACATCAGTTCCTTAGCAACAGTAAACGAGATACGTCACACTATTTTGACGTTAGTTGCTTAGCAACGGCAGTGAGTTATTTACACTAAACTTATGTCACTTTCTTCAACGGACTATTCTGATAAAACGCAGGAATTCCATTGTAAATATTCGTATAGACATACCGGATAGCATATTTAATAAACAGATAAATTAAACATAACTAACGGATGATTTTGATAAAACACAGTAATTCCATTGTAAATATTCGTAAAGATATACCGGATAGTATATTCAATAAATCCATTAAGGAAACATTCAAGGGATGATTCTGATAAAGCACAGTAATTCTATTGTAAATATTCGTACAAACATACCAGATAGCATATTCAATAAACACATAAAGGAAACATAATCAACGGATGATTTCTATAAAACACAGTAATTCCATTGTAAATATTCGTACAAACATCCCGGATAGCATATTCAATAAAGCCATAAATGAATCATAATCAACGGATGATTCTTATAAAACACAATAATTCCATTGTAAATATTCATACAAACATACCGGATAGCATATTCAATAAAGCCATAAATGAATCATAAGCAACGGATGATTCTGATAAAACACAATAATTCCATTGTAAATATTCATACAAACATATCGGATAGCATATTCAATAAAGACATAAAGGAAGCATAATCAACGGATGATTCTTATAAAACACAGTAATTCCATTGTAAATATTCATACAAACATACCTGATAGCATATTCAATAAAGCCATAAATGAATCATAATCAACGGATGATTCTTATAAAACACAATAATTCCATTGTAAATATTCATACAAACATATCGGATAGCATATTCAATAAAGACATAAAGGAAGCATAATCAACGGATGATTCTGGTAAAACACAGTAATTCTATTGAAAATATTCGTACAAACATACCAGATAGCATATTCAATAAAGACATAAAGGAAACATAATCAACGGATGATTCTGATAAAACACAGCAATTCCATTGTAAATATTCGTACAAACATCCCGGATAGCATATTCAATAAAGCCATAAATGAATCATAATCAACGGATGATTCTTATAAAACACAATAATTCCATTGTAAATATTCATACAAACATATCGGATAGCATATTCAATAAAGACATAAAGGAAGCATAATCAACGGATGATTCTTATAAAACACAATAATTCCATTGTAAATATTCATACAAACATACCGGATAGCATATTCAATAAAGCCATAAATGAATCATAAGCAACGGATGATTCTGATAAAACACAGTAATTCTATTGAAAATATTCGTACAAACATACCAGATAGCATATTCAATAAACACATAAAGGAAGCATAATGAACGGATGATTCTTATAAAACACAGTAATTCCATTGTAAATATTCGTACAAACATCCTGGATAGCATATTCAATAAAGCCATAAATGAATCATAATCAACGGATGATTCTTATAAAACACAATAATTCCATTGTAAATATTCATACAAACATATCGGATAGCATATTCAATAAAGACATAAATGAATCATAATCAACGGATGATTCTTATAAAACACAATAATTCCATTGTAAATATTCATACAAACATATCGGATAGCATATTCAATAAAGCCATAAATGAATCATAATCAACGGATGATTCTGGTAAAACACAGTAATTCTATTGAAAATATTCGTACAAACATACCAGATAGCATATTCAATAAAGACATAAAGGAAACATAATCAACGGATGATTCTGATAAAACACAGCAATTCCATTGTAAATATTTGCACTGACATACCAGATAGTATAACGGAGGCGAAGTGAGTAGCGAGGAAGAAGGAAAGTAAAAAGAAGAAAGTAAATGAAGTACGACACATAGGATATACAATTGCTAAACTACAGATTTATTACGAAGAAGAAAGATAGAAAGTAAACACAGAAAAGAGAGATGGTGGAAATGTGGAAAGCAGAGAAAAGTAAGAGAAGTGAGATAAAAGGAAAGCAATAAGAAATACAGAAGACAGAAAAGGAATAGGCCTAGAAAGAAAGTGGGATAAAAAATGAAAGAGCTGCTGCTGGTGATATTGGATCAGTGGTCGCGTTTCTTTGAAGATACGCTAATATCTGCTGTGCAAGAGAGTAAAAACTATCTTCCATGTTTCTTTGACCAGGCCTCATGGTTTGAGTGGTCTAGTTGAGTCGCTTAAACTCATCAAGCTGAATCTTCGAAGGAAGTACTGTTGCAGAGTGAGATTCACTACTATCCTACCAAATCCTGCGCGTGCGGAAACTTCTCTTACTTCGGCAGTAAAAAAACTATCTCTGGCATTATTAATAGTAGAAGTAGTCGAAAAAGTAGATCCTTCAATATATGAATGTTTAATTCAAACAACTAAAATTATGCATCTACACAGTAACTTTGGGCCTTTTATGTATCGGAGTTCAGTAATGACGCTGTTCACGAGACGTATCGATATTTTTACTTGGTTATTTAACGACGCTGTATCAACTACGAGGAATTGGTGATAGCGAGATGGTATTTGGCGAGATGAGGCCGAGGATTCGCCATAGATTACCTGACATTTGCCTCACGATTGGGGAAAAACTCGGAAAAAGCCCAATCAGGTAATCAGCCCAAGCGGGAATCGAACCCGCGCCCGAACGCAACTCCAGATCGGCAGGCAAGCGCCACCGTGGCCACCGTTATGTCGATCGTACAGATAAAACTGATCACTGAAGATTTACGAATTTATATACTTTCATTTGTAACGAGTTGCATGTACAAAATTCTTTTCTAGCCTTAAATAATTTCTCACAGTACAGACAGAAACATAACTAAATTACAAATTACATCAAGTGCCCAAACTGCAAATTAATTCAAGAATTCACTCACAGTGTGCTCTGTATATCATAATGAAGGTTTGAAAGTGCTGCAAATTCTTCCTTTTGAAGAAAGTGAAGGACAGACATAGGCACAGATATATGTATGAATGTCTTATCTTCGGGCGCTTATAAGTCGAAAAGTATCTTTATTCATAAACTTCAACTTCTATTCTACAATAGACACTGTAAAGATTGACATCTGTTCGTTTACGAAAGAGTAAGTTTCATTTATTTTTCAGGAGTTCTGTTCTATAAATTTTAGTACATTTATATTATAATATAATTTATTGTAGTAAAGAAACAATTCGGTAAAACATTTAAATGTTTGTTATGATGGAACATGAAATACATGATTTCAACTTTATTTATTCTCTCACGATATGTTTTCAGATACGATACTGTATCGAATATGAATCTCTTCTAGAATTTCCTAGTTAACTGGCAGGCATGGCTGGGCGGAAATGGTAAAATGATAGCAGGGCAACAGGAGCACCCAACGAAAAAAGTTACAACATTACTTTTCCTCTCCAAAGTATCATTTTGTCAGGCATCTCTATGCGCATGTTTATCTATCCCGAAGGTCCAGATTAAAATCTGAGCAGTTCATGTGATGAACAAGGCGGTATAATCGATTTTCTTCAGGATATTTCCACACTGTAACATCAATGTAGCAATTCCCCATCATTATCTCCTTGTAAACAGCAGAGAAAGCTCAAAGGGAATACAATATTTGAAGACATAAGTACCGAATCCTAGATAACAGCTGTTATTGTTAAAGGCCTATCTAATACCTCATTTAATTATGCATCCAGGTAATGGGTGTTGCAAAGTTGACTCTTTGTTTGAATTTCTGAAGAAGATACAGAAACTGTCAAGTAACAGCTCCTTATTTACTTAAAGAAAATTATTTGACAAAACACAAAACAAAGTGCACCAAAAACAAGGTTGTTCCGCTTATGTGAAAACTGCATATATTGGACCACTTACCAATTTACCACAGTCTTAAATGGTAACAGTTAAATTCCTCGTTTCATTACAAATACATTCACAAATCAAAATTTTAATAATAACTAATGAAGATGAAACATTCCAGTATGTTCTACGAATATTATAACACTAAACAAGCCCAATTTAGGAATGTATGTTTAAAGTAAACCACCATACAATGAAACACTAAATTCTAAAATTGAATATCAAAAGTAATGTTTTAGATATGAAGGAGAAATACTGAATTCTACACTTCTTATAGGTCTATTAGGTCTATCAAACTTCAATGAACTCTTCACAATGGTTTTTGGATGATGCAATCCGCATGAACCAATTATTTATTTTATTTTATTTTGTTTTATTTTATTTTATTGGGTTATTTTACGACGCAGTATCAACATCTCAGGTTATTTAGCGTTTGAGTGAAATTAAGGTGATAATGCTGGTGAATTGAGTCCGGGGTCCAGCACCGAATGTTACCCAGCATTTGTTCGTATATGGTTAAGGGAAAACCCCGGAAAAAACATCAACCAGGTAACTTGCCCCTACCGGGATTCGAACCCGGGCCACTTGGTTTCGCGGCCAGACGTGTTGACCGTTACTCCACAGGTGTGGACTCAATTATTTACAATTAATGAGATGAATCGTTTCTCTAACATTACTAAACCACACTATTTGCAGTTACTAAAACCAGACATAAGTGCAAGTTTGAATCAATAAATTATTGAGATTTGCGATAAATTAATTAGTTTAGGAAATTGTATATTTATTATGTATAACTAGTTTTGTATATATATCTTTTTGTTAAATTATTAAGTTTTGTACTTTTGTGAACTAATATCAATAAATCTATCACTATCAAATCTATCACTATTTGCAGTACCATGCCTCCCAATTATTTATAGTTTATGGAATTTATTTATTTTTTAAGATTCTCAATTTGTTGTAGCCTATCACTTATATAAGTACTGACCTACCAAACTTTATCAGAATAGAGCATTTGTAGTGGCAACTCTCTTTCTCTACCTCTTCCAGGAAGACATTTAATTCCTCTAACATGGACGTTGTGTCTTAGGTAATCAGGAAGCGTAAATCTGCTGTAAAATACACTAGCCCACATTCTGCTCTTTATCTCAAACTTTTAAAACTATCCATATGAAATTTAAAAAACAGATTAAGGAAACCCTGGTGGACATCACCATGAAATGTTTATCTTCTAGTGAACATATATAGCTAATAACAGTTATTGCTAGAGGTATTTGTCATAAGATGGTATAAAAATACTATGGAGAAGATTCTAGAAGAAAAGTGAAATTTAGGCATGATCCAATATAAAATATGCTGTGTTCTCCGAAATTGACGAGTTGAATGCTGGGAATTTCCGTAAATATGTAAGTTGTACAAACCCTGAAACAAAATTTGGGCCACTTGTTTCTGGGTCTGTACAGTATTGCATTCGGGTTGAGCTAAAATAGTACATTATACAACGAGCCTATAATGGTAGTAATTAAGACGCGAGTATGTTTATGAAACGAGCGCAAGCTCTAACTTGAAATTATTCATAAGTATTCATGTTATTCTTATCTGACTAAGGAGCGGAACTGACCTTGTGCAATACCTCGTAAATTGTGAGATGTGCGCAGACGCGAAAGTGTTGATTTTTTCCGAGAAACAAATCTCGACATTGACCTTGATATAATCTAAAGAGTCTAGTCTTTCGATTGCATATCCGAGAATAATCGATACTTGCGCTTTCATATTGCTACAATGGTATTTTCTGATTGGTGGAACACCTGAACTTTAATGAATAGGTGTACTTTAATGAGGTCCACTAAAGGGCTGCTACCAGATGTATAATTACTAAATTTCGGCATGGTCGAGCATAAAAACTTTTCCTTGCATTTTTAATTAGCCTATGTCTTGATTGTACCTATGCAGTGTAAAATATTACCATGGCAACTAAAACAAAATACATGCAAAGCCTGCATGGTACAGTGAAAAAACAAGTTACAATAAAAATGTAAGGAAAAAGTTTTTGATGTCACTGTATAATAATAAACTTCAAATGACGGAAATAATTCGTTTAAATGTCAACACCTTCGCCAACTGTCACCGTTACTAATCTCGGAGTGTGAATTTCGATAAGTTCAAGTAGGCCCTAATAAGGTAATTAAGTAAGGCTTAACGACTGCGTGACGCTTACGATTCATTGAGGTTACATAAAAAGATAATTATCTATAGTAATGTCACGAGAGGTCTGAGATTTGCCGATAAATCCACGAGCGAAGCCATGGTAATATTTTAAACTGCATAGGTACAATCAGGACATAGGCTAGTTAAAAATGCAAGGAAAAAGTTTTTTTTAGCTCAACCCGAATGCAATACTGTACAGACCCAGAAACAAGTGGCCCAAATTTTGTTTCAAGGTTTGTACAACTTAAATATTTACGTAAATTCCCAGCATTCAACTCATCCATTTCGGAGAACACCGCATATACGTGGTACAGTCATTAAGTTCTAATACTGAGCGCATAGTGGCGTTGTGGAGCAATATAGCGCATAGGTGGCGCCATGGTATGATACTTTGTCAGTTAGTCTCTCGACCCAACAAGAGACAGTTGAGTGCATGCACTGTAAGCAGAACTACGGTATTTGTTGTGACGGTGATTTGAATGCGCACGTCGGAACCCGAGATGTCACATTTTGAGCAACGGGTAAACGTCAAGTTCTGCCAGAAATTAGGTAAAACTGCTGCCGAAACGTTTCAAATGATGCAGCAAGTTTACGGTGAGGACGCAGTGAGTTGCAGTTTTGTGTTTAGGTGGCACCGACGTTTTTTGCAAGGAAGAGACAGTTTGGAAGATGATGTGCGTACTGGTCGGCCACAAACAATTCGAACTGAACGCAAGATCCAAGAAGTTGCAACGTTGGTGGGTGCTAACCGCTCCCAATCGGTAGACGATATCGCAGCAACAGTAGGGGTCAGCCATGGTAGTTGCTACAAAATTCTGTCTGATGACCTGAACATGTCTCGTGTTACCCAGCACAGTGTGCCACGAATCCTGTCGCAAGACCAACGTGATGATCGCATGACGATTTGTGGTGACCTCATCAGTAGTGCTGACGATGATTCGACGTTTCTCAACCGGATAATAACTGGAGACGAAACTTGGTGTTTCCTTTACGATCCGCAACTGAAACGACAATCCGCCACCTGGAAAACGCCGTTATCACCACGACAGAAAAAACCGCGACAAGATAGGTCAAAAGGCAAGGTGATGCTTGAACTGTTTTTTGATTCAAATGGAATTGTTCACATGGAATTCATCCCAGAAGGTGCAACTGTGAACAAAACCCGCTACAAAGAGATCCTTGGCCGTTTACGAGATTCAATTCGCCGTAAGCGACCTGAGCTATGGCGTACAAAGAATTGGCTGTTGCTACATGACAACGCCCCTGCACATCGCTCTGTCCTTGTCCAAGAGGAACTTGCAAGACAACAGGTGACAGTTCTTCCACACCTTCCCTACTCACCTGATCTCGCACCATGCGATTTTTTTCTCTTTCCTCGCATGAAAGCAACCCTACGTGGGCGTAGATTTCATTCTTCCGAAGATGTTATGACTGTCACAAGAGAAGCCATACGGGACCTTCCTGCCAACATCTTTCAACGGTGCTTCCAGTAGCTATACCAACGTTGGCAAACGTGCATAACGGCCAACGGAGACTATTTTGAGGGAGGATGTGGTTCTGTTTAAATGTACGCCGTGTTATGCGGCATCTTGTGATACATCCAGATTCTTGTGGGAGCCTACCCTCCAGGCATCAAGTCTTAGAACTTAATGACTGTACCACGTATTATATTGGATCATGCCTAAATTGCACTTTTCTTCTAGAGTCTTTTCTCTAAATTTCACTTTTCTTATAGAGTCTTCTCCATAGTTTTTTATACCATCTTGTGACAAATACCTCTAGCAATAACTGTTGTTATTAGCTATATATGTTCACTAGAAGATAAAAATTTCATGGTGATGTCCATCAGAGTTTCCTTAACCTGTTTTTAAAATTTATCTGGGAAATCTCAGACCTCGAGTGACATTTATTAGGACTATTTCGTGAATAAAATAAAAAGTAAGTAATATATCCCTACAATTCGATCACAAAATGTTAATAATTGTATATTAACGAATACTTAACCTATTCAGACATTGTGAAGTTGAAATACTCGTAGATGAATATCGATTACTGCAATAAAGAAATTCGATGTTACTATTCATTAATGCCAATTGCGAAAAGCGAAATACAGGTTTAACAATGTTAATTACATGTACTGCACTTTTTTCTTATTATTATAACAAAGATACATTTCCATTATCTGCTGAAATCATAATTTAATTTAACAGTAACAGTGGGGACAGCTATATACCAATGCTTATGTATTCACAGCGAGACATGTTGCTACACAGTGAAGCTATCTCTATATAGATAGGCCTAATTAAAACACGAATTTTATTACGCCGTACGGAAGGTAGTTTGATCAAAGACCTTATTATTACTATGCAAGGTCTTTGGGTTTGATATGCGATGATGTTACATAAATTTGAATATCTGACTTTCTATTAATTGTTTCATTTCATTCACAAAATACAAATTTTATAGGCTACAATATAGGTTAAGCTACCTGTGGGAGCTGGACCAATGTCAGCTGTGCCTTATTTCGACCGTTACAATCAGTGCTACACGAAAGCATTTTTTATAGCTCGACGAACGCATTCTCGCTGTAGTGTGTAATGGAACTACACAGTTCAATATTCCAATCGCCTATGCGTGCAGTCTGGGAAGAATATTGAAAGAATCAAGTTTCAAAGGTACGTTCAATTAAGGTGCGTGAAGATTTTGTGTCTACATGGTGCGCCGTTTTGAACGTCGTCTTCACTGCGTAAATATTAATTAATATTAAATATCAATCTTGCATTCATTGCTTTAAAGTTCAAAGCAAAGTTTAACCGTATAGTTGCATCTTAATATATTCATGATCATCAATTTACGGGGAAACAGTTGGCGATAACTACTAAACAAAAGAACGACCATGCGACAAATTGATAGCGATAAATCTAGCTGCAAAATTTCTCGAAAAGTGTGACTGTGATTGGTTGGAATTCAAAATTTCATTACACTTCATTGGTCGAAAATGGAATGACATCATATAAACGAAATAATCAAATAAAATTAATCGACACCAAGATTGAAATTATATAATTTTACATTTACATTCTTCGAAACACTCGTAACCTATGCACATTGCACAATTATACTGGGCAAGAATATAATTTATTATTATTCAATTTACATTATTTTAATCGATTTTATTCACACTCGCTGTAACTGCGAGGTCACTGCGCGACTGTCGACATTGTTGTAATTACATTAGATTTTTGCCATCTGTCTACATGTATACGAGTCGTCAATCAAGATTAATGTCTTGTGGAACATTATGTGCAGTTTTATAGTGGAACTGGGAACCAATCCTGCATTTACCTTTTCCATAACTAGATCACTACATGATCGAGGAAACCAGTAAAAGCCCTGATAAAATTGGCCGGGCACGGGATTTGAACCCGAAATCTTCCTGATGCAAGTCCAGTGTTTTACCACTGAGTCATATTGTTCGGTCTTTATTTCATTAAATTAACCAAGAAAGAATTATGTTAGTGTAAATAAATTACAAATAATATTTTACAAAATAATTAACAAAGTAAATTGCTAGTATCCGGCCTCTTGATTCTGTGGACAGCGTAGCCTACTTCTTTCCAATCTATGGTTCGATTCTTGGCATGATCAATGGGGAAAATTTATTTTCCATCCACGGGATTAGGTGTTTGTCCCTTGTTATGAGTGTTATCCTGTGCTGTCTTAATGGTAATTCTCTGCAGTGCTGACCACACAACCGGAGAGGCTCTCAATGTGTCAACCCAAAAACATACGATCCCCTACAACGTATTGGATTGTAAGTCAGTACCAAAGGAGTTGAGGCAAAGAAAGAAAGAAAGAAAGAAAGAAAGAAAGAAAGAAAGAAAGAAAGAAAGAATGAAAGAAAGAAAAAAGAAAGAAAGAGAGAGAGAAAAGAGGTAGTAGTAAAAATTAAACTCTTTCTTAAGACAAATTAAAGTTTAAATGATTATTTACTAATATTTTGAAATGAACTGGTTCCAATTTTATTCCTGTGAAATCTTGCAAATTTGTGGAGAATAAAGCAACTATGGGTCGAATTTAATAATTTCGAGGGAAAAATTGTTCCGGGGCCGGGCACCGAACCCGGGACCTTTGGTTAAACCTACCAACGCTCTACCAACTGAGCTATCTGGAAACTCTACCAGACACCGATCCAATTTTTCCCTCTATATCCACAGACCTCAAAGTGAGCTGACAACCGTCAAGCAACCAACATTGAGTGCACACTAACTCTGTGTGACTTAAATTGTGGTTTTCTGTAACGTACATTGACGTGTATTATCCCATTCAAGCTTTCAGGTATTTAAGTCACACAGAGTTAGTGTGCACTCAATGCTGGTTGCTTGACGGTTGTCAGCCCACTTTGAAGTCTGTGGATATAGAGTGAAAAATTGGATCGGTGTCTGGTGGAGTTCCCGGGTAGTCCAGTTGGTAGAGCGTTGGTACGTTTAACCAAAGGTCTCGGGTTCGATGCCCGGCCCGGAACAATTCTTCCCTCGAAATTATTTAAATCAACTTTACAGGGAGTTATACCTGAAAGCTTGATTTGCATGGGACGAATTGTTTGTAATAAATAATTCTCATTAATTTTTTTCCTAATATCTTCACAGAATCACTATCAACATTACCACCACCATGATGACCATCTTGCTGACAGGCCTATACGTTGATATTTCACCATGCCTAACAACATTTTGAAAGTCTTCTATTGGCCTAATTTAATATTTCAACGAAGCAATCGATCTTTGTAGCGCTTTGAACAAATTACATGCTGCGAGTAACATTCCCACGTTAATCTATATTACAACTTGAATTCTACGAAAATGTCATATTTAACATTATACTCACGTGCCTACGTCTTCCGTTGTTTTCTAAGGGACATTCTTAGGAATTCGTTCTTCGTTGATAAATTCTTTCATTACCCATTACTTAGGACTTATTTTAATGTGTTACTGAGCTGCAGAGAATGTAGAGAATGTAGAGGACGTGATGACAGAATTAAAAGCAGGAAACGTAAGTGTTTCTACATCTCTTTGAACAGTCTTTACAGGCTTAAAGTGTCTATTATTAAAACTTTTCGTGTTGACACTCTTTCCTTTGTTATTGTGCTTGCCTTACGAATAAGATCAGTCGTGATCCATGGCAACAAAGCCATTTTATTCACGTTCTCTCATTCCTCTAAGCCTAGAAGTCTGGTTATTTATTAGTTTCTCCATTACGTCATTTACTGCATTTGTGAAATTAATTTATTCCTGTAATTACTCTCTATTTATGATTATTCAAAATTTAACTCTGAATTTTTTCTTCACATTCTAACTCAAAACGTTTATGCTCGAGTGTCAAATGAATAAAATGTTACAAAAAATCAACATCTGACGTCGCTTGCTTAACAACGGCAATGAATTATGTCATACTATTCTGACGTCACTTGCTTAGGAACGTATCACACTCTTACATTGTTACGGTGTTTGCAGGAATTATATTTCTCGTTTCACTTATCACAGATCCATACTAATGACTCTGTAACAAAACAATTTGGAAGAAACGCAATAATTCCATTTGTAAATGTTTGCGCAGAACGTATGGTATATATTCAATAAAGGAATCAAGGAAAAATAATTACTAATAGAACACATAAACTGTATTCAATATATTTCACTCTCAATCATATTCACAATCGTTATAAATAAGAACCAATTGCTAAAAATCTAAATATCACAACACTCAATCGACAGCATACTGTACCCTATTACAGGGAAGCTACGAATATCCTCTTACGTTTTTCTATTCATAGTCGAGATAATCTCTTAAGCGGAACTTAAATCTAATCTTAGTTGTAGATTTCGGCCCAAGTAAGTCGTACTTAATGATTATTTTATAATCTTTACTTTACAAAGTTTGACTTAATGCAGTTAAACATTTTGAAATAGAATGCAATATTTTTTTCTGCTCTAGGCTATATTTTTCTTTAGATATAGCTATCATTGGTGATAATTTAATGCAATAAATTTATTTTATATTAAATAATATTAATCATGTAGCTTTCTTTGAAATATTGCCGTATTCCTGATAATGCTACATGTTTCTCAACCTAGCTGAGAGGTTTTCACCAATAAATTCCAGAGTTCTAATATATCTGGTAAATTCTCTCTGGATTTTCGTTAAAAACACTTTAATTCGAGTGCTTTAGTTTTCTTTACATGTTTCACTGTCGCTCGTCGTGGTCTACTGGGTGTTCATTTCAAAGTGTGTCATGACGTCACTGTTGATGAGTCAGCGATTTGAAGCGAGTTTCACCTTGTGTCAGAGAAGTTGCCTATTAATCAAGGCGTTCAATCTAAACTTGAGAACGTGTACGGTATGACTTGAACGTCGTAGCAACAGATGACGGTCTGTACGGTCTGTGTGCTACCATAACCTCTTTCAAACTGTGTTTTGCGCGGCCAAGTCGTACGCAGGGTATTTGTTATCATCGGTTGCGTACGGCAACATTCACAACACAAATCAAATGCTCCGTATCCATGTTGACCGCCGAAATTAATGTCAACAAATACGTAAGTAATCGTCTTAACCCTCTCCCCATATCCCGACAGTAAGAAAAAAACTCACCTCAGTACATGTTTCGAAACAGTTCACATTCCTGCCACTACCGGCGTTACCGTAAGTATCGGTAAGTACTCTTCTGAATGAACGCCGTACTTGCAACTTCTCTGGCACATAATACACCTCTGCGGAAGTGTAGGAAGATTGAATTCTCTAGGCTCATCGACTAGCCACATGACGGCATACAGCGAGCCATGACACACTTTGAACTGAACACCCAGTATGTGGGTTTAAAGGAGGACACGAAATAGGAAATGAATCAATGATTCTGAGCCATACGGATAGTATAACTTGCATTTATTTCACACTTTTCGTCATAATATTTCTGCGTATTCTGATAAGTTAGGCGTTGAAAGCAGTTCATTTACAACGTAAATTTCCATGGAATTTGCATTTCCACTTCGTTAATGCTCTTGAACAACACTATGTAAACTGAGTTCATACTACTCTGCAAGCAGGAAATACACGTCGAGATCAGAACTTCGTATGGTTTCGAGTTTTACTCATTAATTACTCAGTATCTGTGCATCTGATCGCGAAGATAATTAACACCTCTCCATAATTTCTCTTATCACAGGAAAAATGTTGCCGATGTATTAGTAATTCAAGTCAATCCAGCAGCGCTTTGAGTGGCCGTCTGATGAAACATGATGTTTGCAGAAGCACATCTAGTGGGCTCTATTGTATTTTTAGAAGTATATTCGCTTGTGAAAATTTGAACACTCGTCCATATCAAAAGCTAGGTAAGCGCGAATGGCTTATACGGTCATTAGTTTTTTTATTTTGACGTACTGCCGTGTTCCTATCGGTTGAGCTCGCACACGCCAGACATTATTATTTTTTCGTAGTCCAGGGAGCGACATTGAGTTTCTATGGATATGCTCGTTATTGTAACATCCAACAGAATACGCTAATTCCGCGCACATCTGCTATCCTTAGAACCGTCGTTGAAAATAACCGTTCTGACCTATTTTAGTACGTAATGTCTCCGCGATTTTCTGTGTGAGAGACGCAGTCGAACATTTTGGTTACTGGCTTTAATTTCTATTCCTTACTTTCTGAAATGTTTAAATTAATACATCTTGATTACACAACTTTTAATACTGTATCACTTCGGAATATGTATGATAAGACTTTATTGTGTTAAATTTTTACGTACCTTGTTTTATTTTATTTTATTTTATTGGGTTATTTTACGACGCTGTATCAACATCTAGGTTATTTAGCGTCTGAATGATATGAAGGTGATAATGCCGGTGAAATGAGTCCGGGGTCCAGCACCGAAAGCTACCCAGCATTTGCTCGTATTAGGTTGAGGGATAACCCCGGAAAAAGCCTCAACCAGGTAACTTGCCCCGACCGGGATTCGAACCCGGGCCACCTGGTTTCACGGCCAGACTCGCTGACCGTTACTCCACAGGTGTGGACACGTACCTTGATAACATGTTTCGACCTATTTTGGGTCATCTTCAGAACTGGTCGTTGTTGGTCTTGGCGCCTCTTGTTTCCTGTGAGGGTGCGTTCGTAGTGTAGAGTCAAAGAGCCTATGTGTTTTGAAATTGAGTTGTGTATTGAGAATATCGTTGGGGTGTGTTTTCATGTGTCTGTATATTTCATATTATTCTAGTGTGTTGAGTTTCTGGCTTTTTGGTTGGATGTGCAGTACTTCCATGCCTGTGTTGATGTCTCTGTATGTGTGGTTGGCATTTGTGATGTGTTCTGCATATGTGGAGGTGTTCTGTAATTTTGTTATGGTTGTGATGTGTTCTTTGTAACGTGTTTGAAATGATCTGCCTGTCTGTCCTACAGTATGTAGAAGTTGTTGCAGGTGTTACATTTGAGTTTGTATACGCCTGTGTGGTTGTATTTGTTTGTTTGTGTTGTTTGTGTATTGAGATGTTTTGTAGAGTGTTATTTGTTCTGTATGCGATGTTGTAATTTAATTGCTTGAATGAGGTTGCAATTTTATGTGTGTTTTTGTTTTCGTATGTTAGTGTGATGTAGTTTTGTGTTCTTATGTTTGTATTGTGTTCTTCTATTTTTTGTGGTTTTGTTTTTTCTTACGTATTATGTTGTCTATTATGTTGGGGTTGTATCCTTTTCTTGTTCTATGTATTTGATTGTGTTTAGTTCTTCGTTGTAATCCTATTGGTTCATTGGTATGTTGAGTAGTCCGTGTACAATTGTTCGGAATGCAGGTTGTTGCAACCTCATTCAAGAAATTAAATTACAATATTGCATACAGAACAAAAAACACACTACAAAAACATCTCAACACACAAACAACACAAACAAACAAATACAACCACACAGGCGTATACAAACTCAAATGTAACACCTGCAACAACTTCTACATACTGTAGGACAGACAGGCAGATCATCTCAAACACGTTACAAAGGACACATCACAGCCATAACAAAATTACAAAATACCTCCACATATGCAGAACACATCACAAATGCCAACCACACATACAGAGACATCAACACAGACATGGAAATACTGCACATCCAACCAAAAAGCCAGAAACTAAACACACTAGAACAATATGAAATATACCGACACACGAAAACACACCACAACGATATTCTCAACACATAACTCAATTTCAAAACACATAGACTCTTTGACTCTACACTACGAACGCACCCTCACAGGAAACAAGAGGCGCCAAGACCAACAACGACCAGTTCTGAAGATGGCCCAAAATAGGTTGAAACATGTTAACAAGGTACGTAAAAATTTAACACAAGAAAGTCTTATCATACATATTCCGAAGTTTAAATTAAAGTATCGGTAAAGCATTTGTAATTTTAGAGAGCAGTGGGTTAAACATATAGAAATAATGGGTAGCAACCGAATTTCAAGACGAATACTAACATATAGACCAAACGGAAAATGAGACCAAGGAAGATCAAGGAAACGTTAAAAGGAGTCACTGTGAAGCCGGAACAGGCTTAAGCCTAACCCCTGAAGTGAAGAAGAAGAGTACCGATATGTCTGAATTCTCGATTTCGGAATCATACTAGTAACAAAAGTCCTAGTGTAAGCCTGAGGTTGGAGCTTTTATTATACCGACTACACAGATTTCAAAAAATATATTTATGCTCGACCATGCCGAAATGTAGTAATTATACACCTGGTAGCAGCCCTTTAATGGATCTCATTAAAGTACACCTATTCATTAAAGTTCAGGTGTTCCACCAATCAGAAAACACCATTGTAGCAATATGAAAGCGCAAGTATCGATTATTCTCGGATATGAAATCGAAAGACAACTAGCGAAACGTCACGGAGGCAGGAAATCCAATACTGTCGCAGAAGGTTATGTTCTGTTACTATAATAATTAGCGTTAATAATTGTAAATAATATTAAAATAAATTCAATTTGTCATCTCGTTTTTCAATGTTTAAATCAATTTCAAGGTTATATCAAGATTAATGTTTATTTTACTCTCTAGATTATATCAAGGTCAATGACATTTGTTTCTAGGAAAAAATCAATACTTTCGCGTCTGCGCACATCTCACAACTTACGAGATATTGCACAAGGTCAGTTCCGCTCCCCAGTCAGATAAGAATAACATGAATACTTATGAATAATTTCAAGTTAGAAATATGGTCGAGCATAAAAAGTCGTATGAAACTTGCCTATAATAGTAATTAAGACGCTCGTATGAAATGATAAAACTCGCTTGCGCTCGTTTCATAAACATATTCGCGTCTTAATTACTACCATTTTAGACTCGTTGCATAATGTACTATAGTACCATCACACTGCTCACAATTTCTGCACATATCATAAGCATTTCTTTACCTTTCCATAGACAATTGCGAAGTACGAATGTCTTTTTGCTTCATATACAGAGTTTTGATACGAACTGAAAATGCTGTATTTCACTCAACAAAACGATGGATGTAAAATATTAACAAATCATACGATTTACAGTGGACTAAGCATCTACGAAACAGGTATCCACGAGTATTTCTATTTCCCTACAACAATCATTCACTCATTTCTCCATTGTCAACATACCAATCATATCACCGATTCCGAATAGGTTTCATAACTTGAAATGGATGGTAATAAAGAATAACTATATTTTTATTCCTGGCATTTTCAGATAGGAACATCGACCATAGAACTTTGTGTACTTAAGTATTCCTTACTAGTTACACAGTTGAGTAGAGTGTAGTTTGAAGTTCCTGCTGAACTGATGTAAGAAAATTGCAACGTTTCGTAGATTGAATATTTTCTATAAAAGAAATCTTGTCAACTGGGTCAGACACAACTACTTAGTCCATCTGGCTCGAGGATTCATTCCCTTTACCTGATAACGGAAATAAGTCGAATAGCGTTATGAAAATAAAAGAAAAGCAGCTCCAGATCGACTTTGACCAACATGAATTACATCTTCCGGAAGGGACATACAATTTTCTTCTGCGAAATGTAATCAGCTAAGAGAGCTGCGGCTAGACAAACAAGAAAGAAGCCTGCCATTTTTAAGATTATAGTGTCTAATTACAGGAATCTTATGCTTTCGTGAAGGTTTTAGTTCTGAATTTTGCACACGTGGGAAATTGGTTTTCTAACCAATTAATGTAAATTGGCAAGAAAATCTACATCGCTTATTAATAGGGACCGGATTTTTATGTAATTACATATTGTATTACTTTCAACCTAACCGTATATAAATAACAAATCTTTGCGAATCTTGTAATTACCATTAACATATTAATATTTGATACTACACATTATTACATATTTATACCACATTGCATATTATGACTTGTATTACATAAATCTACATATTTAGGGGTTTTATTCATTTTTACTTCCCTGAAAGGAAAAAAAAAACTTCTGCTGGGGAAGTTTACAATTTGAAATACACAGATTTAAAAGCCTTTTTACCTACCCAAGAAAGCATATATTTCGGAACGAAACATAATGTCCTTAGTTTCAGGAAGTAATAGAGGCACTCACCCCATACCGCCCACTGTAAATATGAGTGAACAAAAGGCAACCTTTCTCGTACAACTACCTTATATTGTAAAAATCACTCAATTTGCAACCTTAACCACCCTCTTCCTAATTCTTCCAGGGAAAACCCGTGTCAAGTCTGACATGAGACTTTCAGGTTATTGTTTGACCTCTTTATTTTAAATTTAGTAGACCTGTACGGAAATGGGATTTTCCGAGCAATTAGAAAGTATGATTCTCGGCTGGAATAATCCTACCTTTCTGAATGAGACAGAAAGTCACCTTTGAAACAACAGTTTGTAATTGCCTATAGTTTGAGATTTTAGTAGGTACTTTATTTCTTACAGGGAGCAGCTAAAATGCATGTGTCCCACATCTCTTCTTATTTTCTCCTAATCCAGTAAGGCGAACCAGTGCTTGCAGTACTGTTCTGTCATTCATTTCACTCAGTTCTCTAGTTTTAGTACTTACAATACCTATAAAGTGCAAGTGAGTTTATCTACTGCTTTTAACTAACTAAAATGGACCCTGTATCTTCAACCCTAACGACAAAAATAAAATCATGGATTGCAATGGACGAAGCTTTCACTACAGACGGAAAAATAGTAATGTGTCAAGTGTGCGGTAAAAAAGTCGGATGCTCTATAAAATCACAACTGGAGAGTCTTACCTATCCTATACCTGACAGATGCTGATATTAAATATTTTCATGATTTTATATATTTTGGTACATATTCAGCTTATTTTTCTTACATAAATATGTACATATTTCACACCTTGATATTACATAAAAATCCGGTCCCTGCTTATTAATGAAGTAGTTCACAGAAGTACTGTACTAGTATTGCGAGATTTATAGACCTGACCTTTATCACGTCTCTTTAAAAGTTACCCACCGTTTTACTTTAGAAACGCAGTTACCATTGTCTGTTGCCTTGCAATAAACTCACAATGCCTTTTTTCTTTCCTGTTTCTATACTTCCACGTATCCTTTAACGACCTCCTTTGTTCTCGCTAAGTTTCCAAATTCCAATAATACTGCGTCTTCTGTATTATGAGACTTCATAAATTATACACTCTAGAGCCTGACGTATACTTTTTAACATTAATCGAATTTTAACTCAGCATGTTGACATCGTTATCTCTGCATGCACACATCTTTAACTAACCACTTAAATGAAGTTCGCATTATCTTCCGCACGCCCTACCCACTCTCCTTTCCCCTCTGAGATATTTGTCGATTATTTCATTTAACGACGCTTTTTACTGCAGGGGTGGCGATAAAGTGCTATAGAATGATAGGCTAGGATATGAAGTAGAGAGATGCAGAATAGAACATCATCCGGAAGTCTATTCATAGATCACCCGCCTATATATATATAACTAGCTGTACCCGTGCGCTCCGCTGCACCTATTAGAAATAAATATAAAGTAATTACTTAATTAAAATAGGACGTTTGATCCAGGGAAAATTCGTGTTTGATAGAAGGATAAATCGTTTAAAATCTTACTTAATTTAAATTGTATTTAAATAATTAAAATGCGGCCATTTTGGTCCAGAGAGCAATCATTTGGTGCAATGACAATTCCTTTAACATGTTTCTTAATTGTTATTACATGCAACCATAGTTTAATGAAGATTGACGTATCATTTAGTTTTAATGTATATACTTTATATTACTTGCTATATGTTTCAGAAGTTACTGTAATAACATTGTAGAATTATGTACATCTAGAGAAACTACACTTTCCAATGGTGAAATAATAATTAAACAATTAATTAGCTTGCGATATTACTTCATACAAACACAGAAACATTCTCTTAGGCTATGTTTAATAGCTTTCGATTGTTGTTGTCCAAGGCCTCTTATAGAAGAAGTCATTTGTTTTTATTTCAGTACAGCGCCTTAGATGGCGTTGTTATTGTAATTTTAAAACTCATTTATCTCATTAAATATCAGTCCTATCAAAAATTTGTATAGAATAACACTTATCGGAAATTATTTTTAAAGAAACTTTTGTTATGTAATATTTTTCATAAAAATCAATAATAAGCGAGATATTTCGATTTATTTAATTCAGGCCCCCTTATAACCCCCCTCTTGAATAAAGTATTTTGAATGCCATATAGCCTAAAATCTAAGGTACAACGAAATTTATATTCAAATTTTCATATAAATAGGTTCAGCCATTATCGCGTGACAAGGTAACAAACATCCAGACAGACAGACATACAAACAAAAATTTCAGAAAAGCGATTTTCTGTTTCAGGATGGTTAATTATACATGTTAACACCAATTATTTTTGGAAAATCGAAAATTACCAGAAAAATTTTGGCTACAGATTTATTATTAGTATAGATATGTCATTACATGTGGACACATTTATATCTCACTCAAATAAGAGTTCATCATCGAAGAAACTTGAGTTTGACGTCCGGTAGTTTGTGAGAGATTGTAGTTAGCGATTGTGACACTTTTTTTCTTCTATCTACTATCGGGTGTGAACGTGTCTCCAGCAGGCCAACTGGTAATATCAGGCTACGATCATTGCAGTACCTCTTTACCTAAGAGACCAGAAAGAAGTAAGTCCAAAATCTCCACTTTGAGATATGGTGAGATGAATGTCACACTTTTCGTACAACTTTCTGACTTGCTTCTTCCTTTGAATATCCAAATATAGTACGCAACTATCCATAGCTGCAATTCGGTAGTACCAACATCAAAACAGGCATAAATACTATATATGAATAAATCATAACCTGAAAATCAATATTTTGGCGCTTACTTTTTTTTCTGTAAGTTACAAAGGCTATGTTAAAACGGAGTCAGTTGGTACTATAATGAGCATGTTTCGAGGTGAATTTTCTGACACCTATGTTCCGAGTTGAGAAATTGTTTGAAGGGTTGTGAAAAATTTGAGAGAATCAGGAACATTATTTGAAAACAAGCGAAACATGAAACGGCGGGTTTTAGCAGAGCATAAATTAGACGAGAAATTTAAACGATTATAGGCTAACACACACCAAAAAATTCACTTAAACGTCTCGCCCAGGAGAACGGAGTATCTAAATCAGGGACAGGGAAATCGTAATGTAAACAGAGCAGCATCATGAGTACCTGCATACAACAGTAACTAAGACAGCAAGAGAGGCTGTTCCCCGTCGCTAGTCTAAATTATCATGCCACAAAATTTCTTACATTAAAACCATATATAAAACAACCTCAGGGTACAACAGATCATTCCTAGAGAGAAAGGCAGAAGATTACATTTTTGTTGCTGGATTTTGCAATAAGTTGAATAAAATGTGTGTATGCCGAAGAAGATCATTTTGAACATCCGCTGTAAACAAAGTGAGATTTCTTAAATGAAAACTTTTGATATGAATGAATAAGTCGCTGTTATAACCTGGCCTCGCCTAACTAAAAGTGGGATGTAACAGCGTTTTGCTGTCGCAGCTCTGGGAAATCACTCTGATAGATAATAGCGATTTTGCCACATTGTGACGTTTGTGTTCGGATTATTCTTGGCGATTGCAAATGCTGTAACGTCCTGGCATTCAAGATATTACGAAATCCGTCTTATTCCGAATTAAAAACTAATCGCAAGTGCGTGCTAAAGTTCTTTAGCGGTTGAAACATGAAGGGGCGGGAGTGGAGGATAGCGAATATTTTCGTAAGCCCAGCAGGCCTCCTCCTGCAGAGGGAAATCGGCGAATATCGAACTTCGCCATACTCGACAAACTTGAACTGAATATAGCGCCTGTAATGCATGACACTAGTATGTACGAACAAAACCGGAATAAATCCGAACATTACAATCGAAAGGAATAGTACAGCCCGTAATGTACCGAACACAAATCTTCGTTTTGAGACACCATTACTTCTATAACTGGTGACCAGAGATATGTTCACTCTGCTCTTTTACATATATTCCATAACATTCGTTTATTGAGATTTTATACAGGGATATCATTTTATTTTTACTAACATTTTTAATACTAACCTGGCTATACCTCTGGATCAACGCCGTTTGCTACTCCCTTCCACGACTGGAGTTCGATGATACTGGTGTAATATACAAACAAATCACTTTACTAGGTATAGGAGGGAAGAAACGTAGTTCATTTACGTAAACTAGGAAATATCGCGCTTTTAAGTTTGATCATTTTCATTAGGTTTTTGTTTAATCAAAACACAGTACAATATTAACAAAGAGTGTTTTTACTCACGAACTGAGCTGTCCATGTGGAGGTATTCATTATGCAGTGTATATTATATTGTCTACAGCACATTAGCGTACAATATAGAGAATGAAGTGAAATTGAAAAATAATATAATATGGATATTTAAACACATTTTTGAAAATGGTGGCCGTTCATTTCCATACAGGCTTCAGTTCTATGTGCATATTATCGCATTATAGACTATTGTACCTAATCCCAATTACCAGTTTCGTTTCGTTCTTCGTACTAGTAACTCATGTTGAAATAATTCTGTACCTACTCTATAAAAGAATACTTTAAGTACTGTAAATTCAATCTTCACTCCTGCCCGATCCGAAAAATAAATTTACTCAGACATACTATCTACTGTCCGTCCAAGTAGTTATGACGTAGGGTCGTAGAAAGGGAGGAAATCACGTGACAATTAATTACTTAACGAAGCCCTTTTACTTAAGTTATTTTAAAGAGTCGTATAATATTATGTAGACGTCCAATTCCTAACAGAAATTAATGTTCTCAGAAAAGAGCTAAGACAGCCCAGCCACTAGCTGGCGAATAAAAGTTGGTGGGGGAAACCGGGATACGACGTAGGCAAATGGATGACAGTACCTGTGCGAAAATGATTCAATATTGAAAGCTCTTTGGCACTGGAAAACGCGAACATATTTTTGGAACGTACTGTTTACTATAACCGCAAGGCTACTATGACTGTATATGCGGTCTTGGATCTGTGTGGAGGACGGTTGAACTTCATTAGTAGAAGGGGTGGGAGTGAAGTACATTCAAAGACTCAGGTACAATAAAAATTGAAGTAAAAATAAAATGATGTCCCTGTATAAATCAGTAATGAGGGTTAAATTGTTAAACTCTTCTACATTAATCGCCTTTAGAAATATGTACTATAAATTAGCACTAGTATATTAAATCAAAAAATTTCAGTGTTGCCCATGAAGAGAGATGTTCACGTTTACTGCTCTTCTGCGAACTGAATTGATGTACTGATAATATCAACAAAAGTGATTAGCGAGGTGAGTATACTGGAAAGAAAACATACTCCAACCTGTCTTATCGCGATGATTGGGCGCGTATATTCACTCAAGAATGTTTACGAAGGTAAGTGAAACGAGGAGGAATATAGCGAGCGCAACGTAGCTTCAGTATGAAAGAGTTGCCGACGTTAACCTCTAGAGTGGGACGATAATTAGTTAGATCCCAGATATTATGTTGTCCAAGTTAATCTTCTGGCTTGCAGCTGTCTGGACTCTGGAGCTGTCATATATAAGTACATGAGTCGCAATCACTATTAATCACGTATGGGCCTGAGATGGCGATTTATCGGAGCTGTGATTTTGGAACTACAGTCACAGGCGGAAGCAGGGACAAACCTATCATAGCGACAAAATCACAGGTCTGCAAAATCACATCCTACCACTGTCTGGCGGCAAACGGCAGTGTAGGTGTTGTCAGCGAGGATTCGCCATGGATTGCTTGACATTCGATTTACAGCTGGAGGAAAGCTAGGAAAAACCCAAATATATAATCAACCCAAAGAGATTGGAACCCATACTGGAGCGCCAGGAGACCAGCTCCTGACCCTGACTACACCGATTGCCTCTAATGTTGTCATTAACCTCTCGATTTTGAATAATTTCTGTAGAGTGTTAATAAATTAAAATAGTTCTTAAATTTGATATGGTAAAATTTATAATACTTTATTAATAAACATTACCGAGGCGTATGGGTAGAAAGGATAGACAGTGTCTGCCTTGTAATATCTTTCCAAAACATTTAATGTTATGTTAATATTGGTCTAAAAGTAAAGTAGAATGTGCGCTGCGTAATAATAATTTATTTCTTCATTTATTTTACTATTTTAGTTACAACGATGAAGCTAGATCCCTTACTATCACTGTGAGGTTGTGAGAAAAGACAATCTGCAATGCGTCTAAGTGAACCGCGATCATTTCCCTAATCCGACTGAAAAAGAAGCCGATCGGGTGCTCAAAACTTGGTTGTCTCAAGACTTCTAGCACGTGGTTTATGGCTCTCTAAAGACTTGTCTGTTGTATTATCGGCTTCCTTTTTCGCTCTTTCCACCACTCCGATCTAAATGATACTGTCAAGACAGCAATTTTTTCTAAATAATTCGTTACTTTTCAGAAATGTTTGTGTTAAGTGGTTGAGTGTGAATGGTGTGTGATTTCAACTGTTCTGATTTAGACTCTCTGACGTATTTATTAAAACCTGTTTTTCTATTCTAAATATTGTATGTATTTATTTACACTTCAAGTGGGCAAGCACTCGATGGCAGTGGTATACACAATATAAACAATACACAATAAAATCATAAACAATACACAATAAAATTTACAATACACAATACAATTATATACACAATACAATTTAACACGATAATTACAATTAATAATAAACATAAAGTACCTAATTTTACAATACAACCTACATATCCTATGTATAGGTCCTACATAAGTTTCAATAGTCTTTCACTTTACTCTCATCTCACTGACTGTAGTGGCACTATGACGCATTTCACTGACACTTTAGGACACATTTCACTGACACTCTATAAGACATTTCACTGACACTATAGAACACATTTCACTAACGCTATAAATTACCACTGATCGGAACTATTCACTGCACTGTAAAACCATAACTTCACTGACTCACCTCGCTTCACTGATACAACAGTTCAAATAAGTCAAATAATTACACCCTTATGCATACTTATAAACAGAACTAAATTTAAGCTAAACAACTACATTTAAGCTAAACACAACTACATTTAAGCTAAACAAATTACATTTAAGCTAAACAAACTACATTTAAGCTAAACAACTACATTTAAGCTAAACAACTACATTTAAGCTAAACAACTACATTTAAGCTAAACAACTACATTTAAGCTTGAACAAGAGATCACGTGAGAAAGTAAAATAAGCAAACTCAGTTTATAATTGCGCCATAAACATGGAAAATCTGTAGGTTTATATAGAAACCACGAAATTATTGAAACTGCTGTTGTCCATCCCGGTTACTTCTGCTTCCAGTCAACGTGTAATGAGCACTTTGGAATGAGTGAAGGAACTAGACGACAAACAAAAGACTGTATGGTCCTTACAGAAAAAAGAACTATTGTGGAATCTTAGCAGGCTGCCAGAATTCAAAGACAGAGCAATATAAACGAAGGAGAGGCACATCGAACTTATTTAAAAGGCAGTGAATTAAGGCGAGATGTCAAAATTCAAACAACAATTACAGCATTTCCTTTTACTACAGTATTTCCTTGGAATCTGTATGGCATCTATATATCGGTACCAAATAAATGATAGTAAGTTACTTACTGTAGTAGTTATAACGTAGTAGTAGTAGTAGTAGTAGTAGTAGTAGTAGTAGTAGTAGTAGTAGTAGTAGTAGTAGTAGGAGCATTATTAAGTATATAAAATATTCAGTACTGATTGTAAAATAAACTAAAATGCCACTCTACTCCAGTAAGTATAGTCCGTTTCCTCACTGTTAATAATTGAGAATTAATTGAACAGTCAAAACGCTGCACAACTAAAAGTGAGAAAGAGTAACAGAGATAAACGCAAAACAGGGCTAATGTAACTAATGATAGTATAGGGACAGATATCCAATAAGCACTAACAATGGAGAGCCGATATAGCGATGGCTGTATAAGGCTTGAGCTTCATATCCAGTGAAAGCAACAGCTATCATGTTATCTTCGTGTTAGTTCAACAGTTTGATATTAGGATTGTGTTAAACGACTAACTTTATAGGCCCATTACTTTTGTTTCTAAAAATTTTTGGAGAATGTTCCAAGCAATATAACTTTAGTTTGAAAGTGATTCCTATACCAAAAGCTACAGTTTTTATCGCAAAGAAATTGTAAAATTCAAATGTTTATTGACAAATGGCCGAAAGTGACTAATTGCAGTAACTAATCACTTTCTGTTACTTTTCATACTTTCCTGAAATGGAGTACCGTAGTTTTTCTTCGAAGGGAATTATGAAAGTCATTATGTAATTAAATATCCCTCTGAAATGAAATACGTTACATATGTACAGGGACATCATTTTATTTTTACTCCAATTTTTATTGTATCTGAGTTTTTTAATGTACTTCACTCCCACCCCTTCTACTAATGAAGTTCAACCGCCCTCCACACAGATCCAAGACCGCATATACAGTCATAAAGGCCTTAAGATCATAGTAAACACTACATTCCAAAAATATGTTCGCGTTTTCCAGTGACGGAAGAACTTTCAATATTGCATCATTTTCCATTTGCCTACGTCGCATCCCGGTTTCCCCCACCTGCTTCTATTCGCCTCTCTGTAAATGCTGGGCTGTCTTTGCTCTTTTCTGGGAACATTAATTTCTGTTAGGAATTGGACGTCTACGTAATATTATACCCATACAATTGTTTAAAATAACTTAATAAAAGGGCCTCGTTAAGTAATTAACTGTCACGTGATTTCCTCCCTTTCTACGACGCTGGTAACCACTTGGACGGACAGTAGGTATTGTAGCATGTCTGAGTAATTTTATCTTTTCGGATTGGGCAGAAGTGAACATTGAATTTACAATACGTTAAGGTCTCTTTTATAGAGTAGGTACAGAATTATTTCAACATGAGTTACTGATACGAAGTACGAACCAGGTAATTGGAATTACGTACAACAGTCTATAGTGTGATAATATGCACATTAGAACTGAAGCCTGTATCGAAATGAACTGCCACCATTTTCAAAAATGTGTTTAAATATCCATATTATGATTATTTTTCAACTTAATTTCATTCTCTGTAGTGTACGGTAATGTGTTGTAGACAGTATAATATACACAGCATGGAAACCTCAGTTCATGAGTAAAAACATTCATCGTTAATACTTTACTGTATTTTGATTAAACAAAAACCTAATGAAAATTATCAAACTCAAAATCGCGATATTTCCTAGTTTACGTAAATGGATTAACTACTTTTCTTCCCTCCTATACCTAGTAAAGTGATTTGTTTGTATATTACGCCAGTATCATCAAACTCCAGTCGTGGAAGGGGGTAGCAAACGGTGTTTCCGGTTCTTAATCGTTGATCCAAAGGTATAGCCAGGTTAATATTAGAAATGTCAGTCAAAATAAAATGATGTCCCTGTACATTGAGAAATAATTGAAAGTAGGCTATAGGATTATACCTAAAAGAACGAAATAATCTTCAAGCAGACGACAGGGGAACGGAAGATGCCGGTATTTTAAAATCAGAGAAAACAATAAAATAAAGGAATTGAATATATCAGGAAGCTATTTTACACTTCATTTTTTTCTTTTTCAGTTCTCTCTTTCTTTTTTTACTTATCATCAGAGTTTAAAAAAATTCCATTGTTACACACTAGAAGAGGTGCAGTTGCGGAACTCGGCGACAACGCTCATTTTTTGTAGCATATCTGAAGGAATGGAAGGTGGACATCAGAATTCAAAGTATGTGCTCCATTTCTTTGAGCTCTGACTGTCATTTCATCAGTGCCGCACAATAGTCTAGTAGACGGGTCTTTCATTTGGTACATTTCGTGTTGACCGACAAAGTATCGCTGTTTATCCCGTACGCAGTAATTGATCGTGAATGTATTCCAGTAATCGTGAAATGCGACAGAGAGTCGAACGATGGCTGCAGAAGAACGGACTCGCTCTAATCCGTTGTCGTTATATGGTCCATTTGACTCGCGGATATTCGGGTTCAATGCACACGGCACTCTGTTCAAGATAATTACTGATTTTTTCGACATTTTACTCAATAGTTTCAAAGAGATACGAAGAGTATCTTTGACTCAGAGCGGAGGATGTAAAATCGGAAATAGAAACCACACTGAAAAGCAAACATTCACATTTTGTACGGACGATTCGGCATTTTAATTAGAGACTGATTAGCGCAGTATCTTCAAAAACTCTTATTACAAAGAGTCAGAATTTGCAGTGATTTTATATTCGTTCGTTCTTTGTTAGTCGAGCAAATGAGGGAATGTCACGACGAAGTCGGCGCAGGGAATCACATTATTAATGAGAATACATTCATTTCGTAAAGGGATTTAAATCAATGACTCTCACATCCTGCAATTAAATCATGTTTTTGTTCATTTCCATGCTGATTTGTGCAATCTTATGAGATAGCATCCGTATATTTTTCAGTCCCATCGAATAATTTATACACGAGCAGACTGTGGAAGATATATTTTAAACATATACAGGGACATCATTTTATTTTTACTTCAATTTTTATTGTGCCTGAGTTTTTGAATGTACTTCACTCCCACGACTTCTACTAGTAAACTTCCAACCGTCCTCCACACAGAACCAAGTCCGCGTATGCCTTACGGTGATAATAAACAGTATTGAGTTAGTGAGTATAATACGTTCCATAAATATATTCGCGTTTTTCAGTGACAGAAGAGTTTTCAATATTGAATCATACTTTCGTACAGGTACTGCCGTCCGTTTGCCTACGTTGCACCCCGATTTTCCCCACCTACTTCTGCTCGCCCCTCTGTAAAGGCTAATGGCTAAGCTGTTTTAACTCTTTTCTGAAAACATTAATTTATAATAAACATACAATATATATAAAACACAGTTGTATGAGCAACTGTGTTTTATATATATATTGTATGTTTATTATCTAACCCATGAACACTGTTTAATTGAACTTACATGTGTGAGTTAAACATTAATTTATGTTAGGAATTGGCCGTCTACGTAATATTACACAATTGTTTAAAATATCTTAAATAAAAGGACCTCCTTCCTTTCTTCGACCCTGCGACGTAATTACTTGGATGGAAAGTATAGCATGTCTAAGTAATTTTATCTTTTCGGATCGGGCAGAAGTGAAGATTGAATTTACAGTTCATCAGATAATCTTTTAGGGTGCTATTCATAGACATTTCGCAGCACGCGCTACGAGCGTACTAAGCTAGCCTCGGCTATCCACTGGTTACTTGTACAGAATTCAAATCATATCCTATCGCTAACACTGGTTTATGAATACGAAAAACGCTGATCATCCACGAAAGCTCGCTCCACATGAGTTACTAGTACGAAGGACGAAACTGGTAATTGGAATTAGGTACAATAGTCTATAGTGCGATAATATGCACAAAAGAACTTAAGCATGTATCGAAATGAACGGCCACCATTTTCAAAAATGTGTTTAAATATCCATATTATGATTATTTTTCAATTTAACTTCATTCTCTAAATTGTACGCTGTGCTGTGGACAGTAAAATATACACTGCATAATGAATATGTTCGAATGGATAATTCAGTTCGTCAGTAAAAACACTTATTGTTATTGTTACTGTATTTAAATTAAACAAAATATTAATGAAAATGATCAAACTCAAAATCGCGATGTTTTCTAGTTTACGTAAATGGATGAACTACTTTTCTTCCCTCATATACCAAGTAAAGTGATTTGTTTGTATTTTACGCCAGTATCATTGAACTCCAGTCGTGGAAGGGAGTAGCAAAGGTATAGCCAGGTTAATATTAGAAATGTTAGTAAAAATAAAGTGATGACTCTGTACATAGACCTACAGTAGGCCTAAGAGCATTGTATAATAAGAAGCGAAAGTCTTCACAGTGTCTTGCGGCTACGATGCTAGCTGCTGGTTCCGAGGTCAACGGGTTCAAGCCCTGTCTAGCCTCCAAGAGTCCTGAGAGTATAGTATACTATGCTATACTTCATACATGATTATGATATAAGATATATGTGCAGAGACCCGACGTTTAGTATAATATACCTTCATTTGTGCCCTAACTGTATTCTGCAGAATTTTTTCAGCAGTTTTCCTCATATCAGTGGCTTTTTTAAAGTTAGAATTATATTAAACTTTAAAAATAAAACAACAAATGTCACAGGACTCAGGAGGCTAGGACGACGGATTTTAAGCACGATAAAGTCTTTAGCATTGTTTTCTCTGGGAGGGCAGTAAAATTTGGAAGCCGGTGTCGTAGGTTTATGGAAGGTTAAATACCTCTCTCCCTGACAGAGATATCAAGGCTAAATTCGTCGGCCATTTCTCATCTATCTTCTACCACTAATACCACCACAACTACCACTAATGCCAGCGCAACTACCACTAATATCACCACAACTACCACTAATACAACCAAAACTACCACTGATATGACAACTACCACTAATATGACCACAACTACCACTAATATCACCACAACTACCACTAATATCACCACAACTACCACTAACATCACCACAACTACCACTAATACCACAACTACCACTAATATCAGCACAACTACCACTAATATCACCTCAACTACCGCTAATATCACCACAACTACCACTAATGCCAGCGCAACTACCACTAATATCACCGCAACTACCACTAATACCACCACAACTACCACTAATATCACCACAACTACCACTAATACCACCACAACTACCACTAATATCACAACTACCACTAATGCCAGCACAACTACCATTAATATCACCACAACTACCACTAATGCCAGCACAACTACCACTAATATCACCACAACTACCACTAATGCCAGCACAACTACCACTAATATCACCACAACTACCACTAATGCCAGCACAACTACCACTAATATCACCACAACTACCACTAATGCCACCACAACTACCACTAATATCATCACAACTACTACTAATACCACAACTACCACTAATACAATCACAACTACCACTAATACCACAACTACCACTAATATCATCACAACTACTACTAATACCACAACTACCACTAATACAATCACAACTACCACTAATACCACCACAACTACCACTAATAGCATTACAACTGCCGCCGCCGCCACCACCTCCACAACCACTGCTATTATTATTATTATTACTACTACTACCACTACCGTTACTGCTACAGCTGCTGCTACTACTACAACCACCATTACAACTACTATAACCACCACCACCACCACCACCACCACCACTACTACTACTACTACTATTGCTGATGCTTCTGCTCAATCGGTTAGGAAAGAAGATGATACTGTATATTGCTACTGAACGCCTGGCGCTGTAGACAGTACACATGACTCTTCAGTCTTCCGGACTGCCTCAGTGTTCGATTTAACGAATGTTCGAGTAGTTTCGCTCTCTTTGTTGGTGAATGGTTTTTTAGTATAAAAGGCAGATCACAGCGAGCCATCCAGGTATTACAGTACAGTTGGGTATAGTCAATAGCAGAGTGAAACTACAACCATTAGAAGCATGAAAATACGTTTTTGTTAATAACATTCTATCTCCTTCAAAATGATTTCTTAAGGAAATAATATCTGCTATTAAAAAGCGTTATATATGAAGAAGTTCTGTTTTGGATATATACATCTTGAGTTTGATGTATAAATGTTACAATAGAATGTATATACTGTATTTATTTTCTCTTCTCTTTTGTAAGTAACTGTAATTCTATTTTGTATTCGTTTTCATATCGTATTTGACATTATACATTGCCAATATGCTTATTTGATTTGCTATTATCGGTGTTCATTTAACTTATTTGTTCAGTTACGAAATTACAGCATGTTGAAAATAAAAAAAAGATAAATGTATTATTGTCCAGTCAATTATAGGTTTATTTCAAGCTAATAAATATTTTTGAATTAGAAGAAGTAAATTTTCCTCAACTGCTACTCTATTTGTGTACTCAGAAAATATTAGTGTTCGTGTATGATGAAGTGCGCCTGGTGTTTTGCCTAGCCTGTGAAACTAGCTCACTTCAAGGTTAAACATTCGGTAGGATGCTCAACCTTGACGGATATTCTCTGATAGACCGAATATAAAATGGTTCAAAATGCTATTCTGCACCTCTGTAACTACCACCACCACCACCACTACCACCATCGAAGTCCAATTTCTCCAATCCAAACACTTTGTACAAAAGAAATTAAGTTTGGTGCCTTAAAATAAAAAAAATAAATTGTTGAATTTATTAGGAAATACTAACCGAAATTCATGAAAACCTGTTCTGTCAACTTAGTTGCTAGAGAAAGGATTATTCATTATTAGGCAGGATAATAAATTGACAATGTGTGTGTAAATAATGGAAGTCACGTTCCATAAAGTAAATGGAATGAAATGAAATAGACTTTCAAGAGAAGAGTTCCGCCTCTGGAATCAAAACCCAGAATATAAGAAATTGAACTCTCTGGAATTGCATATCGGAAAGTTCGAGAGGCACAAGAAAAGAAGTAAGTTATATCACTTTTACAACGCTTCGTTGCCACGTGTTATGTCTTTTTTATGAAGGAGCCGTCTTGCAATTTTTCCATTTCTCCATTGATATATTCGGAAACTGTGAGTCAATTATTAAGCAGCCGAATAGGAGTGTTCCAACACTGAGGTGCTATACCTATATAGCACATTCCTCCAATAGTGGAATTGTGTTGTCGTGTGTGTGTGAATGCACAAGTAACATCTTCCATACAATCGCTGGTTAAATCTCGAACCCCACGGCTTTGCTATGCTACCAACCCTACTGCAGCGCTGCATCAACGTGAGTAATAATATGTTAAAAACGTGTTGCATGCTAGAAAATGAAAATGCAAAGAATCGTCTTCTATTATTATACTCGTACCTGAAAATATAGGAGGGTTAACATAAGATTTTATGTGTTAGATTGTTCGGTCATAATATCAAGAAAGATCTGAACGTAATATACAACAAAATATTAGCAACCTTAACAGATTAGTACATTATGCAACGAGCCTATAATGGTAGTAATTAAAACTCGAGTATGTTTATGAAACGAGCGCAAGTGAGTTTCATAATTTTCATACGAGCGTCTTAATTACCATTATAGGCAAGTTTCATAAGACTTTTTATGCTCGACCATATTTCTAACTTGAAATTATTCATAAGTATTCATGTTATTCTTATCTGACTGGGGAGCGGAACTGACCATTTCCAATCTCGTAAATTGTGAGATGTGCGCAGACGCGAAAGTATTGATTTTTTCCGAGGAACAAATGTCACTGACCTTCATATAATCTAGAGAGTAAAATGAACATTAATATTGATATAACCTTGAAATTGAGTTAGACATTGAAAAACAAGATGACAAATTGAATTTATTTGAATATTATTTACAATTAACGCTAATTATTATAGTAACAGAACATAACCTTCTGCGACAGTATTGGATTTCCAGCCTCCGTGACGTTTCGCTAGTTGTCTTTCGATTGCATATCTGAGAATAATCGATACTTGCGCTTTCATATTGCTACAATGGTGTTTTCTGATTGGTGGAACACCTGAACTTTAATGAATAGGTGTACTTTAATGAGGTTCCATTAAAGGGCTGCTACCAGGTCGAGCATAAAATAAATAATGAATCTTGTAATTTCAACACGAAGATAAGAAGCAATGTTAAAATGGTAATGACAGCAAAAACCTATTCCAATCTCAGGAACACTTCCAATATAACTGTTTTGTTTACGACTAATCTGACTGAATTTGCCTATGATCGAATCCCATTGTCTTCGATAAAGAAAACTCTTATTTCATCATTCTCGCCGTCATTATTATACTTATTACTAGTGACCGCATTCTGGCCCAAGGTCTTCGGACGTAAGGTTAGTTGTTCATAGACTATACTGACGTGACGTCATATTTGTCGCGTGACTCAGGTACTATCAGGTAACACTTGCATCTTGTTTGTGCTGTAGTTGACGTTATATTCATGATTCAAAACTACATCTCGTCGAAGACTGTTCACATTGCATTAAAGTGATAAAGACCGATACAATTATGACCTTTCCAACAATTATAAATTATTTATTCATTTATTTAATTGATTAATTTTTATTAGCAGAGTTCAGGCTATAAACTCTTCTCTTCCACTCAACCAATATAAAAATATATATATTAAAAATAAATAACAGCAACACATAAAACGATGTAATAATAATAATAATAATAATAATAATAATAATAATAATAACAATGACAATAACAGTAAGAGCAAAATGTAGATGTGTTTGGTTACATGTAATTATAAGAAATAAACAATTACAATCAAGTGTTAAATAAGATAAAAATTGGACAAAGGAATATTTAACATAATGAAGGAGAATTAATATATTAATAGTATAAATAATATTTTTTACAATATTAGCTAAAATTTGAAAGAAGATTATATGCTATATAGGAAAACCACTCTTTTCGGCAATCGGCTTTTGAAAGTAGTAATATCTGACAGTACCATTAAACTATGTACATTAGAATACGCTATTTTTACTATTTTACACTATCATAAGGAAACACTATTTACACTATTACACGCTATTTGTGAAATAAGTAGGCTATAGTATTATGAAATAAAATATCTTGCATTACAATACACGACACTGTACATAATAGTGTAAATAATGTTTCATCAATGTAAGCCTACATTCTTTATGATTGTGTAAGTAGTAAAAATATCGTAGTATAGTGTACTTAATGTAAATAATTTAAATTGTATATATTACTGTAATTGTTAAAGTGGCCCATGTTTTGTTCTGTCCAACTTGACTAAACAAGAGTCGAGTGAGAAGTCAGTCGCTTGCTTGATGCAAGTGCGTCATCCACTTAAAAACTCCAGTAATACTTAATCTTATAGCTCGTGGGACAAAGTACGGTTTCTAGTTATCACCACTATCAAGAGTAGAAATAAATATTTAGCTTATTCCTACTCACTGGTAACTATCATTATTCCTCCTCCACTATATCTTAAGTCCTAACATTGTTATGTACGAGTATTTAACAAACCAGAATTTTATTCTCCGCAGGAAAATGTACAGGTTACATCTCTTCACAAAGAATGGTTCTGTGTCTCCTTGTATTCGTCCCATATTGCTAAGCGGTGGCTTTACATCGTGAAGTCTATACAACCAGAGATTCTCACTACTTGTGTGCGGACATTGCTACTCATTATTTTTTGCTACGATTGTATTAATTCCGTGTAGGGGCGTGAGCATTTATGACTACGATATCGCACCATCTACCCTTAAGTACTAAATACCATAACCTATCATTGATAAATTCGACCTTTTTTAGTGGTGATTTTATTATTTTATGGATAAAGAATCCTGTTCCTAATTGGTGATTATCGTGTCCTTCCCCATAACACAACAAGTAATCTCCTATTTGTGTTATGCAGTTCCCATCTAACCTAACCTCCTGTACTCCCGCAAACTCTATTCTGTATCTAGCTAGTTCTTTTGCTACTAATGTTACCCCCCCCCCTGTTCTATATAGACTTGTAACATTCCAAGTACCAAATCTCATAACCTTATTCCTTTGCTGTGGTCGTTCCAGAGAATCAGTCCCATTCCGGGGCTTAAGGTATACATATAGTGATTATTAAATGAATTAAGAATTTATTACAATTTGAATTGTTGAATATACATTTTTATTCCCTAATATAGCCTATAGTTACGCTAATTAAGATGTTAGAACAATGTAACAGAATATGGTACAGAATTGTGGTGCTAGTGCTTACATTGCAGCACAAAACTGTTAAGTGACATCACTTCACACGTAACAGTGTAGTACGAGTATATTCTCTCTAGTGTGGCTCGAAATTCCACATTTCTACCTCCAAGAGACGAAAGATTGTAACATGTCAAATATACGTAGTTGAAGATGCAAAATCGCACGTGTCAGCAAATAAGTTACGAGTATACCTCAGAAAGTTTCGTTTTCGATATAGGAAGATTGGCAATCTTAGATGTTTGTCAATTCCAGGTAAAGTTACATAATGGTGGAGGTGTTAGACTATATTGTTTTTATAACTTCGTTTGCATTCAAATAGACTTCATCAATATTTCGGTTCACAACTTCTCAGTGAGATTTACTACTTTGTCACTTCATGCGTTCGTAAGGATGTGCGTAATAGGCTATGTTGCAGCTATGAATTGAACATGTTCGTGCTGACTCGACAAGTGAGATGTCGTGAGGTCACGTGACATGAGGCGTAATTAATAGCACATACACGGGATGTGCATTACCTCTCAATGAGGACGGACCTGGCTTCGGATACCTTTCAAGATACGGAGCACAATGGGTCGACAAGTGCAATGCAATTTAATCATGAAGATTCTTGACTATAGGAGCAAGTCATGCGGGATACATTTACAAAGGAAACAATTTTAATATTCAGCTGTAGTTCAAATATCCATAGACAGACTCGAAATCGTCCCTCGTCTTTTATTTATGCTCTGCTATATTTAAAAATTCCGTACCATCTACATATCATTGTAGTCGCGAATGTAGAGCAGGCTAAGAATGTGAAAAGGTCATCATTAGGGCTAGGATTTTGATGAAATTGCATCTTTTTTCTAGTAAGCCAGAAACATAGCTGCTTTAGTATTTATGTGTTATGTGATAAACTGAGTGTTTTAAGACATATTTGTTAGGGCATTTTTTTGCATTTTTTGCCTCTTACAACTCATAAGAGCATCTTTTGTTTTACTCGGACACTTTTTGAGGCATTTTCATTTAAATTTGGCCATAAATCCCCATTATTAATATAAAATAATGTTTATTTCCTTTGATATTTTGTCTACATGTTTTCTCCATTAATACCCATTATTTTTTTACTTGGTTATTTAACGACGCTGTATCAACTACGAGGTTATTTAGCGTCGATGGAATTGGTAAGAGTGATATATTTGGCGATATGAGGCCTAGGATTTGCCATAGATTACCTGACATTTGTCTTACAGTTGGGAAAACCTCGGAAAAAACCCAACCAGATAATCAGCCCAAGCGGGAATCGAACCCGCAACCGAGCGCAACTCCGGATTGGCAGGCAAGCGCCTTAACAGTCCAAGCTACGCCGGTGACTAATACCCATTATTTTGTATAACATTTTAATCGTTTTTCTACACAAATATTGCCATTTTAACGTAGTACACTCCAACCACTCCTTCAATATAAACTCCTTTATACCTGCTAATTTCGGATAAGAGTGGCCTTGTGGTGGACTACATAGAAACTACATCAGGTAAAAAGTGTACCACTTGGAAAAAAATTATGTAAAATTAAATAAACTTAAATGTTGGTACTAGAATTTAATTTAATTACTAGTCTAAATATTAAGTAGTACAAAACCTCTTTTCCTACTTAACCAATTATGTACGAACAATTTTTAGGGCATTTTAAGGGCACTTTTTGAAAGATTTTTAGGTCATAAATGCATGTTTTAGGACATTTTTTCATGATTTATAGGTCATCAAAGTCCTAGCCCTAATCATCATTAACGAGCTTCGACAGCCTTTTAACTACCACTACCACTAACACTACTAGTAATAATAATAATAATAATAATAATAATAATAATAATAATAATAATAATAATTCGAATTGATATTCTTATAGCGGATACATAATGATGTTTAAATGACATGGACCAAGTAATCTACTATTGGTAAATAAAAAACGTGACCAAAAGAGGAGTTTCAGTATTTGTTACATTAGCGACTCGCACTGTGGTGGACCTTGTGGAAATGTTTAACTTTGGGTGAGGAGAAACTATAGTGGGGGAGACAATAGCGACATCTGTGACATAAATGTGTAGCAACACCGTCTTCACCACTTTATGCGAGAAGCTGCAACCTTACACCCACCCCCACAATAAGGTAAGTGTTGCATGAGCTAATGTCCCCAAACCTAGCAACCCTTGTACAAGAGAAGTGGAAGAGAAGACCTCAAGTTCTTAACTCTACCATGTAAAACAGACCTAAAATTTATTATTATTATTATTATTATTATTATATTATTATTATTATTATTATTATTATTATTATTATTATTATTATTGAGAGGGAACAGCAAACCTAATTTTAACTTAAGCAGACTTAATCTAACCTATTAAACTAGACTAACCCTAACGGTTATGCCACGTCCAGGAGGGAGATGGTGTAATGGCGAAAACAATTAGGCGCCACCACGGCTAAGGGGCGTTCAGAACATGTATTTAACTTGCAATATTTACGGAAATAAACACAAGTGGAGGATAAAACAGTGGAACATGATCTCCACGATCATATACTAGGTGACTAATGTCTATCAAATAACCGACAATCGACAGTGCCGTTAACGTCAACATTATTACGGGAGCTTATCTGGAACTACCAAGTTACAAAGACCCGATTTTACTGTCATCTACAGAAATCATTCAGGAATATTTATACAGAAGCCCGAAGGATCTTGCACTTCCTTCAAAAACCTACACCTTACAGCAGTGATCACAACTGATGCCCATAGGAGCAAGCGCGCGCTTTAGAGCCCAGGAGAGCCTGAGCGCTTTACAGCGAAAAGGAAAGAGACAGACGAAAGAGGTAGTATATGCCGCTTGGTCGAGCTATATTCAGGGATGGCCAGTACTGATTCAATGGATAAAGGGAAGATAAATTATTAAAACTGCATCCATGTTAATTTTTAGATTTGTCTGAGAAGTATAAGTGCATTATAAGAATGTAAGTTTTAATTTTAATGTTCATTTTTCACAAGTTTGCTTTTTTATTCGAAATTAATATTTTCTCAACTTTTTTTACAGAAAAGTGAAATTTTGAGATATGTTTGTTTAGTAGCCTTACAGGTACTAAAACAATGTTTTCGTAAATCTAATATATCGTAAATACGTATTACTGAAGATAGTGTATTAAAATGTTTGAAAATATTCGCATGAAAAATGTTTGTAAGGAAATTAATTAACAAAGCAAATACTGTTGCATCACAAACAAAAGATGTGTGCCTATGAGTTGGTAAAACGTCAACTCTATAGCTTCAGCAGATTTGGAGATAATTTATTATTCTGATAACAGAAAGTTGCGCACCAATATCACCTAAAAGCATAATGCGATAAGAGTTTTATTATGTAATATTAGTTACAGTTAAAACATATACCTCGACAACTTTGCTTTATACTATAATATTGTTTTGTTTACTTTTATAAGGCTAAAGATACCATCAATATCAATTTCAACTTATCATGTCATAATCAGTGTCTTTCTTTGGGATAATACTTCTTTATGAATGATGTGTTTAATTCACTTAGTACAGTAGAGTTGTAGTTATTATGGAATTTGTGTGAATAATCCTTCTTTACTCTTTATTATGTTATTAACGTTTAAAACACAACTGCAATATTAGGCTAAGAAATAGGTGTTAGTACTTTTGTTTTACAGACAATATAGAAAATAACAAACAGAAAGAAGCTATATAAAAATAACGACATAAAATTTCACGTTCCGTTTGAAGTTTGTGTACAACTGTTTTCTTAATCCAACAGGCTGCTTATTCCTCCTAGCATACCTAGCGCTTAATGTCCGCGCACGACGTCAAGGTCAGAAAAATGCGCTTGCTTTGACATCACTGCCTTACAGTAAAAATCCCCCAGTCTGTAAATGTGTAAAATGGTGTGCCGCATCCTAAACATATTCGTAGGTAAGGAGTAGGAACACTGGAACTTGCAAATGTGATACAATTATCGATAAAGCGTCTACTGAGATATTATCTCATCTTCATTGCACCGTATTTTAAAATATCCTTAACACTTTCATGGTAACTAAAATTAGTGCAGCAAAGAAAAAAAAAACAGACTGGTAATAGTATATAATTGTTTGTACTTCATTCCAAAGGTGACATATCATCAAGGCTTTTGCAAAAAAATGTTTTGTTCTGTAAGAGCATTTCCTTGGAGTTCATATTCTGGAATATTTACTAAAATTGAATATACTTCTTCCCCTTACCTATCACCAGGCTTCGAGACTTGGGACCCGATACAATAAGTTTACTGTGTATGTACTATAGGTTGTTGACTCGCTGCAGGTAGTGAAGGGTAGAAATGTGTTGAGGTAACAACGTTGCTATTTAGAGTAGAGTACGGTAGTATGGGGAAACACACATATGTACATTCTGGAAGTAAATATACATTACACAATGACAATGTCAAAAGAATATGAAAAACATTTATTCTCCTGTCTTTTATAAGCATTTGTGTCTAATTATACGCAGTGTTAATGGTGGAAATAAACATGTAGCAATTTTAGTTTCTTCATTTATCCTATTGGTCGTCTTTAGGAAATGCAGTTACAGTACCGAATTGCAATGTACTACAAGATACATTTTCAGTGTCTTAAACGTTAATCTTTTTCGGTTATCTGCCAAACACAGTTTGTACTATGAAAAGCTGCGCTCTACGTCGCTTGACGTGATAGGAGCAAAACGAAGAAACCTAATATCATTGCAGTCTCCAAGAGACTGTCCTTTATTCGCGTGTGACTCTATGTCCACTAATTTGCTGTTTATATTACACAATGTTCCATATCCGTTATTTTTACATAAAATTGATTTACACTTCTGTTTTACACGTTCAGTAACCGGTGTACTTGGTGTCTCATTAATTCTCTGTGTCATTTCCTCAATTAATTTGAGGGCTTCCGGCATCTCTTGCTCTGACTTTTCTAACCGTGTAATAGTTTCAGACACAGTTTGAAAATAGGTTTGTATGAAAACCAAATTATTCGTCAGAACCTTCAAATCCAGAGCGTTTTTCTTTCCATATTTGTTGGCATTCATTCTACTGTACCCCTACCCACTGTACGCTTTACCACTATACTCAGTACGCTGTCATGTGGATTTCCCACTGAACTGCTCTATCGGGGCCGAAGTCTCGAAGCCTACTTATCACGAACAGATTGCTTAATTGAATTCAATCAATAAGCATTTATGTAATTTCTTAATAGGTGAATAGGAAAAGATACTTAATGAGAATGGTACCTTATTTATAATGTAATAGCTGCGGAATTAGGGGCCTACCTCTTCATACTACCATGGTTCAAGTCTGGTGTAATTTGTAGTATGAAGCGGGTATGGAGGCATTTTTATCTGCGTAGCTCCATATTCTTTGCCGCCATTTGACGTCACCACCTCGTAATTTAATCGGTCTTCCCAGCGAGTTCTTCACTGCTCGACTATTTGAGCTACAGACAGATAAACACAGATATAGAATAATATAAATAGACGTTGGAATTTTTGTATCTTGACCTCAAGATTGCAGACGTCCTGGATTTTAATGGTGTGTTGTGTCCTGGACAAAGTTATATTTTTTTCCACGATGTCAAAATGTTTGGAAAAATATAATTCTTAGCTCATTTCTGTAAAGTTATTTTTAAAAAATTCTTTGTTCATTTTTTCCAAGACCCTGTCCAACCTATGTTCCACATCGTCGTCAACGCCGTCTGGCGCCTTCTATAGGGTTGTATTGAAATAAAAACGATAAATTTACTATAGTATGTATTAGGTAATTTATTATACCATATTTTTATTCTTTACTCTCTTTCAAAGTCGATTTATTATTTAAAGCAGGCCTGCACAAACAGCGCTCAACGAGTGCGCACTCTCCTTCGGAGCTGGAGAGCGATGTTTACCGCTCGCCGAAACGGAGAGGAAGGTACGTCAGAATGACATAGACATGGTATAGGTAGAGGAGAGGGAAACGACCACTCAGTTATCTAGTGGAGTGCAGTGTGTAGGCCTATTCTCAGTAACTGTTTCACGTTGCTTACCTACTTCTACAGTATAGTATGGAGGAATCTAAAACACGGAACATAACATTTAACATTTAACGATTTACAGGTCGAACTTATTGATCTTCAATGTGACCTAAGAGCTAAAGATCGTTTGAATAATACTACTAGCCTGGTTGATTTTTACAAGACTAAACATTAGCAATAATATCCACGACTACATAGGCTGGCTGTGAAAATGATTGCTATGTTTGGCTCAACATTTATATTTGTGAGCAACTGTTTTCTATAATCAACTTTAATAAATGCAGACATCGAACATCTGTAACTGATGTTTCATTACGATCAGTACTACTGTTCCTTTCAGCTGCCTACAGCATAAAACCTCGTTTTGATGTACTGATAAATAAAAATATAACAAAATGATGTTGTACATTTAAGTAGCTATAGAATTTATATTACTTCTGTAAAATATTTATTTATTAATTAATAATAGTCCAAGATAGTTTTGCAAACACTGAACGGGAATTTATTTTATAAACACTCGTAATAGTACTACCTTTTGTGTACATTTTGTACGAGATCACCCCTTCTTCCAGTCCACCCTTATAACAGCGCGCAGCTAATATCTGCATTCCGCTCATGAGCTGTGAGCCGGCTCGGAGAGCGCAAACCTTGTGCAGGCCTGCTTTAAAGGATTTAAACACTGTATGATGCATTTTCTGTATAAATTAAGCTGTAAAATGAGATTATTTTTTTCACATTTCATCAATAATTCAAAGGAAATTTCATAATCCAGCAAAAATGTAACAAAATTAAAAAGTTCAGGCCTTATATAATTAGTTGAAATATATAAAACTAATAAAATCGGTTGTATCGGGAATTGAATTAATTCAAATGTGTAGTCACATTAAGGTACGCAGTGTCATCACCTGTCCTGGATTCCTGACTAGAGAATCTGGCGAGTCTGCTTGACCTACAGATGCTACTCCGATTCGTCATAGAGATGAGGAAAATGTATCGCGATCCTAGCGAAAAGATGTGAGGTTGGTAACCTCTTCGCGTGATGTCATGGCCCAGGCAAGATTCGCTCCATAAAAGCAGGGAAAGGTAGATTTACCAGAGGCGCGGTTGTGTTTCTCATTTACGTTGTAAATTCTGTAGTTCTTTTATTACTGCAGGTAGTCCCATAGTTTCGTTTTATAGTGCACTTTCTTTGTAAGTACCATGAATACGTAAACCAATCGGTAGCCTATATATGAAAATGTCGCAATAATTTAACATATGCAACATGTCTTTGTTCACTAAAGTCCTGTTAAGTCTAGTCCGTGCTACTTCAACAAAATATCTCTAGTCGTTACTTTTCTTCATGAATGTGTTCTCTGCTTTAGTTGTATGCCGGTAATATTTCCTCATATCATGTACACTCTAATTCACACTACCAAAACTACAGTCACTCCCACTACCCCAGCCGAGAATATATATTCTCATTACCGTCCATGATGAGGTAGACATCAGCACGTTTCCTCATTCACAACCGTACACGTTAGAATATTCTTGGCATGTCTTTAATGCCATGAAAACTTTTGACAATGCGTTACTGGAGTTCGTTAACATTATTAACAGGACTGGAATACACAATACATTTCAAATATTACTAGTTAAAAAAATTCAAGGATTTAAGGTGGGGGGACTTGGGTGGCCATGGTATTGGTAACCCTAAGCCATGGTCGATTCACCTATTGTGAAAGCTTGAGCTTAAGAAATGGAAGTGTTCCATCATGCATGTACTACAACAACTGTCTTTCCCAATGAGGCACATCATCCAAAACACCGCGTAGCTCATGTTGGAAAAATCCAGATACGCACGACTATTAAGTATGTCAGGTAACACATGAAGTTGCAAATGTGCGAGGTGTCAGTCACAGTAATGAAATCATATCTTAGAAACGGTTGATTTCTGGATATATGTTTATTAGAACTTTTTGCCTTGTTTCGTTGCCGTCTAGTCACCCCTTCATTTTGTACCTATACTTTTGAAACATTCTGTATATTCATGATATCTTTAATGTTAACAAATGAGTCTAAAATACAGAGAAACTAAAGCTACTAACATTAGCATTACTAGTACAACAGCACTAATAATAATAATGATAGTAATAGCAGTAGAAAACTTTCAAGGATTGAGTGTAAATGATCACGTACAGGCATGTGCGCAGCAAGTTTACAAGACATGCATGTTCACACGCAGTTCAACCAAATCCAGAAGGTATGAGCCTCCCCTTCTCTATGCAATATCGATCCGAAATCGTACAGCACAAAACTCATAACCAGAGCTAAGAAGTTCGTACCAAAACTGTTAAGTTGTGTGAGCTTGGACTATACGTATATCTAGGCCTACTGAATGAACTGTAGTGACGCAGCTCTCAACGTCAACGAAGAAGCTAAAAAAGAAAAAAAAAAAACATGTACAGTCGAGTGGTAACCAATCTTATCTTTGTGTCAATGATCCATGACCTTAGAATCAGAAACAAAACGTATTCTTTATTGTATACCACGTGAACAACAGCTTTGTGAATGTAATAGTGTATTTCGTATATGACACATCACATTAAACCCATAATTTCTTTCAAGAACACTTTTAATTTTTGCTTTAGTGAATACTGGAACTCCTGTGGATTAGTATATTTATTTGGACAATATTATTCTTCCACATTTCGCGGAGTCGGTCATTTCAACATTTCTAAACTGCAGCAGAGTGATTGCTGCAGGCAATCAGCGTATTCCGAATCTCACCGGACCGGTAGACAACAATGACGTCACGCTGCAGCGAAATAGGAACAAAACTGCTGGAAGGATCGATGGCTGTCATGGCGACTGTATAAGTTGTTCTCTGTGCTACGCTAGCAAAATTTTGCGAAATTTCCGTACTATCATCTCGTTCAAAGAAAAGAGAGCATAAACAATTTATTTCTTCAACCGGTAGTAATAACTGGTCCGTTGACATGTTCGCTCATAAGCCATTAACATATTGTTTTACGTTGTGCTCATTACAAACAACACAGCAGAACTAAAGCAGAACACACCGCCATGACACAACAGTGCACGATGTCATTCGTCTGCTAATTCCCGCCCTATACAAGAACCAATCAGATTCACTGATGGCGGTTGATGGAGACTGCCACCATCTCTGCAAGCTGATGGCACCGGTGCGACACCGGTAGAGCATCAGTGAAGCCATCGGTGAAATTCGGAACACCGTGATGCCATCAGATTGCTCAGTGATGAGATTCGGAATACGCTCAATTGTTGTTTGAAGGGATATTGAAACATACCAACATCATACAAAGCAAAAAATTATGTCTATTATGAGTCAAATTTTGAAGTAGAATGTTCCTCTTGATTGTTGTATCCCCCATTCAAATAAAAGTATCCCATATAAAAATTCGAAGGACAGTATCCTTGAAATAACATTCATTATTTACATTACGTATACACATTAAATAATTTCCACGTAATACGAGATCTCCATTTGCTCATGTATGATAACCAGTAAATCTTGAAATTTTGCATTCAAATTTGTGTGAATGGAAGATTTAAATTCTGCCATGTTAAAAACTGCTCACTAAACTGTACACCTCCTCTACAAACATTAGAACATAATGAAAATGCTTCTTTGCTGTGCATATTGCTGTAATGTAGTTACAACTGTCATGCATCTACAATTGCGGATATACTGTGAATTGTTTATGTGAACAGAGTAAGCTTATAGTATATACAGCAGACAACTAGTACAATAGAGCCTAGATGATATATATGCGTGCCTGCATATAACCTGAAATCTATGTTTTGGTACTAACTTCCTACCTCTACTCATGACTATGTTCAAAGCTATCGTAGGTATGTAAACATATGGAAAGTTAATAATTTCAAGATACAAATTGTTCCAAGGCCAGGTATCGAACCTGGGACCTTTGGCTGAGCGCGCCAATCCGTTACCGACTGAGCTACCCAGGAACTGTACCATATCCGGGCTCAATTACTCCCCTTTTATCCACATACCTCAATTGGGTTGACAGAACGTCAGAGCCAGCATCGAGTGCACACGTTCTATGTCACTTAAATTTGTGATTTTCTGTTAACGAAGAGTAAACGCGTAATATACAAATCTGGCTTTCAGTTATACAGGGGCATCATTTTATTTTTACTTCAATTTTTATTGTACCTGAGTTTTTGAATGTACTTCACTCCCACCCCTTCTACTAATGAAGTTCAACCGTCCTCCACACAGATCCAAGACCTCATATACAGTCATAGTAGCCTTACGGTCATAGTAAACAGTGCGTTCCAAAAATATGTTCGCGTTTTCCAGTGACGAAAGAGCTTTCAATATTGAATCATTTTCGCACAGGTACTGTCGTCCACTTGCCTATGTCGCATCCCGGTTTCCCCCACCAGCTTTTATTCGCCAGCTAGTGGCTGGGCTGTCTTAGCTCTTTTCTGAGAACATTAATTTCTGTTAGGAATTGGACGTTTACGTAATATTATACAACAGCTTAAAATAACTTAAATAAAAGGGCCTCGTTAAGTAATTAACTGTGACGTGATTTCCTCCCTTCCTACGACCCTACGACATAAACCATTTGGACGGACAGTAGATCGCATGTCTGAGTAATTTAATTTTTTCGGATCGGACAGAAGTGAAGATTGAATTTACAGTACGTAAAGTACTCTTTTATAGAGTAGGTACAGAATTATTTCAACATGAGTTACTAGTACGAAGAATGAAACTGGTAATTGGGATTACGTACAATAGTCTATAGTGCGATAATATGCACATTAGAACTGAAGCCTGTATCGAAATGAACGGCCACCGTTTTCAAAAATGTGTTTAAATATCCATATTATGATTATTTTTCAATTTAACTTCATTCTCTATAATGTACGCTAATGTGCTGTAGACAGTATAATATACACTGCATAATGAATACGTTCACATTGACAGCTCAGTTCGTGAGTAAAAACACTCATTGTTAATACTGTACTGTATTTTGTTTAAACAAAAACCTAATGAAAATTATCAAACTCAAAATCGCGATATTTCCTAGTTTTCCTAAATGGATGAACTACGTTTCTTCCCTCCTATACCTAGTAAAGTGATTTGTTTGTATATTACGCCAGTATCATCGAACTATAATCGTGGAAGGGTGTAACAAACGGCGTTGATCCAACGGTATAGCCAGATTAATATTAAAAATGTTAGTGAAAATAAAATGATGTCCCTGTAAAGTTGACTTGAAATTATTCAAGGGAAAAATTGTTCCAGGGCCGAGTATCGAACCCGGGACTGTCAGCTGAGCGCGCCATCTCTCTACCGACTGAGCTACCCAGGAACTATACCAGATTTCGGCTCAATTATTCCACTTACTTCATACACACTATTAGAAAAGTACATTGACAAAGAAGCTAACGTATTACAAGTATGTTCCAATGTAACATGTCTTGCTAGCATTGAAGTAGTGTTCAAGTACAACTAAAAACTAACCGGTCAGCTGATAATTGTCTCAAGGTCACTTGCACGCAGGATGAATGCCGAATGCTGCTTTCCATGTCTCCTGTATTCCCGGCAGTCGCCTCCCACAGCCTGAAGTTGCGAGCGAAGCGGATGATTTCCTTTTTCATAAACCACTTCCTGTCATTCAAACGCGAGCAGGTAAATTGAAACAGATTGCTTTATTTTTTATTTCTAACTTCTCAAAGTATTCCTCACGATATGAAGACACCGTATGATATTAAACACAAATGAATCCACGGTTTAAAAACGCATCGAGTGTTTTTATATCCCGAGAGAGTTTTTTTAGACCTGACGCTAGATACTGTATACATGGCGACACGGTCTCTACCTGAGGCAACACAGAACATCACTCCGACAATCATGCATATGGGGTATTGGAATCAATCATGTGGCTAGTTGTGGTGACTCGTTCGAAATTCACGAGCTCTTTTCATATGTGGATAATTGTTGAGATCAGATAGATAATGGAGTATGTCATGATAGGAATTAAAATGAATGCAGGAACAGTGGCATAGTCTCGGATTTGACCAGTATCAGGCGTATAAATCGAAGTTAAAAGTCTGCATACTTTTTACGATCTTAATTTCTAGACCTTATAGAGGTTTGAATTATTACAAATATTCGCTTGTTTTGAAGCCATTTTTTACTTTTCCTTTTTTGCACTGTTATTTTAATATGTAATTCTCTCACGTCGTGTACCTTAATATATTTCATTATGTTACTTTACCATCTATGTCTTTATGTAAAAAGCTCAATAATATGCAAGCCAGACCTGAAGATGCATATATGTTTTATGTATGTAACCTAATGTAATCTTTTGTAATATGCATTAGGTTTAAAAATAGACAGTTATTGAAGGACCTTTGATATTTATTTTCATCAACTTGTTAACTTGTCGGACCAACATACCTTTCAAATTTTTAAAAATAGTTTTAAGAGTTTTTTTTAATGTGAATTTTGAAACTTTCGTTGAAATAATGCAAAATGTTTTGAATCATACCATATGATCCTTCGACTATGAATCTATAATGGTATGATTTCCGTGAAATAATACTACATATAAAAAACGTCCCTACCTTTGGTGTCAAATCTAAGTATCCCCATGTTTTGTGGTTACTCTGACATGCCATTTTCTTTCATTATATTTCAAAGTTGGCCCTCTCTATGGGCTACTTTGACACCAATTTTTTATACAGGGACATCATTTTATTTTTACTAACATTTTTAATATTAACTTGCCTATACCTCTGGATCAACACCGTTTGTTATCCCCTTCCACGATTATAGTTCGATGATATTGGCGTAATATACAAACAAATCACTTTACTAGGTATAGGAGGGAAGAAAAGTAGTTCATCCATTTACGTAAACTAGGAAATATTGCGCTTTTCAGTTTGATCATTTTCATTAGGTTTTTGTTTAATCAAAATACAGTACGGTATTAACAATGAGTGTTTTTACTCACGAACTGAGCTGTCAATGTGGACGTATTCATTATGCAGTGTATATTATACTGTCTACAGCACATTAGCGTACAATAAAGAGAATGAAGTTAAATTGAAAAATAATCATAATATGGATATTTACACACATTTTTTTAAATGGCAGCCGTTCATTTTGATACAGGCTTCAGTTCTATGTGCATATTATCGCACTATAGACTATTGTACGTAATCCCAATTACCAGTTTCGTTCTTCGTACTAGTAACTCATGTTGAAATAATTCTGTACCTACTCTATAAAAGAGATCTTACGTACTGTAAATTCAATCTTCACTTCTACCCGATCCGAAAAGATAAAATTACTCAGACATGCTATCTACTGTCCGTCCAAGTGGTTATGTCGTAGGGTCGTAGAAAGGGAGGAAATCAGGGGCGTATTTTGCGGGCTACCGGGGCTACCGGCGGTAGCCCAAGGAAATTACAAAAGAAAAAGCTTATAATATAACATAATGTAATAATTTTGTATTATTAGTTTTACCATAGTAATTAAAATTAAAGAAATTGTTAGATATATTTTGTGTAATAATAGGGTCAGCGGTAGCCCAAACCCTTTAATCAGTATACGCCTCTGGAGGAAATCACGTGACAGTTAATTATTTAACGAGGCCCTTTTATTTAAGTTATTTTAAACAATTGTGTGGGTATACTCAGAAAAGAGCTAAGACAGCCCAGCCACTAGCTGGCGAATAAAAGCTGGTGGGGGAAACCGGAATACGACGTAGGCAAATGGACGACAGTACCTGTGCGAAAATGATTCAATATTGAAAGCTCTTTCGTCACTGGAAAACGCGAACATATTTTTGGAACGTACTGTTTACTATGACCGTAAGGCTACTATGACTGTATATGAGGTCTTGGATCTGTGTGGAGGACGGTTGAACTTCATTAGTAGAAGGGGTGGGAGTAAAGTACATTAAAAAACTCAGGTACAATATAAATTGAAGTACAAATAAAATGATATCCCTGTACTTAAAAGAGGAGAAAAGCATTGCTTATTTTTTTTATTTATTTTGACTTACCTGAACTCTATTAACAGTGCAATACAGTGAATGTCACTGAATGTGTGTACAGGAAGAAAAGTTAATGAAGCGAGCATATCACTAGAATTAATAGAAATAGGAATGTAAGAATTGTAAGGCACAGTTAAGAGACAATAGTGTTATAAAAAGTAAACTGAACATATACTGAAAGCCATACAGAGCATCATGGTCGCATTTCATCTTCGCATGTTCCTCATTCGTAATATGGATTTCTTGACTCTCTGTTATATACACTACACACCCACGAATTGCATGTCGCGCGGAGAATTCAATTCTTTCCAATCTTGTGGATAAACCATTTCTGAAAGCAGATGCTTCCATGAAATCTTCCCCAGGAATATTATTTTCCCATTGGGGAACACTTCTACCTTGCTTGTTCACAAATTTGCTCACAACGCTTCGTACATCACTTTTTATCATGGGAAATTCCCGATCTGTAACAGTTCCCATTGTATGAGTAATTAATTTTTCTTCTTCTGATGTCAAAACGGTGGGGTTACCTGTATTTTCTACTTCATAAGTACTGTTCCAACAGCACTATATTAGAAATAAAAAACAAATTTTATACATTTGAAAAGTATAGTGTCAAAATAGCTCCGAAAACTGTCAAAGTAACCCGCAAAGTCAAAGTAGCCACGTTTTATGGTACCTTAAGGTAAATGCACACTTTTACATACAAAAAATTTTGTTTTGTATAATTTTGCTCTGTAAAACTTTTATACAATTGAGAATGGCACCAGAAAGAGAATGAAGTGAAGAGATCCTTGAAATTGTGTCTAAATTGTTTATGAATATTATTTTGTTTGTAATTTTGACATGCAACTTGAAACATGCAGTTTTTAAGATAGAGCCACAGTTTTTCACTGTTTTATAGCTAAAACTATTCTTTAGTGCCTGAGAGAGAGAGAGAAAAACTCATCCGGCCTTAATTAAGGATGACCACGAGGATTCGGAAATGAATAGCAAACAAATACATTTAATTAAATATGAATATTGTTTTAAAAATAAAGTGTAATAATTAAGCACAATTGATTATTAATTATAAAATAAAATCTTAGAAGATAACTATAAAATATATTGATAACAAAAGATTTTATTTAAAATTAGCATATCCTTAATTAAGGCCTTATGAGTGGTATAAATGAAATTGTATAATCTGCAGGGAATCTTTGAGAATTTGCGAGATGATTTTTTGAATTTCAAAAGATGACATTGATAATTGTTTTAAAAAATTATATGTAAATTTTGGTAAAGAACTCCGAGCACCAAAAAATAAACCTCTCACTGACCAATTGAAGAGAGGGATGTTATACTTGGCACTAAGGTAGGGAATACAAGGTTCATAAATGGCCCTCTTTTTCTGATCAACCTGATGGGCTTGGTTTAGATCTCTCTCCATGCGTATAGTTGGATCTATGATAATAGCCTTTTGTTGTTGCCTGTTTATTGCTATTATATCCGCTCTTCTGTGAGAGTCGTCTTCAGAAATACAGTGGACCTCTTCATGAACTTCCCAACCGTTGTTCCGAAGAAGACAGGCGATACCTCCACGGACTCTATGATGCCTGTTGTTACGCAATAACTCTCCTTTCCGACAAAAGCCCAACACGTGGCCAAGAGTTTCTGTCTCGTTGCAGCCTGGTTGACGGCAACGGGTCGTGCTGAAAGCTCTGCCAGAAACGGAGCGCACTGCAGTAAGGTTGCAGGACATTTTGATTGCATTAATATATTCTGAAGACGACAAATTCCTTTTGGTGCTGACCCATGAATTGGCTCTTGGATATTCTTCATAGATGACTACACCTTTCCCCTTATGAGGTAACTGACACCAGGAGTCAAACGATCTCTTTCACAATTCATCACGTAGATGTATTCCAGTTGTTCGAGGTGTTATGTTGGCTTCAGGAATTTTCAGGCGCTTGAGAGAAGTTTTCTTCTCCTCTTCAAGATTCCTGACAAGAAGGAGATGATCATCACTGACTTGTGAGAGTCGTTTACAGAGCTATTTTATATTTTTATTTACATTAATTAAATACTACCATATATGTAACTTACAATAATATTTTATGTTTGCATAAATCATGTAAAAATCTATAGATAATTATTAATTATAATTAATGTTATTTTACTCATTGTCAGGCACTGGGGGACATTTCAAGCTTAAAAATGACACCAATATCTTCTTGGTATCACCGAATTTGACTGAGATATCATGTTTGAAATAATTAAATATTCTAAAATTACTATTTACAGGAAATGAGCCACAAACTTTCAGAGCCTAGAAGACTTCATCATCATACATCATCCCTTAAACAGCTTTATGTCAGTCCAGTTTCAGCTTCTTTCTGCCACTCAAATACCTCTTCCTTGTTTTAACATCAGGTGTTGAATGTTTTTTTTTTTTGCATATTTGTCCCTATTTCCATTGATGCAACAAATCCTGCGATGCTGTTTGTCCAGGGTTTATGCCCATCCTCCTCAGAATTGTAATTTCTACTTTTGAACTCTTATTAAAATGACATACAACATCACTGACACACAAATTCACAGTTTTATGGCTAACAGTAAAAGATTATAAATTACTTCATTATGTAAAAAGTTTTTTTTCAATCTAATGATCATGCCCAGATATCTATGCATCTATTTCGGGACTAGAAATAAGTTTATTTTACAAGCAATGCTGGACGAGGGGATTGACTACTACGAAGATCACTCCAAAAGTAATGCACTCCAAAAGTAAGTGACCGTGGCTGATGACGCAGCATTTTGGAAAATGGGACTTATCTGAAAAACCATAAGGCATAAATCGAAAATGTTTATATCAAATTAAAGGGGAGAAAAATCTCTACTAAAATAGTTATATTTTGAAAATTCTAATTTTTCATCATTTTTTTCGTTTTGTGGGTGTACATAGGCTACCTTAAATATAACTATAAAGTACTTACTTACTTACAAATGGCTTTTAAGGAACCCGAAGGTTCATTGCCGCCCTCACATAAGCCCGCCATCGGTCCCTATCCTGTGCAAGATTAAGCCAGTCTCTACCATCATACCCCACCTCCCTCAAATCCATTTTAATATTATCCTCCCATCTACGTCTCGGCCTCCCTAAAGGTCTTTTTCCCTCCGGTCTCCCAACTAACACTCTATATGCATTTCTGGATTCGCCCATACGTGCTACATGCCCCGCCCATCTCAAACGTCTGGATTTCAAGTTCCTAATTATGTCAGGTGAAGAATACAATGCGTGCAGTTCTGTGTTGTGTAACTTTCTCCATTCTCCTGTAACTTCATCCCGCTTAGCCCCAAATATTTTCCTAAGCACCTTATTCTCAAACACCCTTAACCTATGTTCCTCTCTCAGAGTGAGAGTCCAAGTTTCACAGCCATATAGAAGAACCGGTAATATAACTGTTTTACAAATTCTAACTTTCAGATTTTTGGACAGCAGACTGGATGATAAGAGCTTCTCAACCGAATAATAACACGCATTTCCCATATTTATTCTGCGTTTAATTTCCTCCCGAGTGTCATTTATATTTGTTACTGTTGCTCCAAGATATTTGAATTTTTCCACCTCTTCGAAGGATAAATCTCCAATATTTATATTTCCATTTCGTACAATATTCCCGTCACGAGACATAATCATATAACTATAAAGTACGAGGAACAAAATTGTATGAAAATGCAGTTAAACAAATAAGATTCCTTTGCACTACGACAGTCACAATAGAACTGAAGGCGCGTCTATATAAAGCAGAAAACTCTCATTCTTGCTGAGAAAAGATTCAGAAAACGACGCGCTTGCGTAGATAAAATAGCAATTAACCGGCCAATAGGAAGGAAGGATTAAATTATTACAAATACACATATTGCTTTTGTAGCTCTGAAGTCTAAAAGGAAAGTTTATCCTATAGTAGATCGTTAAAAACACGTGTTGCATGGGGTACAAAATATCACCATTATAATGAAGAAGTCATACAGGGATGTAGCATGCCTCCAATCGTTTTCACTTTCTTATTACACGAAATATAAAGGGGAAGTACTGTGATGCGCGAAACATGTTTCGAGATTTACAGTGAAAAACAAGTTTTCCACATCCCCGATATGGACAAAGTTGTCTGGAACATGGAGTTTGTCTGTAGGCTTATACAGCTATTCCTCCTAAACTTAGACTAACTTATTTACTTACTTAGGCTTTTAAGGAAGCCGGAGGTTCATTTCCGCCCTCACATAAGCCCGCCATCGGTCCCTATCCAGAGCAAGATTAATCTAGTCTCTATCTATTACATGTTTTTTTTTTTCAGTACCAAACTATTCAAAGTTTCTGGAAATGAAGTACATCAAATATAAAAATCTACATAAAAATTAACGGTCTTCATTACAAAACAAGAATAACACTACAACTTCAAATCAATCAGATGAATTTCTTCGTGACTTCTTTATTTAGTACAATAAATTGACAAACTACATGATAGATCTATGGTTTCTATCGAGTACAAATGATTTCCTAACAGAAATGAACAATTATTGCAAAATTAATTATAATTTTCGTTGCGGTTTCGCAATAAATGTTATTGCTTTAAGCACAAAATATTACACAGATCAACTAGTACAATCATTTTTGTAAAAGGATTAGTGGTAACTAGTTCTGAACTTTTCATGTTATCGTGGGTGAATTTTGATAAAAACCATCAGTTTTACAACGATCTGATTGGCACTAATGCTTAATATTAGAAAAGAAAGGAATATACTTATCATGTTATTATAAACAAAGTGTTAATGTCATTAGAACTTTAAGAAGTTTTTAAATATCAATTTTTCTACATAGAAAAATAACCTTACACATGATTATCACATAATAATAGTTATTATAAGTGAATGAGTCGAAAACCTATTTAAAACAAAAAATGTATAAATGGAATAAATTATCTTACTCTTTAGATCGAAAAGAATTCTATTTGTGTGCAATCCAGAAACGAAATATATTTCTTCTTCTTCGTGTTAAAGATAATGATTTTATTTATGTATGCCTTTCGAATAATAGTTAAAGGTCTTGTATTTAGTAACATGAGGTAAATAAATTGTTGCCTAAGTGTAAAACGTAGAATGAGGAAGAACAGTATACCGTATCTTGTCTTAGTCATGCGTACAGTACATAGAAGATGCTTTACGAGAGCGTAAGTGTAAGTTAATTGCCTACAGGTTTGAAGGAAGTGAATAAAGTAAGTTTCAATATTATGGCAATTTGTGATAATCTGATTATAGTTAAGAAAAATTACTTCCAGAAAAGAATGATCTCTTTGAAATAACATACCTCCTGGTTACAATTTTAAAGTTTCTACCACAAAATAAGAACAATTTTTGAGGGAAATACATTCGCAACAAATTTTCTTCAATAATTTAAATCTACAGAAGGAAACGATGGATTCTATCTTGGATGTGAGGTTAAGTTACAATTAAATGGGCCAAATATGTAAGATGATTAATAAGCATCAAAAGAGGAATGGAACACATTAAATAACGCTGTAAAAAGCAAGAAACAGTGCTCTGACAGCTGAAATGAGGAAGGTGGCACATGCCTTCTCGTTATTTGTTATACGTCTTATTTGCTTCGCAAAGATTTATTTTCTTAATCATATTGAGAATGTTATGAGGCCTACAGTTTATTTACTTGTAATATAAAACACGGACTTAAGTGAGACTATTTAATAGCCAAATAAAATTCTCGAGGCTTGTTGTGTGGATTACACAGAAAGACTTTCCATATAATCTCAAAATTAAACATATGACTTCGTTCATGATTGATCGGTATACAAAATTAAACTACAAAAGAAATGATATCCGTTTACATTTAGACATTTTTTAAATTAATGACAAAAGTAAAAATTACAAAAATAATTTGAAATTATACTTTGAAAGAATGGACAGCACAGACTTTCACTGTAGCTTTGGCACTACCATACAATTGGCATGAGGAACATTGGAAGCCCAGCAAAACGTTGGAGAGAAAAAAATGTATTTGTTACAGGCAGAAGATGACTAATATGGGAATAATGATGAGGATAATGATGATGTGGTGATCATGATGATGAAGTAGGTATATGTAAGTAATGTTTCACAAATTTACATTAAATAAGTATGATGTATGTTGTAACAACTTTCAATATTGTTCTATTTACGAAAAGAGGTACTTAAAAAGTGTAAATCCTTCCTTCAAATCTGACATTTTTGCAGTGGTTCACCCATGCACAAAAAATATATTTGTAAAAGATGATAAATTCATGGATAATTGGCTCACTGTTTCCTGTTCTCCCTTATTTATGACATTTCCACGTGATGCCACATAAAAATGATATACATGAGAAGCCATTCAGTTTAATTATAGTGTGTTCTTTATGGAATACTGGTTACACTGACACGCCCTGTTATGTTTTAATTCACGTTTCCGCGTATCAATTGCATTACATTAATACAAAGGAAAATAAGTAGATTAGAACTAAACGTAATATTTTAATGCCCAATTCTCGTATAACTGTACTGAATTCCGTGTGTCTAACAAGGAGCCATTGTCAGACCGATGTCACAGATCGAACAGGCTCCCAATCATCATCATAGACGATCTTGTGGAGCAACGCAGCATCTGCTTGCTCATGACGTTAGGCCCATAGACCTGGCACAGCTGACGATCAATTTCAATCGGCGCTATGCCCTGTGCATTCAAAAACTTTATCACTGACCACACTTCACGCGGCGGGAGCTGGAATAGGAACGTTCATCATCAACCAATGCAACGAAACTACTGAGAGCACTCGGGAAGTTCCGCTAGCGCATGCGGCATGCCAGGACATTACTCTACCACGTACATCCAGTCGCTTCGCACAACATATGGTTTGCTAGCTGTGGGACGAGCGGGAAAGTTATTTTATGGACGCGCTTCGTATGTAAGTAAGTAAGTAAGTAAGTATGTATGTATGTATGTATGTATGTATGTATGTATGTATGTATGTATGTATGTATGTATGTATGTATGTATGCGTGTATGCATGTACTGTATGTAGGGCTTTGAGTTTATTTGAGTCTCTACGGACTTCAAATTAAATGGAAATATGGCCGAGGAACCCGGTTTCAGCACGAATTCGGGACTCCACCAAAAACAATACAGATCAACATACAGAGCCATGGTTTCCAAGAAAAGTTAAAGCTACGAACCTTAGCTATTGCGTACACAGTGATAGTCATAAATACGGGTATTAACATTTAAAAAAGTTGGGATTTGAATTTGTATATCTAGATATGAATTGCACTCTATATAGATCTACTTAGGCCTACTATTGTCAATACTATACGACGAAGCAATACTTCAATAACGCTTTATATAATAATATGTTTAGGCCTATCGTTCAATATCTGTCAATAAAATTGGAACGAAGGCGTGAGACTGAAAATCACTTCCGCACACTTTAATTAAAGCTTAGAGCCCCTCGGGTGAGACTTAATTTTAAAGGAACGATGTAAACGGTACTGCTTTCGTAATAGGCGGTGGGGGAAGCTACATTGCATCTCGTTCACAGTCCACTTATAGTGAGCTACGTACATAAAATAATAGATTTTTATTATTTCTTTGTGTTGGTACCGTGTCTCGTTTGGTATCAATACGGCAACAATATGAAGGTACTTTGGAGAAATTCACGGAGATCTACGGCCTTCCATAAAAAGCAGATGTCTGTCCATGTCTCATCGTGTCTTTTGCCGTGTTGATCACATGCTCAGGAATGTTCACTGAGTTTAAGTGCCTACCTTTGAAGCAACATTTTTACAATGTTTAGGACGAAATAAGCCCATTATTTGTGTAATATTGTAATTTAAACGATTATGGAACCCCTATAGCATCTGTAGATTAAAGTATGTGTAATTATGATTATACTCCTCACTCTTCTGCGTTTATTCTTGACAACAATTAGCCCTACGATTTTGGTCTTGAGTCAATCCAAAATATTCTAAAGTTGTCTTATAATCATAAAATGTTTTAAATAAATGTTTTATCATTAGTATATTTATTTTTTTCTATAACGATTAGGAACATTTTTCCATCGCCAGCATTCCTCTGTTCCATTCCTCCCTTCTTTCCGACACAGTCTTAGCTTCAAAACGTTATTAGAATTCCCTCTCCTTCTACGGTCTTCAAGTTCCGGTAGGCCTATTCATTGCCAGAATACTTTCTTGTAGCTTTCTCTCTTGATTGCGCTTACGTGCTAGTATCAGTACTTCTGTATTCTTTTAACATTTTGTAATTTCTTAAAAGTAATTATGATTTTCTTTAATAATCAATTTTTGCTTATTAGTAATTCAGAAATGTTTCCTTTATACCAAATACAGAAGAAAAAAAATGTGAAGGTGCAAAATAATACATTTTGAGAGTTTTATAGGAAACATTTCTTAGACATGGCGTTTGTCTGTCTGTGTACAGCCATTTCTCCGAACTTATTGGACAGATTTTGTTCACGTTCAGAACCTAGTGATATTATTTTTCTAGAAATGATGTGCATTACCGAAATGAATCAAGCGACCTTTTACAGCAGGTAGAATGAACTAGCAATTGAAACTCGCCAAGAGAAATCAAATTTTAGATACATACCTTTTCTACTTTTGGTTACCATTACATTCTACATAATTATGACAGATCCAGACACACAAGATTAAACAAGTACGTGGTGGTATTCCTCTTTCTTAAAAGATTGGCGGTTTCTAGCTCTAACTCCCTATTTATTTTAAAGTACACGAATTTATCGAAAGCAAGTAGCTTTCCAACGTCCACATTGCTGGTTATTTTAAAACACAGAAATATGATGAGAAGCTCATTATAAACCACTGTTAACTCTTAATATTAATTATAGTCTTTTAAGTAACTATTTTCGTAAATATAAGACTAATACTAGAGATGATTATACGAATAACTTTTATGTGAATTTGTGTAGAATGTACGCAAATGAAATCAGACAAGTTTATTTCTCCTGCGTTATCTAATCGTGTAGGTATAAAAATATATTTGTGTCGACCAGAAAACGAAAGTTAGCTTTCTTATTTGAATGGGTTGTAACTGATTTCATGTAGCCTATTTGATATCTTTTCATAATCAGTTTAAGAGGATAAACTGTATGCGGTAATATCACTGGAAACACAGAAGAAGCTGAAATTTTGAAACGCATAAAACACAAATTGAGGAACTGTGTCTTCGTGACACAGATGTGTTGGTTTTATTTATTTATCTTTTTAATTACAGCTAGTCTACGAATCACAAAGACTAATCAAATCATTATGATGTTGCGAAAGATGTATTTCGAGATTTTGATGAAAATATTCACTTTCAATATTCCTGATAACGAAAAATAAGTTTCAGTATGCCTTATGTCTGTTCACAGAAATTTATCCTGACATATTCTAGGATTTTCTTCACTATTTACAAGATAATTTAACCATTCCTGCTAAGTATTAAAGGCTGAAAACATTATTTCTTTTTAATATATTGCAACCCACATCCCATATATTATAATAAACTTTCCAAGTAGGCCTAAGTTATGTATAAACGTGGACTCTCCTTGTGTATAGAAATGGACTGTTCACATTGCTATGTTTATCGGATATGACGTAGGCATTTCCGTTCCACAAAATCGGTTATCTACCGACGCTGTATTAGTATTAAGTTATCTAGTCTTGATAGAATTTCTGATAGTGAAATGAGTTAAAGAATTCGCCATAAGATTACATAACTTTTGCCTTGCAATTGGGGAAACAATCGGAAAGACAACCTAGAAGCCAGGATACAAACTCACGCCCAAGCTCAGTCTCGGTATATGCTTCGAGCTATGCCGGTGGCGAAAGTCAATTGCAGAAAGTGATCATACGAGAAAAACGGAAGGAAGAAGTCTGATGGGAGAAATTGTTAAGGCTAAGGCAGTGATGTCAACGAGAGCGCAAGCGTGCATCATCCCCGTATGCGCTGTGGAGAGCACGTACAAGTCACTGATGAACTCAAGGGTTGTACATTACACATTGAGGAAGAAGTCGTTCAGCAAGTTTTAGGCTGACTGGACTCCTGACTTTTTATGAGTGAAAGAGACGAAAATGTTCTTTGTTTGATACATGGAAAACATTTAGTTACGAAGAGGAGCAATGTGAAACGCCTGAAATTATGGTACATAATGTATTTTAATGACATTAAATAGTAATAAATATATGTTTAGATGTACTGTAGAGGTTCTTCCTCGCTGCATTGCATTTAAGTTTACAGAATAAAGTACAAAAAGTATGGATGCTAATAGCGTAGACTTGTTATGAATTCTGTCTAAGAATTGTGAACATATGTCGTCTATAGATTTTCAGTTTGACAATGGTCCTTACCATTGTGATGTCCTTTGGTTAAGCCGAGAAAAGTTCTCTCCAGGTTTTTTGAAATGCGTGAACAGAGTCAAGTTGGAAGTTCGCTTTGCCTGGGAATATATGCAGGGTACGAATATTTGCGGCGCAACTTATTTCTATATTCGGCAGTATGCAAGTATGTGAGCAATTTTCCTCACTTGTGAACCTCACAAAACCAAGACTAATACCAAGATTATCTAAGATATTATGCGTGCTATGCTACGTCATGCTGCAGGAAACATAATTTCGCCGGACATAAGAAGGTTGGCGTCGGGTAAAACAAGAAGAAACACTTCTGTATTAGAGAAGACGTAAGGGAATTTAAATTTGTTTCTAGAAATGTGCTGTTCATATAATAAGTACATTATTAAGGTATGTATTAACGTTTGAAATGGCGTTTTTATGACTAAAATTTTCTTTGTAATAATGTCAGCTGCAAAATTCTAGTACAGAGCATTGTACGCATAAACAGCAATAACTCAGTGAAAGAGATTTCAAAATTGAGTAATTTTTTAGAAAATTTATGGTATTTTGAAGAAATAGAATAATTTTTAATTAATTATTTTTTTAAGGAATCAAAAAGTGAAATTGAAGTTTCAGATATATGGTTATGTTAGTCTACTTTCATATGTTGTCTGATAAATATCTTAAAAAGGTTGGTTAAAAAATGTAGATTTTCCTCCAAAACGTTAATACATACCTTAAGTGTGTAACAGTTACATAGCATTTAATTAGATAGGCGTCATTACTAAAACCTCTAAGATAAAAAATAAACTATGTTTAATATTTGTTGCAATCCTATTATTTCATTTTTCCATATGCACAATGTCCTGTACTTTCTTTCACTTTTGTATTGGTAAGTTTAAAACAGGAAAACAGTGTTTTTACACTAGTTGAATTATTAGATAATTACATAAAAATTAATCATATTCTAGCTATTATCTGAAAATGTATAAGTTAAGAAGAAGCTATGCTTATTATTTATTGTAGCCTACTAGTTTATAATTATTTGCATTTATTAGAGAGGTACACTCTACAAAACACGTTCTGATTTCTTGTTGTCTTGTATGAATGTAACACGTTATCTATTATTTAAAAACAGTTTAATTCATCTTGCAGTGACAGGCCAATAGACTTCACTTTGCTCACCCCTTCTTATTCTCTGTTGTTGCCTGCATTGCAACCAGTGAGCGCTTGATCGCACGCAGAACTGTCCACGTGCTCTTGACCTTGACATCGCTGGGCTACGGAATACAGAAATATGACAGACGACCTATTCAAGATAGGAAATTATGTCAAAGTGTAATCAAAGGCAGCCGCTCATGGTTGAAAAGTCTGGGAAGTAATAATCATGATTGTGATCATACGTAATCGCAATTATATTTTCGAAAGTTTTGTGAACATATATATATATATATATATATATATATATATATATATACACGCTATTTTAGTTTCATCCTCCAAGCTTTTATAGAAATACATGCAAGACATAGTGTTTTAAACCGTTCTGTACTAAATTTTTTCTATATCTCCATTTATAATGATGCATTCGTCACGAATTTCTTCAATATCTCATTCTTGTACAGAAAGATTTCATCTTGGGTTCCAAATTAATAAATACTTATATTTATTAACTTACTGCACTTTGGCCATACATTCTAAATTACCGATCTCAACGTCACTTAGATCAAGATTGTGAATTATGATGACTATTACACTCTTACTACGTAATACTACTTTTGACCAATAAAACGGTACGAAAGGACGTATTTCAACCAATCATGGCTGCTTATCGCACAATTTTATCGCGTCCCTAGCATTTGTTTAATTTTATCGCGTCCCTAGCATTTGTTTAATTTTATCGCGTCCCTAGCATTTGTTTCTTTGTTTGCCAACATTTGAAACTGCGCTGGTCTGGACGTCAAAAATATATATAAAATTACAAAGCACTACAGTCGATGCACAGCAGTTTCAAATATGACTCGCATTGGCATTCAAGAACAAGAATTAATAAAAAAATCACTGATCATACCTATGCATCTTCTGAAATCCGATTTACAAATAAATGAAGAGCACCATTCGGAAATCCTGAATACGTTGAATAACCAAGTAGGCCTAAATCAACGAGTTCCACTTCTATTATGCACACGTCCAATATAACATCAATTGAACCACCAACCACATTCAAATTTGAAAATTGTACATTCAATAATTATTCCTTTTAAAATTATTCATTCGGAAATTCTGAATAAGTTGAATACACCATGTAGGCCTAAATCAACGAGTTCCACTTCTATTACGCACACGTCCAATATAACATCAATTGAACCACCAACCACATTCAAATTTGAAAATTGTACATTCAATAATTATTCCTTTTAAAATTATTCATGTTTGTTTTTTATGTCATCGTCGTTAATTAAAACTTTTCTAACACTTGTGTATATTAGTTAGGTTATGTTATAGCTTCTGCTCTGAGAGGATAAAAAGAACTTCTGCTATATGATATTATGGATAGTCACGTATCAGAGATTGTTTAATATTAAGATTTATTGAATAGTAATCATTACAGTGTCTGTATAAAGACACTACTGCCATCTAGCATGCATCTAGCGTAATATTTGTAATGTTGAGATGGTACAATAATATATTTGAAGACAGTTGTATTTTCGTAAGTCAATTAATATTTTATTGTATTGGAGTACTTTGTTACTTCTAATCTTTATATACTTTCTTCTAATCGTGTAATAGTCAATTAAATCCCACTCGAGTTTTGATTTTCTCTAGATAAATCAAAACGTCTAGTGAGATTACTGTTGATAAAAGTATAAGTAAAATACATTAAAATCTTTCGAAAAACGTTATTTTTTATGTATGATGGTGATTGTTATGCAGAGAAGTAAATTACGATCGACGTGGAAATAAACAGTGAGTTAACTTGCAAGAAAATCGAATATAAAACAGAAATTCATGTGTTAATAGTCGAATCAATTTCCCTTAAACATGTACAGGGACATCATTTTATTTTACTTCAATTTTTATTGTACCTGAGTTTTTGAATGTACTTCACTCCCACCCCTTCTGCTAATGAAGTTCAACCGTCCTCCACACAGATCCAAGACCGCATATACAGTCATAGTAAGCAGTACGTTCCGAATACAGTATATGTTCGCGTTTTCCAGTGACGAAAAAGCTTTCAATACTGCACCATTTTCCATTTGCCTACGTCGCATCCCGGTTTCCCCCACCTGCTTCTATTCGCCTCTCTGTAAATGCTAGTGGCTGGGCTGTCTTAGCTCTTTTCTGTGAACATTAATTTCTGTTAGGAATTGGACGTTTACGTAATATTATACCCATACAATTGTTTAAAATAACTTAAATGAAAGGACCTCGTTAAATATTTAACTGTCATGTGATTTCCTCCCTTTCTACGACGCTGCGACGTAACCACTTGGACGGACAGTAGATAGCATGTCTGAGTAATTTTATCTTTTCGGATCGGGCAGAAGTGAAGATTGAATTTACAGTGCGTGAGGTAGGCCTACTTTTTTATAGAGTATGTACAGAATTATTTCAACATGAGTTACTGATACGAAGTACGAACCTGGTAATTGGAATTACATACAATATTCTATAGTGCGATAATATGCACAAAAGAACTGAAGCCTGTATCGAAATGAACGGCTACCATTTTCAAAAATGTGTTTAAATATCCATATTATGATTATTTTTCAATTTAACTTCATTCTCTATAGTGTACGCTAATGTGTTGTAGACAGTATAATATACACTGCATAATGAATACGTCCGCATGGAAAGCTCAGTTCGTGAATAAAAACACTTATTGTTAATACTGTACTGTATTTTGATTAAACAAAAACCTAACGAAAATTATCAAACTCAAAATTGCCATATTTCCTTGTTTATGTAAATGGATGAACTACTTTTCTTCCCTCCTATACCTAGTGAAGTGATTTGTTTGTATATTATGCCAGTATCATCGATCTCCAGTCGTGGAAGGGGGTAGCAAACGGTGTTTCCTGTTCTTAATCGTTGATCCAAAGGTATAGCCAGGTTAATATCTAGTAATAAGTATCTATACGCCTAAATGTTGTGTATTACAGGGCTGCATGTTAACTGGAAACGGGTGTACTCCTGGTTGGTAAACATCAACATTCGAGCCAAACGGGCTCGTAACTTGTCACGTCAGCAGAGTTCTCTATTGTCGATTGTGACCGATCTTTTTTCGATTCATAATTTTATACAATGTTTTACTGTGGTACAAGAATGTCAGTATCAGATTTTCTCCGCGGTGTTCAGAAAAATTATAAACATAAAGCAATTCTTCGTAGATAGCAAATCGCACTTGAGATTAACGATGGTCGCCATGGGCACTGAGCACTAATTGTAACCGGCTGCCAAGTAAGTGGAATGTTGATTGATATTAACCTACTACGTATTCAGATAACGTGACACTATGTTGATTGATCCGTCAAGGATCCAAATTAATGTTATATAACTGTGATCGGATAGATTACAGGTAAACCCTATATAATGGCATAATTGACTTATTAAGGAGCATTATTACAGGGATAAATTTATAAATTGAGTTAGCGAGTATAGTGCCTGTCTGTGCACCACTGAGGTGTATACAAAGCAGAGAGGTGGAGAGTCTGTGCTTTCCAGATCTCGGAACAAGAAAGAAGCGATATCATTACGTTCAACATCACGACACTCAATTTTATAGCGGGTATATGGATCCTGGAGCCGTTCCATAAGATATGGCGAGACGAAAAATCCTGTCTTCACACAAAATGAAACTTAGAATTCTTATCTTTCTATTAATTCATAATATTAATGTGCCGATAAAGTAAAACCAGATTCTCTAAGTCAAATATAACAGAACAAAAACGGGTGTAATTTAAAGACAGTAAATGTAACATACTGGAACAATTCCACATTAAAACACTAAGTTTCCGAAGAACCTTTCACTATTTTACGTAGATATTCTAGATCAGCGGTCATCAGAACACTGAACTCTCGGGCTAGCGTCTCTTACGCACAGATCTCTTACAGCACCAGCGTGCATTCGTGGCTGCTGGCAGGTATATTTCCTCCTGCACGAGGGTGCATGTCGCCATGCGAGTGCTGACGACCACTGCTCTAGATCAGTTTTTCTCAAACTATGGTCCACGGACCACCTCTGGTCCTCGAGGTCTGCCCTTGTGGTCCTTCAAAAAAGACAGAAGAAAAAATAAAATTCAAATGAATTGCATACCACACTATAGCTGAAAATTTCAGAGTTTGTAAATGACACATGGCAATCGCCTTTCACTTTTTCTCCCAGTACTAACATTTTATGAAATTTATTTACCCTATCCGTCTATCAACTTCGCACTCTACTCTCAGCAATAAAAGAAGGATTTAAACCACTATGAACGTGGTGTTTCTCACTATCTTTTCCCTCCACATCTGGCGCCGTGCCTGTAACCCAGCTAGGGACCATCCGAATTCATAATGGGATCAAAGTATCGAACCTTTTCATGTATTTATGATTTCTTAATAGTTTTGCCGACACCCAGTCTGCACATTGAAATGGTCACGTACTGTACGTCGTACACCAATAAAAGAACATGCAAAATTGCATCTTTACATGTTGAAAATCAGGCATGTTTCTGTATTATTATTATTTTATTTGTTTTTCCAGATGACGATATAAGAAATTTTCTTCTATTAACATGAACTTAATCAGTTAACATTAATTGAATTAAATTAATTTTAATTAATTATTCCTACATTAAAATATAAGTATACTGGTATTAAAATATGCTATATAAATAATAAATTTGCTTTCGAAGGGAACAAGAGTAAAGGCTGGTTCACAATAAACCGGGAGCAGAAACGACAAAGAGAACGAAAACGGAAATATTGTTAAAATAAATGTATTTAAATGTGAGCATTCACAATTAACTATTGTGAATGTTCACATTTAAATACATTTATTTTAACATTATTTACGTTCTCCTTCTCGTTGTCGTTTCCGTTCTCGGTTTATTGTGAACCAGCCTTAAGGTGGTCCGCGGAGCTGTTCTGACTTGAAAAAGTGGTCCCCACTTAAGAAAAGTTTGAGAAACGCTGCTCTAGATCATTAAATACTTACTTACGGATTTACCTCTGCGGTGGCTGAATGGTCAGGCCTTCAGACTATCACGCAGGCGGCCCGGGTTCGATTCCCGGACAGGTCTGGAATTTTTCATTGAAGAAATCCATAGTGACAATTGTGGCGGACAAGGTCGCAGTTGGAGTTATTCCCCAAATTAGGCATTTACATCATTCCGTCACCATTTTTCCATTTCGTTATCATTCCGTAGCGTTCCCTGAACGCCGGCCGGCGACGCATTGCCTGCTCGAAACCTGGACCAGAGAACCTTAGTGTGGTCGACCGGTGTGGGTTTGGGAAAGCGTCACCAGAGGGCTAGCGCAATAGATCTGATCCAGGTCGCAGTACTGGGCCATAGTGCCCCTCTCCGTTAAATTCAATACTTATAGATTTTAGAGAACCCGGCGGTTCATTGTCGCCCTCACGTAACGTATGGTATTTTTTAAAACTTTTTTCCTATTTGGTGTAAAATATTAATTTTTTGTGTGTAGAGAGCTCATAGCTGTAGCAATTCAACCAAATATAAATATTTTGAAAAAAAAAATTATTTGGGGGCCCAAATTTAAAAAAAAAATATACGCAATGCAGAATTGTACTAAAACCGATATATCTAAACCGTCTTTAAAGATAGATTCAAACAGTTTTTTGCAATGTATTTGAAAAAGCATGTTCTACAAACTTTCTGTAACAGAATTTTGATATTAGTCCCTACGTTTCTAAAATAAACAATTAAAATTTAATAACACTTTCATGATTTCCTTTCTTGCAAACGAACGGACGTATTTTTAAAATGAAATCAATTAACAAAATTTTGTTACAGAGAGAAGTTTTCTAATAGTCTAAAGAATGTGTGTTCTAAATTTCATGCATGTATCTTTAATAGTTCAGAAATTATATCCATTCCTGTCTGGCAATGTAGCAAAAAAAAAAAAAATGAAGTTACTGGAAACCGATAAAAGGGGGCGTGTGATTTAAAAATCCATAACGCAGGAAGTTTAAAAATGGCGACTCAACATCCGATAAGGGCACAAATACCCACAAAATGTTGTGCTATGCATTCCACACATATCACAGAGTATTTTAAAGTTTTTTTTTTAATTTACTCATTTTTTCACCAAAAAATACCATCCTCTCCTCTTAATATTATGTGACTCAGCACTAGATTAACAAGCGATGGGACTCACAAATGTTGGGGTCGCAACGATATTGTTCCTCCACTATGAGAACACAATCACAAACAAAACAGGATCATCACGTAGTTGGGATGGACAGGTTTCTATCGGAAGACCGTAATTTCCCACAGCATATGAATTGTACCTTAACCGTGTGTACAAAACAGCAATAAATTCAACACATACAGACTAGCTACGTTTGATAATTCTGTTGATATTTATCGAGGTCATTCTAACTCATGCAATACGGAGCTATTTGTGACAGTGGAGTGATAGAAAAATCACCGAAGCCTTGTGGAGGACACATTTTTTAGATATGAATGATTGGAAGCAAACATACACGAGCAGAATGGGACCATTAAAATCTAGTAGGCAATTAAAGACAGCAGACAATTCAATGAGGACATAGCGACAAGGTTGCCTGAATTCTGTTTCAAAAGCGGCTCCATTCAATTTCCTGACATCGTAGATAAGCACAAAAAAGGGGAGGGGTGCTCATAAAAAGATACAGGTTCCTTTTACGTCTGTAGTCTGCTTTGTTATAGTATGTTTTCTTTCGGCTAAAAATCCATTCCGTTTTTTTAACCCAACGCCCATTGTAATTCTGAGAGATGAATGCGTCGATGAAACTAAATGGCGCATGGCAGAAAGGTCCGGTTTTAGAGAACGATATACTTTGTGTTTTTATTCACTTGTCTTCTACTTTACAAAGTTATTCCAAATTATCATCAATAGAAATAATTTGACACATTTTTATGCTCAAGTTGCCATGAACTGAGTACTTAGTTTTCTGGTCTATTAAGCAATTTTAGTGGAATGATGCAATAATTTAATTAGATAAGGCGTTACAAGAGAGGGGAAAGAACAGAAAACCAGTACAGTAGGTACACAATTATCGTGTCTAGAGAGCGATCACCATTCTCTTTGTTATGCATTTTATTCGTTTCCAAATTCTGACATCAGCACAGTAAGGACGCCCAATGTCACGGTTGTTTATTAGCACAGGTTGTAAACTATTAAGGTCCCAAACTTTTTTAAGTCGTTATTTAACGACATTGCATCAACTCCGTATTTATTTGACGTCGATAGAATTGGTGATATCGCAATGGTACTCAGGCGAAGTAAGTTCGAGAATTCGTCATGGAGTAACTTCACATTCGCCTTAGACCTGGGGAAATCCTCGAAAAGAAAGCAATCAGGTAATTAATCTAAGTGGGACTAGAACCCACTCTCGACTGCAGCCTCGGAATACGAAAATCACTCGCAAACCTCCAAACTACGCCGATGGCCTCTACGAAATTTACGTGTATTCAAGTTGTGTAGAAGAATCTACTGAAAAAACCATCAGAGCATGGCCATTTTCGTACCTAGCTACATTTTAGTAGACAACCAAACAAAATATAAATAATTTCGAGGGAAAAATTGTTCCGGGGCCGGGTATCGAACCCGGGACCTTGGGTTTAACGTACCAACTGAGCTACCCGGGAACTCACTTTGAGGTCTGTGGATATAGAGGGAAAAATTGGATCGTTGTCTGGTAGAGTTCCCGGGTAGCTCAGTTGGTAGAGCGTTGGTACGTTAAACCAAAGGTCCCGGGTTCGATACCCGGCCCCGGAATAATTTTTTCCTCGAAATTATTCAAATCAACTTTACAGGGAGTTATACCTGAAAGCTTGATTTGCATAATATACGTCACTGTTCGTTAACAGAAAACCACAATTTAAGCCACACAGAGCTAGTGTGAACTCAATGTTGGTAACTTGACGGTTGTCAGCCCACTTTGAGGTCTGTGGATATAGAGGGAAAAATTGGATCGGTGTCTGGTAGAGTTCCCGTGTAGCTTAGTCTTGGAAGGTGAACTTAATACTGAACAATTTCTGAAATATTTTTGTTACAACTCTTCAAGGCATGGGAGTGAACATGGATGAAATATAGTTCCAGAACGATTATCCAAGATCCTACACAAAAAATACAGTGTTCGATTTCCTAGGGAGCGCTTCCATGAGAACGTAATCTCTAATCGCTAACTGGAATGAATTCATGTACATGGGTGGATTTGGCCCTCATATCCAACGTAATTATACAACTGTGATTTTAATTTATGGATGTTTCTGAAGTATCATGCATACTTGAATAACCCTCGCACAATGAGGGATTTGAAAAAAACAACCTTTAAATTGGTGTGGAGAGGATTCCTAACGCCTAGAAGTGGTAAACAGTTTCCTTGGACGTTTGGATACTGTGATTATTGATTGCGGATTTTATATTGTATTTCTCCACAGTATAAAACTCCAGCTATCTGGAATTAATAATTGAAGAGTCCACTGCAAGAATGATGGATGTCACTTTCTTGTCGAAAATGAACCAAGCCTGTCAATGCATAGTTTAAAACGTAGAGAATGTACATAGAGAGTTATATGGCATTAACACTGATAGTCATTGTCCAGTAATGATCGCAAAATCATAGTTAAGCTTTGAGCGCTAAGCATTTCAAACTTTCAATTGCTTGTCCTGAAAAATGTATTCTAAATGGCATCCATTATTCTTGCACTGGACTCTTCAATTTGTAGCATAAATAAATTAATTTAAATGTACTGCGTCCTTTTGTGTTCACCCTGTATCTCAAACTACTGTGCACTTCGATTTCCGTTGCCATCTCATCCCAGCATCCCTCCGTCATCGTCTCAGTATCTCATCGTTTCGTAACAGGTTGCATTTAAAAAAAGAATTGACAATACAACCAAAACATTCGTGTGTCATGCTTCATTCATTCAGTTTACGGTTACTGAAGTTATTCGGGACGTCCATGCAAATGATCGTCACAAAGTTCTCTCATGCATAATCACTGAACTAGTTGGGCAGATGCCGTGACGTCATAGCGCATGTCAGGATGCTTCTTTCTGATAAATTAAGCTCCTGACACACGGGCCACGTGTAAATCCGGTGGCAGGACGTTTGTCTCTATGATCCTACTATATAATCTACATCTGCATTTCGGTACACATGGATAAACTCATCTTCTCTTGGTGTACCCTGGTAACTTTATCTCTTTGAGAAGCGGTAGGCCTAAATTGTCTATCAGTGTTAGTAGCAATGACGGAATTTACCAATCATTCCTTTAAGGACGATTATATTTATGGAATGCTGGTGGTCTTCCCCACAGCATGCAAGCTGAATTACTTCAGGACGTAAATGATATGACGTGCACCATTTTACCATAACGGAAGCCAATAAAATAACTGGAGATCACATTATATTAATACAATTTATCTGTCTACAGGGCATACAATTTTAAAAAGCGAAGACAGGTCGTTAGTAAAATTCTAGTAAGAATTCCAAATACTCTTCTTTAAAAATTTGATAAAGTTAAAATCAAAGGAAACACAAATGATACTTCGGAAGCAGCTCAAGTTTAAATACAGGAGAATGTGTCACACTGTATTTTCTATATACAGACTGCGGAATAATAAACTTAATCCAGCGTTTGTCTCCAATACGGCACCTAAAATATACGGCACCGAAATTCCGTTCAGTGAATCAGTAAAGAATCTAGGTATTTATATGGATAAGAGTTTAAATTGGAACATTAAAGTTGCAGAAACCTGCAAAAAAGTATTCTCATTAACCTACTCGTTTAGGCGATTGAAGAATTTTCTACCCTTTTCCATGAAAAAAATTTTAATGCAAACACTCGTGATGCCCCACTTCGATTACTGTGATATTCTGCTTACTGACCTAAGCGTTACTTCGGCGCAGCTACTACAACGTGTTCATAATATGTGCGTCCGTTTCGTCTGCAATATTCGCCGGGCTGATCACGTAACACCATCCCTCGAAATGTTGTCCTGGCTCCATCTAGAAGATCGTAGGAAAATCCACCGTCTTTCCCTTCTCTTTCACATATTGCATTTCTCCACTCCTGTCTATCTTGCGTCTCGTTTTCAAAATTTATCCACCCATCATAACCTAGACACACGATCACAACACTCCTCAATATTATCCATTCCCTCCCACCGAACATCCTCATATTCATCTTCTTTCACTGTGGCTGTTCCTCGGCTTTGGAATTCCCTACCGAGTAATGTCAGGGACTGTCAGACATCAAATCAATTTAAGAATAGGCTAACGAAATATTTTTCTAATAATTCTTGTTAACAATAATATCTGTTTCGGGTTTCTCAATGTTTAATGGTTATATATATCACAGATAAATATCTAAATATCATTATCATTATTATTACTATTATTATTATTATTATTATTATAACTATTTCTTACCAATGTTTATTATTGTCACACTAACATTACTTATCCAACTTTCATTACTTACTTTCATGTTGTTTTATGGTCTAGATATTAATGTAATAACTATGTAAGCAATTGTATTCAATTAGAATTAGAGTCTGGCTGGGCGGAAGAGAAGGCCTACTGGCCTTAGCTCTGCCAGATTAAATAAATAAATAAATAAATAAATAAATAAATAATAATAATAATAATAATTATTATTATTATTATTATTATTATTATTATTATTATTATTATTATTATTAAAATCATCCTTATCGGGATATGCCAATGCGCGCGCACACAAAACTATAGCGTAACACAGATCAAAAACGCTGATGGAGATGCAATGCATATACTTCTCATTACAAATAATATGGAGCTGATTAAAAAAACGGCTACACCAACCTATATTAATTATAGGCCTAATAGCACTGCAACAGACAGCGATCTTCTGATAGTCTCCTCAGATTTATTTAATGACATGACACATCAAGACAAGACAAGTAAAATCTTGGCAGCCAGTATCACCTTACCAAAAATACATAAAATGGAAATAAAACCAAAACTATCATGGAACTTCCGTAAGGTCAAGTGGGTCTCCTTCATCAAAGCGTTAGAAGGTTCATAGCCAAAATAAACTTTGATAAACATCCTGAAAAAATTGTAACATCATAAATAATATAGTTTTAAATGTTGCAATAGAATATATATATATATATATATATATATATATATATATATATATATATATATATACATATATATATATAGTCTATCATTAGGACGATAACACTGTTACAGATCTTTTTGGAATAAACATTTCGAAGAATTCAGTCAGCAGCTAGATAACAGTGAAAAATAGCCGAGATTAATCGAAATTCAAACGATGTCAGAAATTGGAGACACGTTATTCCTTGTACCGAACAAACTATCCTGCAAGCAAAATAATCAAGTTTCAATAAATTTATATCTGGAATCAATGATCAGGAAGACAGGACAAAAAAACACAATTTCTTAAGAAAACCTACTCCTACCAAGCGTGCATTTATAATAAAAGACAGAACCCAGAATTCTGATGTTGACATTGTCCATCTGTGTGAAGTAACGGCTAGCATATCTGACCGTGCAACGAGCTGGTCCGGGTTCAAATCCTGATTGAGGTTTTTTTTTCTAAGTTTTATCTCAACCAGGCGTTGGACTTAGCACTCATTTCGCCATCATAATTGCACATCCCTCTTTCGTCATCTCCGTTTCTTTCCCACATTTTGGGCTTGCTCCGATGTAGATTCGCTTGCGAATCGCCACCGAACACACTTGATGTGTGGTTATTAGCAGTGTTTACGAATTGCATGCGGAAAGGGAAAAAATGTTCGAGTTGCCTGCCAAGGTTTTGTAGAAGGTATCAGAGTTGCGTGCCATCACATTCACAGGTATAAACACGATTAAACAGGACAAGACGTTTAATATTTCCCCTTCCCATGTTTCACGCTTGAATTATTACGGCTTTTACGTTGGGAGGTACTGAACTATTCTCCCTACAGTCCCGACCTGGACCCGTGATTTCCATCTCTTCGGACCGTTGAAGAAGCACCTGGGTGGCAAACAATTCAAAACCGATATGGCCGTTCAGCAAGCCGTCATGACGTAGCTTCAGGGACTTGACGCAGATTTCTTCTCTGCCGACATCGATACTTTGGTTTACCATTGGAACAATGTTCGGACAAGCATGGTGACTATGTTGAAAAGTATTGCGTACCAGTGCCCTATTACTGTGTATCAGTATATCCACCTGTGAAATAAGTTTGTCCATGAGAGTTCTTGTTACCTTACTTGTTGAAGCACCTCGTACACTGTTTCACTCACTGTTCTGTAGCAAAATTCAAGACACTACTGGAAGCGACGTAGTTGACAGTCATGCTTATGAACCAACAGTATGTGCTTGATAGCCTATTTCAGACTCGACTCCTAAGAGACGTCCAAGGGCACGCCAGCATGAAATTCAAATGTGCGTTAAAAAATCCCCGCATGCAATTCAATGTTTACATTTTCGACCTGCACTGATCCCACCTGCAATTCGGAAGCCGCCGTTATTAGCTGCTGGTGGTAGTGCTACGTACCGTGTGCTCTCCACTGGGCTCATGGTTGATGAAAGATAAAGGGATTCTGTAGGGTGTAGGGGAGAGGTGACCCCTCTGGGGAATCTGTAGCGCGGGGGGGGGCTCTAGGCTCTCGGGTATGCACGCCTATTCCATTCCCGTTAGTACAATGCGTCCCAAGCGGCCTACGTGCGACAGCAGTCCCAGCCCTTGTCCCTCAAATCAATGGGGACTAACATGATAGGCCTAGTGCAAACTCATTTGTTTCCTAGTACTCCACATTTAAGAAAAAATCTCTCTACATCGTAACACAAGACATGACCTCATCGGGAGCTTAGTATATGAAGAGATTTTCAATGTAGAATTTACAATAAAATTACTGAATGAAATGTAGCAATCAGACAACTTAATTCTCCAGGATTTGATAATACAGAGTGAATATAAAGTCTTTCCCTGAATATAAATATTTATTACTGAAAAAATACGCTAGATATAGGGACGCGGTTCTCAACAAATGATACCTCAACTTAACAAGTTTTTATGGATACACAACATTTGCTCCTTCGTTGCCTGAAGAACGTCAAACCGAAACCCGATTTCATGTCATGTTTTCGCCAAAATCTCAATTTTCCGACCCCCAAATCCGAACATTATACCTGTTGACTTTTCCGGAGGTGTGAAAGAGTGCCTCATCAGAAAAACAAACTTGCTTAAGACAATCATTGTGTCGCTCAGTTCCTTCCAGAATATCCGCAGCAAATACAGCACTTCGGGGACGGTCGTCTGACAATAACGCTTGCATGATTTGCACTCTGTACTTGTCGAACTGTAGACATCTGTGCAAAATGTTTCACACCTCCGGAAAATTCAATAGATACATTGTTTGGTTTTGGGGGTCTGAAAAACGAGTTATTGGTGAGAGACATGACATGAAATCGGGTATCGATTAGATGTTCTCCGAGAAACAAATGGAGCGCATATGAAGTGTATACTTGGTAAGTTGAGGTATAATTTACTGAAAACCGCGTCCCTGTATCTAGAGTAGTTTTTCAGTAATAATTGTTTATAATTAGGGAAATACTTTATGTTCACTCCGTACATTTGCCGAATATTCGCATCGCATGAGAGTATGTGGTGGGAAAACTATTATGTCTTTATTTTTATGTGAAATTGTAAGTCTAAGTGCAAAGATCCTTCCGTCCCAGATCATATCCTCGTAAAGCCAAGCCAAAGAGCCACCTCGGACCTTGGTTTGCTAATATCTTAACAATATGTCTAACGTAAATGTGTAAATTCTTTCAACACCATCCCCGCACCAATATCAAAAAAATATTTCCTCACTCGCGATTTCATTTCTTCTTTGTCTTGTCTTGTCACACTTGTGTGTTCTTCTGAAAAATGTCACTGGAGTACACATTGTCTTATGAACCTCGTCCTGCACGTTATACAGTTTTACATGAATGCATGAAATGCTCTAACTAATATGTTAGCCCCTACGACAGTGATGTCAAAGCAAGCGCATTTTTCTGACCTTGACGTCGTGCGCGGGCATCAAGCGCCAAGTATGGGAAGAGGAAGGGTTGTGTATATGAATAAGCAGCCTGTTGGATTAAGAAAACAGTAGTGCACAAACTTCAAACAGAACGTGAAATTTTATGTCGTTATTTTTATATGGCTTCTTTCTGTTTGATATTATCTATACTGTCTGTAAAACAAAAGTACTAATACCAATTTCTTAATATTGCAGTTGTTTTTTAAATGTTAATAACATAGTAAAGAGATAAGAAGGAATATTCACATACATTACGTAGCAGTACAACTATACTGTACTAAATGGATGAAACACATCATTCATAAAGAAAATGATATCCTAAAAAAAAAAGACATTGAGTATGACATGATAAGTTGCAATTGATATTGATTGTACCTTTAGCCCTATAAAAGTAATCAATAAACTAATCAAAACAATGTTACAGTACAAAGCAAAGTTACCTAGGTGCTGTATATATTTTAAGCGTAACTAATATTCCATAACAAAATACTTATCGCATTATGCTTTTAAGGTGATATAGGTGAGCAATTTCCTATCATCAGAATATTAAATTATTTTCTCGAAATCTGCTGAAGCTATAGAGCTGACATTTTTACAACACATGGGCAAGTATCTTTTGCTTATGATGTAACAGTAGTAGCGTTGTTAATCAATTTCCTTACAAACAATTTTCGTGCGAATATTTTCAAAATTTTCATTACACTAACTTCAGTAATACGTATTTACGGTATATTAGATTTACGAAAACATTCTGTAAGGCTACTAAATAAATAGGCCTATATCTGAAAATTTCACTATTCTATAAAAAATGTTGAGAAAATATTTCTTTTGAACAAAAAATCAAACTTGTGAAAAATGAACATTAAAATTAAAACTTACATTCATATAATGCACTTATCTTTCTCAGACAAATCTAACATGGATACATTTTTAATAATTTCTATTTCCTTTATCCATTGAATCAGTGCTGGCCATCCCTGAATATAGCTCGATCAAGCGGCATATACTACCTCTTTCGTCTGTCTTTCCTTTCCGCTGTAAAGCGCTCAGGCTCTCCTGAGCTCTAAAGCGCGCGCTTGCTCCTGTGGGCATCAATTGACATGGCTGCCCTACGATATTCCAGTGTTTGTACGGAGGCTTTTTTCTCGAATCCAGGTTCGATCTTGGGCGTTGACTGGACTGATACCTGTGCTGAACAAGAGGGAGGATAAGAGTTTTCTTTGAGATTCTCCAATTTTCTCGCAACATTATAAATGTCATTATAGGAAAATATATTATTCATGTCAACAAAAACTATGCTTTCAGATTAAGGTGTATAAGTTTCGGGTCCGCCTGGGTGGCGCAGTCGTTAGAGAACTGGCTTTCTGTGCCCGAGGTTGCGGGTTCGATCCCGGCCCAGGTCGATGGCATTTTAGTGTACAATCTAGGTATTGACGCTCAATAAACCTGTCTGCACGGTGAATATTCGGAAGAATTTCCGTCCGCTTCGTCTGTGCACTTACACCTATAAAAATATAGGAACTCCTGCTTAAACCACTGAAATACTAAGAAAAAGAACTCAAGAAACATTGGTATACTGTGAGAAATATATGAATTCATAGACAATTAAAGAGAATTTCGTCTAGTAGGCTATACCAGCGGAAGATCTTGCTATTATTCCTCAACTCAGAGCCAGCGCTAATATAGGTGAACAGACAGGGCCAATTGTCAACGGAACGGAACGAGATTTAGTATGGTACTAAATAGAACATATATAGGCCTATACATGGAAGTCAATTAGCAAAAAAATAAAACGAGCAGATTAATGGAGAATCGTGGTATAACCAGTGGGACAGATTGGACCCTTTCTAGTTACAAAACCACAGGAAACGTGTTGGATTTCCGACAGGGAAGCGGAGATTTATCTCCGTCGTATTGCGATAAAGTGTGTGTTCCATATTTTCCAAAGCATTAGTTTTGATACACACCTAAACGATAAGAGTTCTAAAGCATTCGTTTAGTTCTGAATGCCTAATGTTCGCTTGTAAAACAAAAATGATGACCGATGAGTCATAGGACACAGTTTTTGAAACATGTAACATCATTATAATAAGTAATGAAATTGTTTAATTAATTTGCTTCAACAATAGACGCTAATCAAATAATATAAGCTTATATGACTGGGTTCCTATGCTGAAAAATACGTTTTCTTGATTTATGAGCTAGACACACATTTCATTGTTGGTTTTAAAACTATCACTTTTTGTATTAGAGATGGGCAAAAAATAACGTAACATTTATTTTGGAACTGTTCAAAAAAGTAATAGCACATTGTAATCTATGTTCCAAAATAACAGTGTTGTTCTGGGCTAGTACAAGATACTTGCTGTTACAAAATACTCGTTTCACTTTGGAACTACATTATGACAACGCCTGATCCACAGAACGGAACATGTTGGCACTATTGGAAATTGAAGAGGGAATCCTTTCGCCAAACAGAAAGAAATTTTAGGAACTAAAGTAAAAAATAATAGTTATGATACGACGTAATTCTTTAAAAATTGTACAAATTATCTGGAAACTGATGTTACTGAGTATAGCATTCTGTCGAACAATTATTATCATAATGCCTGCATTACAGTCTAGTAATTGCATTGTGAATTTTATCAAGGGACATGAAAATGTATAGGTTAAGTTTTATTCACAAACGTTTTCTATTTATAGTTACATTACCAATTCTTGAAATTAAACTAAATTCTGAGGTTGCATTGTAACCTCAGTGAGAAAGCAGAGAATGGTGAAGATTTTATATTTAAAAAATACAAACGATGAAAATTTTCCTGTTTCATTACAATGAGATTATTACTGTCCATGACGGTATTATGAATTTTAGTACTGCAGAAATGATTATAGCATTTTGTTTACATTTTGAAGAAAATGAATACCATTGTGAACTTGAGCTGAACAGAAGAGGAAAAATAGGTCGGATTTTATTTATTACTGAAATCCACTTCGATTTCGTAACTAATTTGCAAATAATTTAAAATTACATTAAAATTCTTGTTTCGAACAAACCTGATCTACGAATTCAGTCTAGTATTAGAATACATTTCTTTTCCACGAATTCGCGTCTCAATGTGTCAGCTCATTATGACATACTGCATCACATGGCATACACGGAAGTATGTGGTCATTTAGCGTCCAAAATACCACTGTTACATTACATACTAGTCGTACGTGCATGTTCCAAAACACCACTGATTCGTTACATACTAGTAGTACGTACCTGTCCCAAAATACTACTGTCCACACCTGTGGAATAACGGTCAGCGCGTCTGGCTGCGAAACCAGGTGGCCCGGGTTTGAATCCCGGTCGGGGCAAGTTACCTGGTTGAGGTTTTTACCGGGGTTTTCCCTCAACCCAATACGAGCAAATGCTGGGTAACTTTCGGTGCTGGACCCCGGACTCATTTCACCGGCATTATCACCTTAATTTCATTCAGACGCTAAATAACCTAGATGTTGATACAGAATCGTAAAATAACCCAATAAAATAAAAAAAATACTACTGTCCCATTAGATACTAGTCGTACTGCATGTTCCAAGATACCACTATGCACCTGTGGAGTTATATATGGTCAAAGACGTTGTATAATATATGGTACTGTTATTTGGAACATAGTATTTTCAAGAAACTGGAACAGTTGAACTGGCACGAGAAAATAACTTTTCCCATGCCTATTTTGTATGTTAAAATGAAATTGCTTATTTTGATCATTTCTTACTTTCAATTGGTTGTAGGCCTTAACTTATTTCTTATTGGACATTTTTGTGTATTTGAAGGCAGGACAAACTGGTGATATTTATTTGCTTTAAATATGTATCATTTTTCAATTTACTATTTCGGTTATATTTCGACATACTGATTTGAAATTATATTTAATTTTGTAATTATTTAACAATTTTTACAATCACAAAAATATTATAAAAATTGTTACAAACAGACGTCTAAAGACAACATATTCAAAACCGTCTGTATCCATCAAATTTTGTATATTTAATTCGTCGGTACTACATAATCAAAATTAAAGGAATTTTTCTACATAGGTGATATTTTTAACAGAAAACTAAGAGATAAAAATATTACTAACCCCCATACACACACACAGTTTGGCCTTCCGTTCGGCCTGCACGGGAGAAGGCTGATAGACAAGACTGACGTGTGTGGTATGGCTGGGCGGCCGGCCAATCGTTTGGACTGTAGGCAAATCCGTCAGTTCTATCTGCAGGCCGTAGCATGTGATAGCCGGAACGTACGTGTGTGACGATACCGGCAGGCCAGTCGCTTAGTTGTGCTGCTGCCTCATGTTCGTTCAGTTCTATTTCGGCTTTTGTGTCATTTTTGATTACTCAAGGACATGGGTTGATTCCCTCTTTGGCCAATTACCTGGATGGATTTCTTCCCAACTGAAGATGAATGTTAGGTAAACATACAGCGCCAAATACCACCTCGCTATCACTAATTCCATCGACGTAAAGTAACCTGATACTTGATACACTGTTTTTAAATAATAAGATTACGATACGCATCGAAAACACCGTGACCTACGAGTACTACACGGCGCGCGGATCGCCCAGGAATGCCATCACCGAGTTGGGCGCACTGTACTAGGTCTGTTTTAAATAAATTTAAATCTGATAAATCATTACATTTTGTTTTCAAATGTACTGTGTAAGTCTGTAAATACGCTTCTTTCAGATAAGTGACTCAATGCTTAACAAGACAACAGAGTCAACAGTTCAACAATCTCTTATTGGAATGCAGGAATAATACTCGCTACATTGTACGTTTTCCTCGAGTTGTAACTTGTGCCATTAGCGAAAATTAAGAATAGTAAAAAAAAAAAAAAACAAGCCTGGGAATATTCCTAAAAAATCATTCAGAAATATTCCCGTGAGAAAAAATTTATTTGCAAAGAATAATAATAATAATAATAATAATAATAATAATAATAATAATAATAATAATAATAATAATATAGGTCTCGCAAGCACGGAATATCGACGGAAGGAATGCGAATCAAACACTACTGTGACAGCGACGTGAGATTCGAACTCACGACCAGCGTCCCGCGAGAGAGCATATCGCGCGGGCTTCACGGGGAAAGGGGAAAGGAGCCTACACGCGAGGGGAGGCTGCGCGCGCAGCTGCTACTCAACGCAGTGAATGTGGAACGACCTTCCCGACTATTCCAGAAGTCTGTCGCTGTGGAGATATCGAGATAATTCTCTACACACCTGTAGAAAATTCTCGCAACTATGATTTTGCTATAAAAGAAGAAGCGCCAGCGAACTCGAGGAGAGTTTTCAGTTGATTAGTCAGCCAGTCAGTGAGAAAGCCAGAGCAAGCAAGCCAGTCTTGTGTACCGGAGTTCGACTCGAGTGTGCGTCCGCATCTGCGTCAGCATCCGAAGGCCTGAGTTCGAGTGCAGTGGACCGCAGTTGGAGGGACCTGAGTTCGAGTGCAGTGGACCGCAGTTGGAGGGACCTGAGTTCGAGTACAGTGAACTGTCTCTGGAGGTCTGTGGTTCGAGATACTGTGAACTCGAGTGACTGAGCTAGAAGAACTGTGAACTGATAGTTCTGATTTGTAAATAGTGCTTTGTAAATATTAGTTAAGATTAACAGTTCATTGTTGTTCGTACTAGTCCAAGTAAATTGTCATTGTCGTCGGTGGAGTGCTATAACGAATACTGTGTTAAGTGAAAATCCAATTGTTGACGAGAGCGTTTAAGGCGAATTGTAGAAAGGAATTATTGTTTTGACGAATAAATTACATTGTTGTTACTAATAAAATTCACACTACGATAAGGAAGAGCGGGCGATAGGAAAGGTCACGAGATAGCTTGAATGATATTCAAGAGTACAGTCGGAAGATAAATTACATCGACAGAATCAGTCTTGCGTTGTGATAGTTACATTACGACTTTAGTTTGTTCCATTGCATTGAATGCGTGTCTTGTATCGCACGGTATTATTATTTCATTCGTAAACATATGTTGCGCGTTTAATTAGCTTCGAATTTTTCTCTTGCTACGTTCTTTATTTCCACAGCGATGTCATCATTTGTTCATCTTCTTGGAAGAGACAGTACTTCCATCGGCTCGTACCTCTCCCCCTCGGCGTGCCTACATACACAAGTCAAAATAGACAGCAACGACACTATTGGTTTTCGGTAATCGTTTCTTGGGCGACCTATAATAATAATAATAATAATAATAATAATAATAATAATAATAATAATAATAATAATAATAATAATGCTATACTACTACTACTACTACTACTACTCCTACTACTACTACTAATGATAATAATAATGATATTTCTGCGAAAATATTACCACATCACAACATTACATCTGATCTTTTGTTTTTCCCCATATTCGTATCTTCTTTTTTTTATGAAGGCTACGGCGTAACGATACAACAGTTCCAAGTAGGCTAAGTACCCACTTTAGTCCATTCGCATGTAGCTGCTCCAGTTTTTTGAAAAACATTTAAGTTCTTGAAGCAAAGCGACATGTGTGAAATGATTTCTTATTTCCAACCACTGTTTGGTCCATAACTTTCGTTTACTTTTTTTTTTTTTTTGTTGCAGTACACACGCGATAGCTGCATATGCAAACAGTTCATAATGTTTTAGCAACTATACTTAGCACGTAATCCTCTGATTGAGGTTCTGGCTGATATGTACATCTATTATGTAGTAGGACACCTCACTTGACGATATGTATCAGAGGAAGAACAATTGTTTGTATGCATCTGAAGTCTGATTAGTGTAATATGTAGCTAGTCGGCGATGTATGCAATGTAGGGGAAAAGGAACTAGCCACCCTAACCCATTATCTCCTGGCCTAGTTGCCTCATAAGTAGTGCCTTCTTGGTATCCCTTGTGAGGTTCAAATCTGTCTTCCAACGTTGACTAAACAATTTAGCACGTCGACCATGAAACTAGCGGCCCGGGTTCAAATCCTGGTTGGGACAAGTTATCTGGTTGAGAGTTTTTCCGGGGTTTTCCCTCCACCCATTAAGAGCAAATGCTGGATAACTTTCGGCGTTGGACCTTGGACCCATCTCGCTAGAATTATCATCTTCATCTCACTCAGACGCCTTGTAACCATAGCAGTTGATAAAGTCGTAAAATAACTCACAAAAAGACACCTAACTACAACCGCCCTCCACTCGGAGGTAGGTGAAAGACTGACTGTGGCATACAACCTGCTGGTTTATCTGCGCGTAAGGGAAAAAAGTGAGAGGACAATCTGTTAAAGTTCCGTGTGTAAGGTCGATCGGAAGACCAAACTGTGTTTATGGGGGGGGGCCCTTTGAGTTTTGCTGTATAAGTATTTCAGAACTCGTAGGCCTACACTTTTGGTTGAGTGTTAGAGAAGTCCGTATGGCCTTAACTCTGCCAGGCTAAATAAACCACTATTATTATTATTATTATTATTATTATTATTATTATTATTATTACACACTGCTGAAAGTCAATATCCAGAAATGGATGTCGACTTCTTAATAGGTGGAACTGGAAAAACAGGTCTGGAAGATCATGCGAATGAGAAAAAATGGCAGGCAACGCAATACATAGTACTTCATTGCAAAGAGAAGAATGCAACCAAAGGACGAACTTGTACGTATACATAATGTCATCAAAGACCGGAAATTACAGACAGGTAACAAATGAGCAATAACGTGAAATGAAAACGTGCAGTCCGTAACCAAGAAGAATCTTTTTTGTGCTCTACAACGCTAGACTGCATTCGAAATGTGTCCACTGTTAAACGAGCGGGCTAAAGTTCAAATTTTGTTTGGGGCAAGTTACGTGGTTGAGGTTTTTTCCTGGGGTTTCCTTCAACCCATCAGGAGCAAATGCTAGGTAATTTTCAACGCTGGAACTTGGACTCATTTCGCTGGCATTATTACCTTCAAAAGCGTCTATAAGCATTTGAAATAATAATAATAATAATAATAATAATAATAATAATAATAATAATAATAACAATAATAATTCTTTATTTATACTGGCAGAGTTAAGGCCATAGGACCTTCTCTTACACTCTACCAGGTCACAAAGTATACAAGCAGTTAAAATTTAACAAAAAGTTAAAGAACAGAAATAAAAACATATTACAAATAATAATAATAATAATAATAATAATAATAATAATAATAATAATAATAATAATAGCATAATAAAATCGACTCCAAACAACATGAAAATAATACCTTAATAGAAAAAAAGAAAGTAAAATACATTGGAATATAGTGAAAGCAACTCATTTACTACAAATGGTTTATATGGAAAAACGTAAGGAAGAATTATATCAAAATGGAATGTAATAAAATAATAATAAAAAAGAAAAGAAATATGTAAATTAAATAAAATTCATGATAAAAAGGCTATGGTAATAAATTCATCGGCTGATAAAGAGAACAAAAAGAGGAAAGGAAGGAAAAAGAAATGTGGATATGGAGAAGGATGGACCGACAGAATAAGAAACGAAGCTGTGTTGGAAAGAGTGGGTGAAGACAAAAAGGAATTAGGTAAGTCACCGGTTGAGAATAAGCTGCCTTCTGAAAAATCCACTGCAAGGAATGGTGAACGGGAGAAGAGGTCGGGGCAGAAGAAGATTTCAGATGATAGACGACATTAAGGTACATGGATCATATGCAGCGACTGCGAGGAAGGCAGAAAACAGGAAAGACTGGAGAATGCTGGGTTTGCAGTGAAAGACCTGCACTTGGTCAGAACACTATGATTGAATGAATGAATGAATTACCTTCAATTCACTCAGACGCTAGATAACCATATCATTTGATAAAACGCAGTAAAATAAACCAATTAAAAATTACAAACTTTCATTATTCTTCATTTCCTAATATAAGCTACATATTTTACTAACTAGTGTCTGTAGTAAATCAACAAATGATGCAATTGAGCTTTTAAGAACGGAAATTTTAAGAAATTTTGAAAATAGGCCACCAGTTAATGCTGCATTCTGTGATCTAACTAAAGCGTTCGATTGTGTTGATCATAATTTCATTTTATCAAAATTAGAATTTTATGGTATTCGAGGGAACACACTAAATATTTTTAGAACCTATCTTCATGGCAGAAGTCAATTAGTTGCTATAGGTGAAAATTGGTCAAGTCTCACCACTACACATTATGTTGTTCCACAAGGCTCAATAATTGGTCCTCTATTATTTTTAATAGCAATAAATGACCTTCCAGAATTCATTAAAGCAATAACAATTATATATGCAGATGGCACTGCTTTCCTATGTTCTTCCTTTGCTCTAAATCAATTACATGCTCTCAACAACGACACTCTATCACAGATGGCTTTATGGTTTGAATCTAATGGTTTCTTGCTTAATTAAGAAAAAACTACCAACATAACTTTCAGTCTAAATTATCTAATAAATAAGGACAACGGACTCAACTACACAAAATTTCTAGGACTTTTTTAGACTCCAATTTAACATGGGATAAGCACATCGAATACATATGCACAAAGCTATCAAGAGTTTTATATTTGTTAAAGAAATTAACGACTTGCGTTTCTCAAAATTATTTAAGATGTGCCTACTTTTCTTTCTTTCAGTCGATAATCCGATATGCCCTAATTTTCTGGGGAAATGGAACCAAAATTGGAAGTGTCTTGATTTTACAAAAGAAAGCCATTAGAATTTTATGTAAATTAAACTAAATGGAACATTGTCGGGCACTTTTCAGACAATCACGGATTTTAACAATCATAAATTTGTATAATTATATGATCTAGTACTTCACACTCGACAAAATATCGAAAATTACTCATTAGTGGCCAATATACATGATCATGAAATTAGAAATAGTGAACAAATTAATATTCCATATTGTAGATTACACAAGAGCAACACAAACTTTTTAATTATGGGGATGAAATTATATAATAGGCTCCCAAGTCAATATTATAAATTACCAACCAATAGCTTCAAAACTAGATTTTACAATTGGTTATTAAATAATTCTTTTTATTCTGTTGCGAGTTTTTCAACACAAATTTGTATGAAATTGTATTTTAATAAATAAGTTTAATTGCAATTTAGTTAGTTTTCTTTAATTTAAAGTTTCAAATTATTTCATGTTTTCATTGTATTATTTAAATTTTACTGTTTCTTTTATTAGTGTTTTTTAAAAATGTACTTATATATTTTTCACTGTATTCTGACGAAGCCTAAAACTGTATGTCTAATGGCCAAATACATTGAATTGAATTGAATTGAATTGAATTGAATTGTATTTTCAAATAATATTCGAAGTTTCGATTTATCCTTTGAAGAGGTGGAAGAATTAAAATATCTTGGAGCAACAGTAACAAATAGGCCTATAAATGACACTCGGGAGGAAATTAAAAGTAGAATAAATATGGGAAATGTCTGTTATTATTCGGTTGAGAAGCTTTTGTCATTCAGTTAGAATTTATAAAACAGTCATATTACCAGTTGCTCTATATGGTTGTGAAACTTGGACTCTCACTTTCATAGAGAAACAGAGGTTACGGGTGTTTGAGAATAAGGTGCTTAGGAAAATATTTGGGGCTAAGAGAGATGAAGTTACAGGAGAATGGAGAAAGTTACACAACGCAGAACTACACGCATTCTATTCTTCACTTGACATAATTAGGAACATTAAGTCCAGACGTTTGAGATGGACAGGGCATGTAGAACGTATGGGTGAATCCAGAAATGCATATAGAGTGTTAGTTGGGAGGCCGGAGGGAAAAAGACCTTTGGGGAGGCCGAGACGTAGGTAGGAGGGTAATATTAAAACGGATTTGAGGGAGGTGGGATATGATGATAGAGACTTGATTAATTTTACTCAGGACAAGGACCGATGGCGGGCTTATGTCAGGGCGGCAATGAACCTCCGAGTTCCTTAAAAGCCATAAGTGAGTAAGTATTTGAAGTTTCGTCCGCTTCTACATCTACAATGATATATATTAAAATTTTATTAATCAAACTCTGTTATGTTACGCTGCTATTAAAGTAATTTAAGCCAATACATTTTATTGTGTAAGGAATAATAAAGTGAGAGAACATGTATTCAGGGTTTAGGACAGGTTACAGACAACTAATGTACATAGTAAGTTTTATGTGTCACTTAACTCTGATTTTCAACTTAAACAATGTTTGAACAAAGTTTTATAATAGCCTAAGGTGTGATATGAATTCCAAACATCCACATGGAGAAGAATGGAACGTGTGAAGTGGTCAGACAGAATAAGAAATGAAGCTGTATTGGAAAGAGTGGGTGAAGAGACAATGACGATGAAACTGATCAGGAAGAGGAAAGGGAATTGGTTGGATCACTGGCTCAGAAGAAACTGCCTACTGGAAGATGCACTGGAAGGAATAGTGAATGGAAGAAGAGTTCGGTGAGAAGAAGATATCAGATGATAGACGACATTAAACACACATGCAAGAAAGTATTTTCCACTCTTCACTCATTAAAATGATTGTACCACTATCCAGCTAAATTAAAGCAGACGCTTGTACAGACTCTTATTATGCCTCATTTCGATTATTCTGACGCTTTATTCAGTGATCTCAGGGTGGATTTATCCCAGAAACTGCAACGTGTTCATAATGCGTGTGTTCGTTTCATTTGTAATGTCCGCTACTACGATCACATTTCGCCTTCTTTCGATAAATTATTGTGGCTCAGGTTAAATGAGAGGAGAAAGTTGCATTCCCTTTCCCTCTTATACCGAATTTTGCACACCTCTACTCCCTCTTACTTATCTGTCCGATTCCACAGTCTTTCTCGGTATCATAACTTAAATACTCGGTCAGAATATGATAACACGCTAGAAATACCACTGCACACATCATCTCTTTATTCTTCATCTTTCACTGTTGCTACTTCTCGTCACTGGAATTCTCTGCCGCCTGAATTCAAGGGCTGACGAACTTTAATTTCCTTTAAATGTAAATTAGAAAAATATCTTATGATGAGTTGCCAGACCTAACGCGTTGCAAATATTTAATGGAATGTGTTCCACTGTATTCATTTTTTTTTATTTGTATTGTGTAATCATGTAAATCGTGTTTATTTATCACTTAACACCAATATGTATCCCACTATGTCGTTTTTTCATTATCAATCTATTTTTTTGTATACATTTTATTCAATTGTCGGTTTCTGGTTTAATTATGTGAATCCTACTTAATTATAATCTAATACTAATATGTATACTAATGTGTTTATTTTTTTTTTTACTGTGTACATTTTTTATTGAATTATCGGCTTCTGTTTTTATGTGATTCGTATTTGATTCTAACAACATTAATGTGCATTCCACTACGTTTATTTTTATTTTATGAGGTAAATTCTATGTAACTACCTCTTTTGATCTCATTATGTACCTAAATTGTATCAGTACGTAATTACTTAATTCCGATCCAGTTTTATGTTCAACTGTGTAAGCAAGTTTTAATCCTGGTTGAGTGTAAGAGAAAAGTCATTATTAATATTATTATTATTATTATTATTATTGTTATTATTATTATTATTATTATTATTATTATTATTATTATTATTATTATTATTAAGATACATGGATCATATGAGGAGAAATAGAGGAAGGCAGAAAACAGAAAAGATTTGAGAAAGCAGGGAAAGACCTACCCTTGAGCAGAACAATGAATGAATGAATGACATCCATATCTGAAAACGAATTAATGACTCTGTTGTGGTATCCAGGATGATGATGTCGATTAAGATGGTGAGGATACTGCCGATGATGATCAGGATGACATAGATTTTACATATCATTCAGTAAAATATTAATGTTACACATTATTTCTGGCGTGCCAGCTATGAAGACATGCCGTGCAACAATTACTGACAACCTCAAGCGCTAGTGGAGGCAATAACCCCCACTCCTGCAATCTAGTGAATGAAATTATGAACGACTTAGTGTGAAGCTGGATCTGGAGGGCATCGCACCGGATGTGTTGCCCCCCACGGTACGAACTTGCTCCATGGGAACGCTGGATTAATGTGCTACTGGATCAGTCGTTGCCCTGCATGCGATGTGTGAGCGACTCCCGGGTTGTCGACCCGTGCTTGTGAATGGTTGGCGAACAACATCCGGACGCCATTCATACCGGCATCAATTAGAGAACCGCCAGGTTGATATGCAGCCCGCAATGAGAGCAGCCACTTATCACTACAAATATAGTGAGGATCACATAAGTGTAGTGTCTAAAAGTATAAATTTGGCCGTCTCTTCAGTGTTGCCAACTAATACTAGTTATCACCAAAGAAGGAAAAATCACAATGCTACGTACTGAAATAATAATAATAATAATAATAATAATAATAATAATAATAATAATAATAATAATAATAATAATAATTATTATTATTATTATTATTATTATTATTATTATTATTATTATTATTTATTTATTAATATTTATGTGCTGGACAACAGCCATAGGCCAATAAAAGTCCAGCACAGTGATACAGATAATGCAATAAAATAAACAACTATGGTACAAATTAAATAATAGAGATAACAACAAAATAAAGAACATCGATTACAATGATTAGTTTACAAGAATTAATACTATTACTGTATATTTTATGGAAAGGAGTTGATTCATACAAAAGTATTACTAATATGTATAGAAAAAAAAATGCAATTGATATTAGCAAAGACATTGCCATGTTCTAATACATTGAATAGATCGAAATCGCCTACATGTAAGTTAGCATGTTTAATACATCTGGAGACCGGCGAGGAAGATTTAGAATTTCTAATATAGAAGAGTTTGTGATGTCTCATGTCCTTCATAGGAATACGAAGGCTGACACTGTTTAAGAAAGATTGACAATTAATGTCACCTTTAAGGACCTTACATAAGAATAAGTAATCGAGATCATGACGTCTGGCATACAGGCTTCGACATTTAAAGTGCTCGCATTTTTTATCATAGTTATACTCAGAGTTATTAGGCAGGAATCGGTAAAAACATAATGAAATAAATTTCCATTGAATATTTTCCAGTTTTGCCGAATTAGTAGCCTACTAGTAATAGAGTTCCAAACTACAGATGCATATTCGAGTTTCGAGCTCACTAATGTATAGTATAGAATTAAAAGAGAGTCAGGTGTTGAAAAAGAATAAGTAATTGACCGAATTATTCCTAACATTTTTATTGCATGGTTATAAATATAATCAATGTGGTTGTGAAGATATAATTTATTGTCAATTAATGCACAGAGGACTCTAATACAATCTTTTGTTAATTAATACATTTTTAGATGATAGTTATAGTTTAGTGTAGAGGTGTTCCTTGAAAATGATATTACGTAAGTTTTGGATTCATTAATCATCATCCCGTTATCAACTGACCAATTGGTAATTGAATTAATGTCACCCTGAAGAAATTGACATTCGGCAACACTATTGATTTTTCGAAAAATTTTAAGATCATCAGCGAATAATAGATAGTCAGAACTTATTCTTTTACAAATGTCGTCAATGAGGATTAAAAATAGAAGAGGTCCTAAAGTTGAGCCCTGGGGCACACCACAAATAATATTAAATGGATCAGAGAGAGTATTCGAAATTCGTACACCAGATTGTCTATCGTGTAAATAATTTTCAAACTAGATTACGTAGTTTACCGATAGTCCTATATTATCTACTTTAGACAAAAGAATAGAATGTGGAACTACATCAAACGCCTTACTGAAATCAAAATATATTGCATCAGCTTGGCCCTGGGATTCAATAACTGGTACAATCTGATTCAAATAAGGGACTAAGTTAGTTGTAGTAGATTTGGATTTAGTAAATCCATGCTGTGTGCAGAATTTAATTTGTAAAGAAAAAAAAAAAAAAAAAAAAAAAAAAAGGAAATGCGTTTGTGAATTATAGTTTCAAAAAGTTTTGAGAAATTATTTAAAATAGAGATAGGTCTGTAGTTACCAACTACATTCCTTTTGCCATTTTTAAGGACAGGAATAACTGCTGCTTGTTTGCAATAAGATGGAAATACTCCAGTTTTCAAGCTTAAGTTAAATATGTGAACTAATAATAATAATAATAATAATAATAATAATAATAATAATACAGTAATTAACAATAACTATATGTTTTACTTATTTACCACATCTCACCTTAATGTTGCGAGATGTTTTCTACATGATTCAATAATTTATGAAATAGTATATTTTCCTTCTGAAATTCTCTCATATTATGTTGGTAATTAGGATTAGTATGATCTAATATTAAAATTTATTTTGTCTGGCAACATGAAATTCATTGCTTTAACAAAACAGTTTACGATTCACGAGACCTAACCTAAAAATGTAGTTTGATCACGTTAAATAATTAGTACGAATTCCGAAAACAAAACACCACTTTAAAATGTATAGGTTACTTACAATACTTTCAAGCATTTTCTTTCTTGGAGAAATTGCTACCACGCTATTCCTCTCATGGACATTTTAATAAAACTCTAAACACAGAATTTCATTAAAATGTCAATATATTTACATGCATATTTCACATGAAGTAGGTCTGTAAGTTATTTCTCATTTAATTATAATTAACGGAATATAGAGTTGAATTGGAATCACAACGAAACAAAACTGAATTGTGTATTGATATTAACATTAATACCGGTATTACTAATTAATTATTAATTCACAAGCCTAGATATTTGCATTTTCATCAGTTTACTTTACTGCAAACCGAAGTTATTGATACCAACATAACAATTAGAAAATAACTGCCAGTTATAATATTTGTCAGTAGCCGAAATTCGAAACGAAGTTGGTAAAAGAAAATTCAACCTGAGAGCTAGAAAATCACTACAATCTACTAGCATATGTAGTAATAGGGGAAAAATGGTTAGGTTTCACCCTTAGGGTATTAAGTAAGCTGACCCGGACTATATATGTTTCACATTTTATTGGAGGCAGATTGTACTTACAGTAACTTCTTTCCACTTTTGACACCTTTTGAATTGGCAGTTGTACAGCGAGAATGCTTGTTAGGCCTAAGCTTGTCTTAGTTAGCCTACCGCTGAATGTAGTTGATGACAACGGTATAGATATTGATAAAGAGGTTCTGGAGGGCTTGTTCAGTCATGAGAAAAGAAAATGTGCATTCTGAAATCTGCCAAGTTCCAGGAGAAAAAGTATGAAATACAGTTCACTTTTACAGAATAATATAAATTTCCTACATCATTCTATAAACTAACTAGTTAAGCTTAATACGAAATTTCGTTAAAGCAATGGACAATAAAGGGGAACGGTTTTTTCTTAATTTATTGACTATGCCCCAACGAGTATAACTCATACGTAGGGGTTAAACAAGAACACATAAATATGTTGTACAATGTAAATTAAAAAGTCGTGAAACTACAGTCTGTGGAAAACATACAATATCTCAAGAATTAAAGAAAGAATGCAAATAAGAACAAACAGTAAGGTTACAAAGTTTTGGACAGAAAGAAGAAAACGTTTGAAAACATGAAATAAATAAATAAATCAACTGAGAATTAAAATAAATAATCTTCCCAAAAGCATATTTTAAAATAATATCTAAGAGACACATTTCGATACTGAGAAAAATGATATTGACTCTCAAATTTTCACGATAGTGGAAGATCCATTTTTCAACGAAAGAAATAACGAAACAGAAACAGAAAAGTGGCGTGCATCAAAGAGGTGTTCTAAAATTTTCTTAGGAAATTTAGAAAATATAACTAAATCGGAATGGGGGAAATATGTTAAAAGCATTAGTGCAATAAGTTTCCGAAAATCCATTTATGCACTATTTCTTTTCAACGACTCTTGCAGCTGTGGGAGACTTGCACAGGTAGAGAATACATCAGCATTTGTATGTCAAATTGACAGAGGTACAGTACAAGTATAAGAGGAGGCTGTCACCAACCGCCTGCTGAATTGTTTCGGTTTCTCCTCAGAGAGAGTCCTGGGTCCAGCTACGGACACAATTTTTCCAGAAAATGATTTCACGTTTCTAAGTACAATTACAGTTTTTCAAATTATATGCTTGCAACAAAAATAATTTTGGAATTTAAATGTTATGTTTTCACATATGTGTTCTGCACATCCTTCTCAATTAAAATGGACTGTCTAGGACTGATGGTCTCATGAAATTTTTTTCTGGAAAGAAAAACATGAAAAAATAAAACATTTTTTTATAATACAATCAGTTTTCTCGGATATTATGAGATGGGTATTTTGGATTTCAGTAAGCGATGGCACAGCGAAGGATTTCGCCAATATGTCGCGTTCCTAGAAAGGTGTTATCATGACAAATGGCACACGTCGATGATTGATGATTACTGCAGGTCGGTGATAAGCAGGGAAAGGATTTATATGTAAATACATATTTACTTATAAAGCTAATATAATTTATATTTTGCATTATCTTTATGTTTCACAATGTGTAGGGTTGAAAAATCCTACTTTTATTTTCCATATTTTTCCATATTTTAGAGTTTAGTACATATTTTCGTTAATTTCCATATATTTTCCATATTTCATATAAAACAGTCCATATTATATTAGGTTTAACAATAAAACAAAACAAAATTCCATTAACTTTTAAAAATACATTTCAACAATAGAGATTTAAACACATGTTCAGTAATCCCTTTAACATCAGAGTTATTTGAAAATTAGCAGTCCTATCAACAATGGGAAAGTAAGTTACAAAACTGTATTAATTTAATTTAAAATTTTTAACAGACTTCAGTTGTGCAGCTCAACAGTTAAATGCCAGTCAGAGTACACATAGGTTCAGTTTTGTAAATCATACTATAAAGACGGTAAATATGCCAAAAGTACGTCATTCAGTCAATTTAAAATCAAAACTAACAAGTTACATTTCAGAATTTAAAGAAGATGGTTTATCAACTGACAATAAAATATTATTTTGTAATTTGTGTCAGTGTGCAGTATCATCTACACAAAAGTTCCTGGTGCAACAACACATTACAACTAGTAAACATCAGGCCAACAAACAACTAAATTCCAAGCAGAGACAATTGTTTTTAACACAACCAACAACATCGAATGTAAGATCTGAGTTTAACATCGACCTGTGCCGTTCTCTCATCTCTGCTGATATTCCTCTCTACAAACTAAAGAATAAGGTCTTCAGGGAATTCCTTGAAAAATATACTCAACATACAATCCCGGATGAGTCAACACTTAGGAAGACGTATGCTCCATCCATCTACGATGAGACAATACAGAAGATAAGAGATGAAATTTAAGATAGTTCAATTTGGGTTTCCATTGATGAGACTCCCGACAAAGAAGGTAGACTTGTTGGTAATGTAGTTATCGGTTTGTTAAGTGAGCAATATTCTGAACGAATTCTTTTACATTGTGATGTTCTAGAAAAGTGCAATAACAAAACTATAGTTAAACTGTTCAACGAAGCTATGGGTATCCTGTGGCCAAAGGGTATTATGTACGATAATGTGTTATTCTTTATTAGCGATGCTGCCCCTTATATGGTCAAAGCTGGACAAGCATTATCTGTTGTATATCCTAAATTGACTCATTTTACTTGTGTGGCGCATGCATTTCATCGTGTGGCAGAAGTGGTCAGAGACAATTTCCCTAAAGTAGATTTGTTGATTTCATCAGTGAAAAAAGTATTTCTCAAAGCTCCCAGTAGAGTTAACGTGTTGAAAGAAATGTACCCTGAAATTCCATTGCCACCAAAGCCAATTTTAACTAGATGGGGTACATGGCTAGAAGCAGTTGAATATTATGCCGAACATATAGACTCTATTAACAATGTTCTCCTTGCATTGGACTCTGAAGATGCAGTCTCAATTGATACTGCGAAAACAGTTACCTGTGACATAAGTGTGAAGAATGACTTAGCTCACATTCAGCATACATTTTCATGCATCATAAAAACGCTCAAAAGTCTCCAAAATAGGCACCTTTCACTATCTGAAAGTTTTGAAATTATAAATAGTACTGTGGAACAACTGAATCGTGGTAGAGGTAAAGTTGCAGATGCAGTAAGAGCTAAGGTGGACACTGTACTTTCAAAAAACCCTGGATATGAAGAACTACAAAAGGTTGTTGCTGTGATGAGTGGTGAATCAACAGTGAAGATTAACTTGGACTTATCCCCAGCAGACATTGTGAAATTGAATTATGTACCAGTTACTTCTTGTGACGTCGAACGCTCTTTTAGTCAGTATAAATCTATCCTCAGAGACAATAGAAGAAGATTCACTTTTCAGCACTTGAAAGAAATGTTTGTAACCTATTGTTATGGTAACAGACAATAAAAATTGTGTTTTGTTGAAACTACATTGGAAGATAAGGTACGTCCATTATATTTTTTGTTTAGTTTGATTAAAATGTACCAATATTTAACGTACATAGTCATTTTTTTATAATTTTAAGTCCATATTTAATTCCATATTTTGGTAAAAATCCATATTTAATTCCATATTTTGGTAAAAATAACTACATATATATTTACATATTTCATATATTTTTAGTCCATATAAATCCGTTCCCTGGTGATAAGATATCTCTAGGGTAAATACAAGAGGAAGGCCATAAGACATCTAAATTAAAAGTGTATTTTTAATATTTTATTTATCGCATGTAAATAATAATAATAATAATAATAATAATAATAATAATAACAATAACAATAATAATAATAATAATACTTACTTACTTACTGGCTTTTAAACCCGGAGGTTCATTGCCGCCCTCACATAAGCCCGCCATTGATCCCTATCCTGAGCAAGATTAATCCATTCTCTATCATCATATCCCACCTCCCTCAAATCCATTTCAATATTATCTTCCCATCTACGTCTCGGCTCCCTAAAGGTCTTTTTCCCTCCGGCCTCCAAAACTAACACTCGATATGCATTTCTGGATTCGTCCATACGTGCTACATGCCCTGCCCATCTCAAACTTCAGGATTTAATGTTCCTAATTATGTCAGGTGAAGAATACAATGCGTGCAGTTCTGTGTTGTGTAACTTTCTCCATTCTCCTGTAACTTCATCCCTCTTAGCCCCAAATATTTTCCTAAGCACCTTATTCTCAAACACCCTTAACCTATGTTCCTCTCTCAAAGTGAGAGTCCAAGTTTCACAACAATAAAAAACAACCGGCAATATTACTGTTTGATAAATTCTAACTTTCAGATTTTTTGACAGCAGACTGGATGATAAAAGCTTCTCAACCGAATAATAACGGGCATTTCCCATATTTATTCTGTGTTTAATTTCCTCCCCGGTAACATTTATATTTGTTACTGTTGCCGGAAGATATTTAAACTTCTCCACCTCTTCAAAAGATAAATTTCCTAGTTTTATATTTCCATTTCGTACAACATTCTCGTCACGAGATATAATCATATACCTTGTTTTTCGGGATTTACTTCCAAACCCCTATCTCTTTACTTGCTTCCAGTAAAATTCCCGTGTTTTCCCTAATCGTTTGTGGATTTTCTCCTAACATGTTTCACGTCATTCGCATAGAGAAGCAGCTGATGTAACCCGTTCAATTCCAAACCCCCTCTGTTATCGTGGACTTTCCTAATGGTATACTCTAGAGCAAAGTTAAAAAGTAAAGGTGATAGTGCATTCCTTGCTTTAGCCCACAGTGAATTGGAAACGCATCTGACAGAAACTGACCTATAGTATACGAACTCTGCTGTCTGTTTCAAATAATAATAATAATAATAATAATAATAATAATAATAATAATAATAATAATAATAATAATAATAATAATAATAATAATAATAATATATCATTCTTTTCCGGTTGATGTAAATCATTAAAAGTCAATTGTTTAGTTAGTCTTCGTAATACCGTATTCTATATCAAAATATTTGTTTATAGAACAAGATGTCTTCTTAAAACCTTTGCGTAAGTAATACATTGCTAAATCTGCTGTTAGTAATTATTTTTGAGGAAAATATTTGATGAGAATTCGAGTGAAAATTCTTTACAGCAAATGACTATAATGTAACATGACACAACTCGTACACTTGAAACGAAATTGAAAATTTCAAAAGGGAGAACGCATGATACTCATTTCTTTGAAGAGAAGAGATTTATATTGCATTTTAGAGAAGTGTAATGAGCGTAAATTAGAGCTTTCGTCAAGCTGGATAAGCTTCGGGCGCTTTCTACAGCCTATGGAAGTGTGCTGTTCCTTTCAATAAGACATTTCCTGATTGAGACCTACGTCGGCAACACTGACAACACGAGTGCGTAACGTCCTCTTTCTTTGTAGATCCGTAAAATATAAATCAAATTTCTCGAAAATACATAATGTTTTTTAAGTCAATCTTTGCATTCTTCAATGCTATCTCTTTTAGTTGGTTATTTAAAGACGCTGTATCTACTATACGGTTATTTAGCATCAATGGAATTGGTGATAGCGAGATGGTATTTGGCGAGATGAGCCCGAGGATTTGCCACAGATTACCTGACATGTGCCTTACAGTTGGGGAAAACCTCGGAAAAACCCAACCAGGTAATAAGTCCAAGCGGGAATCGAATCCACGCTCAAATGCAACTCCGGATCGGTAGGCAAGCGCCTCAGCCGACTAATCTACACCGGTGGCTTTCACTGATATTTTAAAATTAGTTCAGATATTTGATTAGAATTATAATGCTTTCGTGTTTACAAATATTACGAAATAGTTCATGATCCAAATCCACTGAAATTCCATACATAATTAGGTTGTTTAAATTAATTCCTTAAATGTTTTTATTACATTCCAGTTACACATCAACACATCCTCCTCATGCTCATCATTTATTATTAGGCCTATTATTATTATTATTATTATTATTATTATTACTACTACTATTACTATAATTATTATTATTATTATTATTATTATTATTATTATTATTATTATTATTATTATTATTATTATTATTATTATTTACATATCTCCTCTAAACCGTTAGTGAACATTTCAAATGTTAGGACGAAAATTCTACATGGCTAACATCATTGGAATGACATCAGTTCTTATTTTTTTAAACATATAAAGGTAATAAAACTTTAAAGATTAGGAATGAAATTTGTATGTACAAATAAGGAACAGATGAACACTTTTTCCATAGAGATAAGCAATAATAATAATAATAATAATAATAATAATAATAATAATAATAATAATAATAACAATAATAATAATAATAATACTTACTTATGGTCTCTTAAGGAACCCGGAGGTTCACTGCCGCCCTCACATAAGCCCGCCATTGGCCCCTATCCTGAGCAAGATTAATCCAGTCTCTACCATCATATCCTTCCTCCCTCAAATCTATTTTAATACTATCTTCTCATCTACGTCTCGGCCTCCCTAAAGGTCTTTTTCCCTCCGGCCTCCCAACTAAAACTCTAACACTCCCTATCACCAAGGCATGGCGCGTTTTCAGGTTGCGGATCGAGGAGACGGCCTCCAGATATGGAGGGTAGCTGTGAATATATTGAATAAGCAGTCGCGGACAGCCGATGAGGGGTGGTCCTCCAGCTTGGGGGTTGGGCGAAGGGCTAACAACCCATCACCGTAAAAAACAGCTGTTATGAAACTTCAAAATAAGCCTCGGAATGGGACTGTTTCTCTGGCACGACAACAGCAAAGGAATAAGGTTATAATAATAATAATAATAATAATAATAATAATAATAATAATAATAATAATAATAATAATGTCTACTATACATTATTTTAATCGCCAGTTTAACTTTGTAACGTGTTTTCCAATGTCATAATTCATAATACTTAATTATTTTCAATCTACGTAACATGTTGTAGCATTCATGTACAGATGTAGTAATTCATACAGTACATGTATATTAAAATTTGCAGATATTTTATAAATTTATCCTTTTTATAGAACATTTAAAAGAAACACGTGATTAAGTATGCAGAAGAAATTATAAAAAATTTATTTTGAAGCAAGAGTAACAGCTTTTTCGTATAGAAAAAAGCATGACAGCATAAACCATCACATTTTTAATCAGCATAATACTGTAAATTTACTATAAAGGTAAACCTTCACATTAACTATCCAATATCTTTAAAACGAAGACAAGAACTGAGCTCGTTTATTTACGAGTAACATTGCGCAATCAAGCACCTGTGTCACCAATAGCGGATGACACAGTGCACTTTTGGAAAGAGTTATGTTTTGTTGGACTGCTGATATATTTTTTCTTCTTTTTTTTTTTTTTTTGTTAAATATTTCATTTTTATAGACTGCAAGTGACAGAAAATCCTATATTTCTCTCTTTCGTACGAAAAATCTGGGTTTAGAGGATGAATTAGTTCAGTGCCGTTCGTAATTATACTGCTTTTAATTATCTGCATGCAAAATACAATTTCGCTATCTCCCTATAAACCAGAACAAACTCATTGTTTTGTTATCTCGTTGCAAAACCTCACCTCACCCCTCTCTTTTTCACACGCATGCACGCACACACACATACATACATTCAAAACCTCTAAATTATGCCAGAGAGAAAGCCTTTCTATGCATCATCATCATCATCGGCATCGCTTAGGCCCTCTAGCCTAATATTCATACCCCATCGGCCGAAGTTTAAGATCTGAGTTACAGCGGAGGTCGTTTAATAATTGGTGTCGTCTTCCACAAAAAGGCAAAGGAGTGGTAACTTACAGTGAACATCCAAAAAACAACTCTTGGATTAGTAATAGAAGAGGGATATCATCCTCAGAGTGGACCAATGCTATAAAGATGTCCACAAACATCGCAACAGTACGATAGGTGCCAGGTCGTTCCTTTCAAGATCAAAACTGTCGTCATCCAGGATGCAGCGAAGTAGAAACCCTTGGGCATGTTTTGGGTTATTGCCCTAAAGGAGAACTACTGAGGAACAATCGCCACCATAAAGTGAGAAGCTCCATCGCAACCACTCTTCGGAAGGCAAAGTGGGAGGTTTACGAAGAAGTGCACTGCTTGGCTGAGAATGGGTCAACGAGAAGAGCAGACATTATAGCCATCGATTATTATTATTATTATTATTGGGTTATTTTACGACGCTGTATCAACATCTAGGTTATTTAGCGTCTGAATGAAATGAAGGTGATAATGCCGGTGAAATGAGTCCGGGGTCCAGCACCGAAAGTTACCCAGCATTTGCTCGTATTGAGTTGAGGGAAAACCCCGGAAAAAACCTCAACCAGGTAACTTGCCCCGACCGGGATTCGAACCCGGGCCACCTGATTTCACGGCCAGACGCGCTGACCGTTACTCCACAGGTGTGGACATAGCCATCGATCGCCAGAATCAAAGAAGCCTCATTCTTTACCCCACTGTCCGTTTTGAGAAGGAGATCAACAAGCCAATAACGTTAACGATGAAAAGAAGTCTCACTTCAGTGAGAGATACAAAATGAATATTAATACATGGGAAGTGAAAGGACTTCTTTTTGGCGCTAGGGGAACTTCATTTAATTTAACCAAAACCATTCTCCTTTCTCTTAAATTTTCTAATGAGGACATTAACAAAATTTGTCTAATGGTATTGAGAGATTCATTATCCATTTTACACAATCACTTGTATAATACTATGTCATTTTTTTCACTTCATTTCATTACTCTTCAATGCATTTTCATCTCATGTTTCTCCGAAATCAAATTGTACTTTATTTTTAAATTTATCATTGTTCCTTATTCTCTCATATTGTATTTTTCATTTAACCTCTGCTTTGTATTCTGGATCCTAGTGGTCAGCCGTAGATTTCGGCCAGGTGTCCCAAATTGTGTAATTTGTTGTTGGTGTTTGTTTCCATCATATTCTGGGTATATCCTGAACTTGCTCGTATATCGACTTGTAATTGTACGAGTAGGCTATGTTATTGTTCTCAGATGTCGGTTAATATCTAGCAGCATTTTACAACTTGTCAGTTATTGAATTTATTTGAAGCTTAATGTGATTTTTTACGGAAGAGGGGGCCAAAGACTCTTCTTTATTTGGAATACTCCGACAAAACCCCTCTTCAACATCTACTTTGTTTATCACACATTCCATCAAGATTTGGCCGGAGATCGAATATGGGTCGTCTCGATGGAAGGCCAGCGCTCAGACACGTTTATTAAACTGCGTTCGTGCAATCTCTGAAGTGACAGTGAAAAAACAAACCTTCTGGGCATACAGTGGCGCAAAAGGAATTGCTTGGGGATGGAACACAGGTAGCTCGAAGAGAAATAGAAGGTACAGGGAAGAGAGCACGCTCCGCCCTTTCACAGTGACGTTACGCGCGACCATACTTCACAGATTTCACGGACGTTGTTTGGTCACTTTTACTTTCAGACTATTCCGAATCTTATCTGATCGGTGGACATCAATGACGCCAACGTGTTTGAAATGATCTGCCTGTCTGTCCTATGTAGAAGTCGTTTTACAAAGAAGACATCACAGCCATAACAAAATTACAAAACACCTCCACATATGCAGAACACATCACAGATGCTAACCACACCCACAGAGACATCAACACAGACATGGAAATACTACACATCCAACCAAAAAGCCAGAAACTAAACACACTAGAACAATATGAAATATACAGACACACAAAAACACACCCCAACGAAATTCTCAACTTCAAAACATACACACTGTTTGACTCTACACTATACCACAGGAACACACCCTCACAAGAAACAGAACAAGTGGCGCCAAGACCAACAACGACCAGTTCTGAAGATGACCCATAAATAGGTCGAAACATGTAAACGAGGTACGTTGAAATTTAACACAGGAAAGTCTTACTATACATATTCCGAAGTGATACAGTGATAAAAGTTGTGTAATCAAGATGTATATACACAACTGTTATCTTCATTATATTGTCCAGCAATGTCGTAATTGCTGTCTGCATTATGTTTGGCGATATTGAACTCCTAATACCTTAATTTAATTGACTGAAACAATAACGTCGAAATGATTTGAAAAAAAAAACTGTTGTAATTCGGAAAATGAAATGACCCTAATAGCTGCAATCTTCAGCCTAAAGGTCCCTCGATTAATTGTCCACTTCTGAGCTGCCGACGCCAATCTGCTAATTGCCGCAGTCAGTTCAATGGTCCCGTCAGGCATGCTGGATATCGTGGTGCGCGGCCCATTCATTAGTGCTACACATTTCATTCGCTCCCCGAGGACCCGCACGCCACTTCCACTAGATCGGCAGGAATAGGGCACATTGCTGAGAAATTTCTCATACAATTACAAACAGGACGTCCATCTACACTTTTTCTTGAGTTTCCCACAAGAAAAACTGTAATTTAACGTTTCTAAACGTGTGAAATTTCCCATTATGTCGCGGGTTCGAATCCCGAATGACACTGAGAAATAAAGTTGCGTACAAGGCGACAGAGGGGCGACATGGATTTGAAATTGTGAAAATTATTTTTCATAGTGAAGTCTGTGTCTCTCCTGCAATACACTCGTACAGATATCTGGAAAAACACATATAGGCCTAGGCTACTTTTCGGTCTTGCTTTTCATTATACCACGACAAGTAACATATAAACTGGGAACTTTCTAAATAATGCTATGGTCCTCAACTTTACAGACAAGTGCCCTATGAGCTTGATGAGCTTGGGGCTCACATAAAATCGTCACTAGAATTGTTGTCTTGGAGTCCACTTAAAGAAAGAAGATTCTTCAACTCTCTCTTATGACTATTTAAAATCATCCACACTTCCACACCCTCTTACCTAGCATCTCGTTTTGTTTACCTTTCACTACCTCGAACCCGAAACATGTACCTTCTCTATATTCCTCTGCACAGAACATCCTTCTACTCATCATCTTTCAACATATCTATTCCACGCCTCTGGAATTCTCTCCCTGACCATGTCAGAGACTGTCGGACAATATCAAAATTCAAACTTAAATTAAAAAATCACATTCTAGTTCAGTAATGTCAGAGTTGTAAGCTCCAAAACCGGTTGTGGAGCTACAGTCGGAGCGTCAACTTGCTTATGTCTGTGGAAACACCGGAGCACGCAACGAGTCTAGTGGAGCTCTCCGCTCCGTTTAGACTCTGTCTGACAATGCTGTTATAGTTAATGGAATTGCTTGTTGAACACCTGTCAGGTTGCGCAACTTCGCCGTAACCCATGACATATAGTAAATATTGTAACTATGCTGTTGTAAAATTGGCAATTAATATGTAATGTATTTATTATTATTATTATTATTATTATTATTATTATTATCATCATCAGTTATCACTATCAACATTGCTATCTCTGTTTTCTTTCTTTTTTCTTGTATTAGCTCGATGAGAGCTCTATAGTGTTCTTTTGACTCTGTTGACCCTCTATAGGGCTTTAACTTAATTTGTATTATTTTCATCAGTGTTTGTATTTCTTTTTTGTATATATATGTGCTATCTGGTAGGATGGAAGAGAAGGCCTTATGGCCTTAATCCTGTCAGATTAAATAAATAAATAAATAAATAAATTAATTAATTAAATTAAATTAATTAAAATTAGTTACATAACAGATCAAGAACGTCTGATGTTGATGAGTGAATTGGCACAGTTTTAATATTCATTTTCATTCGTTTCTAGTCCTTTCTTTCATCATTTTTGCAATTGTAGTATAATTTTCTTCTTTTTACCTTTGTTTGTTTATTGTTTCTATCTGTCAAATCTTTCTGTCTTATTGTCTATTGCTACCTCTTTCCTATTCTGTACTTCTTGCGCCTTATTTACTGTCTCCTGTTTTTTCGTACTCTCTTCCCTTTTTTCTTTATTTATTATAGGTACAGTCTTAGAAAAAACTTTTGTCGCACAGATACTTTATAAGTCCCAGAAAGCAGGCATTGCGCATGATCAGACATACAACGAAACAAAACTTATTTTATTACCCCAACTAATCTTTGTCTTGTGAACCAGGTCGCTCGTCCTCTTGATCAAGCGCACTGCCTCCTTTCTGGGACTTACAACGTATCTATGCGACAAAACTTTTTTCTAAGACTGTACATTAGTTAAGGGACTGAACTGTTGGTTAGTGTAACATCCGAATTTATAAGTTCAAAATATATTAATTAATAGAAATTCTATAATATTTTCTTTTGTAATCCACAAACGATTAGGGAAAACAGGGGAATTTTGCTGGAAGCAAGTAAAGAGATAGGTTTGGAAGTAAATCCCGAAAAGACAAAGTATATGATTATGTCTCGTGACGAGAATGTTGTACGAAATGGAAATATAAAAAAATTGAAAATTTATCTTTTGAAGAGGTGGAGAAGTTCAAATATCTTGGAACAACAGTAACAAATATAAATGATACTCGGGATGAAATTAAACACAGAATAAATATGGGAAATGCCTGTTATTATTCGGTTGAGAATCTTTTACCATCCAGTCTGCTGTCAAAAAATCTGAAAGTTAGAATTTATAAAACAGTTATATTACTGGTTGTTCTTTATGGTTGTGAAACTTGGACTCTCACTTTGAGAGAGGAACGTAGGTTAAGGGTGTTTGAGAATAAGGTGCTTAGGGAAATATTTGGGGCTAAGAGGGATGAAGTTACAGGAGAATGGAGAAAGTTACACAACACAGAACTACATGCATTGTATTCTTTATCTGACATAATTAGGAACATTAAATCCAGACGTTTGAGATAGGCAGGGCAGGTAGCACTTATGGGCGAATCCAGAAATGCATATAGAGTGTTAGTTGGGAGGCCAGAGGGAAAAAGACCTTGAGGGAGGCCAAGACGTAGATGGGAAGATAATATTAAAATGGATTTGAGGGACGTGGGATATATTGACAGAGAATGGATTAATCTTGCTCAGGATAGGGACCAATGGCGGGCTTATGTGAGGGCGGCAATGAACCTCCGGGTTCCTTAAAAGCCAGTAAGTATAGTAGTAAAAGTATAGTATACTGTCTTGAAGAATTGATCTTGTTTATCCATTCCGTTTTTATCCACATTATATTATAAACCAACGCTACAGACTTACAATCATGTCATGTGGACAGACAATTACATGGCATGGAAAGACAGGTCTACACACTTCCAATATCAACAGCAAGCAGGGCATATCTCTCCACCTTCCTGTCAGGAATCGAATCTATCCTTGTAGATCCGGAAACGCCACTCGATTCATTCTGGAGGACACTATTCTTTAACATTAAACACATTTAATATCGATTTTAATCAATTTAGCAAGCCAGTGCCTAAATATGGACATATATCATATTTCAACAATTATTTCATCATTTGGCAGACAATTACAAAATTATACATTTAACTTTCCGGCTGCAGATGATCACATGTTCGGATAGCCGTTAAGCGCATTACAATTCCATGGAAGTATTTCCGAATGCCACTTGTGTTCATGTGGCTAATTAATGGCGCCCATTAAAAAGCTTATGGCCTTAACTCTATTTTCGTATCAGTAACAGATATAACAAAAATATGAATGCCAATCTACATCTCTTTTGCAAAATTATTAAAATCATTGCAGAATTATTAGGTCAATGCTGCAGATTAAATTGCACGCCTTAGATTAAAAGAAATCGCTTGCAATTATTCGTCAAGATGGGAATGCCTGAAATAAAAAAATGAATTCGACAGAAATTTATCTTTATCCATTTTGAATCTTGCGTACACTACTTTTAACACTTGAATATAAGTAATTGATTAACTAGCGGACTTACTCGTGTTAATTATGTAAGTATGTGCGGCTTACAGCTGTTTCTGTGCTTCATCACACCATCCTCAGAGCCTACATAAACAAATTACACTCAAAACTTCAATACACACTGGAACTTGAAAACAACAACTCCATAAATTTCCTAGACATCCTCATAACAAAAATTGACAACAAACACAACTTCAAAATATACAGAAAACCAACCACCACTACCACAGACATACACAACACATCTAACTACCCCATACAATACAAACAAGCTGCATTCAGGACAATGGTACACGATTACTCAACATACCCAAGAGCCAACAACACTACAATGAAGAAGTGAACTCAAACAAATACATAGCACAAGAAAACGGTTACAATCCAAACATAATAGACAACATCATAAGAAAGACAAAACAAAAACTTAACAAACACAAAAACATGCAAAACACAACACAAACACAAGAACACATGAAATACATCACACTAACATATGAAAACAAAAGCACACACAATATCGCATCTTCATTCAGAAAGCAGAACTACAACATAGCATGATAGGAGGAAAGTTTTCGAAAATCTAAAGCAGGTTAAGTGCAAAGAAATCTCAAAGAAACTACCGACAGGAAATCTAGCATAATTGTAAATCTTCAAACGAGGTAACGCATTATAAAAACATTGAATTTATTACAATCCTTTTTGAAAATTACATACCGCCACTGATGGACCTTTGACGGCCAGAGAATGTAAATAACTCTACGCGGAAGTCGATCATCCCCAATAGAAGTGGAGTGAGGCTGACATCATATTTCCCCTACTTACGAGTTCTGCAGGCCTGGAGTAGATCCACATGATTTCTATTTCTTCTACTCAAGTGTTGTATTAGAGAAGGAAACGATTTATCTATTTCACTTCTTGAATTATTGTTTTGTATTTATTGTGTTATCGACGTACCTATCACTATTCCATCAACCTCAGTAGTCCGAAAGGAACGATCAGTAAAGAAATACAACTGTAGCAATCTAAGGAAAAAACTAGCCGCTCGCAATACGTAAGTTGTATGAAAAATGTAAGGGTCACATTTATTCACGTGTCAGTACTTCAAATGAAGGATTCTGTACTAATAAATTTCGTGTGTGAAACAAATGCCTAATTTTCTACGTGACTGAGCGCAGCATCGAACTTACTAATGAAGAGCCGCAGCCACTCGTATTGTTCACAAATTTACATTTTAATTTTCCAGTCGACTTTCCTTCTATAACAACTTTATAGCCACGCTTTCTGTGCAAGAAAACTTCATAATAGATCCAAACTTTCACGTTAGTTAGCCTCGACGTTTCAACCATGTATTGTAATATGAAGCCTTCAATATTTCCGAAGTAGGCTTACTTACGGAGTCCGTTCGTTATCAACAGTAATCTCACTAGAGGTTTTGATTTATCTAGAGAAAATCAAAACTCGAGTGGGATTTAATTGACTATTACACGATTAGAAGAAAGTATATAAAGATTAGAAGTAACGAAGTACTCCAATACAATAAAATATTAATTGACTTACGAAAATACAACTGTCTTCAAATGTATTATATTACCATCTCAAAATTACAAATATTACGCTAGATGCATGCTAGATGGCAGTGGTGTGTTATGATAAGTTATTGTCCTGTTATCAGGTGTGCCAACTATGGAATCTTAATTGAACTCTGTAGACGGTTACTAGTCAAGAAGGCTTTGTTGATTCAATTTCATTTTTATTAAAACAGTTGCATTCCACTTCAATCATCCGGATCCCAGTAATCAACGTCACTTTACAGATGATTTTCAATAAATCTTAGTATTAAACAATCTCTGATACGTGACTATCCATAATATCATATAGCAGAAGCTATAACACAACCTAAATAATATAAACAAGTGTTAGAAAAGTTTTAATTAGGGATGATGAAATAATCAAGAAAAGTTTTAATTAACGATGATGACATAAAAAATAAACATGAATAATTTTAAAAGAAACAATTATTGAAAGTACAATTTTCAAATTTGAATGTTTTAGTGGTTGGTGTTAGTGTTTTACATTAGACGTGAGCGTAAAAGAAGTGGAACTCGTTGAATGTACATGGTGTATTCCTCAACTTATTCAGGATCTCCGAATGGTGCTCTTCATTTATTTGTAGGATTTCAGGGAAGATGCATAGGTATGACCAGTGATCTTCATTAATTCTTGCTCTTGAATGCCAATGCGAGACATATTTGAAACTGCTGTGCATCGACTGGAGTGGTTTGTAGTGCAGTTTGAAATGTTAGCAAACAAATAAACAAATGCTAGGGACGCGATAAAATTAAACATATGCTAGGGACGCGATAAAAATAAACAAATGCTTGGGACGCGATAAAATTAAACAAATGCTAGGGACGCGATAAAATTGTGCGATAAGCAGCCATGATTGGTTGAAATACGTCCTTTCGTACCGTTTTATTGGTCGAAAGTAGTATGACGTAGTAAAAGTGTAATAGGCAGTGATATCTCATTCATCACCGTGAAAGGTTCGCATTCAGTTGTTCCGTTACATCATAATAGAGCCCACAAGTGGATCTAAGTAATTCCTTGTCGAACATGTAGGCCTACCAATGAATCAAAGAAGTCGCGTGTACTGTTAAAATGAAAGTGTAGCAGTGAAAATTCACAGACAGTAAATTTGATAATTTTGTAAAAAAGAAGAAGAAGAAGATTAATAATTCAATTTTACTTTAACCCGTAAAATACAAATACACAAAGTGATTATAAATAGCTTTGTACTTTTAAAATGACACATAAATTAAATGATACTGAATTTAAAACTTATATCCCCCATTAATAGACGAGCAAGTCTTAGAAGTTTTGAGATAGCCATAATGATTGTTGCTACAGTCATACATCACTAATTTAGAAAATGGAGCTTCACAGGAGAAGAATTGATGTGTTCCTCAGTTTAGAAAGAGCAGGCGATACCTTATGTGTAACGTTCATTAGGGTAAGGTTGCGTATATCGTACCACTTTAGCATTTATAATTTTTATTGAACAATACAGTTTTTATTTTCTGCATTCCTGTACAGAAGTACATTCCCAGAACATTTACCTTTCATGTAAAAAAGAATCCTTGAATTTGAATTAATATTTTTGGAGTAGAATGACATTTTCGAAACACTTGTCAGTGGTGCCATTTAGGCAACTAGTTTCCTAAATAGCACCTGCGGTTTCTTAAATCGCACCTCTTTAACTGCTGGGAATAGGATGAAGGAATGCTTTTAATATTGAACATATTGAACAGTATTTAATATGAATAATGTAATAAATGCAAATTACAAATTTATTGAAATTAATGAAAGAGAGTTACGCATCTTCAAATGAAATTGAAAAGATAGAGCATAAATTATCTAACATTTAAACTTCCTGAATGCGTTTTTTATTGTTACACATTTGCCATGTGCTTCGACATGCAGTTCAGACTGTAAACTGCGTCACCTTTTCTCCACGATTACCTCGAAGCAACCTAAGAACTGCTTCATGATTTAGCTGTCTGAAATGATTTGAAGATAGAAACATCTAAAGGCTGGGCCTCTGAGTATTATGACGAGGAAGCTGAAAAAGGAGCACATCATTTTCCCGAGATAATCTAGCTTCTAAATTTTTGGAATGGTTCGTATAGGTGGACATACAGAAGCAGCACTTTTTTCTATGGCAGGTTTGAGTGGCAAATAAAATGCTTGAGGTATTGGACAAATAGTTCATATTGCACACACCTGATGCATTCCTAGTTCAGTTAAAAATTTTGGAGCCTTCTTTTGTACGGTTAGAATTGCTACAGTTGCTCATATCGCACCGGTGCGAATTAGGCACCTACAAAGTGGTGCGAATTAAGAAACTACGTCATAAGTTATTTCCTTTATTCTAACCTATAATATAATATGTTCGAAAATCGTACTAAGTTAAATGTTCTTTAATAATTCTTTTAACCAATAACATCTTAAGATTATGGATTCCTTTGCATACAAATCCGTTATTTAGTTACAAATTGTTAGCTAAATATACATCCACCTGAGCGATTATATTAAATACTCTATCACCACGTTACTGGCACAAAGAAGTGGCAGAAATCAAGTGACATGGTGGTAGTTCATATGGTAGATTATAACAATACCACTAGATTCTACACTACTACAGTAACTTGTTTTAAATTAGCAGTGGTGCCATTTAGGAAGCGGTGCGATTTATGCTATTCTACCCTACGTACAAATTTTCGTAAAGAACCAAGGATTCGAGTATCAACTTACGCGTCATATAAAACATTGGAAGAGACGCTGTATTTGCAAAAGAATGGGCTCTGGTCGCTCATCTGTGTCTGAAGAAACCGTAGACCAAGTTCGCGCACAAATCTCTAAAGTCAACTCTCCGAGCCAGTTGAGAGTTAAAGATACCACAACCAACCATTTCCAAAATTCTACGTGAATATTTACACACGAAATCCTCCAAACTTTACCTACGCCATGGTTTGAAACTAACACATTTTGCTAAGCCCCTCGAATTTTGCGTAAATGTGTTCAATAAGTTTGAGATATAGAACGTTTTTACACTTGAGTAAATTTGAATTGAAAGTCAATTTTTCACATAAATGACTGAGTAAATGGAACAGAGAATTCTAACGTGAACATAACTTATATCACGTGAAGGATTTACAAGAAGTGAATGTGTTCAGCTCCATTAGGAAACTTAAGGCGAATGTTGTTGTTTAGTCAAGTGCCCGAAGATAGGTCTGAATTTCACAAGTAATACCAACAAGGCACCACTTATGAAGGAACTAGGCCAGGAGATAATGGGGTAGAGTGGCCAGATCCTTTCCCCCTCCATTACATATATCGCCGATTAGCTGCATGATACGTTAATCAGACTTCAGATGTATGGATCTCTTTTTTGTGCTAACACATAGTCACCAGTAAGAATAATTATCTACTTATGGCTCAACTGAAGAAGATTCTGATTAGTTCATATTATAAGATAGGACAGTCATGTCAATTGATGCACTTAGGAGCAAGCGCGCTCTTTAGAGCTCAGGAGAGCCTGAGCGTTTTACAGAGGAAAAGAAAGAGACAGACGAAAGAAGTACTATATGTCGAGCTATATTCAGTGATGGCCAGCACTGATTCAATAGATAAAGGGAAGAGAACTTATTAAAACTGTATCCATGGTAATTTTTAGATCTGTCTGAGAAATTAAAGTGCATTACAAGAATGAAAGTTTTAATTATAATACTCATTTTTCACAAGTTTTATTTTTTTTATTAAAAAAAATATTTTCTCAACTTTTTAATAGTAAAGTGAAATTTTCAGATATAGGCCTATTTATTTAATAGCATTACAGAATATTTTCGTAAATCTAATATACCGTATATATGTATTACTGAAGTTAGTGTATTGAAATTTTTGAAAATATTCGCATGGAAATTGTGCGTAAGGAAATTAATTAACAAAGCAACTACTGTTCCATCATAAGCAAAAGATACGTCCCTATGTGTTGCAAAAATGTCAGCTCTATAGCTTCAGCATATTTCGAGAAAATAATTTAATATTCTGATGATAGGAAGTTGCTCACCATTATCACCTTAAAAGCATAATGCGATAAGAATTTTGTTATGGAATATTAGTTACACTTAAAACATATACAGCACCTAGGTAACTTTACTTTGTACTGTAATATTGTTTTGATTAGTTTATTGATTACCTTTATAAGGCTAAAAGTACCATCAATATCAATTCCAACTTAACATGTCATACTGAGTCTCTTTTTTTGGGGATATCACTTTCTTTATGAATTATGTGTTTCATCCATTTAGTACAGTATAGTTGTACTACTATGAAATTTATGTGAATATTCCTTCTTAACTCTTTATTATGTTACTAACATTTAAAACACAACTGCAATATTAAGAAATTGATATTGGTACTTTTGTTTTACAGGCAATATAGATAATATCAAACAGAAAGAAGCCATATAAAAATAACGACATAAAATTTCACGTTCCGTTTGAAGTTTGTGCACCACTGTTTTCTTAATCCAACAGGCTGCTTACTCATATACACAACCCTTCCTCTTCCCATACTTAGCGCTTGATGCCCGCGCACGACGTCAAGGTCAGAAAAATGCGCTTGCTTTGACATCACTGAGATAGGACATCTTACTGTACGGCAACGTCTCTAGGTTCATACGACTTTCCGGGAGGCTGTACGGGCCAGCTAGTGAATGACAGCATGTAGTGCATACAGCCTCCCAATTCACCTAATCTAAGTTCGTGTAATTTCTGGCGAGGTTATATAATAGCTAAGGAGTTTGTGCCAACTCTACCAATAATTTCAACCATACTGAGAGACTGAATTACAAATGCTTTCTACATTATCGCAGAAGACACTTTGCAAAAAATTTGCGATAAGTTGAATTTCTTTATGATGTCTACCGTAAAACTCGCGGGGAACATATAAAGAATTATGTGATGGGCGGAGAGCAATAGATTTTAAAGAACAATAAAATGGTTAGCATGTCTTTCTCTGTTTATGTGGTTAAAAAGTAAGTAGACAGGCCATTTAAATTTAGTAGCAATTCCACTTACAGTATTATTATTATTATTATTATTATTATTATTATTATTATTATTATTATTATTATTATTTACGAAAAATGAGAGTACAAAGGTACAGTGCATCAGTTATTCATAGATTTCAAAAAGGCATATGACTCGGTTAAGAGAGAAGTTTTATATGATATTCTTATTGAATTTCGTGTTCCCAAGAAACTAGTTCGATTAATTAAAATGTGTCTCAGTGAAAAGTAGAGCAGAGTCAGTATAGGTCAATTTCTGTCAGATGCGTTTCCAATTCACTGTAGGCTAAAGCAAGGAGATGCACTATCACCTTTACTTTTTAACTTTGCTCTAGAGTATATCATTAGGAAAGTCCACGATATGAGAGGGTTTGGAACTGAACGGGTTACATCAGCTGCTTCTCTATGCGAATGACGTGAAAAATGTTAGGAGAAAATCCACAAACGATTAGGGAAAACACGGGAATTTTACTGGAAGCAAGTAAAGAGATAGGGGTTTGGAAGTAAATCCCGAAAAACAAAGTATATGATTATGTCTCGTGACGAGAATGTTGTACGAAATGGAAATATAAAACTAGGAAATTTATCTTTTGAAGAGGTGGAGAAGTTCAAATATCTTGCGGCAACAGTAACAAATATAAATGTTACTGGGGAGGAAATTAAACACAGAATAAATATGGGAAATGCCCGTTATTATTCGGTTGAGAAGCTTTTATCATCCTGTCTGCTGTCAAAAAATCTGAAAGTTAGAATTTATCAAACAGTAATATTGCCGGTTGTTTTTTATTGTTGTGAAACTTGGACTCTCACTTTGAGAGAGGAGCATAGGTTAAGGGTATTTGAGAATAAGGTGCTTAGGAAAATATTTGGGGCTAAGAGGGATGAAGTTACAGGAGAATGGAGAAAGTTACACAACACAGAACTGCACGCATTGTATTCTTCACCTGACATAATTAGAAACATTAAATCCTGAAGTTTGAGATGGGCAGGGCATGTAGCACGTATGGACGAATCCAGAAATGCATATCGAGTGTTAGTTGGGAGGCCGGAGGGAAAAAGACCTTTAGGGAGGCCGAGACGTAGATGGGAAGATAATATTACAATGGATTTGAGGGAGGTGGGATATGATGATAGAGAATGGATTAATCTTGCTCAGGATAGGGATCAATGGAGGGCTTATGTGAGGGCGGCAATGAACCTCCGGGTTTAAAAGCCAGTAAGTAAGTAAGTATTATTAATATTATTATTATTATTATTATTATTATTATTATTATTATTGTTATTGTTATTGTTATTACTATTATTATTATTATTATTATTATTATTATTATTATTAGAAAACTTCATACATTTCTTGCATTATCGTGATTGTGTTCTCCGTATATTTATATCCAATAACATCTATCAGATATGGCAAAAACAAAATCACTCCTGTGTGGGGAGAAAAAGGAAAACATTTACCTACAACATTTATATTACATTTAAAGCAAGTTTTGTAGTTGTACTATGGAGAGTTTAGTTAAACACTGCAAAGTTTTCAAATGATAAACATCTATGATGTTCCTACACAGTTCATCACTGTAACAAGAACGAATGCCTAACGCTCGGCTTATACCGTTCGAGGATTTATCGCTCGTGACAATTTTACCCATTATGCATGTGCGCTACCTATCGGATTATGCTATGAACTACTTGGCACTCGAGCGAAAACGTCCGATGCAGACCTCTGGTATGTATGTACCGTCGCGAGGGGTGACTTTGTGCCATGAGGGTGACTTTGTGCCATTCGCGAAAAACGTATGGAAGTATTCTTTAAGACAGTGACAAGGTTTTAAAGTCTACTTCCTTACGTTTTTTTATGAAATGCGCGAATGGCACAAAGTCACCCTCATGGCACAAAGTCACCCCGCTCGACGGTATGTATGTATGTATGTATGTATGTATGTATGTATGTATGTATGTATGTATGTATGTATGTATGTATGTATGTATGCGTGCGTGCGTACGTGCATGTATGTATTAACATTACAATTGTGTATACACCCTGTGGCAGTAATATATAATGTACAATAATAACATTGCAATAATTATATTAATAAAATTTACAATAATTACAGCAATGATGATATACATATATAAATGACTGACTCCCTGCCCAAAAAATATATATAGGCCTGTATACACGAGAGCAAGAATTATAACTATTATTTTGAATTAGTAAGTAAATCTCGGATGATACAATGAATGTAATTCGCGTGTTATTATTGAAAGAAAAATGAGTTAGCCAACAGGCCTATGTCTGTGACATCCGGTAGTAAAAAGACAATATCTTGTATACAACGCAAATTATTTGGTATGTATAAGTTTTACTTTTCTCTGTTTCTTTCCTTCAAGGCTAAGAGGTGAGGACAGATTCGAAATCAGTGTGAGGCTATTCAGTGTTCTAAAAGCAGCCGATAACGTTTGGAAATTGAATAGCCTCCCGGCAATCATTTATGTGGGGTGGAGATTGGGGCGAGACCCGCGGGAATAAAACACCTCCAGTGTAATAAGGAAAGACACCGAGTCCGAAGCACTCCGTCTCTCCCAGCACATTATTCTTCACTCTATTCCCGCCTGACCCGTATCTGGCTCACGATATATCTCACGAGATAAGGACTTGGGATGCAAATACCATGTTTAGCTTCGTTTCTTGAGAATTTGCCACTTGTGTCGGAATTCAGGACCCATCCAATTTCCACAAAAAATATCGACAAAGTAATAAATAACTACATCAGGTTGGACTGCTAAAGTGTAGTTATTTTTGTAACATTATCTTCGACATTAGTAGGGTATGCGAACTTAATTAACAATTTAAGGCTGATATTTAAATTAGAATTTGGTATTCCCAACTAGTTCGATTAATTAAAATGTGTCTCAGTGAAACGTACAGCAGAGTTCGTATAGGTCAGTTTCTGTCAGATGGATTTCCAATTCACTGTGGACTAAAGCAAGGAGATGCACTATCACCTTTACTTTTTAACTTCGCTCTAGAATATGTCATTAGTAAAGTCCAGGATAACAGAGAGGGTTTGGAATTGAACGGGTTACATCAGTTGCTTGTCTATGCGGATGACGTGAATATGTTAGGAGAAAATCCACAAACGATTAAGGAAATCACAGGAATTTTACTGGAAGCAAGTAAAGAGCTAGGTTTGGAAGTAAATCCCGAAAAGACAAAGTATATGATTATGTCTCGTGACGATAATATTGTCCGAAATGGAAATATAAAAATTGGAAATTTATCTTTTGAAGAGATGGGGAAGTTCAAATATCTTGGAGCAACAGTAAAAAATATAAATGATACTCTGGAGAAAATTAAACACAGAATAAATATGGGAAATGCCCGTTATTATTCGGTTGAGAAGCTTTTATCATCCAGTCTGCTGTCAAAAAATATGAAAGTTAGAATTTATAAAACAGTTATATTACCGGTTGTTTTTTATGGTTGTGAAACGTGTGCTCTCACTTTGAGAGAGGACCCTAGGTTAAGGGTGTTTGAGAATAAGGTGCTTAGGAAAATATTTGGGGCTAAAAGGGTTGAAGTTACAGGAGAATGGAGAAAGTTACACAACACAGAACTGCATGCATTGTATTCTTCACCTGACATAATTAGGAACATTAAATCCAGACGTTTGTGATGGGCAGGGCATGTAGCACGTATGGGCGAATCCAGAAATGAATATAGAGTGTTAGTTGGGAGGCCAGAGGGAAAAAGACCTTTGGGGAGGCCGAGACGTAGATGGGAAGATAATATTAAAATGGATTTGAGGGATGTGGGATATGATGATAGAGAATTGATTAATCTTGCTAAGGATAGGGACCAGCGGCGGGCTTATGTGAGGGCGGCAATGAACATCCGGATTCCTTAAAAGCCAGTAACTAAGTATTTAACTTGACTAAATGTTTTCATATTTATTCTTCAGTTCATTTCATTACCTGCAGAACATTTGAGAATTCAGAGAAAATCTAAATGGTACTATATGTGGACAAATAGTATTCAAGAGATATTTACCAGTTACTGTCATTCAATTTCTATTAATCACACAATTTCTTCATAGTACATGCAGAGACACGACGTTGGAGATGGTGCACACTATCATTCTTCGACAAAGTAAACTCCATGGGATTCGCACTGTGAAAATTCAGCGCAGCGAGTACCGCAGCAATTCCTGAAGTCGGAGCGTTGTCGCTATTTTAAATTAGATCCTGAAAAATGGATATCTGAGAGCAATAAATATCCTTCGAATGACTTCCATCGAGAAGGAAGAAAATCCGCGGTCCTCTTTCGTGTTTAAGGGAGAGCCGAAATTAAAATTTATCAGCCATTTGTTGTCCGCGACAAGCTCAATCTGCTAGCCGACATGCCTGTCTCCTCTCATCGGCGTTCCAGCTACAAACATTTCAAAAGATATTGGACTAGGAAGTGCTGGGATTCAAGAAACAGGAATCTTAAACAGAGGATAATTTTCAAGTACCGGTAATTAAGGAAACAACACAAGAATTATGAACAGTGTTAGCTTGTGCTGAAATATGGTTCAACGGCCTTATTAAGCTATCGCCACCTCCAGTCTCTCACAAATGGTTACAATTTTTTGCACTAATTTACAAAACAACAAGTTTCACTTTCTATGGAGTCAGTAATTCATTCCGTCTTGCATTTAAAGTGTGAGATTTTTTTCTCGTGGGAAGTGTTACTAGCGGTGATACGCATAGTCACGGCTGCGTGGACTGCGCTCAAGGTCGGGGGTCAAGGAAGCAGCAGCGTCCCTTTATTAAGAGCTATTGCAATGCAGGATGTCTTAAAACGTTGTGAAACATTGTTATAACTTGTAATGTAGGCCTACTAATGATAAAATAAAATAAAATAAAATAAAATAAAATAAAATAAAATATAATATAATATAATATAAAATAATATAATATAACATAATATCATGCAATATAATATTTGTATTGGGTTATTTTACGACGCTATATCAACATCTAGGTTATTTAGCGTCTGAATGAAATGAAGGTGATAATGCCGGTGAAATGAGTCCGGGGTCCAGCACCGAAAGTTACCCAGCATTTTCTCGTACTGGGTTGAGGGAAAACCTCGGAAAAAACCTCAACCAGATAACTTGCCCCGACCGGGGTTCGAATCCGGGCCACCTGGTTTCACGGCCAGACGCGCTGACCGTTACTCCACAGATGTGGACTATAATATAATATAATATATAATATAATATTAGTACATTATGCAACGAGCCTATAATGGTACTGTAGTAATTAAGATGCGAGTATGTTTGTTTATGATTATGTAAGTGAGGAATGGAACTGGCCTGAATTGTGAGATGTGCGCAGGCGCGAAAGTATTGATTTTTTCCGAAACACGAATGCCATTGACCTTGATATGATCTAGAGAATAACATGAACATTAGGCTTGATATAACTGGAAATTGATTTAGGATTGAAAAACGAAATGACAAATTGAATTTATTTGAATATTATTTACAATTAACGCTAATTATTATAGTAACAGAACATAACCTTCTGCGACAGTATTGGATTTCCAGCCTCCGTGACTTTTCGCTAATTGTCTTTCGATTGCATATCCGAGAATAATCGATACTTGCGGTTTTATAATGATACTATCAGTACAAAGGTTATTTATCAATGGCTGAACAACTGAATTATAATGAATAGGTGTACTTGAATGAGGTGCATTAAAGGGCTACTACCAGGTGTATAATTACTACATTTCGGCATGGTCGAGCATAAAATATATTACTTTATTCATAGTTTTCTGCCCATAAACAGCTATATTATACGGTTTAAGGTATACTGTAAGTAATAATATGAGCTGCTGCCAGGAAGTCAAAAGGGGAATCGATATGCCAAAGGAAGTTTTTAATAGAAAAAGGAGCATTTTCTGCGGACATTTTGAAAAATAACTAAAGAAGGAACTAGTGAAGTGCTTTGTGTGGAGTATGACATTGCATGGTTTAGAAACATAGACATTATGAAAAGAAACGAATAGAAGCTTTTGAAATATGGATATGGAGAAGAATGGAGCGTGTGAAATGAACAGACAGAATAAGAAATTAAGCTATGTTAGAAAGAGTGAGTTAAGAAAGATTAATGCTGACACTGATCAGGAGGAGAAAAATAAATTGGGTGGATCATGGACTAAGAAGAAACTACCTACTGTTGAGTGCACTGGGAAGGAATAGTGAACAGGAAAGAAGTTTGGGATGGAAGAAAATATCAGATGACAGCGGAGACTAAGAGTAAAACGGAAAATACGGGAGAACAGAGAACGCTAGATTTGCAATGAAAGACCTGCGCTCGGGCAGAACACTATGAGTGAATATATGAGACAGGATCTACAAGAAATCTTTGAAAACAATTATGGATATAAATGAAACTGGGATAAACAGTTTGAAGAATAAATTGTTAAATTTGGATTGAAAACCAATGCAAAATAGACTTTCACAAATCATATGGTATCTTTAATCAAGGAAAATTGGAAGATAACTAAAGTGATAGATATGTGAAGGGTGATAAGAGATAATGTTCCAATTATAAAGGAATAAACTTTCTAAGCTCTGTATATGAAATATTTTCTTTCACATTAAATTGATGGTTACAATCTTTAGCAGGACGGATTTTCATAGAAGATCAATATGACTTTAGAAAAGATCTACTATAGATACCATTTTTGCAGTTACATAAATACTGGAAAAAAAGGAAAGATTATAACTTATCAAATATTTTTTTTATTTTATGGACTCTAATTAACACATTATAATAAACAAACACAATATATGGAATATTTTAAAGGAATACAAAATACCACATAACATGGTATATAATAAAATTCCTAAATCTGCCAAAATAGAAATATAAACATTTAAAACATAGGAAAAGACAACCCTGGTATGCATTTTAAAGGTAATCAAAAGCTGGGAAAAGGATGAGGCCAGTCACCAATAATAGCTGAAGTAGAACAAATCTAGCCTGACCGTTGGGCTAATGGCTACAATAGACTATCTTCTTTCCTCACAGGAGAACCAATAAATTTGAATTTGTGGTGGCCTAAAAGATAAAATTTCACAATCGTTCTCCATTTTTTCATGTCATAATTACACTATTATGTAAATCATAGTACTATTTCTTCATATGGTGAAATACATGGGATTTCTAAGGAAATATTATAAGGAGAAATTAACCTCAAGAAATCGATTAAAATGGCTCTGACACCTAAATTTTCAAATATTCCACATTGGGCTTATACAGGGACATCATTTAATTTTTCTTCAACTTTTATTGTACCTGAGTTTTTGAATGTATTTCACTCCCACCCCTTCTACTAACGAAGTTCTAACTATCCTCCACACAGAACGACGACCGCAGTTCTGAGTTAGTGATTATAGTATGTTTCAGAAACATGTTCGCGTTTTCCAGTGACGAAAACTTTCAATCTTGAATCACATTTTCGCACAGGTACTGTCGTCCGTTTGCTTACGTCGCATCCCGATTTCCCCCACCTGCTTCTGCTCGCTCCACTGTAAAGACTAGTGGCTGGGATTTCTTAGCTCTTTTCTGAAAACATTAATTTCTATTAGGAATTAATTGGACGTCTACGTAATGTTATGCTACTCTTTAAAATAACTTAAATACTCGTAAAAGGGCCTCGTTAAGTAATTAACTATCACGTGATTCCCCTCCTTTCTACGATCCTGCGACATAACCACTTGGATGGACAGTAGATAGCATGTCTGAGTAATTTTATCTGTGCGGGTCGGGCAGAAGTGAAGACTGAATTTACAGTACGTAAGGTACTCTTTTATAGAGTAGGTACAGAATTACTTCAACGTGAGTTACTAGTACGAAGGACGAAACTGGTAATTGGAATTAGGTACAATAGTCTATAGTGCGATAATATGCACAAAAGAACTGAAGCCTGTATCGAAATGAACGGCCACCATTTTCAAATATGTGTTTAAATATCCATATTATGATTATTTTTCATTTTAACTTCATTCTCTATATCGTATGCTAATGTGCTGTAGACAGTATAATATACACTGCATAATGAATATGTTCGCATGGATAACTCAATTCGTGAGTAAAAACATTTATTGTTAATACTGTACTGTATTTTGATTAAACAAAACCTAATGAAAATTATCACACTCAAAATCGCGATATTTCCTAGTTTACGTAAATGGATGAACTACTTTTCTTCCCTCCTGTACCTAGTAAAGTGATTTTTTTCTATTTTACTCCAGTATCATCGAACTCCAGTCGTGGAAGGGGGTAGCAAACGGTGTTTCCGGGTCTCAATCATTAATCCAAAGTTATAGCCAGGTTAATATTAAAAATGTTAGTAAAAATAAAATGATGTCCCTGTATAAATAGTCTAAGCTACAGTTCTCAAATATGACACAATACATCTTACGTCATACGAAAATGAAATCCTTTAAATCGGTCGAAAAGAGTTAGTTTCAGCAAGAGACAGAGTTGTGTTTGTACGCAGAGTTGAATAAAGCATTTTTCACTGAATGAAACACGAAGATGGATGATATCTGCCCGACTGTGGTATTCGTGAAAGATATTGTGACAAGAGAAGAAGGATGAAGTATAAAATGACCTTATACTGTAGTATAAAACACGACATCCCACAAAATAAATATTCGTATACTTATTTCCTGAATAACGCACACAATTTTGTATATTTTCCAGGACTAAACTATTATATACGGTCAGTATGCCCCGTACAGAAGTATATTAAATTATTTCTGTTCTCAATGGATAGACATTTTAAGTACTATCTTATATTGTAGTCTGCGGATGTGAGTGTAAAGGCTGGTTCACAATAAACCGGAAACGAGAATCGGAACGAAAACGAAAACGGTAAAATTGTTAAAATGTATAAATTTAAATGTGGGCATTCACAATAATTAACGAAAAGCTTGCCGGAGCCCAAGTTCGGGAAAGGAGAGTTGGCCAAGTTTCAACTTTGGCGTTCATGTTCCCGATCACAGCCCACTAGATTCATTCTATTGCCATCTAAAAGCTATTTTGTCGTCATATATTTTGTAGCAAGAAGACCGTGACATAACCTATGCATTATTTTGTCCTGTGCTGTGCATCATGGAGCAACTTTTATTTGATGAGATTCTAATACTGAGTGTTGAGGAAAATCCTCGCGTTTACGATAAGCGGCACGCTTCGTATAAAGATGAGAAAATGAAAGAGAATACGTGGCTTTCAATAGCTGCATCTTTGAACACCGATCGTAAGTGAATAATATTTTATTACTGTATTGGTTGTATTACACACTACATATTCATGCTTCAATTCAATAACTACTGTTGTGTTCATTTTTGTTCTATGACAAATATTTCTTTTCTAATTATTTTACGTTATGGTAGACTTAAAATAGGTTGTGATAATAAATATGCATGGGCATATTTATAGTACCGTACCTAATGAAATGTTTCAGTCGAAATTTCGAAGTTGGTTAACCTGTTTTTATGTTGGCTGCCTTGTACTCATGAGAGAACGCCATTGGTCAATTATACACAAATAACATCAGAATGCGTAATATCGACTTTACATATCGTTATTGACATGCATATCGAGTGGCTGGTTGAGTGGAAAAGAAGGCCTTATGGCCTTAACTCTGCCAGCGAAAATAAAACATTATTATTATTATTATTATTATTATTATTATTATTATTATTATTATTATTATTATCGATATGCATTGTCGTCTACGTTCTCGTTTATTGTGAATCAAAAATTTTCATATTCACGTCCTCTGCTTCTCGTTTTCATTCTGGTTCTCGTTCCCGGTTTATTGTGAAGCAGCCTTAATACACAATTCCGAAACATGAATCTAGTTACCGTAGAAAGTTGCATTCTCAATGTAAAACGACAAATGTAACTACAACGTAGCCTACATAAAGTGTTAATAACCATTAATATACTTTAAAAGACCTGCGCCTTTATATCATAATCACAAAATCACAACTAGTATAATAATAATAATAATAATAATAATAATAATAATAATAATAATAATAATAATAATTTTTTAATTTCGAATGTCCCGCTGATAGTATGGATTAATAATTGGCCTGAAACTCCAATCTTAACTTTGAACCAAAACATATGTCTTGGCCTTGTGGTGATGATTCATCCCGGAAGACAATAGAGGACAAATAAAATAGAAGTAACTTAAACGCAGTCCTTTTGATTTATTTATTTATTTATTTATTTATTTATTTATTTATTTATTTATTTAACCTGGTAGAGATAAGGCCATCAGGCCTTCTCTTCCCCTCTACCAGGGGACTTCAACTACAATAATAAGAATAGAATTACAATTATAATTACAATTAATATTAAATTTACAAATACAATAAAAATCGAAGTACTAAAAGATTAACTGATTAATAAAAGCTAGACAGTTTATTGTAAAAGTTAAGAAGAGAGAAGCATTTCTTTTATTGATTAAGTACAAATTAAACCTACTCTACGCAGTAAGAAAATGCTTAATAAGCTTGCTTTTGAACGCTACTAAATTCCGACAGTCTCTGATGTCACTGGGTAGGGTATTCCACAAGCGGGAGAGCGAGATTGTTTATGATGATGAATACGATGATGTCTTATGTGTTGGTATGGCTAGTATGCGGCTATTTTGCGTGCCTGTGAAGAGATTATGATATAATGACAGGTAACTGAAACGGGAGGCAAGGTAGGTAGGTGTAGAAGTGTGAAGGACTTGGAAAAGGAGAACAAGAGAATGAAAATTTCTACGTTCGTTAAGCCGTAGCCAGTTTAGAGCTTGGAAGAATGGGGTAATGTGGTCAGCGCGACGGACATCGCAGACGAAGCGAACACAAGCCTTGTGAGGAGAGCATAACTTATTAAGAAATCTAACTCATAATAATATAGCTGTTAATAATGTAAACTTCATTTTAGAAAGAAGGACACATTTAATATTCACATTTTCACACAACTATACAAATATTTTACTTACGTCAAATGAAGAGATCAGAGGCAAAGGGGTATAAGTGCATTTAAGTTATTTTTGAGAAAATACGGTTGAAAGTACTTAAGCTTTTCTAAATTCCGTGAAATATATATCCCTCTGCCACTAAAATTTTAGATGTTTTAGCTCGCCCTGGATGTACTTACAGTAATTCCTGTTCTTAGAAATTTCACTTGTACCCCTTTGCTTCTGACTCCCTCATTAATGTATTTAGATTCAAAACTGGAGAGGCGATCAGGATGAAGATGGCGATAATGGTTCTGGTGCTGCTAATGATGGTGGTAATAATAATAATAATAATAATAATAATAATAATAATAATAATAATAATAATAATAATAATAACATTGGTAATAGTCACAATATATTAATGTATGTCATATATGTAGAAAGAGTAAATAAAATGTGAATTGCTCGTGTACTCAGAAAAGAAAACTTTCATAGAAATGTTCTTAATTTTTCCTATCGTCGCTTCATAATAATCTTCCGTTCGCTGTTAATGCTGTAATTTACTGAGCGGAATATTGTTGTTTGTGTTTGAGAAGATTGCGTTTTCTTGCTGAAACTTTCATCAAGGACTTTACACGGAGGGCGCGTTTCTTAAGCATGGAATTGCTTCCTCGAAGAGCTAGCTCCTCTTCGAGTGTTCCATTCAGCTCGGAGCAGATTACTTCAAGAGAAAAAAGGAGGGAAACTTATTAAAATTACACCGGAGTGTTTTGTAATTTCCGCGAAAAGAAGCGAGTTACTTATCAAATTGTCTGTATCAACTCCAAATGCTCGAATAACAATTTTAAATTAAAATTTCAAGCACCACATAGAACAATGGATGCAAACTCGGTAAGTAACAATGGTTTATTTTAAATTAAATCATTTCCATCTTCTTTCAAGATTCTCACAACTATTATGAGACCGACTCTGCACTGCAGAATTCTGTAGTCCAAACTTCGAACACGGTCTTGAAATAGACACCCAGTTTTATAGGCCTATCAATTGAGTGAGAGATCGAGATTTTAGAAGGGGAAAGTAATTACGGGAAGGGACTAGGCAGAGCGCGGAAGGAACACTAGGTCACGGTGTTGCTACTAACTGTAGACCAGTAATTCCCAACAGGCGGCCCGTGAGTCACAAGTGGCCCACCAAATGTTTAGTTCAGGCCAACATGGAACACAATTCAAGGTTTCATAACCATAGTGGACCAATCGCCATTTACTGAAACCGTATAAAACAAGGGTTAAAATGAAATTACCACCATAGTACAATGGAAACATATAGCAAGTAATATAATGTAGACACATTCAAACAAAATGATATGTTGACTAACTTACTGGCTTTTAAGGAACCCGAAGGTTCATTGCCGCCCTCACATAAGCCCGCCATTGATCCCTATTCTGAGCAAGATTAATCCAGTCTCTACCATCATATCCCACCTCCCTCAAATCCATTTTAATATTATCTTCCCATCTACATCTCGGTCTACCCAAAAGGCCTTTATCCCTCCGGCCTCCCAACTAACACTCTATATGCATTTCCTGTTGCATCAGCATAAACACAGTACTCGCATCCCCTGCTGCATCTGCACAAACACGGTACTCGCATCCCCTGCTGCATCTGCATAAACACGGTACTCGCATCCCCTGCTGCATCTGCACAAACACGGTACTCGCATCCCCTGTTGCATCAGCATAAACACAGTACTCGCATCCCCTGCTGCATCTGCACAAACACGGTACTCGCATCCCCTGCTGCATCTGCATAAACACGGTACTCGCATCCCCTGCTGCATCTGCACAAACACGGTACTCGCATTCCCTGCTGCATCTGCACAAACACGGTACTCGCATCCCCTGCTGCATCTGCATAAACACGGTACTCGCATCCCCTGCTGCATCTGCACAAACACGGTACTCGCATCCCCTGCTGCATCTACATAAACACGGTACTCGCATTCCCTGCTGCATCTGCATAAACACGGTACTCGCATCCCCTGCTGCATCTGCACAAACACAGTACTCGCATCCCCTGCTGCATCTGCATAAACACGGTACTCGCATCCCCTGCTGCATCTGCATAAACACGGTACTCGCATTCCCTGCTGCATCTGCATAAACACGGTACTCGCATCCCCTGCTGCATCTGCACAAACACGGTACTCACATTCCCTGCTGCATCTGCATAAACACGGTACTCGCATCCCCTGCTGCATCTGCATAAACACGGTACTCGCATTCCCTGTTGCATCTGCATAAACACGGTACTCGCATCCCCTGCTACATCTGAATAAACACGGTACTCGCATACCCTGCTGCATCTGCATAAACACGGTACTCGCATCCCCTGCTGCATCTGCATAAACACGGTACTCGCATTCCCTGCTGCATCTGCATAAACACAGTACTCGCATCCCCTGCTGCATCTGCACAAACACGGTACTCGCATCCCCTGTTGCATCTGCATAAACAGGGTACTCGCATTCCCTGTTGCATCTGCATAAACACGGTACTCGCATCCCCTGCTGCATCTGCATAAACACGGTACTCGCATTCCCTGTTGCATCTGCATAAACACGGTACTCGCATCCCCTGTTGCATCTGCATAAACACGGTACTCGCATCCCCTGCTGCATCTGCATAAACACGGTACTCGCATTCCCTGCTGCATCTGCATAAACACGGTACTCGCATTTCCTGTTGCATCAGAGTAAACGCAGTGCTCACATTCCCTGTTGCATCTGCATAAACGCAATACTCACATCCCCTGCTGCATCTGCATAAACACGGTACTCGCATCCCCTGCTGCATCTGCATAATCACGGTACTCGCATTCCCTGCTGCATCTGCATAAACACGGTACTCGCATTTCCTGTTGCATCAGAGTAAACGCAGTGCTCACATTCCCTGTTGCATCTGCATAAACGCAATACTCGCATCCCCTGCTGTATCTGCATAAACGCGGTACTCGCGTTCCCTGTTGCATCAGCATAAATGCAGTACTGACATTTCCTGTTGCTTCTCCATAAACATTCTTCGAACGTTCGTGGATCCGAATCAACATCACATCTTCCGCATTGAGGAATTCTATCAAACGCGCTCTTTTAACCTCACGTCCATGCCAGCGATTTTATAAAAGAGTGTGGTGCTGCTATGTGTTGACTGAAAAAGTAGGATTACCGAAAAATGTACAAGAGAATTTGAGATATCGCGCAACCTTTCGTCCATGTCAGACATGATCTAAAACAATGTAGTGTATTGACTGAAAAAGTAGAGACCACCGAAGAAAAAATAATGTGAGAGGCATTACTTACTGACTGTCCCACATAGTTACAATTTGAAATTTATGATACTCAGAGCTGCAAAGAACTAAAATGCAATTTTAATTAAATTAATTCCTTTGTATACAATATATGAGTGCTTTTTTTTCAGATTGTTAGACACTAGCATTGTAAGTGTTTTCTTAATGTTTGTACCAACCTACAATATGAATCAAATTCCTTGGACATGAGTAATATAAAAAAAGTTACAGAAATAGAGTTTCAGATAGCCATCTTCTACATCCTTTGACGTTAACCATCCGTCACATAAAATCTCCAGTGAACATCGTGTCTTTATTTCGCATTAAGATGTTATTCAGTCGATTTAAATATAAAGTTGATGTAAAAATGTTTGCTAACAAAGTTATTACCAGGGAACGGATTTATATGGACTAAAAATATATGAAATATGTAAATATATATGTAGTTATTTTTACCAAAATATGGAATTAAATATGGATTTTTACCAAAATATGGAATTAAATATGGACTTAAAATTATAAAAAAATGACTATGTACGTTAAATATTGGTACATTTTAATCAAACTAAACAAAAAATATAATGGACGTACCTTATCTTCCAATGTAGTTTCAACAAAACACAATTTTTATTGTCTGTTACCATAACAATAGGTTACAAACATTTCTTTCAAGTGCTGAAAAGTGAATCTTCTTCTATTGTCTCTGAGGATAGATTTATACTGACTAAAAGAGCGTTCGACGTCACAAGAAGTAACTGGTACATAATTCAATTTCACAATGTCTGCTGGGGATAAGTCCAAGTTAATCTTCACTGTTGATTCACCACTCATCACAGCAACAACCTTTTGTAGTTCTTCATATCCAGGGTTTTTTGAAAGTACAGTGTCCACCTTAGCTCTTACTGCATCTGCAACTTTACCTCTACCACGATTCAGTTGTTCCACAGTACTATTTATAATTTCAAAACTTTCAGATAGTGAAAGGTGCCTATTTTGGAGACTTTTGAGCGTTTTTATGATGCATGAAAATGTATGCTGAATGTGAGCTAAGTCATTCTTCACACTTATGTCACAGGTAACTGTTTTCGCAGTATCAATTGAGACTGCATCTTCAGAGTCCAATGCAAGGAGAACATTGTTAATAGAGTCTATATGTTCGGCATAATATTCAACTGCTTCTAGCCATGTACCCCATCTAGTTAAAATTGGCTTTGGTGGCAATGGAATTTCAGGGTACATTTCTTTCAACACGTTAACTCTACTGGGAGCTTTGAGAAATACTTTTTTCACTGATGAAATCAACAAATCTACTTTAGGGAAATTGTCTCTGACCACTTCTGCCACACGATGAAATGCATGCGCCACACAAGTAAAATGAGTCAATTTAGGATATACAACAGATAATGCTTGTCCAGCTTTGACCATATAAGGGGCAGCATCGCTAATAAAGAATAACACATTATCGTACATAATACCCTTTGTCCACAGGATACCCATAGCTTCGTTGAACAGTTTAACTATAGTTTTGTTATTGCACTTTTCTAGAACATCACAATGTAAAAGAATTCGTTCAGAATATTGTTCACTTAACAAACCGATAACTACATTACCAACAAGTCTACCTTCTTTGTCGGGAGTCTCATCAATGGAAACCCAAATTGAACTATCTTTAATTTCATCTCTTATCTTCTGTATTGTCTCATCGTAGATGGATGGAGCATACGTCTTCCTAAGTGTTGACTCATCCGGGATTGTATGTTGAGTATATTTTTCAAGGAATTCCCTGAAGACCTTATTCTTTAGTTTGTAGAGAGGAATATCAGCAGAGATGAGAGAACGGCACAGGTCGATGTTAAACTCAGATCTTACATTCGATGTTGTTGGTTGTGTTAAAAACAATTGTCTCTGCTTGGAATTTAGTTGTTTGTTGGCCTGATGTTTACTAGTTGTAATGTGTTGTTGCACCAGGAACTTTTGTGTAGATGATACTGCACACTGACACAAATTACAAAATAATATTTTATTGTCAGTTGATAAACCATCTTCTTTAAATTCTGAAATGTAACTTGTTAGTTTTGATTTTAAATTGACTGAATGACGTACTTTTGGCATATTTACCGTCTTTATAGTATGATTTACAAAACTGAACCTATGTGTACTCTGACTGGCATTTAACTGTTGAGCTGCACAACTGAAGTCTGTTAAAAATTTTAAATTAAATTAATACAGTTTTGTAACTTACTTTCCCATTGTTGATAGGACTGCTAATTTTCAAATAACTCTGATGTTAAAGGGATTACTGAGCATGTGTTTAAATCTCTATTGTTGAAATGTATTTTTAAAAGTTAATGGAATTTTGTTTTGTTTTATTGTTAAACCTAATATAATATGGACTGTTTTATATGAAATATGGAAAATATATGGAAATTAACGAAAATATGTACTAAACTCTAAAATATGGAAAAATATGGAAAATAAAAGTAGGATTTTTCAACCCTACACATTGTGAAACATAAAGATAATGCAAAATATAAATTATATTAGCTTTATAAGTAAATATGTATTTACATATAAATCCTTTCCCTGGTTATTACTGATTAAAAGTTACCGCTATAAATAATAGGAATAAGAAAAGTATTTTAAACATAGTAATTAATACAAAATAGAAGCTTCCTCGTGCATATGAATATTAAATGATTATTATCTCAACACTGAAAATTAAGGGAAGTAACTGGGAACCGCAACTGTATACCTGGGGCATGGGATGTTCTATTTGTATAGGGACATCATTTTATTTTTACTTCAATTTTTATTGTACCTGAGTTTCACTCCCACCCCTCCACTAATGAAGTTCAACCGTCCTCCACACAGAACCAAGGCCGCATATACAGTTATAGTAGACTTACGGTCATAGTAAACAGTATGTTCTAAAAATATGTTCGCGTTTTGCAGTGAAGAAAGAGCTTTCAATATTGCATCATTTTCCATTTGCCTACGTCGCATCCCGGTTTCCTGCTTCTATTCGCCTCTCAGTAAATGCTAGTGGCTGGGCTGTCTTAGCTCTTTTCTGGGAACTTTAATTTCTGTTAGGAATTGGACGTCTACGTAATATTATACCCTTACAATAACTTAAATAAAAGGGCCTCGTTAAGTAATTAACTGTCACTTGATTTCCTCCCTTTCTACGACACTGCGACGTAACCACTTGGACGGACAGTAGATAGCATGTCTGAGTAATTTAATTTTTTCGGATCGGACAGAAGTGAAGATTGAATTTACAGCGCGTAAGGTCTCTTTTATAGAGTAGGTACAGAATTATTTCAACATGAGTTACTGATACGAACTACGAACCTGGTAATTGGAATTAAGTACAATAGTCTATATTGCGATTATATGCACATTAGAACTGAAGCCTGTATCGAAATGAACAGCCACCATTTTCAAAAATGTGTTTAAATATCCATATTATGATTATTTTTTTAATTTAACTTCATTTTCTATAGTGTACGCTAATGTGTTGTAGACAGTATAATATACACTGCATAATGAATACGTCCGCATGGAAAGCTCAGTTCGTGAGTAAAAACACTTATTGTTAATAATGTACTGTATTTTGATTAAACAAAAACTTAATGAAAATTATAAAACTCAAAATCGCGATATTTCCTAGTTTACGTAAATGGATGAACTACTTTTCTTCCCTCCTATACCTGGAAAGTGATTTATTTGTATATTACGCCAGTATCATCGACCTCCAGTCGTGGAAGGGGGTAGCAAACGACGTTTCCGGTTCTTAATCGTTGATCCAAAGGTATAGCCAGGTTAATATCAGAAATGTTAGTAAAAATAAAATGATGTCCCTGTATTTCCCTCCCGAAGAAAGTTATGTTAGGAGTCAGTTTCACCAACAAATGTTAAAAATATACTAACACATCGTGTGTTAAAACAGGCTAAAATTTAAAATTGTGTTAATTTTTTTTAATGCATTTTGGTTCCACGATTTCTAGGTGGATATTAGCTAACATTTTTGTTAACTCTAGCCACGACAGTTGAAAGTCTCCCGAAAACTGGGAACAGTGTGAATCATATAGTGTATGTCAGGACCAAAGCTTTTCTGAACGTCTTTCACTCGCTTCACAAATAAAAATCTGGTGAAATATTAGAAACTTCTTGGCAATTATTTGTTAATGGCAATTAACTGCTAAACTGACGGTGTGAAAAGAAACAGAGGATCCATATTCACTAATAGACTATAGAAACGTCTCTGTTATTGGAATTCATAAACAAATATACAGTAAATATTATATTGTGGAATGGAAGAAAGCAGACGTTGTGAAAATAAAAGCCAAAGCTCTTCAATTGATGAAAACATATGTTTGTATCATTATTGCTATAGCATTAGAAACCTTTTGGATTAGTCTACTGACGGTTGCTTTAGATATTTCTACATTATCTCCTATCAGTGACTTAACCAGTGACGTAACATTTTGGTTTAATTAATAATAGCAAGAGAGAGACATATTTCTTTTCCGTTGTGTATTCTAACCTCTCTTGAATTTCGTCTATTTCCTTGCTGACATTGTTTTCGAGTGTCTGTTTCTCAGTAAAAATTCGTCCTCTGGCAGATTGTTTAAATTATCAATCCTCATATCTCTCTCTCGACGACGACATATATTTTAAAAGTCTACTGTAAATACATCAATTACTAATCTACAGAGTCATTTCCATCAGCCATAGTTGAGGTTTTAACAGTTTGTTAAGGTTTTTACACATGTAATTCGGATGTTATTTTAATAAAATGTTTAACAAATTGTTACATTTAACAACTGGTTATAAAACAATTTTTTGTTAAATTTGCAGTTGAATCAATAAGACAATAATTTTGTTAAGGAGACACTTAAATTAATTTTACAATATCCACAATTTTCATGCAACATTTGTGAAATTTATGTAATAGAAATATTTCGATTAAATTTTAAAGTCTTAGTTAACTTAGGGCGATAGCAAAATTTGGTAAACAAATTTAAAAAAGCCTAAAGAAGTCTATAAGAATAAACCATGATTTATACAGAATTTTAACAGACAAAATGAGTAATGAGCATAGATGTTATAATATAGTATAAATTTAATACTATTTATTTATTTTAGATAAAATTATGATTGCTTACTAAAAACCTTTGGTGATGGAAAATTTTTGTAAAGAGGTTTGAAATCGTTAAGAAAAAGTCCATAAGCATCAACAATTCTTTTTCTGCCCTAGACTTTCCATGGTTTTCCTCAGGCGCTAAGACAAATGTAGGGATGAGACCTAACAGAAACGGGCAACGGATCTGTTTCCATCCTTCAAAATCTTTTCCCTTTGGATTTCTTAGGAGTTTTCAAAATTCGCGTTGTTCGCTTGCTCTCTGGGCTCTAAAATTCGGGACTGGCCTTAGCCGTCAAACTAGCCTGCCGAACAGCCAAACCTCCCCCAGGCTCTTGCAATTGCTAACTTAATGAAAAACATATAGTTATTTTGCTTACATTCCAGTTAATAATAGAAATAGGGATTAATTATACAGTTGTTTAACAGGGCTAACGGCTTCAAAGCTGGGAATTTGAAAAAAAAAAATCTAGTGGAATGTTTTCCCCCCCCCCCCCCAAAATTAACAGGGAGCATAGGTTAATACCGTGCTAGCCATTAAAACTCATCCTTAGGATTCACCCTTGTTTGATTATTGGTTGATCTCTTTTAACAAACGTAATATATAAATTTTGCTCAGCTGTGATAATGCTGCTGATGATGGTGAAGATGATGATTATGACGGTAATAATTAGGGCTGGGATTTTGATGACCCATAAATCATGCAAACTGTCCTAAAGCAATGCATTTATGACCTAAAAATGTTTCAAAAATGCCCTTAAAATGCCCTAAAAATTCTTCTTGCATAATTGGCTTAGTAGGAAAAGAGGTTTTGTATTACTTAATATTTAGATTAGTAATTAAATTAAATTCTACGAGTAGTACCAACATTTAAGTTTATCTAGTTTTACATAATTTTTCCTAAGTGGTACACTTTAATAAATTTTACCTGATGTAATTTCCATGTAGCTCATCACAAGGCCACTCTTACCCGGAATTAGCAGGTATAGAGGAGTCTATATTGAAGGAGTGGTTGGAGTGTACTACGTTAAAATGGCAATATTTGTGTACAAAAACGATTAAAATATTATAGAAATAATGGGTGTTAGCCATCGGCTTAGCTTGGTCGATTAAGGCGCTTGCCTGCCGATCCGGAGTTGCACTCGGTCGCAGGTTCGACTCCCGCTTGGGCTGATTATCTGGTTGGGTTTATCCGAGGTTTTTTCCAACTGTAAGACAAATGTCAGGTAATCTATGGCGAGTCCTCGGCCTCATCTCGCCAAATATATCGCTATCATCAATTCCATCGACGCTAAATAACTTCGTAGTTGATATAGCGTCGTTAAATAACCAAGTAAAATAAGAATGGGTATTAATGGATAAAATATGTTGACAAATATCAAAGAAAATAAACATTATCTTATATTAATAATGGGGATTTATGGCTAAAATTAAATGAAAATGCCTCAAAAATGTCCGAATGAAACAAAAGATGCTCGTATGAGTTGAAACAGGCAAAAAATGCAAAAAAAAATGCCCTAACAAATATGTCTTAAAACACTCAGTTTATCACATAACATATACATACTAAAGCAGCTATGTTTCTGGCTTACTAGAAAAAAGATGCAATTTCATCAAAATCCTAGCCCTAGTCATAATAATAATAATAATAATAATAATAATAATAATAATAATAATAATAAGAAGAAGAAGAAGAAGAAGATTGTGAGTGCATCCACTTGCTCGTATTAATTTCGCTTAATTAATTTAGATTTAGACTTCTTTTTTGGTTCAGCAGCCTTTTTAAGCCAAGACTGCCCAAAGAATCTTCCTGTGCTTTCCTTTTCCATTGTTTAACTGAAGGGTCTTAACCCTTTCTTACCTATAGATATAATATGGCAATAATTAACTTTATAGCATTTATATACTTATGTGTTACATATGAAGGTAAATTTTGCTGGATAACTTCTATTTCAATACATTTTCATCAATATAGTTTTGTTTCAAATGTTGCCACTCCCGTAACTTGGTCCTAATACAGCTATTTGTTTCAACATGGATTGCTTGTAAATTTAATTTGGGTTAGAAAGGGTTAAAGTCTCTTTCGACGTCGTCAAGCCATCTTGTAGTTAGTCTTCCTACTCTTTTTATAATATACAACTGATCGATGAAAGTGACCTTTTTACATGAATTCCTGTCATTGGTTCTAATTAGATGCCCTAGTTATCTCAATCTATTGACTTTAATCACTTTCTGTGTTGTATCTTATCTGCCATATGCCTTTGTCAAGAGTGTTGAGACAGCCCCGTCAATTAAAGGTAGGAAAAAGTAGCCATTAAATATTTCAGACATTCACTGCTAAAACAGATCCACCAATGAGCATAAGTCATCAAGTTTCCTTTGTTGTGTAGGTGGAACTTGATTCTGTTTTTTGTGGGTACAATTATTGCTAGCGCTCGCAGGATGTGAGTCAGCACAGTCTTCGATACGGTCTAAAAAGTGATTCAGCTGCTTGTCGCAAACGTCAGAAAATCAATTTACTTTGAAAATGTGGGCTTTTATCCAAACTTCATGACTGGGAATGTATTCTACAGACTGTTCTTGAAAGCTTCATGGGCCCAAATTAACAGGAAGACTACATGAGGAAATTATGTTCCATAACGACTGTGAATGATGTGATAGGTGTCATGCAAGAAGTTATGTCATAGTACACATAGTAAGCAAACTTTCTAAGTTAAGTCAGAACCAAAAGATATAACAAATTGACAAACTTGGAACTAGTTCTGCTAGCTCTCAATAGATGACAGTATTATTAGGCCTGGTAAAAATGTGTTAGGGAAAATGATAAGGTAGATTAAGTATAAATTATTCTCATACTTGATAATATCAGCGGTTTTCTGAAAAAAAAAAAAAACTATGCTTTTTATAATGAGCTGAGGAGAATGACATTTTTAATACTATACTATTGGCGACACTGACTGAACTGTTATCTTTGTCGTCTATTCAAAGAAGTAATAACTAAACTTGTTTTTTTGAAAGATGGGACATGACAGTTAAGCGGCCGAGCTTGGAACTACAGTGCTATGTTGCCAATATGGACTACCATGCTGCCAGCTGATGGAAGCTAGCAATTGACGTTAAGATGGCTGACGTTGAAACATTCATTGACAGTTGACGCAAAGGTAAGAAAACAATACAGTACAAAAATCGACAGAGAATCAAACACGAAACGTACCAATGCTAACATTGTGTGCACAATAAATGTCGCCAAGAGAGCTATTAAGCACTCGCCACGTGGAAAAGGTAAGTTTGGCAACTCAACCGTTGTTATCATAGCAACAGGCCTACCAAGCTATGTGGCATTCAGTTGTTTTTTCCGATCGTAACGCTCCTGTCATGTCCTATCTTTCAAAAAAACAAATACCGTATAAAGAAGTCATACTTAATACGAACAAACTACCGATCACTATCGATTACTATGGTTGAGACATCTTTGAAAGCCAGTGTACAGTATTAGGACATATAATGCATAGCCAATTAGATCGCCAAAGAATACGCTGGTATTCAAGTTTAATTTTTAGTAGTAAAAGACTATTTTTCTTATATACTTTCTCGGACATTCCCATTATTTTGCTACCGATTATCTATTCTTCATTATTGTATTAATTTTGTTACGAAAATGTTTAGGTTTATAACCTGTGTTGAGGTTTACCTTCTTTGATCATTTCGAAATTACTTACAGATTCTGATGAATTTTAGATGCAAGAAACTTGACATTCGTTTCGAAGATTGTGATTGACATGTGTAAATAATGACGAAAATGGTCATCAGTTATTTTTGAGCGAAATTTTGATTTTACATATTTCAGCCTTGAAAACGTCTGCTCACATATATAGGCCTGAGTGCTTCAGAAAACTGTTAACATTTTAGCTGCAAGTTTTTTTTTTTTTTTTTGTGTTAGGAAATTGTGTAACTGAGAGACATTTGTAAAATTATATCCTGGTATTTGAATAAAATATTTCTTTCAGTTCGTCATTAGTCTGCATATCAGTGATTTCAAGTTGGTACATTTCAGGTACTGTCTCTATTTCAATGGCGAAAGGGTTATGAAATAAGCGAATATCCTTGAAATATGTATCAAAATGCTGAAAAGGTCCAAGAAGTTCCTTACAATTCTAATATTTCACAAAACTTTTATGCAGAACTGTGGTACCTCCTTCCTTGGGCGGGTGAGTCAGTTATACAAGGCTTTCATTTCAAAACTTCCCAATCTAAATAACTAATTATTTAAATTGAATTCAATTTAAACAAAAACCACATCAATTTAGATATTGAGGGGGAAATCTGAAACCAGGATTAATTGAATTTTAGATTTCACCCCTCAGTCACCCCCACTTTGAAATTTCAAATGGCACCCCTATATTTTTGTACTTAAATATGAAATAGCATTCAATTGTTTATTACACCTCATTCATTTATTTCACATCTTTTGCCTGGCAACGCGACAAGAAACAGTTTATATTGCACTAAATCAAGTGTTCAAAATGTGTTCCATTGTTGGTACAGTAATACAGTCTATTTTGGAACTTCTCGCGAACATTTTCGTGCTTTTCCTTACTAATCCGATTACATTCCTGAGTTATTCTACTTTTCAATTCTTGAATATTCTCAGGCGGAGGAGTATAAACAATTGCTTTCAAATGACGCCATAGGAAGAAGTCAAGCGGCGTCAGGTCTGGAGATCTCGCCGGCCATTCTACAGTACCTCTCCTACCAATCCATTTTCCAGGAAATTTTCTCTCCAGCCATTGTCGGACAGGTACTGCATAGTGTGGGAGAGCTCCATCCTGCTGAAAATGCAAATTTTGTTCGTCCAACACCAGGTTTCCTTCATTGAATTAGTTCTCTAGCGACAGTGTGATAAGTGGATAAATTACGTTTTCTAATATGTTAAGATACAATTCTCCAGTCAGGTTTTCTGCAATGAAAATCGGCCCATAAATTCCAGCCCAGACATTGATCTTCTGAGGAAAATGGGTATTATCTATGATAATAGTTCTAAAATGGCTCAATTATAAGATAAACACACATGAAAAGCTTCAATAAATGTAGCATTAATTAAGAAAGGGATTTTTTACAGTAAATATATGTAAAGAAGCAAAATTCTTACTCAATTGCGAGAATATCTCAACACAATGACAAAGAATCATATATTGTAATTTATAGGATGTACCGTACAAACCAGTTAATAAATATGAGAACAAATTAAGTGAAACACAATAACAATAATGATAATAGGCTAATCTACCAAATTAAGAAAAACAATGAAAGATCTTAATTGCAATGCAGCGAATTCAAGACTTAATACTAGCATAATCCAATTCGTAGCTAAGTAAACAGCTCATTTAATATTTCTTACACCCCTTTTCACGCGACTTCGTTCATGTAAGTTGAAGCGTATTAGCCGCCCAGAACAACACGAGACATTCGCGCTTAAGCAGTGTTGCCGAGTTGTAAGACTCGGATACTGTTAGTTATGATAACTTATTCCTAAGTTACATATTACCACACGCGACCAGATAAACTCGCACGAAAATCAGTCTAGTTTAGCCAACGGAGGGCATTACACTAAGCTGTCATTCACAACATAAAATATAAAAATAAACGTAACAGTTTGATGCACCCAGTACATTAGACAAAAAATTTTAGCGTTCAGGGTGAAAAACTTAATAGACAGATGTACAGGTCCTCATGTGGTGTTATCAATTAATAGTTTCGATTTTGTTTTGTGGAGGAAATATATTTTGTTTACAGTCTGTGTCATGGACTGGCAAATTGTCACACTACGGCGTATTTTATAGCTATAGTTACAACTAGTTTCACTACGCTATTCGGTGTCTCGCACGTTGTAGGACAAAGAGTGTTATCAATATTTTATGAAATGAAGCCGCCTTGTCGTGTTTATCTTATTCAGTGAGATTCGATTCGCTTTTCGTTCTTCCTTACTGCGTCACTTTTGTCTTCTGACTTCGTTTCGGTGTAAAGGACGTAAATTAAAACATTTCTTACCAACCTTCCAAATTCACAGGGTTACGGTTGCATCTGTGTGGACGTATCCTGGAGAGTTCAGTATCATGTCAACGTTTAAATTCGCATTGTGAATTACAATTTTTTCGGAAGCTGTTCCTGTTCTTCTACAAGTATATGGATTGTTGAAGGTATGAATAAAAGAATAGATCTTGCAGTGGATGAAATTAAGTTTTTAAGAGCAGTTGCAGGATATAGATTGCTTAACAACAAACAAACTGTAACAAGGATATTTTAGGAGAATTGAACAATTTCAACCTTTTAAAGAAAATTACAGTTACAGGACGACGACGAAGTGATACGGTTATGTCTATAGAATGAGTGAAAAAGAACAACGTTATAAGAGGTGAGATATAAATCTAGATGCCTTTGGAGACAAGAACGACTCTTTAAAATATGAAATGACCAACTACAGAAACTGAATTGCATTTGGAGCAGAAACAGGTTCCTAAGCCTAATCCCTGACGACTCTTGATGACGACGAAGAATCAGTATGAAGTTCAGTAACGTTGATACAGTGCTCAATGAAATTGTTGCAAACTATTTGATTGCAAACTTATGAAGAAATATGCACATTTTTTTTGTGCTCAAGAAAAAAATATTGCATATTTCGTCATAATTTCCCAATAAACTAGTATGTACCAATTTTTTGAGCAAAAAAATATACATCGCACATTTAAAAAGTTTGAAATTAGATATTTTGCAATACATTTTTTAACACTGTATATTGTCGAGAAAATAACATCAGTTCGAGCAGCACTGAGGCAAATTAATATTGCTTCATGAAATACCTAACAGATACAATAATTTGTAGCCTACATAGGTAAATTCTTTTTGTCATGTTGTTATTGTAGTGGAAGGTATTCATTCATTCATTCATTCATTCATTCATTCATTCATTCATTTATAAATTTATTTATTCTGGTGTAGTTAAGGCCATCAGGCCTTCTCTTCCACACCACCAGAAATACAAATACAATAATAGAAATAAAAAAACACTATAAACAAAGTAAAGCCACACAAAATTATACACAGGTTGCAATCACACATACTTTAAGTGAGTGATTAAGTACCATAATTAATTGTATCCTAACAAATTAACTAACATAGGTCTAAACAAAAAACTTGCAATTTTAATCTAGCGTAAAAAACACAAATCAACACTTCTAGCAATACCTAAAAAGCATTAAATAAGACAAAATTTTCCAATTTAATTTTGAATTGTGATAAAGTCCGGCAGTCCCTGACGTCATTAGGTAACGAATTCCAAAGGCGAGGTATGTCAAACGTTAGGCCTAAAGTTGTAAAAAGTAATTGTATTTAATACTTCAAAGACGCCAGAACCCAAACGTCACCAATATAGACTCAGAATACCAAGTGATCTTATGATACAATTTGTGTAATTTCAAACAATCATAACTACACAAATAATAACTAATTGTAGAAATAAAAGAAATCGTATCTCCTTGTGTGATGCCTGGAATTCATAAACAGAAATAGATTTTTTTGAAAAGATCGTATTTTGTCGGTGGAATGACTCTAAAAGAGAATCATCTTTAGAGAACCACAATTCAGCACCATAACCTTCGAGAATGTTCCGGTGCTCAATTCTATAGTTGTGTGTTGGAGTCATTCTTTTAGTCATGGCGACATAACGAAACATTCTTTACCTGAACTTGCACTCGGGTCCCTCCAGTCGTGTTTTGTTACTCTATCAGCAGAGCTCGCTGCTCCCAACAAAGAAGCGTCTGCACAGTGTGTAAACTCTATGTTCATTATGTTTGAAAAAAGATACGTTCCGTCATTGATCTCGGTATTATTGCTTGCCCACGTACCTGATAACCGTGGTTGTAATATTACACATCGCTTCAGCTAGTGTGTTAATTACACGCCAGGGGAACAGGTTGTGCCAGGGACAGTCGCCCATTTGTTTCTGCAGACTGCTTCTTGGCTGTGCTGTACGAGCTAAGGTTTCGCAAGCAATTATTTATCCTCCTGGTGTTTTTGTTAACACCAACCTTCATTCATCGAGTCGCGCTTGTAATCCTTTCTGTCTTGGCTTAACAATACGCTGAGCATTATTACGACCGTGAAGTAGGGCTTCAAATCAAAGGACGAAATATAAAGGAGGGCGGATTTCATATCTAAATGACGTACACCAAGGAAAGCAAGAAAGATAAATTCATTAAACTTTACCACACAGTTCAAAACCCACGTCGTGTCTGGTTTTATGAATTAATATTATAATTATGCAATTTTATTTTATGAAATTACAATATCCATGCCACATCTATCAACAGATGTTTTTGATCATTACACAATTCTACGAATTTATGTAATATTTATGACTAACAGCAAAACAATTAGAAGAAACAAGTTCATTCTTTTCAGAAATTAGTCTGACTGTGGACAAAAATAATTAATTTACGGAATCAATTTTTTGCCTTTCTTGTCTGTCTTTCTTCGGAACTCAAGTAGTTGATTAATGAAGCACACTACGTCATGCAGTGGTGGTAATGGAGGGTATTAATAAAACTGCTCGATAGTGAGTGAGTTGTAACGTGCATATTAATAATTAGGTAATATCACTCAATTTTTTTAAGTTAGTTATTTAACGACGCTGTATCAACTACTAGGATATTTAGCGTCGATGAGATTGGTGATAGCGAGATGATATTTGGCGAGATGAGGCCGAGGATTCGCCATAGATTACCTTGCAAATATCACTCAATGATGTAATAATAATGAGCGAAAATATCTTTGTTTGCCACACACTTCACTCAGACTGACACAATTCAGCACTACCTGCAAATTATATTACCAGTAAATTCGGCAGTGCCCAAGTTACCGGACGACTTTTCACTACAAGTCTTCCAGCAGCACATCTGTTTTCCTTGAAAATGTACGTCCGTCAGTTTTTAATATTACTATTATTATTATTATTATTATTATTATTATTATTATTATTATTATTATTATGTACCAGTTGAGGTTAGAAGTTAATATTGCATGGGGCCAGACTATTACAATTGATGCCCGTTCCGACCACAGTGTTCGTCCGTTGAAACAACGCATTCAACACACTCATGTTATTAGCTGTTCTCCTACAGCAGTGATGTCAACTGATGCCCATCTGGGCAAGCGCGCGCTTTAGAGCTCAGGAGAGCCTGAGCGCTTTACAGCGGAAAGGAAAGAGACAGACGAGAGAGGTAGTATATGCCGCTTGGTCGAGCTATATTCAGGGATGGCCAGCACTGATTCAATAGATAAATGGAAGAGAGCTTATTAAAACTGTATCCATGTTAATTCTTAGATTTGTCTGAGAAGTATAAGTGCATTATAAGAATATAAGTTTCAATTTTAATGCTCATTTTTCATAAATTTCCTTTTCATTCATAAGCAGTATTTTCTCAACTTTTTACAGAAAGGTGAAATTTTCAGATATGTTTATTTAGTAGCCTTACAGGTACTGAAACAATGTTTTCGTAAATCTAATATATCGTAAATACGTATTACTGAAGATACGTATTGAAATTTTTGAAAATATTCACATGGAAATTGTTTATAAGCAAATGAATTAATAAAGGAATTACTGTTACATCATAAACATGTTGTGTAAAAACGTCAGCTCTATAGCCTCAGAGAAAATAATTTAAAATTTTGATGATAGGAAGTTGCGCACCAATATCACCTTAAAAGCATAATGCGATAAGGGTTTTGTTATGTGATATTAGTTACAGTTGAAACATATACCTAGGTAACTTTGCTTTGTACTATAATATTGTTTTGATTAGTTTAATTATTACTTTTATAAGGCTAAAGATGCCATCAATATCAATTCCAATTTACCATGTCATAGTTAATCTCTTTCTTTGGGATATCACTTTCTTTATGAATGTTTCATTCACTTAATATGGTATAGTTTTACTACTATGAAATTGACGTGAATATTCCTTCTTAAGTCTGTATTATGTTATAAACTGCAATATTAAGAAACTGGTGTTAGTATTTTGTTTTACAGACAATATAGATATATCAAGCAGCAAATAGCCATATAAAATAAACAACATAAAATTTCACGTTCTGTCTGAAGTTTGTACACCACTGTTTTCTTAAATCAACAGGGTCCTTATTCATATAGGGGAACAAGGGGCAGGACGGGGTAGTTAATGTTTGAATGTTTTTATTTGGTATCAAATAATATACTGTAAATGTATGGGTTGTATGACATAAATGCTTTTATTACACTGTAAACAAGTAAAAAAATATGCACTTCGAGTGAAATCCGGTCATTATAACCTTAAAATAAATTAGTTTTTCGAAATGTATGTTTTTCCCCGTTCTGTCCCACGTATGGGCCAAAATGGGGTATCTATTTTTTTTAATAATTACATGGCAAAAGTGACAAAAATTATATACTGAAAGTATGAATACTACAACATTTTACAAGTTTACTTGAGAAAAAGTCATTCGCAAAACACGCAAATGTGCGTGGCATCCTCGTCTTCACTGTCTATCCCTGCGCAACAATTGTGAGCCCATTTCAGACATGATACGCATCTAATCCAACCTTCTTCTGACAAACAACAGAGCAAACAACCCATTACAGGAGGTGAAATTTAATTAAATATTACATGGGGCAGGACGTACTGCCCTGTTATGCCCCACCCCGTTTTGCCCCATAGTCACAATTTGTAAGTTATGAGGTATTGGCAGGGAAAATAACGCACGAAATTTAAGAAAGTTTCGGAATTAAAAGTCAGGTAAGCACTCTATAATATGACATTAAAATAGATTATCTAAATAAATCTCATTTCCACTTATGTGTGACAAGAGAACATTTTAAAGTTGCAAATGAATGATACAATATGATGCAGCAATCGAATAACATACAACAGATGCAAGGAATGGCAATAAGTGTTGTGTGATGATATATTTACACGAGTTGACGAAGTTCTAAAAAAAAATCGGTAGATTGCACTACTTGTTTGAAAAATAGAGGCTATAGCCCGTCCTGCCCCCTTCCCCGTCCTGCCCCATATTCCCCTACATAATCCTTGCTCATTCCATACTTAGCGCTTGATGCCCGCGCACGGCGTCAAGGTCAGAAAAATGCGCTTGCTTTGACATCACTGTCCTACACCTACTGAACTTACATTGAGAGTAGACTACTCCAGCTAAACCAGATAAAGCGTTCCACGGCTTAGGCACAATAGCGCCACTAACGTTCCCGCAGATTACCATGGCAATTAAACATATAGTTAATAAAGTACTGTAATGAAAGTAACGTCCTTAAGGTTTTACATAACTCAAAATGTTCGTATGCCATTTCCCGGAATCGCACAATTTTATACACTCTTGTTTAGGACTGATATATTCGGCAAAAGCAGGATAGCTCATGTAATTTATAATAACACTGCAACTAGGACACGTACTTCTTGAGTTTAAATAGTTGACAATCACATCCAGAATGTTTGTAATAATTGACGAAACTATCTATATTAAATACAATAATCTGAGTATACAAAGTTGCAACTGTTAACTAATTTTCTTTCATTATAGGTAGTAATAAACTTTGAATGCGTTACTTGCATTATATTATCCTACGCTTAACACAATAAGAATGCGAGTGAACATAAAGGCTTAATTTGCAACCAAATTTGACAAACTAGATAGATTATTACATTTAATAGTGTAACTGCAAAGAGCGTATAGTATATGAATACTTGGAAATGTTCGGGAAGTTCATGAGTTTTATCAACAGTAATCTCACTAGAGGTTTTGATTTATCTAGAGAAAATCAAAACTCGGGTGGGATTAAATCGACTGTTACACGATTAGAAGAAAGTACATAAAGATTAGAAGTAACAAAGTACTCCAATACAAAAAAATATTAATTGGCGTACGAAAATACTACTGTCTTCAAATGTATTATTGTACCATCTCAACATTACGCTAGATGACAGTAGTGTGTTATGATTAGCTGTTTTCTTCTTATCAGTTGTGCCAACTATGGAATCTTCATTGATCTCTGTGGACGGTTACTAGTCAAGAAGGCTTTGTTGATTCAGTTTCATTTTTATTAAAACATTTGCATTCCACTTCAATCATCCGGATCCCAGTAATCAACGTCACTTGACAGATGATTTTCAATAAATCTTAGTATTAAATAATCTCTGATACGTGACTATCCATAATATCATATAGCAGACGCTATAAGAAACATAACCTAAATAATAGAAACGAGTGTTAGAAAAGTTTTAATTGGGGATGATGAAATAAACAAACGTTTTAATTAACGATGATGAAAAAAAAAAATAAACATGAATAATTTTAAAAGAACCACTTAATGAAAGTACAATTTTCAAATTTGAATGTTTTAGTGGTTGGTGGTTCAGTTGATGTTATATTGGACGTGTGCGTAAAAGAAGTGAACTCGTTGATGTACATGGTGTATCTCTCAACTTATTTAGGATTTCCGAGTGCTGCTCTTCATTTATTTGTAAATAGGATTTCAGGGAAGATGCATAGCTATGACCAGTGATCTTTATTAATTCTTGTTCTTGAATGCCAATGCAAGTCATATTTGAAAGTGCTGTGCATCGACTGGAGTGGTTTTTAATTTTCTGTTTTTTTTTTTTTGACGTCCAGACCAGTGCAGTTTGAAATGTTTGCAAACAAAGAAACAAATGCTAGGGTAGTGATAAAAATAAACAAATGCTAGGGACGCGATAAAATTAAACAAATGCTAGGGACGCGATAAAATTGTGCGATAGGCAGCCGTGATTGGTTGAAAGACGTCTTTTCGTACCATTTTATTGGTCAAAAGTAGTGTGACATAGTAAAAGTGTAATAGTGGTGTTAAGTTTAATAATAGATTAATTGAAGAGCGTGATCCCAAAACTCGCTCAGCCCATTTATCCATATTTATGATTTATACATACTTACAGTATATTTTTTTTACACCTCTAGCATTATATTTAAACTTTCTTTCTTTCAATGCAACACAAATCCTTGCCTAAAAGTTTGAGTTATTGTGCATGCCACTTGGAACTCACTCAGTTCGTAGATCGATGGCTAAAAAAAATTAGCCCAGCCCTTTCATAAAATTGGACTGCACGCGTTTTGGGATCACATTCTTCAATTACGTACACAGATTCTTCATTTATCTATTAATTTATATTATTAAAATATGTATAAAATTATTTGGATGAAAAAAATATATTCGTTCCTCTGAAATAATCGCGCAAAATGTATTCAAACAACACGTATAACCTAATTCTCTGCTCCTCTGCACTTCTCTGTATTGCAGACCAATCATTTTGAAATAACTTAATCCGTAATGTCTTGACTCGAATTTGCTATGCACTGGTATATGGTATAGGTAGATTGAAGCTGTCTTCTAATGTAGCTTAAAAGAAAATAAATTAGTGAAGATAAGAGGAGAATTACCTCTAGTAATGTCGAGTGGCATTTATTAGGACTATTTCGTGAATAAAATACAAATGTAAATAATATATCCCTAAAATTCGATCACAAAATGTTAATAATTGTATATTAACGAATGCTTAACCTATTCAGACATTGTGAAGTTGAAATACTCGTAGATGAATATCGATTACTGCAATAAAGAAATTCGATGTTATTATTCAATAATGCCAATTGCGAAAAGCGAAATACAGGTTTAACAATGTTAATTACATACACTACACTTTTCTCTTATTATTATAACATAAATACATTTTCATTATCTGCTGAAATCATAATTTAATTTAACAGTAACAGTGGGAACAGCTATATACCAATGCTTACGTTCCTACACAGTGAAGCCATCTCTGTATAGATAGGCCTAATTAAAACACGAATTTTATTACGCCATACGGAAGGCAGTTTGATCAAAGACCTTATTATTACTATGCAAAATATTTGGGTTTGATATGAGATGATGTTACATGAATTTGAACATCTGACTTTCTATAATCGTTTAATTTCATTCACAAAAATACAAATTTTATAGGCTACAATATTATACGTTATGTTACCTGTGGGAGCAGGACCAATGTCAGCTGCATCTTATTTCGACCGTTACTCACAATCACTGCTACACAAAAGCATTTTTTATAGCTCGACAAACGCATACTCGCTGTAATGTGTAACGGAACTAAAGCTGCATCTACACAGTTCAATATTCCAATCGCGTTGCGTGCAATCTGGGAAGAATATTGAAAGAATCAAGTTTAAAAGGTACGTTGAATTAAGATGCATGAAGATTTTGTGTCTATACGGTGCGCCGTTTTGAATGTCGTTTTCACTGCGTAAATATATTAATTAATATTAAATATCAATCTTGCATTCATTGCTTTAAAGTTGAAAGAAAAGTTTAACCGTGTAGTTGGATCTTAATGTATTCATGATCATCAATTTGCGGGGAAACAGTTGGCGACAACGACTAAACAAAAGAACGACCATGCGATAAATTGATAGCGATAAATCTAGCTGCAAAATTATCGCAAAGTGTGACTGTGATTTGTTGGAATTCAAAACTTTATTACACTTCATTGGTCGAAAATGGAATGACGTCATATAAACGAAATAGTCATATGTAAATAATTAATGCAAATAACTTAGTGAAACGAGCGAAACTGTGCAGAGATGAATCTTTACGGTGCATTTCATTGATAAACAGTATGTAAAAATCTTTGAAGAGAAATTAAAAGCCCACAAAAATTAAATATCGTTAACGAACGAGAGACATTGACACAAAAAATTCCTAGACTCATTGTCAGTGCTTCAAACACTTGGTGAGGACAGTAATCAAGCACAGTTCGATCGCAACATGCTGTGAAATTTAGAATACCGTGGTAGTGTTGGGAAGCTTGCTGGAATTTTTGTATTAGCAATATCAATTGAAATAATTGCCTCTAATTCGACAAAGTGTATAAAAATTCTCCACTGAAAATGTCAAAGGGAGTTATTTTCACGGATGACATGAAATTCAGCATTTTTGGTTCGATGACAAGCGTACTGTGTGGAGAAACAAGTATAGTGAATTTGACAGGGAAAATCTGCAGATAAAAGTAACAAAAGGAGTGGATCTGCCCTTGTGTTAGGATGTAAGGTTCGTCGGCAGACTACACTTCGCACACAAAATAATGGATCACAGGAGTGATATAGATATATTAAAGATAGAATTTCGCCAAAGTGCAGAGAAGCTAGGACAGTCGAAACTTTCACTTTTGTACAAGATATTGATCCCGAGCACTAGGCTCGGAATATAAAGAGTGGCTCGTTCTGGTAGTGCATTGTTAAAAGGAACATTTCAACAGTCCCTTCGCGTTGTCTTCATCGTACGCTACAGCTACGTTAGACATCATAACCGCAAAGGCTACAACAAACCAACGGTCACCATCAGCAATGAATCTGCCAGCATTTGTACTTCGTCGCATACAGAAACTTACAGAAGCACCCTCAATATTCAAGCCACAAGGTGCACTAAACATCAATTTCATTATAGCAGGAAAACATCGAAAGAATTTTAAGACCGTCTTTTCTCTCTCACAGAAATATATCGGGCTATTCCATCTCAAATCGACCGAAATATAGGCTAGAGAAAATTTACCTTACAATTTTTAAATACAATGAAACTTTTTCTGTCCGTTGACAACTGTGATACAATGCTTTGTGCAAAGTTTGAGGCATCAGAACTTCATAGTGTTTAAATTAAAAAATATTTAAATTTATCGTATTTTCATGAAATTAGCAACTTTAAACTGTTGTGGCTCCGAAACCCTTTCATCCAATGATCAAAATCATGGTTTATTTTGATGCTGAGAAATTAAACTTTATATTGACATGTAAACAGTTTTTCTTACTTTTTTATGGAAATGGAGAAATTGAGATTTTTCTTCATTAAGACGCATTTGCCCACGAAAAAATATTTTTAAAATATATGGTTAGATTCCGCATTGAAAGTACAAATAAATACATATTTTTTACTGGTGGTATGTTGATAAGAAAGTATTGAAAATATCAAATATAGAAAATAAATCCTAGTACGCGCGTGAATTAACCAGCTGACTGTGAGGCGGGAGCTAGCCGAGGCAAGCAAGGCCAGGAGACAAACAGTGATGTTTCGTCTAGTAGCGCATAGCTGGGCTAGCTTTATCACAAGTTTTCATAAACACAGGAGTAAAATGACGCCCAACGCTCGCTTATCTTCAACTCTCGGTCACTGCGTGCGGTACTGCGTCGTTCAAGTCTAGGCGTGTAAAAATAATTTATTTAATACCCTCGAAACTCATTGCTGAGCCACTATGAAAAGAATGCCGAATCCCTCTTAACAATACAAGGTTTTTTCTCAATATTTTTTACATTTTTACAAATGGGCAAAAAGCCTAAAAGTAGGTAAAATCAGATTATCTGTCTCTCTGTATACAATAAAAATAAGGATTACTTCTTATCATAACCTACCAAATGTCAGCTTCAAAATGCGCTCTCGTTCAATGCTCTGCAGTAAATGGTTCCAGAGTTCTGAGTGCTGAAAGAGGCTTGTTTTTATAAAATACGCTAAATTTGTCGCTCAATAGTACGAAAACCGTTTGACTTTCGACAGTATACTTTTGAAAATGCACTCTCCTCAGCACCTTGTATAAATAGGGAAAAAATTAGAGTATTAAAAAAAATATGAGGTTTTTTATTGATCGATTTCATATGGAATAGCCCATCATATTATATTGTACATGTTTATTGTATTCAGGACCCTTGTGATCACTCAGCCTTTCAACTGAAGACTTTAATGAATGAATGAATAAATGAGTGAGTGAGTGAGTGAGTGAGTGAGTGAGTGAGTGAGTGAGTGAGTGAGTGAGTGAGTGAGTGAGTGAGTGAGTGAGTGAGTGAGTGAGTGAGTGAGTGAGTGAGTGAGTGAGTGAGTGAGTGAGTGAGCGAGCGAGTGAGTGAGTGAGTAAATAAATAAATAAATAAATAAATACTAAAAGTGCGGCTGTTACTTTTAGTTTATATTATACAAAATAAGTCACATTCTCCTCATCAGTCTTATTTTTCTTATGATCTCTGAAGGTTTTTTCTGTTTCAATAAGTTTAACATGACAAAGAAAGCTATAACTATACTACGTCATTTGAAGATAGGTTATATGCTTTATTTATTTCAACTTCATACGAGTAGTTCACAAATGTATTAAATTAGTCGAAGTGAAGCAGTGGGAAAGGTTGTTAATTTTTATACAATTTTTAACTTTATGTAGATTTATAAGAATTAATAAGCCCATATCAGCGGAATCATACATTCAGAATTATACAAAAAAACAAAAATGAACATTTTTGTGCGTAAGCTTACTCACGCCCAGTAGAGAATAACCTGCCTTGCTCCATCATCACGCGCAGGGAAATGTGAAATGTAATAAGAGTAATAAGAGGCACAACATGAGTGAAAGAGCAGTTCTGTTGTCTCTATTAATGATGGACACAAGTTCCATTAGAATGGCATTTGCGTGGTTTAACAGTGATTATCAGACCCGGTGAAATAAGTGTGCTAGGAAAATAGACCAATATCTGTCCAAATATTCCAGAGAATGCAAGTTCGCGATAAAGTCTATAGACTGTCATGAGTTTACATAGGGCTTGAGTGCCCTCTCCCTTCTACTTCAGGTACAAAACACTTCGCCCAAGAACGACGTGTCCACACCTGTGGAGTAACGAAACCAGGTGGCCCGGGTTCGATTCCCGGTCTGGGCAAGTTACCTGGTTGAGGTTTTTTCCAAGGTTTTTTCCAAGGTAAATGCTGGGTAACTATCGGTGCTGAACCCGGACTCATTTCATCGGCATTATCACCTTCATCTCATTCAGACGCTAAATAACCTGAGATGTTGATAAAGAGTCGTAAAATAACCCAAAAAAAAGGGAACAACGTCTCCATCATGCCAGTTCTGTATAGTGCAGAACAAGGATTATCTTCCGTAACAGAAAATGATTTATATATATATATATATATATATATATATATATATATATATATGAACATACGTGCTAAAGAAATAAAAGAAGCAAAGACATTTATGCCTCTTAGCCTATGTTAGTGTTACACAACAAGCAAACAGTCTCGTCTTATCTCCGAAGAGAAAACATTGAATTTATTGGTTTTAAGATGAAAATTAAGTTACACGCACTAATATTGCATACAATCATTGTCTTCGTAATTGTGCAAGAAGTGCTTGACAGGGTTAATGTTATCGATGGAGTTGTTGGCTGTTTAGGGTGTAATTAGACGTGGGAAAAAATAACGTAACGGTTATTTTGGAACAGTTCCTTGCTTGGAACTGTTCCAAAACGTAACATCACCTTGGAATACTACGTTCCAAAATACGCTAGTACGAAATACTTGTTATTACAAAATACTATTTATTAGTATTTTTCTTGAGAACTGGGAATTAATTAGTTTCCTTTAATTCATAGAACATAATTTCATTGAGAACTAGATCTATTTCGTGTGCTAAAATTGTGTTACGCCTCTAAAATTGCCATATATTTAATGTACGAATAACGGGATAACAGTTAAATTAGTGGAATAGTCTTTTACTTTCTTGCCAAACATCCCCGCTGATAAATTTAACAGACTAGTAGGAGTGGTGCAATTGAAGCTAAGATTTCACACTATTAAAACAGATACAACATTGTCTACGCTTTTATATAAAGTAACAAAATTTAACTGTCAGCAAAACAAGAAAGCATTAGGTATGTAACTTAGATTCTTCTTTGATTATAGTGTGAAGTTAATATCGGAAAAAAGTGTGTTGTACGTAATTCTAAATTTGTATTATAAGCACTTCTTCACATTTAATAACGGAAAATGTGTGCTGCACATTATGTTAAATCTGAATTATAAGCACTTCTTAACCCAATAAAATAACTGTATTGATATTTAACACAGTTTTATTATTATTATTATTATCATTATTATTATTGTTGTTGTTGTTACTATTACTGGTACTATTATTTGTAATTGTAGTAACTTTTTAGGTGCATAAAACTGTATTTTAATATCTACTTTCGATCATTATAGAGCCTAGTTGAGGTGTCTATAAAGTTGGTTAATGGCCTAAAAGTACAAAGTGTGATTATAATGTATATAAAATATAATGTATGTTTTTGCGAGCATCATTATGACATTAATAGTTTTTTTTATCATTTGAACGGACTCAATGTACCTATCTTATGCGATAAACTTGCTGGAACACTGTATGACAGTTTAGGAAGAGAGTGAGACAAAGATACTATACCTCACTCTTTCTTCTAACGGAGGCATCTTGCAGCAACAGTGTACTAGCCAAGATCCATAAGACCAAATACTTTTTTCTTAAGCTGGAATACTCTATAGTTGTCTCATAAGTGGTGCATTGTTGTATCATTTGTGAGGTTCAGACCTGTCTTCGGAGAGTTGATTAAACAACATTAACTAACAAATTTACTCAAGTTTATAATAGCTTATGGGTTGCCTGTATTACTCTTGTCGATGAGGAGTACAGTGGGTGAAATGTTAGGTTTAAGCTCTTCGAGCTGTTTTGGTTTGCCCTGAGTTTGACGAATCATGTTCACCCAATTGACGCTTCTCTCCGATTCTTATTTTCTTACAGCTGTAATATAGTATCTTCTTCTACAAGTTCGTCCTTTTTTAGCTTCTGCGTCTTAGTAATTTTATACTTCTCTCCCACTTCATTTTCATTTCGGATTACGTTTTTTTCACTTCCGTTTATTGTCACTTCAACTTCCTTTTTACACTTATTGAACTTTATCCACTTCATTTTTACGCTTTTGTATTTAGAATAAAATTCGTCTTGCGTCTTCTAAGCAGTATTCCTTTTCAACCACTCATCATGGTTATTCAGCAGTATATTGTCCATTTATTTCCAGTTCATTTCTGCTCCGGTGACAATTACGTCAATTAATGAGAAGGTTACATTGGAAGGATAACCGTTTTAATTGAATGAGCTGTACTAGAAAGAACGTAATTTTATAACGTGAGATTATTAGCTTTACGTAACGTTTATTTTTCCCCCCAGTTTCACTGGTCAAAGTTATTCTCCATAACTGACGCCCACTGTTCAATCGATAGCGTAACTTGTTGCCGCAAACACTGTGCCTTTCATCTCCTGCAAGATTAACACTTAAAGTAGTTGGTGTCGGCTTCAGAAGCGATCTATTGTACTACATAATAGCTCATGAGTCAACCACATCCCGGCCACTCGGCGAGACCACCACGGTCAGCGGTTCCCTCTGATGCTATTAACTGTACGTCTGCCTGGTCTCTACGATCAATTGAAGATCAAGACGCACTCTCAAATGGAATTGAAAGTTTTTGAAGTTGTGGTTCTATTCTCTATAACCTGTAGAAAACCTTTTAATAGTGATCTTCATAACTCCGTGCCTCTATCTTGCAAATCTGTGGTACAAGGAAAGTTATTTGTTTCGTATGGTAGAAAAATTTAGATTATATACAAATGACATTTATAATCTGATGTAAACCTCAGGATAGGGGAAAATAAGTCGAAGAAGAATATATTTAAGAAAACAAGCAGTCTTAATGCATTGAAAATGTAACATAATAGTACATTATGCAACGAGCCTATAATGGTAGTAATTAAGACGCGAGTATAATTTTCATACGAGCGTCTTAATTACCATTATAGTCAAGTTTCATACGACTTTTTATGCTCGACCATATTTCTAACTTGAAATTATTCATAAGTATTCATGTTATTCTTATCTGACTGAGGAGCGGAACTGACCTTGTGCAATACCTCGCAAATTGTGAGATGTGCGCAGACGCGAAAGTATTGATTTTTTCCGAGAAACAAATGTCGACATTGACCTTGATATAATCTAGAGAGTAAAATAAACATTAATCTTGAAATAACCTTGAAATTGAGTTAGACATTGAAAAACGAGATGACAAATTGAATTTATTTCAATATTATTTACAATTAACGCTAATTATTATAGTAGCAGAACTGACTTTATTTCAAATATAGGTGATTTATTGTTGTCTTTCTTTTGCATATCCGAGAATAATCGATACTTGCGCTTTCATATTGCTGCAATGGTATTTTCTGATTGGTGGAACATCTGAACTTTAATGAATAGGTGTACTTTAATGAGGTCCATTAAAGGGCTGCTACCAGGTGTATAATTACTACATTTCGGCATGGTCGAGCATAAAAAGTATAAACGAATAAACTGAAGTCACATTCTTTGAACGAATATAACTAGACAAGTAAGTAAAATAATATAAGATGATTATAATCTTTTCTATTATCATTATTAATTTTTGCAATCGACTGAAACGTCTTCCTGCTGAATACGACGTCGCAGAGCCATCACTCACGAAAACCCAGGAAAAACATGCAGTTCGAGGAAGACACTTTTCTGCTGGTAATCGATTCCAAAGTGCTACCACTTGACTGCTTCCTATGTCGCTAAAATATCGGATAATTAAGTTTTGGATGATGGCTCAGTTTAGTTCGACAGACTCCAAGGAACAGTTCGTGCTGCACAGTTTCTGCGAGGGCATGGAGCATAAACATGTAAGCCGAAAATAATGCACAGAACAAAGTTCTTACGGTGCCTGCGTGGTTTAGACCACACGCCTCTTCTGCAGGCCGGGAATTTTCCATTGAAAAATCTAATGACACTTGCGCGAATAATGTCGCAGTCGGGGATTTTCTCGGGGTTCCCCCGTTGTCTCGTAATCACCCATCAATATCATTCCGGTCGCTTTCCATTCTATTAACACATTTATAGCATTTCTCCGCTCACCAGTTGGAGAAATGCGGAGGAGTCTGTCTTAGGAACATGTGATGTTACTTGTATGAAACCTGTGTACAAACAACCATTACCACAGCCAGCTAGTGTATGTGAGAATGCGCCTTGCTAGAGATGAGCGTAATATTTCACGCGTAGCAGTAGATTTAGCTTCTCCTTCAGTGTAATAATAATAATAATAATAATAATAATAATAATAATAATAATAATAATAATAATGATAATTTAATCCTCAAGATCTAGATTTACTGTGCATCTAAATTAGCAGAGTCAAGCAACATAAATTGTAATAACGTGAGTACATACATACATACATACATACATACATACATACATACATACATACATACATACATACATACATACATACATACCAGAAAATCAATATAAATGCAGCATATATCTCGAGAGAAATAAGTGAATGGCAAAAACAAAATCAACTGATCTTCAAATTAGATTGTAAACTTTGAATTGTTATATATGATTGTAAATAACTGTAATATTATAAGAGAGCTCAGTGCATGTAGTATTACTCAGTGTAATGGAACATACCGTTTTTAATAAATACAACATACATACATACATACATACATACATACATACATACATACATACATACATACATACATACATACATACATACATACTCTCCATTCCCAAACACAGAACATCTTTCTACGCTTCATCTTTCACCGTCTCTGCAGCTCATCTCTGGAACACTCTACCACAACATGTCAGAGACTGTCGGATATTGTCTAGTTTCAAAAATAAATTAAATTGCACTTTTTCAATTCAGATTCCTTTCAGTTTCTCTGCGATAGTTTTGTAAAAATATAGGCTATATATTTCTTTCCTTCCTTTCCCCTTTTTTTCTCTTTATCAGCTGATGAATTTATTATCATAGCCTTTTATTGTGAATTTTATTTAATTTCTTTTTTTTTTTCTTTTTTATTATTATTTTATTACATTCTATTTTGTTATAATCTTCCTTATGTTTTCCATATTAACCATTTGTACTAAATGACTTGTTTTTGCTATATTCCAATGTATTTTACTTTCTTCTATTATGGTATTATTTTCATGTTGTTTAGTGTCGATTTTATTACGCTATTATTATTATTATTATTATTATTATTATTATTTGTAATATGTTAGTATTCTGTTCTGTAACTTTTTGTTAAATTTTAACTGCTTGTATCCTTTGTGACCTGGTAGAATGTAACAGAAGGCCCTATGGCCTTAACTCTGCCAGTATAAATAAAGAATTATTATTATTATACATACATACATACATACATACATACATACATACATACATACATACATACATACATACATACATACATACATACATACATACAGGATATTGTTCAATAAATTAAGATTGCTTAATTTTATTTTTCGCGAAATAATAAGAGGAATTAAGAGTGGTAAAATTGTAATTAATAAATTCGAAGACAGGACCATTGCTTCTTGTGACGAGTGTAATTTTTAAAGTAGCCGTAGATAATAACGTTTTCGCAACACAAAATCTTGCAGTGCACTTGGTAATGGGTAATCTGAGAGGCTCGAATCTTTCTTGTTCTTAACCGAGAGGCACCTCCTCCTGAATTTCAATGTGGTTCGCAATAAAATGCGGCTCCGTAGCTGTAGAGGGAACTCCACTTTTAAGCTGACGTCTCCATTGCTACTCAACAGAGAGGTCATGCCTACAAGTGTGTAGTTCATTTCTTCCTTAGACTCCTTCATGGAAATGGGATTGCAATGCAATATCGATAAAAACAGAAGAGAAAGGAATACCTCGCGGGACGTAGGTAAGGATTCCGGTCAATCCAGAAACGATCTTTGTATTTACAAGGCTTCAATATAATTTATGTTAAAATACAGCATATTAATACATTTGGAGAAAGAGAAAGTCCACACCTGTGGAGTAACGGTCAGCGCGTCTGGCCGCGAAACCAGGTGGCCCGGGTTCGAATCCCGGTCGGGGCAAGTTACCTGGTTGAGGTTTTTTCCGGGGTTTTCCCTCAACCCAATACGAGCAAATGCTGGGTAACTTTCGGTGCTGGACCCCGGACTCATTTCACCGGCATTATCACCTTCATTTCATTCAGACGCTAAATAACCTAGATGTTGATACAGCGTCGTAAAATAACCCAATAAAAAAAAAGAAAGCGAAATGGAAATTCAATTCGTTAGAGTGCATATAATTGGCAGTGCACCTGGCTTGCCAACAAAGGAAATTAAACGTGAAAGATAATAATTATATCTATTGTTCTTTGCCATGTTGCGTTATGGTCCTGTTCTGATATCAGCATTTCCTTTCATCTGAATCGTAGTTGATCTGTATTACCCGATGTAGCATTCGTGCCCAAGGCAATCATGTCAGGTACAAGTACGGTTTCCAGTTTCTTTGATATGTGTTTATTTCCTTTAAAATATTCGTTGTCTTTGGCATAACTACTATATTTTAACTGCTCTTTCTGGTTTGTTTGGAATCTTCTTACCTATAAATTTCATTTACACCAATGAAATACCACGATTTTTAATTTAAGACATTAACTGCACCAATAACCAAATTTGATATGGCAAAATGTCATGTGTTCTTCCCTGGGTCATAAGTAGAGCATTCATTTTTAGCCCCTTACCTTTAAGTTGTGTGCACATGGAGTTCACGTCGTTGTTTGTTGACATCAGATGGAAGGGGTGGAGTACCCGCTGGGACACACCGGACACGTACACTCGCATTAATATCAAGGTGAGTCACTTCTGTTAATCATTCTTGAGTGAAACAAATGAACTTCAACTCTTGCAATTTATAACTAAATGCATGCGTAAAGTATCGAAATTAAAGCTTCTCCTGCGATCACTCAACAACAGTTTGCGTTTAGAGAAATTCTCTCACCATCACAAGATGTTACTGGAGCAAACAGGAAATAAGGAACATTACTGTCTTTTTCTCCACCTTGTGCCAGTTTTTTGCCACAATGCCGAATAACCAGGGATCTTAAGTTTATTCTTAACTTTTTCGTCAACAGTATTACCTTGTATATCTAGAACTTTCACGTTTCTTTCAGTACTTCTATTAAATTAAGGGCGTCTGACATCTTAAGATCGCGAGATTCTAAACGTGTAATTGTTTTCGAGAACCCTGATACTATCAAGACCTGCAACACTTAGTGAACGATTCGTTGTGTATATTTTCCCAGAAAATCCTTAAAGTAACAATTTTCGAGCATGTGAAATGCTATAGGCTATTACATTTAACCATCATTTCACATAAATCTCTGTAAAATTCCGAGTCCTTAACCTGATTGTCAGCAGAGATGGACGATTGTTTATTGCCTACCCTGGTGAGCAAATTTATGTGGTAAATATATTTCTTCGAATTACAATGTTGTTTCAAGTACTTATTTTTACTTCCCCATATTGACGCCGTACACATATTATAGAGTCAGCATGTGACTTTATACTACTGGGTGTTCAGTTCAAAGAGTGTCATGGCTCGCTGTATGCCGTCATATGGCTAGCCGATGAGCCTAGAGAATTCAATCTTCCTTCACTTCCGCAGAGGCGTATTACCTATGTATCAGAGAAGTTGCCTAGAAAGTACGGCGTTCATTCAGAAGAGAACTTACCGATACGTACGGTAACGCCGGTAGTGGCAGGAATGTGAACTGTTTGGAAACACGTATTGAGGTGAGTTTTTTTCTTACTGTCGGGATATGGGGAGAGGGTTAAGACGATTACTTACGTACAATACTTGTTGACATTAACTTGGACGGTCAACATGGACACGGAGCATTTGATTTATGTTGTGGAATGTTGCGGTACTCAACCGATAACAAATAGCCTGCGTACGACTTGCCCGCGTAAAACACAGTTCGAAAGAGGTTATGGTAGCACACAGACCGTACAGATCGCCATCTGTTGCTACGACGTTCAAGTTATACCGTACACGTTCTGAAGTTCAGATTGAACGCCTTGACTAATAGGTAACTTCTCCGACATAAAAGCTGAAACTCGCTTCAAATCGCTGAATCACAACAGTGACGTCATGACACACTTTTAAATGAACACCCAGTATATATTCATATCTAAAGTCCTCCCACAATCTTATTCAAACGATCCTGTAAAGAACGTTTTGCTTTCGGCATTGTAAATACGCTGATCTTGTACAACTAAAGATAATTAACACGGTACGTTCGCTGTGTGCTCTACGTCGACGGTCTGTCTTACAACTCCGCAACTATTTTGTATGTGATCCGTACGTACGCAAGGTCAAGTGACGTCATCCATACTCCGTACAGCTAACTTAACATTCGCTGTCTATCATGTTATGGGGCTAAAAATGAATACTCTAGTCATAATTAACGTTTCTATGCTGCAATACCAGTAACTGATTGCATTATTTAGGCGTAATTAATTAAGAAACCGTTACTCTTTGAATTTATATAATAGAATGTTCCATAAAATATACGGATAACTGCTACATATTATATGCTAATTTATATTTTTCTTTCACATTTTAAGCACCACCCAACAGTGACTCACGTACCAGCAATGCTACGCATATCATAGGTTGAGAACCGCTGATTTAGATTGATTCTAGTTTCTTTCTTTCGAGCAACTTACTTCACTTGCAAATGCAGGAACTGATTTTATGATATTCCCTGTTTGCTTAACATTTTTAATCAATCTTCTTTGTCGTTAATATCATCATACTATTCATAAACATCACCACCACCACTACAAAATCGTACGAAGGAAACGTCATTACAAGCATCTATATCGCGCTTTAAATCTATTAGGCTCCTTTCGATCTCACGAAAATGTAGATTTCTGAACTAGAGATTTTCAACCTACCTGCATTTCTTCTCTCTGTGAGCCAGTGGCGGCTCCTGCATATTTCTTAAGAGAAGGAAAGAAGTTAACAGCACGAAATGACACCTTCTTGAATGAAACATGATACAAATTAGCCTACATGCATACATGTAAGACCAGGTAGTGTTGGGGTTGGCCTTCCCTTCTGTATAGTAATAATCTGTTCTTGTAAACTGATTTTCCTAAATTGTCCAAAATATATTATGTTTTCACTTCCATTCATTGTTGAATAATTGCGCAAATTAACAATTACAAGGAAATTCACAACCTCGTAGCATTTTTCACCCACACTACACCATCACACGTGTTGGAAGAGACTAACTACTAACTCGTAACCGTAACAGTTTTACGGTGATGGAAATGGGAATGGGAAATAATCTGAGGAAAGCGAGAACACTGCACCCACCCACGTGGTCTGTGTTGCCACATGTACATTTTACAAGTTCAGTATCGCATGCTTTTGAAGAATGTCAATTTTTATAAAGCCAACTACCATTATTGTTCAAAGCTGCCGGTGGTCGATTAATTTTTTTATGTTAAAAATAATGTACTTTCAGTTTCAAATATATTTGTACAAAACTAAGAACTTGGCTGTTGCCCTGTCTAATAGACAATAAATAGAAGTGAATTTCTGGGACCAACGGTAAGTAACTATAACGTCATTGGGGCCAACTACGTAGAACTACTTCCTCTTTGTTTTACATAAACCAGACTTTAACTTTCAAATATCCACGAAAGTTTCAAACCATGAATAGTAGCCTATATAAAATGCAATGAATAATATTTTTGATTTATAATTAAAAAAAAAAGTTTACATGATGTCTTTCATAGCGTTGCGTTAAAACTGTTTTTACTATGCCTCTTCCTAGATGTGTTATAGTCTGGTTGAATGCAACATCGTTAAATGGCAGCGGTAGCGAGCTTGTTGTTCTGTATGGTTGTGAAACTTGGACTCTCACTCTGAGAGAGGAACATAGGTTAAGGGTGTTTGAGAATAAGGTGCTTAGGAAAATATTTGGAGTTGAGCGGGATGAAGTTACAGGAGAATGGAGAAAGTTACACAACGCAGAACTGCATGCATTATATTCTTCACCTGACATAATTAGGAACATTAAATCCAGACGTTTGAGATGGGCAGGGCATGTAACACGTATGGGCGAATCAAGAAATGCATATAGAGTGTTAGTTGGGAGACCGGAGGGAAAAAGACCTTTGGGGAGGCCGAGAGGTAGGTGGGAGGATAATTTTAAAATGGATTTGAGGGAGGTGGGATATGATGATAAGAGACTGGATTAATCTTGCACAGGATAGGGACCGATGGCGGGCTTATGTGAGGGCGGCAATGAACCTTCGGGTTCCTTAAAAGCCATTTGTAAGTAAGTAAGCGAACTTGCTGCACGGCCAGTCGGTTTCTATTTACCGCCCATGCGCTGATTCAGAGGAGGACCTCCTCCCTCTCCGTTCATTTACTTCCTTTAAAACTCTGCTTCTTTCTCTGGCAGCTAGTGCGCTGTTGTCTATGTGTGTTAACTGCAGTAGAGGAGGAATGGATTGACTTTCCTCCACACAAACAATCTCGCATCTTTCTCACAGTTTTCTAGCAGCACATGAGCGCGCGTCGTTTAAAACTCGATCAAACGAGTTTTTCTCATAGCTGTGAACTTAAAAATTATCGAATCTTCCTCGAATTTCAAGGCACATATTTTATTTGGTATTTACTTTCAAAAGAACAAAAAAGCGAGGAGGACGTTCCTCCCTTCCCTTCCCCGAGGAACCGCCACTGCTGTGGGCTTATTCATTTAAAGTTCTCACGAGAAATTAAATGGCAATATGATGTAAAATCAACTGCCACGAATAGAATCTACAGATTTACTAGTTTAGCATTAAACGGAGAGCGAACGGATTTCACATACAAATTCTTACATTTTGTTACGCATCTCTGGAGATGGATTTCATAAGGAGTTCCTAAACGATGGAGAAGTTATATTTCAGTACTCCGTTGAAATAATCATTAATTATATTTCATTACAGCATATCAAAATTTACACTAAACGTTATAGAAAGAGATGTTAAATTCTCTAAAACAGAGAATATTCTAGAATATGAGGTGCAAAGGATTAGTATTGCCCTCTGTATTGCTATTGCTAAACCAATGTGCACGTTTATGTATGCTGCATGCATATGCACACAGCGGAACGGAATTGTCTAATTGAGATGAGATGCATAATGCATATACATATTCCTGATAATAACTTAACCGACCAAAATGTTAAGCAGTCAGGGTAAAATCTGTCATTCGTCTACACCAGTGATGTCAAAGCAAGCGCATTTTTCTGACCTTGACGTCGTGCGCGGGCATCAAGCGCTAAGTATGGAAAGAGGAAGGGTTGTGTATATGAATAAGCAACCCGCTGGATTAAGAAAACAGAGGTGCAGAAACTTCAAACGGAACGTGAAATTTTATGTCGTTATTTTTATATGGCTTCTTTCTGTTTAATATTATCTAACACTGATTTCTTAATATTGCTCTTGTGTTTTACTGTAAATCTTAATAACATAATAGAGAGTTAAGAAGGAATATTCACTTAAATTCCATAGTAGTATAATATTATACTGTATTAAGTGGATGAAACACATCACTCATAAAGAAAGTGATATTCCAGAGAAAGAGATTGAGTATGACATGATAAGTTGGAATTTATATTGATGGTATCTTTAGCCTTACAAAAGTAATCAATAAACTAATCAAAACAATATTACAGTACAAAGAAAGTTACTTAGGTGCTGTATCTGTTTTAAGTATAACTAATATTACATAACGAAACTCTTATCGCATTATGCTATTGATGTGATATTGATTAGCAACTTCCTATCATCAGAATATTAAATTATTTTCTCGAAATATGCTGAAGCTATAGAGCTGACATTTTTACAACACATGGGCACGTATCTTTTGCTTATGATGTAACAGTAATTGCTTTGTTAATTCATTTCCTTACAAACAATTTCCATGCGAATATTTTCAAAATTTTCAATACACTATCTTCAGTAATACGTATATACGGTATATTACATTTGCGAAAACATTCTGTAAGGCTACTAAAGAAATAGGCCTATACCTGAAAATTTCACTTTTCTATTTGAAAACTTGAGAAAATATTTCTTTTGAATAAAAAAAAAAAACAAACTAGTGAAAAATGAGCATTAAAATTAAAACTTACATTCTTATAATGCACTTATACTTCTCAGGGAAATCTAAAACTTAACATGGATACAGTTTTAATAAGTTCTCTTCCCTTTATCTATTAAATCAGTGCTGGCCATCCCTGAATATAGCTCGACCAAGCGGCATATACCACCTCTTTTATCTGTCTCTTTCCTTTCCGCTGTAAAGCGCTCAGGCTCTCCTGGGGTATAAAGCGAGCGCTTGCTTCTGTGGGCATCAATTGCCATGCCTGGTATACACTACGCTCTAGTGTCACAAATTAGTAGATTTCCGTTGTTCTACACTTCACTGGTATTCGTCTTATTTACATTTACAATCAGTAACACTATAGTCAGTAATCAGTTACCCCTTAAAACCAGTAATCTTGGTTTGGATCTCTATAGAGAAAAAGAAATCTTCCTTTCATAATGAATTTGTTCTTAGCGCTGTTTTAAGCTTCAACTCAGTGCTGTAAAAAGCCAGAATATAGTCGGCATCGCCGCGGAGCTCGGAACGGTCCAAAGTAAACGAAATATCTGCTGGCTAGTTTGAACTCATTTTACGGATATTGTTCTTACTTAGTAGCCTATCAGCAAGTCAATTCGACCACGGTGTTCCATACAGAATATTACAGTAATTTTAGTAAAATGTTTATGGTATATATTTAAATTATAGAGGCACAACAGCTAAGGAATAAAGTAAGACAATTTTCGTCGTGATGTTCTGTGTAACAATAATAAAGGATTTTCATAAAATTTGAAACTTTCAGTGAAGCATTAGTTTTCCTACTTAATTTTCCTATTTTCCAAAATCCATCTTTCGTCAGTTTTGAGAACTAATTGCATTTCAGAGTAAAACAAAACACGCGACAATAAATAATAGGCTATTACACGATTCCATGACCTGTAGGATTGCTGACATATTTAAAGTTAAAATTCAATTGGTTATTAAAAACTTCAAGACTAACTAAAAACAATTTACAGGTCTGATTCTGCGGTATGTAATTGTCTAAGTACAGCTGTGTATTGGATATTAAAATCTACAAAACTTGAGGTGATTTGATGACATTACTATTAGAAATGAAATATTATTATTATTATTAATGCCGTGATGTGACTATTTTCATTAATATTATACATATTATTGCTATATTGATGATATGAATGTGAAACTTTTGGGATTATATAAGTAGATGTAGAGAATATATTAAATCAGACCTTCATTTCTATAAGTTATTGAGTGGCGGCTATTATATAAAACTACAAAACTTACGTAAGATAATAATATTGTTATTAAAAACCAAACATTTTATAGTTATTAATCAAGTGGAGTTGCATGTTTTTCATATACTTAATGGCGATGTGGTGTAGATATTTATATGCGTCATTCTCTTCTAGCTCGAGAGAGCGCAAAAATTACAGTTCCTAAGGAAAGACCAAAAGGTATTACTTACTGATAAAATAAGAGATCTAGAAAATTTTGTAGCCTCCCGATTATTTCAGCAAGATGTCTTAGTAGGATAAAATGATTTTACCCTCTACATTTCAAGCTCTCCATGCTGTAGCTATACCAAGATGCTATGTCTACTGTTCGAAAGCATAGCAAAACCTGACACTTTTTTAACTTTCGCTTACAATCCACAATGACCTGAAATAGCTATTGTTTTACTCCCACATGAAAAACCCACTGTTCGTCCTGACATTGTTACTTGCGTTTTCGCGTTGAAACTCAAACACTGAAGGTGGATAGGTTCAAGAAAAATTATTTGACATAAAAAACCATTCAGAGGGAGTATGTTTCATTATTATGGAAGAAAATAACTTTCAAAATGTATTCTTCATTGGAAATAAATCTGAAAAATTTTTATTTTAAAGTTTAATGGACTTAGTTTGCAGCATTTGCTGCACAAGTCACTAGTTGATTTATAATTTTTACTTGTTCCACATCTCAAAGCTATAATATTGTCTAAGTTCTATGGAATGTAATATGTTAATTTTAAAATGAAAATGATAAACAATTGAAGGGAATCATTTTAAAAATAAGCAAAGAGTAAGCAAGAGAAAAAAATATGAAAGAAAATTGAAGGATCAAGTAAATGTTTTGAGTTCTATTTGATATGAAGAAAGGTCTTCTTTGAATTTTAACAAAGCAATGTATTCATGTTTTGTAACATGTATTTTTTTATTCTTTTTTGTGTTTACAGGAAATCAGTGAATTCTATTTCAATGAACGTCAATGTGTATGTGTGCGCGCGCGCGCGCGCACACGTGTGTGTGTGTGTGTGTGTGTGTGTGTGTGTGTGTGTGTGTGTGTGTGTGTGTGTGTGTGTGGGTGTGTGTGGCGATAAGAATCCTGAATTTGCATTTAACTTCGATGAAAATGTGGAATTTTTTCGATTGCAACATTTCGTGAGAATTGGCAGAGACAGTGAAATGCATTTAACTGTGAACGAAAACTGTGTCTAAAAGATCTAGCAACATACATTACAGCTATTAAATCTTTACTTTAAACGAATCATCGCCAACATCAATAAATCAGCAAGTCCGTTATCCTCCAGCTCTCGTAGCTTGAACTCCTTGGAGATCAGAAATCTAAACTCTATTTTATCACTTCTCTCCAACTGCTGCAATCAATACTGCTCAAACTTTAATTTATGAACTGAGATGTTTATTGCTGTAGCCTATATGAACAAAGTACAAGTTCCACTAAACAAGAAGGATATATTAATTGCGAAGCATTTTTGAACCCTATTTTTTTCATTTTTAAAACACAGGAAATGTAGTCTAACCAATTAATTTTGAGTATAAAAAATTAGAAAAATCGGAGAAAATTCCTAAAAATTACATTGGTCCAGATTTAAATAAGAAAATGCGTATTAATTACTACTTCTACAGACGTTTTCGCAGAGTACGAATACATAAACACGTAGACTATAAACGATTTAGACCTTAGACTGTACATTACTGCCGGATGGTTTTTGAAGGTCGGATAAGAAAAGATCTATACACTTAAGACTTGTATCATGCGCCCTATATGCGATGATAATTCCAGCCCGGTGGCATTCGTGAATCCGATGCCGACAGGTGGGCTATTCTGCCTTTGTCTAACAGAGCCAGGTTCCATTCTGATTCGGGTATCTGATAAATCCCAGAGCTCGGATCCCCAAGTTCTTTCTTTTGTTAGCATCGGAAAACCTACTAATCCCAAGACATAATAATAATAATAATAATAATAATAATAATAATAATAATAATAATAATAATAATAATAATGCATTCATAGTGTTCTGCTCAAGAGTAGGTTTTTCATTGCAAACCTAGCATTCTCCAATCTTTCCCCTTAGTCTCCGCATTATGATCCATGTATCTTAGGTTGGTATTCATAGTCGACACTTTCAATTAAGTGTCCTTTGGAAGACGCAAAGTATCACTTTTTCGTTGCACAGTCGACACTTTGGTGCAAAGGAATACTTTAATTGCAAATGTACTTCTGACCACACTTGAGTCGAAAGTGTCGCTTTGTAGAAAAATGGCGGACGTCTTGGAGGTTGTCAAATTATTTATTAGAGCATGTTTAAGGAGTGGCACAATTAGTGGACAATATACGAAAGCGCTACATTAGGAATAGGCCTAAAGACAATCCCGTGGAATTTTATAATGATATATAATTTAAAAAAAATGGTTCCGATTTGATAAAGAAAGTGTTATTGAGATACCTCATCTTTTCGAGTACCGGTTGACAAAAACAAATAACAGAGGTTTTCCAGTGCCTCCAATAATACAGTTATTGACTGCATTAAAATTCTATGCTACAGATATGTACCATAACATTAATATCTATAATATTATAGTTAGGGTATTTCTGTAGTAACATTCGTATATTTATAACCTCAATTCCATGAAGTGATATGTAGGTAGATATGCCTATATAACCTATTTTTTTATTACTGAAACGAATTTTTTAACTTAAACAATGTTAAACTAACTTCAAACTAATGTAGGCACAATTATCTTAAATTAGCATTAAGAGACCTCACGTGCCTGCTTTATAAGCAGATTCCATAATTGTATTGGGTTTAAAATGATTTTGATTTTCGTTGACTACCTGTATTTTTAGATAAGATTTATCTTGATATTCACATAAACATTACTGTTTTGATAATATATTTTTTCATGCCGGTAAGCAATAAATCTGATAGGGCCTATAGCTGCTTCTGCTGAGATACTGTCTCTAGTTCATGTGCAGTCATAACCTCAATAATAATAATAATAATAATAATAATAATAATAATAATAATAATAATAATAATTATTATTATTATTATTATTATTTACTTATTTATTTATTCATCTATTTATTTATTTATTACTTTTTATTGATATTTATGTGCTGGACAACAGCCATTGGCCAATAAAAGTCCAGCAGAGTGATACAATTAATACAATAAAATGAACAACTATGGTACAAATTAAATAATTAAGAAAACAACAAAATTAACATAGATTACAACGATTAATTTACAAAAATTAATACTATAAAATTTTATGGAAATCAGTTGATTCTTACAAAAATATTACCAATTTGTGTATAAGGATTACGCAAATAATATTAGCAAAGACATTGGTATTGAATGGATCGAAATCGCCTACATGTAAGTTAGCATTTTTTTATACATCTGGAGACCGGCGAGGAAGATTTAGAATTTCTAATATAGAAGAGTTTGTGATGTCTCATGTCCTCCATAGGAATACGAAGGCTGGCACTATTTAAGAAAGATTGACAATTAATGTCATCTTTAAGGACCTTACATAAGAATAAGTAATCGAGGTCATGACGTCTAGCATACAAGCTTCGGAATTTAAAGTGCTCGCATTTTTAATCATAGTTATGCCTGGAGTTATTAGGCAGAAATCTGTACGAACATGATGAAATAAATTTCCTTTGAATATTTTCCAGTTTTGCCGAATCAGTAGCCTACTAGTAATAGCGTTCCAAACTACAGATGCATATTCGAGTTTCGAGCTCGCTAAAGTATAGTATAGTATTAAAAGACAGTCAGGTGTTGAAAAAGAATAAGTAATTGATCGAATTATTCCTAACATTCTTAATGCATCGTTATAAATATAATCAATGTGGTTGTGAAAATATAATTTATTGTAAGTACTACCCGTTGTCGCCATCCCGGCTGCAGCGAGACTGAAACACTTGGCACTTACTGGGGTTCTGTAAGAAGGGAGAGCTAATGTGTAACAACAGACACCATCGTGCCCGTACAGCAATTGCCAACCTGCTAAGAAACAGATGATGGGAAGTACATGAGGAGATTCATTGTGTGTCTGAAGATGATTCTCATAGAAGAGTCGATATAATTTCCATCAATAGAAGAACTCAGAAAGCGATGGTCTTAGACCCTACGATTTTCTTTGAACGAGACACGAATCAAGTACTGCAGATAAATGATGACAAGCTAGCTAAATATGTACCTTGTCTTCCATACCTCAGTGAAAAATATGGCATTTCGCTTTGCAACTGGGATCTTGCAGGCTTATTATTTGGAGCGAGGGGTTGTTTACCAAAATTTACATGTAATATCCTTAAATTCTTTAAAATTCCCTTTTATGAGGTTCAGAAGATTGTAATGGAAATTCTGAAGGCCTCTCTTCAAATTTTACACTATCATTTATATGTTAACACGTAAATTTTTGTTTTAATGTACAAATCGAATCATTATTTTGCTCGTTTCATTTCCCCTGATCTTTTATATTTTGTTAATTCCGGAACCCAGTGGTTAACCTCACTTGAGGACGGATGATTTGAAATCTTAGTAGTACACCGAGGACTCTAATATAATCTTTTCTGTTAATTAATACGTTTTTTAGATGATAGTTATAGTTTAGTGTAGAGGTTTTCCTTGAAAATGACATTACGTAAGTTATGAGATCATTAATTATCATCCAGTTATCAACTGACCAATTGGTAACTGAATTAATGTCATCCTGAAGAAATTGACAGTCAGCAACACTATTGATTTTTCTAAAAATTTTAAGATCGTCAGCGAATAACAGATAGTCAGAACTTATTCTTTTGCAAATGTCGTCCTAAAGTTGAGCCCCGGGGCACACCACAAATAATATTAAATGGATCAGAGAGAGTATTCGAAATTCGTACACTTGATTGTCTATCATGTAAATAATTTTCAATCCAGATTACGTAGCTTACTGATAGTCCTATATTGTCTAATTTAGGCAATAGAATAGAACGTGGAACTACATCAAACGCCTTACTGAAATCAAAATATATTGCATCTGTTTGCCCTAGGATTCAACATCTGGTACTATCTGATTCAAATAAGAGACTCTCTACTGAAAACCTATGCCATATATTTACTGTGAACTGCAACCCATCGCTTCTTTTGAACAGCGATTCACATAATCCAATTTCTTAACAATAAAAATGTAAGTTTAATCTCATCTAGTTTGACCTATAATATTATTACATTTATTATTATTATTATTATTATTATTATTATTATTATTATTATTATTATTATTATTATAGAGAAAGATTATCAGTAGCCAAGCGAGTAGAGCAACAAGTTAATATTACTAAATTCAATATTTAGACATTAAAGGACGAGGAAGGTAAGCAAAATTATCAGGTCGAAATTTCGAATAGGTTTGCCACTTTAGAATGTTCCGACGAAGTTGAGAAAGAATTAGATGTTAATAGCGTGTGGGAAAATATCAGAGATAGTATAAAATTGCAGCTGAGCAGAGCATAGGTTATTATGAAACTAAGAAAAAGAAACCGTGGTTTGATGAAGATTGTTGCATGGTAGTAGAAAGAAGGAAACTGGCAAAATTGAAATTCTTACAGGATCCAGTTGAGGAGAAGAGTGATAATTATTTCAATGAAAGACGGGAAGCAAGTCGTACACTTAGGAATAAAAAGAGAGGTTACTTGAAGGAAAAACTGAATGAGGTAGAAACAAATAGTAAGAATAAAAACATTCGAGATTTATATAAGGGTATAAAGGAATTTAAGAACGGATATCAGCCAAGGGTAAACGTGATCAAGGATGAGAATGGTGACTTGCTTGCAGACTCTCAATCAATCCTAAACAGATGGAAAAACTATTTTGCGCAACTACTAAATGTACATAGGCCAAATAGAAATGATCGGGACGAAATTGAAATACAAACTGCTGAGCCATTTATACCCGAACCCACGCTTTCAGAAGTCGAAATTGCGATAGAAAATCTGAAAAAGTACAAGTCTCCAGGTATCGATCAAATTCCAGCAGAATTAATACAAGAGGGTGGGAGTGCATTATATAGCGAAATTTATAAACTTGTACTTGTTATTTGGGAAAAGGAAATTGTACCAGAACAATGGAAGGAGTCCATAATTGTACCTATTTTTAAAAAGGGGGACAAAAACCAACTGTGGTAACTTTCGAGGAATATCACTTTTGTTGACGTCGTACAAAATTTTGTCCAATATTCTTTTGAGAAGATTAACTCCGTACGTAGATGAAATTATTGGGGATCATCAGTGCGGTTTTCGGCGTAATAGATCGACTATTGATCAGATTTTTTGTATTCGACAGATAACGGAGAAAAAATGGGAGTATAAGGGTACAGTGCATCAGTTATTCATAGATTTCAAAAAGGCTTATGACTCGGTTAAGAGGGAAGTATTATATGATATTCTTATTGAATTTGGTATTCCCAATAAACTAGTTCGATTAATTAAAATGTGTCTCAGTGAAACATACAGCAGAGTCCGTATAGGTCAGTTTCTATCTGATGCTTTTCCATTTCACTGCGGGCTAAAGCAGGGAGATGCACTATCACCTTTACTTTTTAACTTCGCTCTAGAATATGCCATTAGGAAAGTTCAGGATAACAGGCAGGGTTTGGAATTGAACGGGTTACATCAGCTTCTTGTCTATGCGGATGACGTGAATATGTTAGGAGAAAATACACAAACGATTAGGGAAAACACGGAAATTTTACTTGAAGCAAGTAGAGCGATCGGTTTGGAAGTAAATCCCGAAAAGACAAAGTATATGATTATGTCTCGTGACCAGAATATTGTACGAAATGGAAATATAAAAATTGGAGATTTATGCTTCGAAGAGGTGGAAAAATTCAAATATCTTGGAGCAACAGTAACAAATATAAATGACACTCGGGAGGAAATTAAACGCAGAATAAATATGGGAAATGCGTGTTATTATTCGGTTGAGAAGCTCTTATCATCCAGTCTGCTGTCGAAAAATCTGAAAGTTAGAATTTATAAAACAGTTATATTACCGGTTCTTCTGTATGGTTGTGAAATTTGGACTCTCACTCTGAGAGAGGAACATAGGTTCAGGGTGTTTGAGAATAAGGTGCTAAGGAAAATATTTGGGGCTAAGCGGGATGAAGTTACAGGAGAATGGAGAAAGTTACACAACACAGAACTGCACGCATTGTATTCTTCACCTGACATAATTAGGAACATTAAATCCAGACGTTTGAGATGGGCAGGGCATGTAGCACGTATGGGCGAATCCAGAAATGCATATAGAGTGTTAGTTGGGAGACCGGAGGGAAAAAGACCTTTAGGGAGGCCGAGACGTAGATGGGAGGATAATATTAAAATGGATTTGAGGGAGGTGGGGTATGATGATAGAGACTGGATTAATCTTGCACAGGATAGGGACCGCTGGCGGGCTTATGTAAGGGCGGCAATGAACCTTCGGGTTCCTTAAAAGCCATTTGTAAGTAAGTAAGTATTATTATTATTATTATTATTATTATTATTACTATTATTAATTACATATGTATTAGTGATATATCACAAGGAGAATATCAATGACAAAGGAAGCTTTTAATAGAAAAAAAGGAGCATCTTCTGCGGACCTCTGGAGAAAAAACTAAGGAAGAGACTAGTGAAGTGCTTTGTATGGGCAGAAACATGGACATTATGACGAAGTGAAAAGAAGTGACTAGAGGCATTTAAAATGTAGATATGGAGAAGGATGAAGCGTGTGAAACAGATAGAGATAATAAGAAACTGAGCTGTGTTGGAAAAAGTGAGTGAAGAAAAAATGGTGCTGAAACTGATCAGGAAGAGGAAAAGGAATTGACTGGGTCACTGTTTGAGAAGAACCTGTCTACTGAAGGATTTTATTAGTGCATATTTATTGCTATATTTCAAGGTTTTTAAAGGCATAACTATACATATTATTTAGTAGGTCTTTTTAGGACATGAACTTCCTGGCCCTAACAAACACAATACTCGCTTTATTGTTAAGATAATGCAGTTTAAACTACATTAAACTTGAAATTATTTTACTATAAGAACATAAAATGAAGAAAATTAGTCTAACATCCTGAACAAGAGAGTTAAGGTTAGCAAATCACCATCTGGAACGCCTGCACAAAGATGGAAGTGTGGATCGGACTGGAGCACAATCAGCTCAAAGGCGCCTGACTCGTTATCGACGACGGGAAAAATAATTATCCGTTCTCAAAGCTTTGTGCTGATCCTGCAGTCACGCCATCTGTTGCTGCAGACAGCGCTACCCCGGTCCTTAATTGACATGTTATACGTATATCAATACTCAGGTTGGAGTGTGGCGAATTGATGGCAGGCGGGCCAATTCTCAGAACAAATGCCCCGCGCTGGACCTCATTATGGTTTAGTGGAGTCTCGATTCAGTCACCGTAGTGACGTTTATATGCAAACCGTGTTCACTAACTCAAAGTCTGTGGTTTCTCTCTGCCACTGGAAAATCATTCTGCTTTATTGTCACGAATTCAATCTTTGCCGCAGATGTACTGTTGCAGAGTAGTGATAATTTACTGTTTCAGTCATACATATCGTTGGCATAGATCATTTTAAAGCTCAGGAAGTTGAGGGTTTCATGCCGAGGACAATAACAATGAAGAGAGAAAATTGAGAGGGAAAAAGCTTAAAATTATCAGCGAACTCTGATGCTTGCAAGAGTTATCCCTAAACAACTGTATACTGGGTTGGACTATTCGGAGACGTGATGAAAATCCCATTACTGTCAGTGAAATGAAGTTCATGCGCCGTAGAGCATGTTATATGGAATGGGACAGGAAGAGAGGTGAAGATGTCTTGACCGAGCTCCAAATGATACCTGGTCTGGATCACAAACATCAATATCAAAGCAATTAGCTCCAATATGTAAATCGAATGTCAAACAACAGAACGCCAAAAGCATTCCTAAACAATCATTATAATCCAACAGGAAAAAGGTCGTTGGGACGTCCTCAAAATCTATGGAAGGAAAACTTTGATAGATCGTAACAGTTCTTCAAAGGACTACAAACTGTGAGGATGATGATGATGATGATGATAATGATAAAGAAATGTAAAATTTGTGAAGCATTCCTTGTAGGAAATACCCTCCTTAAGCAACTTCACAATAACAAATTATTTGAATTTAAATAATGGTTCTGGAATATCAATTTCATATTCCGCAAATTTATGAAAGATCTATACACGGAGAAATAACAATTGAGGAGTTATATGTACAAGAGACGTATACCAGAAAACCGTGTTCGGAGGAAATGACATTTGAAATTTCATTTCGGTTTAGTGCTTGTACTAAGTACTTAAAAACATTTTTAATGAATGCAGTAATGAACATAATCATTTATTATTCAAGATGATTATTTGAAACAGATATTGTAACATTTGGAATTGCAACTTGCATTTTAAAATGTGCTAGTAGTTTAACAAATGATACAGAAACTTTTCTTGCTTCCCACTTTTCATCTCAGCAGTCTTCCTCCTCCTAACATATTTTGTTGGTTTGCCTTAGTGAGTATTTCTTCAAACCAAGCCTCCTCCTCTTCAGTGAGGTACTTAAAGAGACTCCGAATCCTTGGCAGTATTAAGTTGTATAATGGAAATTGATGGTAAACTTATATCCAATGGAATATTTTAACATCTTAATAAGACCAAGAATATGAGAAACATACTGCAACCCCGTCATGTGGAGAAAATGTCATTCTTTGATAAGACTGGATTTTGAAAATGTTCACGGTTAAGATGAATGCCACTTGTTTTGTGTGTAGTCGCATGGTTTAAAGAAAGACTATTAACGACCGGCGTGTTCTTTACAAAGTTTATGTCGTTGTGTATCATGACATACAAATAAAGAATCGATCGCCATGATCGCTGTATTAGAAATATTGACACAAAATTTTGCAAGTTGAGTAACATGATTATGAGGAACAAGAAAATGAATTATAACCTAAAAAGAACTTATAGAGGTCTACACTCCTCGTACATATAACTCTCAATTACAGAGATGCATTCGAAAAATAAATAATTTAAATTCTGATAGATTAAACGAAGGATTCCGTTTGTCGCCGTGTTGCCATTGTTATGGTTGGTGCTATTAATGATGCATAAGATTCCAATTGGTCTTACTTTATTCTATTTAAAATGATACATTTGAACTATTGTACTTTAAGTGCCGTTCTAAAAAAGTGCCATCAAGTTACTATGACCTTTAAATATGAAGAATGAAAGAATTACGGTATCTTAATTGTTACCAATGCAGCGACTTACACGATAAAACAAAAAATGTCCTCAAAGTTATGTACGAAAAATGATTATTCATGTAACATGTCTCGTCCAAGAATGTCATAAAATTGCATACGAAATAAAGTTCCAGAAGTCGGCAGACTTACTGAAAATGTTTGTGGTTTGTAAAAGTTAGATTGACGTATCAGCTTATTTTATTTCCGATATAAGCATATGTCAGGCCACGAATTTTTCAAACGCACCTCGTACACACGAAGCAGAATAAATTACAAATTGTAAAAAGAACGTTCCGTAGTAGGCCTACAGTATTTCAATACAATATAAAACTGACAAACTCGGGATTCAATGACACGCAAGAACAAACTACAGTAATAAAACTGATGTTAGTTCAATACATGCAGAGCAGAGATTAAGAATATCGCTGCATGAAACTATTACTTAACAATAAACCTGTAGAGCGGGAAAATTCGTAGTGCTGCAGTTTCATACTTCCGCCATAATGCTACTCGCAAGCTTTACATCAAGAAGTGAGAACTCTTTTTTCTATTCCTTATATGGTAGAACTTTAGGAGGGTAAAGAGATTTGAGATATGTCTGTGTACAAGAAATTTTCTTCAATTTTCGCACGTGGTCACTACAATTAAAAAATATATTTCTTATTATTAAATATTATTATTATTGTTATTATTATTTCGGGTATAAATTAAATTTTCGGCACAGAATTGGAAATGTACAGGTTTATTTCTCTTCCAGGTAATATTTGCATGTACTCTTGTTTCTTCTCCATTGTTTTTTTTTCATTTGTTTACCTACCATTTATTTAAAAACAACAATTTTATGGTAAGCTTTGTTTTGCAGGCAGCCTCCACTCGGAGGAAGTTGAATAAAATAAAATTTATTCAAAATAAAGTAAACTAAAGCAATGGCTTTAAGCTATGTTGACCAACTTACCAGGCAGTTCTGTTGCTAGTAAATATTCAGTTTTTGATCATAACAATCACAAGAGTGAGGATGAAGTCCGTGAAAGAAGCATATTCTTGAGGATTTTATATTCATAAATAATTTCTATTTCTTACTCTCATACCAAAGCTTTATAATTGACTTCATATGGGTAAATGACCAACAGTCAAATACCCTCTATTAGTACAAATAATAAGCAAAGCAAAGTGAGTGAGTACAAATTCAAAAGTATACAAAAAAATGTTTCTAGCCACTACCTTAAGGGGCAGGCAGTTTACTAAATACACTAATTAACTTAATTCAGACCTACGACTAACACACAAGAGGAAAAAGAAAGAGAGAACGAGAGAAAAACACATTTAATAAAAGCACACAGAAATCAATGACATTCAATAAAAATATGAATACAGCCGATAGAAAAGAACAATAAAAAATACACAAAAATACCAAATACACGAATAATTTTATAAATTTCCTTTTAAAAGGTTCGATTTTAAAATAATTCAAATATGGAAAATGATTTGTAATTTTATTATAAAGTCTTGGGCTGAAACTAGCACCATGTTTAAGTGCTGCACTTGTATGACATTATTTTAGGCTCAATCAATGGGAAAGTAGACTTTTGTCTTCGAGTATGATATTCATATCAATTGGATTTATGTTTTATTTGATTTATGTGGTAGTAAGTTAGTAAACTAATATATATATATATATATATATATATATATATTTCCCAATTTCAAATTTCAGATTTATTCACAATTTACATTTGAAATGAATACATATGAATAGATACCCGAAATGAGATATGCTCGTGCTCGGACACAGTCCAGTAGTCTACATAAATTTTAGAGCGATCAATAATAATGTTGATAATAGAAATAATAGTAACAATAATAATAATAATAATAATAATAATAATAATAATAATAATAATAATAATAATAATAGAATAATCTTGACGGAGATGACACAAAGATAGTAATACAAATTAATTCATTAATAATAATAATAATATTAATAATAATAATAATGATAATAATAACAATAGTAATAAAACAAAAATATTTACAATAATAAAATAAATACTAAGACGGATAGAATAAAATATAAAACCACTTAGCGAGAGTTAACACAACTTAAACAAGCATATAATAACCAGGGAAAAAATGAATTCGAAAATCAACAGAAAAGTTCGTTGTATCGCAGACGACAGCAACCGCCGTATTGGCATTGTGTTATGCATTATTGGTGGTAGGGGGAGCTGAAGGTCTACGTAAATGCCGTTCTGTTCGAATCTTCTCATACAATCATGGGAAGTTAATGCTGAAAAACAAAATGTCTACGAGTCAAACTATTCATTATTACCAGGATAAATACAAATAATACTGAAATATATTAACCAAGTTTCAGTTATAGATCTCCCCTTTTGTGCAAGAGGCATCACATCAAAATATTTTATGAATGGCGGGGAAAATATAAATTTCAAGAACTCTCTAGTGACAAAGATAGTGACAAGTACAATCAAGTGTATCTGCGGCGATGCTGAGAAATCACTTATTGGAGATATGCAATGTTATTAATTAAGCAAATGTTATATTTATATTTATTACAATGTTTTATCTTATAGGTTACACGCATCAGATAAACAAAATAAATATTAGTACAGGGACATCATTTTATTTTTACTAACATTTTTAATATTAACCTGGCTATACCTTTAGAGAACCGGAAAACCTGTTCGCTACCCCCTTCCACAACTGGAGTTCGATGATACTGGCGTAAAACACAAACAAATCACTTTACTAGGTATAGGAGGGAAGAAAAGTACTTCATCCATTTACGTAAACTAGACAATATCGCGATTTTGAGTTCGATAATTTTCATTAGGATTTTTATTTAATCAAAATGCAGTACTGTATTTAGAATAAGTGTTTTTACTCACGAACTGAGCTATCCATGAGAACGTATTCATTATGCACTGTATATTATACTGTCTACACCACATTAGCGTACAATATAGAGAATAATGAAGTTCAATTGAAAAATAATCATAATATGGATATTTAAACACATTTTTGAAGCTGGTAGCCATTCATTTCGATAGCCTGCAGGGTTCAGTTCTTTTGTGCATATTATCGCACTATAGACTATTGCATCTAATTCCAATTACAAGTTTCGTTCTTCGTACTAGTAACTCATGTTGAAATAATTCTGTACGTACTCTATAAAAGAGTACCTTATGTAATGCAAATTCAATCTTCACTTCTGCCCGATCCGAAAAGATAAAATTACTCAGACATGTTATCTACTGTCCGTCCAAGTGGTTATTCCGCAGGATCGTAGAAAGGAGGGAAATCACGTGAAAGTTAATTACTTAACGAGGCGCTTTTATTTAAGTTATTTTAAACAGTTGTGTAATATTACGTAAACATCCAATTCCTAACAGAAATTAATGTTTTCAGAAAAAAGCTAAGACAGCCCTGCTTTTACAGAGGGCCGTGCAGAAGCAGGTGGGGGAAATCGGGATGCGACGTAGGCAAACAGACAGTACCTGTGCGAAAATATGATTCAATATTAAAAGTTCTTTCGTCACTGGAAAACGCAAACATATTTCTGGAACGTACTATACTCAGTAACTCAGTGCTGTTTATTATAAGCGGCCTTGATTCTGTCTGGAAAACAGTTGAAACTTCATTAGTAGAAGGGGTGGGAGTGAAGTACATTCAAAAACTCAGGTACAATAAAAATTGAAGTAAAAATAAAATGATGTCTCTGTACTATATAATGCTAGTAACACTTAAAATAATAATAAAATTTATCAAATATCATACAAACATTTTCACTTTATTTTTAAAGTTAAGAATGTGTAAATTGCTTAGGTCTGGATTATTTTTCAATACGGAATTGTATAGTCTTGGTCCATAATTCCTACTGTGTCTTGATCCAGCTGTAGTGTGGCATTTACATTCTGCCAAAAGAGTTGGGACATTTCTTCTGGTGTTATGTATATGTTTTTCAGTTATAAAATTCATTCGATTTTTGTGAAACTAAATTAGTAATGTATGTTTATATATTTGCTCAAATTTTAGTACTTGGAATTCAGAATAAGTAAATTGTGTCGGATAATCAAGTGGTTTATGCAGACAAATTTTGATGATACGTTTTTGTAGTAATATTAATGAAGTTAGTATAGTCTTTGTCATTCCACCCCATCCTATTATTCCGTATTGAATGACTGATTGAAACAAGGCTAGATGAACAACACGAAGAACATAAATAGGCATATATGCACGAAAGTTTACAAAGTTGTGAATTGTTTTCGGTAACCTATTACATAAATATGTTACATGTTTATTCCATCTTAAATGTTGATCAATGACAACACCTAAGTATTTTACTTGCGTGGATTCTGTCAAGGTAGAGCAATTGCAATCAATGAAGTTAATGTTACTGCAATTGTGTATTTTTAAATTTGTATCCTTATCGAGTTTGATTTTTCTCAGACTAGAAGCCGTTAATGTAAAAGGAACTTCAGTTGTTTTTCTAATGTTCAATGAGAACAAATTTTCATCTAACCATTTCTTAATTATATTAGATTAAGAAATGGTTAGATGAAAATTTGCTCTCATTGAACATTGTATATATGTATATGATTTATTGGGATTTTATTTCAATCCTCAACCTGAATTGCTAGTCGATTTCAAAGTTGTTTTGACAGTTTCTACTACGGAGTCAGTCAAAGTAAGTCGGCGTTAAACGCTAAGTAAACATGGTAACTAGTAGCACTTGCTTATATGTATGATTGCGGTGGTTATACAAATAACGAGACAGAAAGCCGGGTGTTGCGGTGTTATCCGCTAATTAATTGGATCCGTGACAGTTATTAGTCCAGGTGATCGCATCGAGGACCGAGCAGGAAACTATGAATCACCGGGCTAGAGTCTGTTTTATGCTTCCTGCCACGACTTCTGCATTTCTCCGCTTTCTCACGCCAATCCCGCAATGAAAATTTATTAGTCTAATACCGCGACTAAGTGCCCCTTTTGAAACATGTCGTGGAGTGTAAGTTTAAGGTAGGCTACGAGGCAACGACCATGGGTTCGACTCCCGCCTCAAGTCGACATGTTTGCATATTGTCTACGTAGCTGTATTTGATTTATCAACCTTGTAACTGGAAATACAGAGACATCATTTTATTTTTACTTCAATTTTTATTGTACCTGAGTTTTTGAATATACTTCATTCCCTCCCCCTCTACTAGTGAACTTCCAACTGTTCTCCTCACAGAACCAAGCGTATAAAGTCAAAGTCGCCTTAAGGTCGTAGTAAACACAAACAATATTGAGTTAGTGAGTATAGTACGTTGCAGAAATATGTTCGCGTTTTCCAGTGACGAAGGAACTTTCAATATTGAATCATATTTTCGCAGAGGTACTGTTGTCCGTTTGCCTACGTCGCATCCCGATTTCCCTCACCCGCAACTGTTTAAAATAATTTAAATAAAAGTAATTAACTGTCACGTGATTTCCTCCCTTTCTACGATCCTGCGACATAACCACTTGGACGGACATTAGATAGCATGTCTGAGTAATGTTATCTGTGCTGGTCGGGCAGAAGTGAAGATTGAATTTACAGTACGTAAGGTACTCTTTTATATAATAGATATAGAATTATTTCAACATGAGTTACGAAGGACGAAACTGGTAATTGGAATTGGATGCAATAGTCTATAGTGCGATAATATGCACAAAAGAACTGAAGCCAGTATCTAAATGAACGGCCACCATTTTCAAAAATGTGTTTAAATATCCATATTATGATTATTTCTCAATTTAACTTCATTATCTACGTTGTACGCTAATGTGCTGTAGACAGTGTAATATACACTGCATAATGAATACGTTCGCATGGAGAACTCAGTTCGTGAGTAAAAACACTTATTGTTAATACTGTACTGTATTTTGATTAAACAAAACCTAATGAAAATTATCAAATTCAAAGTTACGATATCTCCTAGTTTACGTAAATGGATTAACTACTTTTCTTCCCTCCTATACCTAGTAAAGTGATTTGTTTGTATTTTACGCCAGTATCATCGAACTCCAGTCGTGGAAAGGGGTAGCAAACGTGTTTCCGGCTCTGAACCATTAATCCAAAGGTATAGCCAGGTTAATATTAAAAATGTTACTAAAAATAAAATGATTTCCCTGTATTATTCAGCATCGACTTCGAACGTGGGCGGTAAATAGTGATAAATTTTGCCTGCTGATGTCGACAAGAAATAGGATTTTTACGGTATCGACAGCTTTACTTACCTCCCGGAGTAGATCATATTAAAATTTCATATTTTTAAAAAGAATAGATGGCTTTCGGCCGGATTTTAACCAATCAATATCTAATCCAGTGTCTTGCTGAGGACGATTTGTGAACGTAGCACAGTATTAATATTTTCTACATGTGTAGTCCCGCGGTGGTTGCCATCGGCGTCGAACGGGCATGAGGAAATGTTACGTGCTTGTCTATAAAACTGTCTGTGGTCCCGAAAACTCTTCAAGATAATTTTAGGACAAGATTTGTAAGAAATGTACGCTTCATAGTATTAGTATTAGTATTTATTTACTTAACCTGGTTGAGATAAGGCCGTCAGGCCTTCTCTGCCCCTCTACCAGGGGATTACAACTATAATATGAACAATAAAATTTCAATTAATATTAAATTTACAATTGCAATTGCAATAAAAATTAAAGTACGACAAGATTACCTGATCAATGAAAGCTAGACATTTTATCATAGAAGTTAAGAACAAAGAATATTTTTGTATTTACTGAATTACAAATTAAACCTAGAATAACAAAATTCTATAGTGATGAAATTACCGGACATTGAAATATTTTGTGATAGATTAAGATAACTATTTACAATAAATCATGTCTGAACGAGTCACAATTACTGACCAAGTGCTAGTAAGTTTGCGTTTGAATTCAATTTTATTTCGACAGTCTCTGATGCTAGCAGGTAGCGAATTCCAGAGTCTTGGCAGGGCTATTGTGAAAGAGGATGAGTATGAGGAGGTACGATAGGATGGTATTGTTAGTACTGTTTCATGGCGAGAGCGTGTGTTCAGATTGTGGAGGTGGAGATACAAGAAAAAAAATATCTATTTAAACGAAAAGTGTAAAGCTGCGTTTGTGAGTTGAATCAACTAAGAGACATGTATGATTTCCTGCTTTTATGTCGATCTTAACTCACAAGTTCCATTCTTACGCTTCCAGGATGTTTCGTAACTTCCTCGGTCACTAACATTTCGTCCACTCTTTTTACGTCCATCGGTATTACGTCCAATTTTTTTAGTCCATATCAAATTCGTACAGAATATTTCATCCATACGAGATCGTCCAGAACAGAAGATTTGGTACACTTTTTTCCTGTTCACTGATAATAGGTTCACTCATTTCGCCCACTTCAAATTCACCCATTTTCTATTTGAGGATCCTCCTCACAGTCTTTCATCCAAGATATTGCGTAGGCCTAGACTTCAAAAGTTGTACGCATAATAAAACGAAATAAAAAACAAATAACATATTATACTGCATATCTTCTACATATAATAAGCTGTTTACGAATAATGTACCATTTCATCACTTAATGCAGAGTGGTTGAAAGGTTGTTGCCAAACTGAAGGAGAGTATAGATTGTCGCATTACAGAAGTATTCGAAAAGCAATCTACGTTCTTGTTACGTATATGTCTCTGAAGTTAAGGAACTACGTTGCAGACACCAAACCAACATACCAAAATTACATACATTAATATTTGTTTACGCAGCAAACAAAGAGAACATGAACTTACATTACGAAATGCTCTTATTACGAATGTGTCCGAATTGGTCACATTCAATTCAGGCAATGCATCTTCGAGGAAATGTTTGAAAATAATAATAATAATAATAATAATAATAATAATAATAATAATAATAATAATAATAATAATAATACTTACTGGCTTTTAAGGAGCCCGGAGGTTCATTGCCGCCCTCACATAAGCCCGCCATTGGTCCCTATCCTGAGCAAGATTAATCCAGTCTCTACCATCATATCCCACCTCCTTCAAATCCATTTTAATATTATCCTCCCATCTACGTCTCGGCCTCCACAAAGGTCTTCTCCCCTCTGACCTCCCAACTAACACTCTATATGCATTTCTGGATTTCTCCCATACGTGCTACATGCCCTGCCCATCTCAAACGTCTGGATTTAATGCTCCTAATTATGTCAGGTGAAAGATGCAATGCGTGCAGCTCTGCGTTGTGTAACTTCCTCCATTCTCCTGTAACTTCATCCCTCTTAACCCCGAATATTTTCCTAAGAACCTTATTCTCAAAAACCCTTAATCTCTGTTCCTCTCTCAAAGTGAGAGTCCAAGTTTCACAGCCATACAGAACAACCGGTAATATAACTGTTTTATAAATTCTGACTTTTAGATTTTTTGACAGAAGACTAGATGACAAAAGCTTCTCAACCGAATAATAACAGGCATTTCCCATATTTATTCTGCGTTTTTTATCCCAAGTGTCATTTATATTTGTTACTGTTGCTCCAAGATATTTGAATTTTTCCACCTCTTAGAAGGATAAATCTCCAACTTTTATAGTTCCATTTCCTATAATATTCTTATCACGCGACATAATCATATACTTAGTCTTTTCGGGATTTACTTCCAACCCTATCTCTTTACTTGCTTGTTTTACTTGCCCATTTTTCTGACCTTGACGTCGTGCGCTGGCAGCAAGCGCTAAGTATGGAAAGAGGAAGAGTTGTGTATATGAATAAGCAGCCTGCTGGATTAAGAAAACAGTGGTGCACAAACTTCAAACGGAACGTGAAATTTTATGTCGTTATTTTTATATGGCTCCTTTCTGTTTAATATTATCTATATTGTCTGTAAAACAAAAGTACTAACACTGATTTCTTAATATTGCAGTTGCGTTTTAAATCTTAATAACATAATAGAGAGTTAAGAAGGAATATTCACTTAAATTCCATAGTAGTATAATATTATACTGTATTAAGTGGATGAAACACATCATTCATAAAGAAAGTGATATTCCAGAGAAAGAGATTGAGTATGACATGATAAGTTGGAATTTATATTGATGGTATCTTTAGCCTTACAAAAGTAATCAATAAACTAATCAAAACAATATTACAGTACAAAGCAAAGTTACCTAGGTACTGTATCTGTTTTACGTGTAACTAATATTACATAACAAAACTCTTATAGCATTATGCTTTTAAGGTGATATTTGTGGGCAACTTCCTATCATCAGAATATTAAATTATTTTCTCGAAATCTGCTGAAGCTATAGAGCTGACATTTTTACAACACATGGGCAAGTATCTTTTGCTTATGATGTAACAGTAGTTGCTTTGTTAATTAATTTCCTTACAAACAATTTCCATACGAATATTTTCAAAAATTTCAATACACTATCTTCGGTAATACGTATATACGGTATGATAGATTTACAAAAAACAATCTGTAAGGCTACTAAATAAATAGGCCTATACCTGAAAATTCCACTTTTCTATACGAAAAGTTGAGAAGATATTTCTTTTGAATAAAAGATTCAAACTTGTGAAAAATGAGCATTAAAATTAAAACTTACATTCTTATAATGCACTTATACTTCTCAGGCAAATCTAAAAATTAACATGGATACAGTTTTAATAAGTTCTCTTCCCTTTATCTATTGAATCAGTGCTGGACATCCCTGAATATAGCTCGACCAAGCGGCGTATACTAGCTCTTTCGTCTGTCTCTTTCCTTTCTGCTGTAAAGTCCTCAGGCTCTCCTGGGCTCTAAAGAGAGCGCTTGTTCCTGTGGGCATCAATTGACATGTCTACCGTAGGGCCTTCTCTTATATTTTCCAATGTAGCGAAGTATCCACGTACCGCGTCCGAGGTTGTAACTATTGTAGCTAAAATGTATTGTTTCTGAGTCGTCATTCGAGGCGCCCACAGGAAGCAATCAAGAGACGTCATGTTCGAGGAGTGGGCTGGCCATGCAAACGAATCTCGTCTCTCGATCCATCACCCAAGTTATTTGTGGTTCTAAAATGCTACCACTCCGGAAGTAAGGTGAGCTGGCACTCCTCCTGTTGGACACACGTTTGCTGAAGTTGAGCTTCGTCGAAAAAAGAGGTACATTCAAACGTAGTTGCATGAAGTAAGGTTCAATTAATAATTTACCGCCGATTATACCTGTCCATATGTTCACTGCACATTCCATTGGTAAACTTGCACTCAACGTGGGAAAGCCTTTACATACAATCCATGCACTTTCTGTGGATGATAGGGGAGCAGTTTGTTATAAAGCAAGACTCATCACCTTGTGCTTTGTGACATTCCCATGTAATGAGCGATGGTTCTTGTTGTGAGAAATGCCTGTTCGTCCCCATGCAAAAGTACATCCTCTTCGACAGCGACTGTGCGAACCTTTCGTGGACGACCAACTCTATATCATGCAGGGCATCTGTGTCCCTGCGTCGCCGGTGAGTGTCTTGGTACTTTATGCGTGCAGGGTGGCACCTCTTCGGATATTGTTCCCAGTACAAGCGTTCACCTTCACGTGTAATATTTGCATAGACAAAATGCATGTATCTGAGATCGGCCTCTATGTATCGTTCCATTTAACGGATAGCAAGAGATTATGACAGCAGCAAGACACCAGTTAACTTCAACAATCCACGAGCGTCCGCATGTCCGACTCACAAACACGGAACTTCTGAATATTCATGACATTGGGTAGAGTAGCATAAATCGCACCGCTTCCTAAATTGCACCACTGCTAATTTAAAACAAGTTACTGTAGTAGTGTGGCATGTAGTGGTATTGTTATCATCTACCATATAAACTTCCACCATATAACTTGATTTCTGGCAATTCTTTGTGTCTGCAGCGTGGTGATAGTGTATCTAATATAATCGCTCAGGTGGATGTATATTTAGCTAACATTTTGTAACTAAATAACGGATTTGTATGCAAAGCAATCCATAATCCTAAGATGTTATTGATTTAAAGATATATTAAAGAACATTTAACTTAGAACGATTTTCGAACATGTGGTGATTATAGGCTAGAATAAAGGAAATAACTTATGACGTAGTTTCTCAATCCGCACCACTTTGTAGGCGCCTAATTCGTACCGGTGCCATATGAGCAACTGTATCAATTCTAACCGTACAAAAGAAGTCCCCAAAAATTTTAGCTGAACAAGGAATTCATTAGGTGAGTGTAATATAAAGTGGTGAGAAGAGCGTTAATATAACAAGTGTGTAACCAGGTTCGATTCCCGGTAGGGGCAAGTTACCTGGTTGAGGTTTTTTCGGGGTTTTCCCTCAACCCAATATAAGCTAATGCTGGGTAACTTTCGGTGCTGGACCCCGAACTCATTTCACCGGGTTTATCACCTTCATCTCATTCAGACGCTAAATAACCAAAGATGTTGATAAAGCGTCGTAAAATAACCTACTAAACAAATGTGTGTTGTACAAGCGCACCAGGTATTTTGTGCCACTTGTGATAATTTTTAAACGTCAAACAGTGCATCCTACATTATCAGCTGGTGCTCCTCCAGGATCGTGAGTTGTTTGCTCTGAGTCAGGTTACATCAACAGTGAAGTATTTGTCGAATAGCTCAAACATTTTATTTGCCACTCAAGCCAGCCATAGAAAAAAAGTGCTGCTTCTGTATGTCCACCTATACGATCGATTCCAACAATTTAAAAGCTATTAGATTATCTCGGGAAAATGGTGTGCTCCTGTTTCAGCTTCCTCATCATAATACTCATAGGCCCAGCCTTTAGATGTTTCCATCTTCAAACATTTTCAGACAGCTATATCATGAAGCAGTTCTTAGGTGACTTCGAGATAATCGCGGAGAAAAGGTGACGCAGTTTATACTCTGAACTGCCTGGTTAAGCACATGGCGAATATGTAACAATAAAAAACGCATTCAGGCAGCTTAAATGTTAGGTAATTTATGCTCAATTTTTTCAAATTCATTTGAAGAAAAGTTAGTCTCTTTCATTAATTTCAATAAATTTGTAATTTGCATTTATTACATTGTTCAATATGTTCAATCTTAAAAGCTTTCCTTCATCCTGCTCCCTGCAGATAAAGAGGTGCGATTTAAGAAACCGCAGGTGCTCTTTAGGAAACTAGTTGTCTAAATGGCACCACTGACAAGTGTTTCGAATATGTCATTCTAATTAATAAATATTAAATCAAATTTATCTCTTACAATGGATATACTGCTTAAAACAATAAATAGACTTCATACTCAAATTTAAGGATGCTTTTTTACATGAAAGGTAAATGTTCCGGGAATATATTTCTGTAAAGGAATGTAGAAAATAAAAACTGTATTGTTCAATAAAGATTATAAATGCTAAAGTGGTGCGATATAGGCAACCTTAACCTATAATGGTCACAATGAACTGCTACTGTAACCAATCCAATGCTTCATTCCAAAGTACGATTACGTCCGCAGTGTTGTTATTCCTAACATTCAGAAGGATCCCTCTGTACGCTCCTTCAGTTTGCCAAACATCTATTGAATCTCCCTATATATATATATATATATATATATATATATATATATATATATATATATATATATATATATACTCTTTGTAAGAAAAGGTTAGAATTTTCATTAAAATTAACTCAATGGATAAAATTGATGTTGTTGTTTAGTCAACTGTCCGAAGACAGGTTTGAACTTCACAAGAGATACCAACAAGGTACCATTAATGAGGCAACTAAGCCAGGAGAGATGGATGAGGGAAATACAGAAAGAACACAAATAAGTTAAATACTTACCAACGAGATAATAGTTATCAAACGTACTTTAGAGAATGTTTAAAAATAATTACAAAGTGTAACATCAAATCGTTGGTAAATTGTTTAAATATTCATCTATGTAATATAATGAAGCTTCACAATGCAGCATCATAAAAGCAATAAAACATATCCTGAAAAATATACCATTCGTCAGAAAGTAACCAACTACCTAAATTAATAGAACATATTATTTATAAATGTTACTATCTTTCATTTAGACTTAACTTCCGTCCATAGAACTGGGTGTTTGTACTTTGTTATGTACAGTAAGTGGCAAAAAAAAAAACCCCGGACCGACCCTTGTAGCTGATTTCAGAGCCTTGTTCATTCCAGAGCACGATATACTGGTAACTAAGACTTTCGTGGTTCGAATTCTGCCTTTTTTTTTTTTTGTTCCTTATTCAAATTTATTCCCAATACTTTCCGATTGCAGCGATATTGTACTACCGTACTTAATTAACTTAATATTCCCATAACATGAATTTTACCACCATTTTGCCACTCCTGTACTGAACTATGTTGTATCAGCGGTGGCCATGCGCCATGTTGACCACACGACTAGGGAATTCCGTCAAGTATTGATCCATAGCTATATTAGTTATACATCCTCCCTTTGCTACGTTGGATTGTAAGTCGGTAGAAAAGAAGGTGGTTAAAAGAAAGAAGAAAAAAATAAATATCTTTCATTTACAGCTAATAAGAGACGGCGACCTAGAGGTAACGAGAAAAAGAATATGCTCGTTTATTCTTTATGTTCGAAAGAAAGAAAGAAAGAAAGAAAGAAAGAAAGAAAGAAAGAAAGAAAGAAAGAAAGAAAGAAAGAAAGAAAGAAAGAAAGAAAAAAGGAAGGAAAGAAAGAAAGAAAGAAAGAAAGAAAGAAAGAAAGAAAGAAAGAAAGAAAGAAAGTTTTAATTTTTTTCGTCTGAAGTCACTTTCAAATGTTTCTGATTCAAGAATGGATAAACACTGTGACATCCTGGAAACATTACTTTCAGAATTTAAGATAGAAAGTTTTGTGATTTTAAACAAACGGAAAATGATTTCTCTCTATTTGCAAATCCTTTTAACACGCCCATTCTAAAGGTGTGACAAGACTTACAATTTGAGGTTGCTTATCTCCAAAATGACACCTTTGTGAAAAGCATGCATAAGGCTTGTGTTGGTTTAGATGTATTTAAAAATATTGACTCCTCTAAATATCCACGTCTTAGATCATTTATTGCCACAATTGCAGCTATGTTCGGTTCTACCTATATTTGTAAACAATTTTTTTCAATATTAAACATATTAAAATAAAAAATAAGAACACGCCTAACAGATATCAGCCCTCGTGCTACTTATGAGGCAACCACTAAAGTTAGCTCTATGAGATCTTACGGAATGGAAATACTGTAATCAAAAAAATAAAAAAAATGCAGATGAAAATAATTATAATACTAAAAATATATTTATTCCTTGACGATCGAGTCTTGGGAACTCAATAACAATAACAATGCATCAACACAATACTTACTAATGTTATGAATATTAATAATAATAAATAATTACAATATAATAATATAATATGATACGCTAATAAGAAACTAGTAAGGTATAAGGATATTTGGATTTCCCGGACATACTGTACATGAGAAATTGTAAGACAATGCCAATAATTACTGAAAGAATACCTCCTGAACTATTGCATACGGCTGATACGCAGATACTCTTTAATAAATGACACTCGAGAGGTTGTAGTTGAGTGTAAATTATTTCAAACACTTCAGCGGAAAGATTTCACGGTTTATAACTTTAATGCATGTGATTATAGAATTACTTACTTCAAATGATGCAATTAACACAGTGAGCGAGGAGTTCATTTTACCGTCGATAAGTTCGTTAATGTCTCAATATTAATCAGAAACAGCAACAGTCGCTCTCAACCGTTCAACATGCTTCAAGAAGCTGGATACGTACCTGGAAAGAAAAAGAAAAATAATATTAACTCATTGCAAGGAAACATACAAGTAGGCCTATTTTACCGTAACGACGGAACAAGCTTTCGCGCACTGGACTTCTACCAGACACGCCTGTCGAGTTCTCTGCAAATGAACTCCAATATTCCGATTATAAAATAATTTTACTTTTTGCAATAGATTCAGATTTTAAAGTTCGATTCTGAAAAACAACACATAAAGCTAACATGAAGATTGTCCGCCGCGGTGTTCTGAGGTAGGCCCACAGTCTACTATATATAGTCACGAAGCTTGAGTTTTGAGGGTGCTAGAAACAATAGACTGTGGCGGTACTATTTTGCATTGCCTGTAATGAGGCGATATTAGGGATCCTAGTGGTGAGCAACTATCTAATGTTTGCATATTTACTACGTATTGAGCTTCGCGACTGTATATACTAGACTGTGGTAGGCCTATGTGTGCGCTGCTCATCCAAGCGGTTCGCTGTTCGATTCCCTGTGTAGGCAATGGAAAAAATATATCTTCCGCCTACGAGATTGGGAGGTTGCCCGTTGTCTTGTGATTGCTCTGCATTATATCTGTGGTGATCCTGTGTTGCATCAATCCCATATCTCATATCCAGATGTACATATATCTAGTGTTGATTCAGAGACAATACTCTCCCACCCCTTCACCGCAGTGATCTGTAAATAGACACTACATGGGAGTTGAGAGAGAGAGAGAGAGAGAGAGAGAGAAAGAAAAAAGAAAGAAAGAAAGAAAGAAGGAAAAAGAAAGAAAGAAAGAAAGAAAGAAAGAAAGAAAGTTTTAATTTTTCTTTATGAATGTCCTGTGAATGTTGATGGCCAAGCCAACCGATGTAAATTCTTCATTAATTACAAAACTTTTTGGAATGAACAGAAAGGTAGTTCACATAGTTTGTCTCAGTATGCATTCACATAGTATTTTCTTTATCAGACTGTATTTCTCTTCGCAAGAGTTTACACCAGCATGCATTTCAATAGCCACGTAATGACCAATTTTAATTACTTATTAAAATTCTGTCTTAACAGCAGAGTGCAATGCAAATTAAATTATTTTGTTAACATTCCGTTTTAGCTATAAACAGAATTCTGAAACGTTGAAACAATAGTACGCTGATACTAGAGTAACAGTAGAGTTCAATGGCAAGAAATGTAAGTACTCTGAGAAGGCTTGTGGCATAGTTACCTTGTTGGCCATGATGTCAAAGTATCGATTTGACGACATCATCTAGCGAAATTCGTTTCGCAGCACATATTAGTATCGCATTAATAATTATTATATTACTAACATTATAGCGAACCGCTCGACTTGTATAAGCAACGCACCTATTTTAAAGCTGTTCATTCACAAACTACACCTACCAGGAAAAGAAAACTATAATTTGAGCATATCAACTCATAAAACTAAAGTAATTGCCCACAGTGGTAAATTTCCAATTCGTACAAAAATAATAGTTGATAATAAGCCCATAGAACAAGTATCTCATTTTGATTATTTAGGTTGTAATATAACTTATGATGTAGATAGAGATATTGACAACAAAATAAGCAAATTTCAGTGGATATGCGGAACAATAAATAGAACACTAAAAAATAAAACTAGGAAAGAAACAAAACTAAAGTTCTATAAAAGTATGGCAGTACCCGTGTTGACATATGGAAGCGAATCATGGATAATTAAAGAACGAGATAAAAGTAAATTACAGGCTGCAGAGATGAGGTTTCTTCGCAGAGTAAAGGGATGTACAAGAAGGGATCTGATAAGAAATGAGGATATCCGTAAAGAATTAAATATATATAACATAAACGAAAAAGTTGAAGATTATAAAGAAAAGAGGAAAGAACGCCTGTCTCGAATGGATAACGAAAGAATTCCAGCACTGATACAACAGTACCAACCTAAAGGCAAAAGAGATGTCGGACGTCCTAGGAAGAGGTGGAACTGAATAAAATGTGAAGACGGAACAGGCACCATGAAGTGAAGATGATGATGCTTATTATTATAATTTATTAACATACTAATTACTCAACTTATATCTTCATTTGAAACGCCATCACTTAGTTTATTTCCTTCCAAAATTTAAATAATTACATTTCGACATCTACAGCCTTTATTTTACAGTATCTAGAAGTATATAATGAGAAGGATGCACTTTAGTTTTATTTATAGAGTGTAGTACAAAATACGAATATTACATTTCTGTAACTGCATGAACTGAATATACAAGGTTTAAATAGATATTGTATTGTACACTATTGAAAGGTAGTCCATATCGGAAAGAGTCGGGTTTATTTAGCAGGAATCCGTAAAACTGCAGTTAAGATGATTACCGAAGTATGGCTGACATTCACACGCAATAACTTGCACGCTACGCCGTTAAGTAGCTAGCGGCTAGCCCATCACATATCTTTGGGGCAAGACAGCAGTTTACACGGGCGGAAAATGTGGCACAATCTGGGGTAGAAGGAAGTAAGGTAAATCTCTGCGGACCTTAAGATAGTCTGAGTAAAAGTTTAATCATTCATTTCATTACATTTATTGTAAATCTTGATCACAAACTTCTAACATTTTGTTACACTTAAGAATAGAGTTAATATAATAACGATTTTCTAGTGTTAATATGAAAAACTATGTGGTAATTTACTAGTTTCGACTTTTATTTCAGCCATCATCACTTACTATATTCCATTGATCTCACATTAGCAGTGAAGCTTTAAGATGTGGAACAAGTCAAGAGTTGTACAATTTTTTATGCTCGACCATGCCGAAATGTAGTAATTATACACCTGGTAGTAGCCCTTTAATGCACCTCATTAAAGTACACCTATTCATTATAGTTCAGTTGTTCAGTCAATGAGAAATCACCATCGTACCATTATAAAACCTCAAGTATCGATTATTCTCGGATATGCAATCGAAAGACAATTAGCGAAACGTTACGGAGGCTGGAAATCCAATACTGTAGCAGAAGTTTATGTTCTGTTACCATAATAATTAGCGTTAATTGTAACTAAAATTCAAATAAATTCAATTTGTCATCTAGTTTTTCAATTCTAAATCAATTTCCAGGTTATATCAATATTAATGTTCATGTTATTCTCTAGATTATATCAAGGTCAGTGACATTCGTCCCTCGGAAAAAAATCAATACTTTCGCGTCTGCGCACATCTCACAATTTAGAAGGTCAGTTCTGCTCTTCACTTAGATAACCATAACATGAATACTTATGAATAATTTCAAGTTAGAAATATGGTCGAGCATAAAAAGTCGTATGAAACTTGCCTATAATGGTAATTAAGACGCCGTTTCATAAACAAACATACTCGCGTCTTAATTACTACCATTATAGGCTCGTTGCATAATGTACTATTTTGCGAGATTCGTCGTAGATTACCTGACGTTCGTCTAACGGTTGGGTAAAGGTTCGGAAGAAGGAACAAACCAGGCAATCAGCCCAAGAGGAAATCGAAGCTCAGGATCAGCAGATTAATTATATTTTCAAACATAATATCGTGGTCTTACAAGAAAAGCTATTAAGTCCAAAAATGCGAAAAATGAGTTATTAATGATAATAAGTACAAAAAATTGTGCTTTGTCTACTGGGAAAACGAATTAAGTCTTAACTCTTATAGTTCCTTAGTAATGAAACCTTCATAAATTATTAAGTCCATTACAAACAAAATGTTGACAGGAAAAAAGTATTAAGTGCACTTAATACCTTTTGCCTGTACACGTCAATATCTGTACAGCCAGAATGAGTTTAGCTCATAACCTGATCAGGTACACAGTGATCTATGCTAATGATTAACATTGATTGCATATGTTTTTCTCATAAACATGAACAATTATATGACAAGAGGAAGGAAATTATTGCAGAACAATGCTAGTAAGTGATTCTTCTTAAAATATACATGATAGCCAAAAGAAATAAATACTGCAATTACTTTAATATTTTGAGGTGAAGTTACTATTTTTATGCTGTACCTAATCATTTTTTAATCTTGTTTTGGGATCCAGTGGGTTCATTATTAAAACTATTTAAATAATATATTATAACATTAAAAACAATACCAAAACAAAAAATTCTAAATGTAGACCACCCAATGACAAGGTAGTAAATATTAAAAATGTTAGTGTGAATATCCCATTTCTTATTAAAAATGTTTGTTTAATAAATTAAATTTGATATGATCTGACAATAGAACTGTGAGAAGGGTGTAACCAGAAGTATAGAATTGTGTTCATGTATTCTTTTTCTCTTTTCTTTTTTGAAGTATTTATAAAATTAAGTTTGATCTCCTGCACAAGGTATGCTTCATACAATCAGAATTGGATATCGCTTCCCTACATAGTTATTCACATCGTACTGTTCAGTTCCATCACTATCGGATGCAAAAATTAAGTATCGCAAGCATATGGTGAAAATCAACGTATATTTATATTTGGACCCAGGAAAAGTTTTATATTTTCTTTTCTTTTATTTTTCCAGTAATAAAACAATTTTCTTGCCAAATCGTTTAGCTTACAGCCACCCCACTGAAGTATCTTACTGTTATTACATTAATAAATCGTTAATCACGCCCAACAAAGAAATGCCACAAGTTCTGTCTTCATCACTTTGGAGGTTACACAAGTTGTAATGGATCATTAGCGGAATGAAAATGTCGCGGCTTTCCAATTCAGTCATTCCGTGTGATCTGTGGTAGGTCCACGCTTTTTCAGGCACTACTCTTTCCACTGTCATCATTTCACCAATTCTTATATATTCATTCGTTAGTGGAAAAGAAGGTAAGGACTAGAATTCTGTTGAAAAGTACCGGTATTAACATTAAGTTACACGACAGTAAAACGAGAAAGCTGAGAAACTAAATATCAGGGATATCTGAGTCAATTGAATAATTATGAGGCCTCCAAGTTGGCGTGTACTTGTCACATAAGGATACACCACTAAACGGATTCTACTTACAAGGAGAGGGCACGCTCTGTATATCACCGAATTAAATAAGATTGTGTGAGATGAAAGTACAAGACGTACTGTTTAAAATCATACCTGATATGGGTGGCCAATGACCCCTCGTTTTGGAAATATTGGCTATTGTTTGTGACATACTTCCGTTAGGTGCCTAATAGGGAAACATTATATTATGTAACAGCGTAGCTCATATGGTTGGATGCTGAGTTGTCATCCAGGCAACCCCAGTTTGAATCCTAATGCCTTCTCATTTTTTAAAACTTGATATTATTATTAATTTTATTATTATTAATTTTATTATTATTATTATTAGTATTATTATTATCATTATTATTATTATTATTATTATTATTAGAACTAAAAGGACAATTTGGCCCAAGACTGCAACGTCAAGTAGATGAACTCACTTCTAAATCGGAAATATATGTGTAACACGTTCTTCATCAGGAAAGCTGACATCTCAACTCCATAAGCAATACCTGGAGAAAGTAATAAAGACATATGTGAAAGAGCAGCCATTTCTTCTAATTCTGGACTCGTAGTAAGGGCAGGTAAATTCTTCTTTGTATGATGAAATATTTACAAATGAAGAAAATGAAGTAACGTGCAATCTTAAAGTGATTTCACCCAAATGTACTGGATTATGCCAGTGCTGTGATGTATATTTTTTTTAGACAGGTGAAGATTTTTATAAAATATTTGCAAAATAGCTCTTTCCTTTTACAAACTGGACGACAAATCGCTTCAAGGGAGGATGCCCTCAAAATTCACTACTTAATTCACTTTCAGTTGTCAGCTTATATATTCAAAGCCATGTTGAAATATGCGTGGTGTGCATCAAAATTAATAAACGAACGGGAAGTGTTTGTGAATGTGAAGTATGTCTGTTTCGCAGCAGAAGTGCGGAAAAAAGTGTGTGACTGTGGACAACCTTCTTTCATTTGCTGTGCATGGTGCAGGAAATATGTATGTTTTGTGTGTTTTTATGACATTTATCATAATGAATCATGTACAAAATGAAGTGGAATAGGAACAGAACAGACACCAGTGACCTGCTGACTTGAGCAATATTTCCTTGTTTATCCTTTACAATACAATGTTAGTTAATTAGTAATTTGTTTAAAACATGACGAAGCATTCAATACATTGAGAAATATGATGTAAATAGGTTACTGTGATCACACTATTAATCATTATTAAAATAAAAAAACATACAACCAATTAAGAATCGAACTCAGGTTCCCTGAATAACAACTCAGCACCCAACCATATGAGCTACGCTTTTACACAGTCCCATCCTTCCCTATTAGGCGCCTAACGGAAGTATGTCACAAACAATAGCCAATATTTTCAAAACGAGGGGTTATTGGCCACCTATACCAGGTATGACTTTAAACAGTACTTCTTGTGCTTTCATCTTACACAATCTTATTTAATTCGGTGATATACAGAGCGTGTCCTCTCCTTGTTAGAAGAACATACACACTTACTTCAGGGAAAATATTGAGATGTTGCCTGTCTCATTTCAGATAGTTGAAGACACCTGTCCTATCAGCCATGTCAAAGTCCTTCATTTTGCTCTCCCCAAGCAAACTGTAGGTGTTCAGTCAAGAATTCTGAGTTCAGAGTTTATTAAGATACTCAGTTATATAAACCGAGCAGAGTTTTCATTTGCTTGAGGCAGCTGTTCCAGAATATGTATATATTTTCCTGCACATGTTCTTGCAAGCTGCTGCGGTTATCACCAACACAGGCAACATTTATAAAGAATGAACAATTTCTGTAACATTCCTCTTCAAATATATTAAGCCCTCTATATATTTCAATAGTATGTAATAAGTGAATATCCCATCCTAACAATGATTACAAACTACTAATACGTTCATATGAATGTTCTACATAAAATAAATATTAAGATTACGTATTAAAATTATCGTATTCATAACCGTTCAGAATCATTAGTTATGGATGCCATGTGATGTCCAGAGCAAGAATCCTCATTCATAATTTTGAATATCTATAGCTATAGGAACCCAGGTCTTCCTGACATCTATAGTCTGAGGATGTGAATTTCATTTCTCATGTAATAAATCTGTAAGACAAAATTCATCGCGGCTATAACAGGATAAGAGATGAGGATGATGATTAAAAGGGTTTAATTTCAACATAAACGAAAACCACTGATAAATTATGTCCGATGTGCTTCCCTTCGGCGAAAAAATTCTACAGCATTGCATAAATTTCCAAATGGGATTACTTTTCTTCAGTAGAAATCCATATGGAATATTTATCGCACTCTGAAGTGCATCGCCCTCGGCTGAGATCGAATCCGCAAGAATGAGAACCACTCTAGCAATAAGAATAACAGGATTCATGATAGGCAAACTTTAAGTATTTCTTTTCAATTACATACAGTTTAGGTACGTGTATGTGAAATGTGTACTCATAATGTATTATTTGTCATGATGGCATTTTAGTAAAACGAATTTAATGGAAAACTTTTAATCGAAATTCATTAATTTTACAGTAAAATGTAATCTATGTGCTATTGGACACTGTATTGTACAAACTGTTGTGGCGCAACAAATTCGTTACTTTTGATATATTCCTGTGAAAAGTATGTGTAAATAAATCATTATCTAATGAAGTTGAGTCCCCTTACGGACAACTTATGTAGATAAGTGCATAGTATCTGAAGCATGGACATAATATACAATATACAAGGTGTTAAAAATAACGTTTATAACGCTTCAGGGATAATAGAGGAGGTGAAAACAAACATCTTTTTTAAGTGACAAAATTTTAGCAGATGCGCCGTTTTGCCGTAAGATGGCCTGAAGGGTAGATGGCTTGACTTCCGTCACAACACACATTGGTTAGTTTTGTTTGTACTGCTGTGCCTGCAGCAAGTTAAAAGGGTCCCTAACACTCTCCGTGGTGGTAATTATTTTGTTTTTCTAAGCGATGTGCTACCAGGAATTTTAGAAAATATCTCGCTGAACATCAGAGAACGAATATGGTTTCAGCATGATGGTGCCCCTCCACACTTTGATCGTCGTGTCAGGAACCACCTAAATGCTACATTCCCGGATCGTTGGATTGGCAGGGGTGGGCCGGTACCGTGGCCACCTCGATCATCGGACCTAATCCACCGATTTATTTTTGTGGAGAGATGTGAATCTTCTTGTGTATGAGACACCGATCGTTACGGCAGAGGACTTAGTTGCTCGCGTTGTTGAAGCTGCACAAGTTATTCGCGACAATGTTAGCCTTTATGAGCGTTGCAGACACTCCATAGTACGAAGGCACCAGTTGTGCAATGCCTTCAATGGACGGCAGTTTGAACACCACCCTTAAAACAAACAACAGTTGGTCTCGTTCCTTATGGATTACACTAACACTTACGTACACAATAAACGGCGCATCTGTCAAAGTTTTGTCACTTACAAAAGATGTTTGTTTGTACCTCCTTCAACAATATCTTATTTATATTACTTTATTCCAGCGAATACATTTTTCTTTCGAAATCTAATAACTTTATCTCTAACAAATACTTCAAAAGTTTTCAATTTCTACTTTAACATATTTTCGTCCGCCGAGTTAGCTCTGGGGTAGCGTGTCTGCCTCCAGACTCGCCGACCCAGATTCGATTCCCGGCGGAATCAGAAATTTCTACCTCGGTACTAGAAAAAATGGTAGTGGAGAACTTCTAATCACTAAATTGTGCACCAATATGCCTGGCTTAAATCCTAAATCTCACATGAAGGGAAGGCATATATCACTGCTGATAGTGATTCGTCCGTCAGTGTTCCGTCGCGGGTTTTCCCTCCTCCCTTCCTCACCTTCGTCATCATCCTCACCCATTCTCTACACTAAACTTACACGAACACTTAACATACATTCACCCTAATACACGACATAACTCTTCACAGATATACATCATGCATTACGTGGCCCGCCGAAGTGCTGTCACAGTCCTGCCTTCTATCCGCAGTAAGCGCAATCCGAATCACGCCAGTGTAGTGGGTAGGCCTTAGACACACACACTTTAACATTTCATCATATAGGGCTATAAATGTCCATCATAATAACATCAAAAGACAATAATATCCCCTGGTAGAGGGGCAGAGAAGGCCTGACGGCCTTATCTCTACCAGGTTAAATAAATAAATAGACCCCCTACTAAATAATAAATAAAAATAATAATAATAATAATAATAATAATAATAATAATAATAATAATAATGATTTATTTAACCTGGCAGAGTTAAGGCCATACGGCCTTCTCTAACACTCAACCAGGAGTAAAGACTGCGTTACAAAAACACTACAAATTAACAAATTACACTACAATTTTACACACAAAACTGAATAAGATAATAATAATAATAAAAAATAAACAACAAATAAGAAGAAATCAGACATAATATATAACATACAGAAAGAAAGAAAAAAGCATAATAATATGTGAACAGCAGGTCAAAATAAATGAGGCATACAAAAAAAGACAATTATTCATAATAATAATAATAATAATAATAATAATAATAATAATAATAAAGAAGAATAGTAATAATGATAATAATAATAATAATACTAATAGTAGTAATGAAATAGTGCAGTACAAAGTATACAGTGAATACAATATTTCTAAGTACACACAATAAAGAAAATTAAGATTATATATCACATTAGAGATATAACATTATCGGAAAATATGAAAACAAAAATATAAAATAAGTTGAATATCATTAGAACATAAAAAAATGTGAATACGTGGAAACATGCAATACAACACTTGTCATAATAGTAAGTTAGTTTGGCAACTCGTCATAAGATAATTTTCTAACTTGGATTTGAAAGAATTCAATGTTCGGCAGCCCTTGACTTCAGGCGGCAGAGAGTTCCAGTGACGAGAGGTAGCAACAGTGAAGGATGAGGAATACAGAGACGATGCGTGAAGTGGAATTTCTAGCGTGTTATCGCGTTGTGCTCGAGTATTAATATTATGATAGCGAGAGAGAGTATGAAATCGAGCGAATAAATAATAGGGGGATGAAGAGTCCATAATTCGATATAAGAGAGAAAGTGAGTGCAGATTTCTCCTCTCATGTAACCTAAGCCATGATAACTTCTTGAAAGAAGGTGAGATATGATCATAGTATCGAACATTATCCAGTAATGGGAGTTTATTGCCCAGATGAAGGATAATAATAATAATAAAAATAATAATAATAATAATAATAATAATAATAATAATATTATTATTATTATTATTATTACTTGTATTAATTGTAGATCTGGTTGAGTGTAAGAGCATGTCTTAAGGCCTCAACTCTGCCAGGTAAAATAGAATTATTATTATTATTATTATTATTATTATTATTATTATTATTATTATTATTATGCATATAGAGTGTTAGTTGGAAGGCCGGAAGAAAAAATACCTTTGGGGAGGCCGAGACGTAGATGGGAAGATAATATTAAAATGGATTTGAGGGAGGTGGGATATGATGATAGAGACTGGATTAATCTTGCTCAGGATAGGGACCAATGACGGACTTATGTGAGGGCGGCAATAAACCTCCGGGTTCCTTAAAAGGCAGTAAGTAAGTATTATTATTATTATTATTATTATTATTATTATTATTATTATTATTATTAAATTAGAAAATCTACAGACTTTTATGGAAATCTTAAGAAAGAAATTAACAAAGCAAAGTTCAATGACTATATCGCACCTTGGAAAGAAGACGGCCACAAGTGCAAAAACAGTACTAATGAGATATTTGAAGTTCGATGTGCAATATGTCCATTTGATTTGCAGTAGTTATCATTCGTACACAATTACGCCCTGCCTCCAAATTTTAACCAACCGCTTGTGGCCATATAAAAAGAGACAGAGAAAGTTTCTCTCTATTGAGCAGCAGTGTTATCTCAATTCATGAATTTTTTGCACTTGTGGCTTTCTTCTTTCCAAGGTGCGATATGGTAGTAATTGGAGATTTTAACGCGAGAATTGATAACACAGCAATTAAAATATTCTAGGGAAAGAAGAAGAAAGAACATTAAACGTTAGTGGAAAATTCTTAATTTACTTCGAAAATTTTAATAATCTGAAATTTTTAATAAAAAATACGTTTTTCCGCACAAAGGAATTCATAAAGTACACATGGAATGGAAGAAGTTTTGTAAGTATAATACACTACGTGTACCTTAGTGAAGGAAAATTGCTCAAATCTTATCCTTGATACATGAGTCTAGAATCTGTGATATAGGATCTGATCGCTTTTTACTTATTACAAAAATAACCATTTGAGCTAGATCACTTATTGCAAAAAAACTTTATTAAAACCGTTCACATATACTTAATTTATAAATCAATTAGAATTAATATTAATCAACAATAGAAAGAAATAAAATAAAATAACACCGGATACAATTGAAGCACTTGAAACAGATGATAACAATTGTAACATATTCATTCATTCATTCATTCATTCATTCATTCATTCATTCATTCTAGTAGAGTTAAGGCCATGAGGCCTTCTCTTCCACACTACCAGAAGTGAAATCTGGAGATCTAGAGATCTGAAAGAAGAATATAGTTAAACTTAGCCTATAAGTGATAAGAAAGATGCACATATAAAGTGTCTGAATTTCGAAAAATATGAAAGATTATACATCTTGAAAGTTTAATTGTATATAAGAACATAACTGCTATTGTTCGTAAAGAAGTTCCTAACGTCAAAAGAAAATCATGGTAAATATTTTTCAGATTTGGAACACGATGTACATGGCAGGCAAGAGACAGTATAATAAAGTACTTGAACACCTTAACAAGCAAGACAAAGATAATTTAAAACTAAACCCAAGAACACAAGAAAAATTATTAAGATATTTTCAAAACCAATCGACAGTACAAAGAGAGAGAGAGAGAGAGAGAGAGAGAGAAAGGAACAATTTCAACACTAACAGACGAATTTCCATATCCAATTACTTTGAAGAATTAACGTCTATTATTAAGGATTCCAAGAATAGAAAATCTCCAAGCATCCATAATATACGTAAATGATTAATTAAATATGCATACATTTCATCAATCTACTGCAGACTTGTTGAATATGTTGAAAAGATGATTATATACCAGAGAAATGGAAATCATAGAAAATTGTATATCCAATTTATAAGAAAGAGTCGACCTGGGTAGCGTAGTCGGTATAGCGCTGGCCTTTTGTACTCGAAGTTGCGGGTTCGATTCCGGTCCAGGTCGATGGAATTTAAGTGTGTTTAAATGCGACAGGCTCATGTCAGTAGATTTTCAGACATGTAAAAGAACTCCTGCGGGAAAAAATTCCGGCACACCAGCGACGCTGATATAACCTCTGCAATTGCGAGCGTCGTTAAATAAACCATATTAAAAAAATCTTTTTATAAGAAAGAAGCGTTCAACAAGTATGCAACACTATGAGCCAATCTTTTCATAGAAGGAACGTTCACTGAAAAAGTAAACTGTTTTTATTATCTTGGCTGCAATATTTTCTTTATTAAAATTACTTCTTTAATAAAATTAATAAATTCAATTATGTAAGCGGTATAATAAAAATATACCTGAAGAATACTAGAAGAGAACTAAATTCAAATTTTATGAAGTAATGACTGTTCCGATATTACTATATGGCACTGAATTCTGTAATTTGTCATAAGGAAAGACGACAGAAGCGGCATAAATGAGATTTATGAGAAGTATCCAATCTTATGCAAGCAATGATATGTGAAATTAATTAAATATTTTCAAAGTAACTGATGGAATACAGCAATACAGAAATGAATGGAGGGAACACGAAAACTATATATCAAAAATAAATATTAGATTATGAACCAAAATGTAAAACGAATATTGGCAGACTAAGAAAGAGAGAGAAGAACAATTTTAACCAGAACAAGCCCTATGGCTTAATCCTTGAAAGATGATGATCTTTAGTCAACAATTGTCCGAAGACAGGTTGAAACCTCATAAGTGATACCAATAAGATTCCACTCATGAGGCACTACGCCAGAAGATAATGGGTTAGGGTGGCCAGTTCCTTTCACCCAAGATGATATTAATTTTTATAAATATATGCATGAATACGATGCAGTCATTGAAGTACCGGTATTATTAAAAAGCTAAGAAAAAATCGAATAATATCTTCAAATCAGTGTTTATCGTTCACATGTATAAATCTTTACGCAGGAGAGGAATAAATAAATATGCATAAAGTGAGGAGAAACTCAATATATTACCAGTAACGAGAGAGAGAGAGAGAGAGAGAGAGAGAGAGAGAGAGAACAATATATGAATCAGCGACGGATGATGGATGCAATTCTTTATTTAGGTAGCAGTAAGGGGAGTATAGTCTATATTGGGAAAATTTTAGAATTAAACCTGCCACAGGAAACCAAAGCATATGGAGGAAACCTTATAGCAGCTTTTTCCACCACAAACATCAGAGGATATCGAGCCACAGTCTTTGTGGTGAGAAGCCGTCAGAATGGGGTTAAAGTTTGGGACCAGAATGTTGGGAACTGCAGTGTTGCGACATTTTCTAGACAAAAAGAATAAATATCCCACACGTCGCATGGTCCAACGCTACTTGAAGAGCATACTAGGGAAAGTGTTTGGAGAAGTTTCTATGAAGCCTTACAAATTTGACATAATATAATAGAGAACGTTGGTACTGACACAGTTTCTACACAGGAAGAAAGAAAGAAAGAAAGAAAGAAAGAAAGAAAGAAAGAAAGAAAGAAAGAAAGAAAGAAAGAAAGAAAGAAAGAAACATCCTTTCAGTCTTATCTAATGTTGGTACAACGAGGTGACCAGTATCCCGGGGACAGTGTTGTTTGGAATAGTTTCTACATCACAAAAAGTAAAACCTCTCAAATTTTTCACGATCTAAAATATAGAAAGAGATGGTGATGTTTGATCTAGTTGTGGGATACAACTCCGTTGAAGTGTAGTATTAGCACGGCTAATATCATAGTCTCGAAGCTTCAGGTGATTTTTTGCATTTCTCATGATACAGCGCTCCAAGCGGTTAGCAACTGAGAATACTAGGAACAATAGACTGTGCCGGTACTATTTCGTACCCAATAATAATAGTAATAATAATAATAATATTAATAATAATAATAATATACACATCTTGATTACACAATTTTAACACTATATCACTAAGGAATATAAAGTGTATACATTGCGGCAATAAAATGTACCTGATTTAAAACACACATTACTTGCAAACTATTAAAATTGGCGTATTATATGGATTATAGAGTTACAAAAGAGAGGTGGAATAGTTATCTATTCAGAACAACATCCTCAACGTGGCCACTTTTTAGGGCAAGGCACCGATTTAAGCATATGCCGAAATGTTGTATCACTCTCTCACACATCTGTACAGGAATTGAACGGACGAACTGCTCAATTGTTGTTCTCTTTAGATGGAAAATTGAATTAAGTTTTTCTGCATACACACTGTCTTTCACATAGGCCTACAAGAAGAAATCTAAAGGACTAATTGTCAGATCCTGTGAATGAGGTGCTCAAGGGAAGGTGCTTTTTCTGGTGATGATCCGATCGCCGAGAAGTTAATGCAGCAGCGCCATGGTTGAAAAAGCAGTTTGGGGAGTGACACCATCTTGTTGGAACCACTGCAAATCGGTATTTCCATAGCGGCCTAAGTCAGCAACGAATGACCTGATTGTCACCGTTTTCCCACAAATAATGCCCTTAGCACTCAGAGCACACCATGCAGTATATTTTGGACTGTGGAGAGGCTGTTCCATGATTTCTACTGGTGGATTTGAACCCCAAAACCTCATATTCTGGCGATTCACTAATCCATTAAGATGGAAATGAGCTTCGTCTGTAAACCACACATTGTTCACCCATTCCTCATTATCTTCCATCATTCGATTAAAACCACTGCACACATCAACACGTTCACGCTTGTCTTGAACTGTTAGTGACTGTTTCGCTTGTAATTTATACGGGGTCAGTTTGAATTCTTCTTTTAAAATTGGACGCAGCCTCAGTGCTCTCGCACGTTTTCGGTATCCTGATTTTAGGCTCTGATTGACTAACAACAGCACAGCTTCAATATTTTCTTATGTCCTCGCCGTCCTCGATGTTCCTGAATTTCCTTTATTAAGGCTAAGAACAGCCCCTTTCTCATTGAATTTCTTTGCTATACTCAGTATTGTCTTTGAAGTTGGTGCTAATAAGCAATAAAAGTGATTCCGATATCCATGTTGACTCTATCATTGATTTTGTTTCTAGATTTTAATTCCCTCTGCAGTAGTGAAAACTATCATGAATTCTCCCAAACTAGCTCAACAAAAAACAAAATAACAATGTTGTACCAGCATAATGAAATATCAAATATTAAAATCAAGTACATTTTATTGGCGCACCCATTATATATTACTTTCTCGTGTTAATGAACTTCAGAGTACAGAGTTCTGAAGATGACCCCCCGACCGAAACTAGTCAACTAAGATAATTTTAAATCTAGTTCACTTACACGAGAAAGTTATATATATATATATATATATATATAAAATATTCCTCAATAATAATCCTCTGATTGAGGTTCTGGCTGATATATACATCTATTATCAGGCAGTACATCTCACTTGACGATATGTGTCAGAGGAAGAACAATTGTCTGTATGCATCTGAAGTCTGATTAGTGTAATATGTAGCTAGTCGGCGATGTATGCAATGAAGGGGGAAAGGAACTGGCCACCCTACCCCATTATCTCCTAGCTTAGTTGCCTCATTAGTGGTGCTTTCTTGGTATCACTTGTGAGGTTCACACCTGTCTTCGGGACAGTTGACTAAACAAATAATAATAATAATAATAATAATAATAATAATAATAATAATAAGCAGATATATGATAGAAAAATAAATCACCGCATTCGTGAATTCTAATCATGATAGTGAACCAAAGATATTAATAGAAAATACTATTATGACGCTCAGATGAACGTTCGGTAGAACAACTCCAATGTTGTACTGTATTAAAATTATTTAACAGATTTCATCAATTTCAAAATGCTTTTCAAATTTTAGATAATGGAAATTAATTGGAGGCGAAATATATTTAATCAGGTTCAATTCGTGATAATATGAAGAAGTCGACTCTATAAAATGTTTTTGTGTCTGCAAGATTTCTGCAGTTACTCCTGCACTCAATGAAGCATTCTGACCGCTAGAAAATCCAAATATTTAAAGCAAAACAACATAAAACCAATTACAGAATTTAATTAGGAATAAACTCAACAATATTACACTTTCGAATCCAAACTGTGTAAAAGCATACGTAGAACGATTAATAAGAAACTAACTCTGTCAATTAGATTATAGGGGAGGATGACTAGTCTGCGAGTATAATTTAAAAAAATAAAATAAATAATAAGTTAAGTGAAAATAAATAACGAAGCAGTGTGAGTGGAGTGCAGTGAGCGAAAGACTGTAATCTGCAAAGGTCTGCGCTGCGGTTCTGGGAACAGCTCACTCCATCCCTGTGTGAATTTTTAAATGTGTTTCCTCAGTTAATATTTATCTGTGATCCGTTGGAATCACGCGATTAACTCGGAGAAAATAGGATAAATATATCGCTCCAATGCTTTCGCATCGAAGTTCCTTTGCATCGCGTTCGGTTAAAATTACAGATGATTCGAAAGTGAATATGGGTACAATCAAAATCACAGCTACTGTATTCGAAAACGTCACGCCAAATCCTTCGTCATTCATGCGAATTATTAGTTTCTAATAGTTTCATGTTTAATCGTTTGCTGGCGTCCAATTAAAACATTTCTTACGAAGAGAATGTCGCGTGAATTGCGTGAACATGTAGCTATATACATTTTTAAGAAAAAAATAAGAGAGGCCCGGAGAATTTAGGAGATTAACTTCAATTTTCTGATTCATACGCACAGAACTTTTAGTAGGGTACTTAGATGTCCATTCAGACTTAAAAATGAAAATGAAAAGCTTATAACTGACATGCGTTGAATAATTACTCTGTAATTGTACGTCTCTATCTTTTCTGAATCTGTGTCTCTAACTTAAAAACATTTATCTTACATTAGCTCCACATCTTGCAACCATTATTTAATAATATAATTCTACATATAATAAATTATCTCGGCTGGGGGGGGGGACACGTTACTGACACAGCGGGAAAGGCATGGAGGGCCTTACACTTTGTGATGAGGGTACTAAGGAGAGGCTCTGATAAATCCAAAGAGATTGCATATAAATCACTAGTTCGTCCAGTAATGGAATATGGTGCTGCATGTTGGGATCCTCACAGATTAGAACATATTAAGACACTGGAAAGGATTCAAGTCGGAAAAATTCACCATTAAAATGGGACACACTCACGAACAGGAGAACGCGAATTCGATTATGCGCAATGTTCATAGCATACAGAGGTGAGCCTGCCTGGAGAGAAATAAAAAATAGGTTGCAGCCGTCAAATTACTCTTCAAGGAACGACCACTCATATAAATTGAGGGAAAGAAGACAGAGGACGGACACTGGAAAGTTTTCTTTTCTCAATCGTACTATCAGGGACTGGAATGCTTTACCTGCAGACTTACTAAAGACTTTACCAATAACCAAAAATGTATTTACTAATAGACAGTAGTATATTATACACACTACTTAAAGAGTGTAATTGATATCTTGTTATTTGAAGTGTTCTGTCAGTGAGGAAGTGTGTTGTGTCAGTGAAGTGTATAGTGTCAGTGAAGTCTATTGTGTAAATGAAGTGTGTTGGTGTCAGTGAAGTGGCTGTGCAAAGTATTTGAACAGTGAAATGGTTAGAAGTGTTAGTGAAATCAGGTAGAATCAGTGCAGTGAGTGAGTTGACAACGAAATAAGTGTAGTGCCGAAAGGTACTTGTGCAGGTATGAACCTGTCACACTCATGGGTCTTAGTTCTAACTTAGGGTTAAGATACAAATTAGATTTACTTTAAATATTATTTTAAGTGACCATGCTTCATTTAATTTAGGATGCTCCATGTTATTATTTTATCATTATTATTATTATTATTATTATTATTATTATTATTATTATTAATTATTGTTTTTTATTAGTTGTGTTTATTATTGTCATTATTGAGTGTAAATAGTTACCACTGCCACCGGGTATACACATATTTATAGCAATTAGCAATTAGCTTATATCTTTTAGATCTATTACTTAATATCTTGGTACCTGAAAATGAATTTCTTTAGAGGTTATCATCTTCTGCTCTGTGTTGGTGCTGTAATTATTTTATCAACTTCCATGATGTAATTTGACTTCATAGCACTAATAAAAATGTTGTAAACACATTCATTAAGCAACTAGTTAAGTAATGATACTTCTTTTACGCAACTAGTTAGGTAATGAGACTGTTATTACCTAACTGGTTGCGTAATGTGAACCAGACATTAAATTGAATAAAATGGAATTGATTTTATTTATTATGAACATTCATAAGGTGAAACTTCGATATCCTGTCACACCACAGAGTACTTATATCATTGAAAATAACCTCAGAATTATAACACACTACTCTACAGACACGATGAGATCACTGAGAAGGTTATATACTTAATAGGTAAGAGTTCTGTATAGTGCACAGCACTTCATATTGAATAATTAGCAAAGCAACATCTTTAGCACGATTTCTGATTTGTATGTCACCCCAAACCTCGAACTCCACCCCTCTGAGCGCGAGATCTTGCATACTCGCTCTGTTATGGCCTAATTTTGTAAGTAAAAACAATTAACAATAGGTATCTCAGTCATAACGTCATACAAAACCAGATGGAACTATGAAGTAATTACATAATTAAAATACGACTATTTGGTCCAGGGAGCATCCGGTTTTGGTGAAAGAATAATTCGTTTAAGATGTTTCTAAATTAGTCTTGAATACATTCCTTAACAAACCACTCCAAAGCAATATGAATATAACGTGGATTGTATACGAAGGTAATTTTTTGTGTTGGTCTCATTGCGAATCTTTCTTTACGTAAATCAAAACACATTAAAGTTAACATGGTACACAAATATTATTTTAAGAACCACAGGAAACAAATGTGGGTACATAATGAGCAAAATAATCCCATTTCATAGCATTTTTGTAAAATGTCTCGGATAATCTAGAAAATTAACAGCTCCAGTGCGTTCCAAGGTAAAATGCTAATTTTTATTCAATTTATTTTTATTTTTGGTCCAGGTGAAATAGGTCTACATGCCTTTAACGACAACATTCGTAAAAATACGATTATTCCATGGACAGAAAAAATAAAATCTAGTAAAAGCTAATATTTTACATGGACCAAATAAAGTTTAAAATAAGTATACATTACCGTAGCTCACCCAAATGTGTAATTAAGTAATAAAAATATGCACCGTTGTCTTACTGAATAGCTAATTAATACTTAATATGTGTCGCGCGTAGAATATATTTGTAAAATTATTCCATTCCTGACTGTAATTGGTTCATAAATAAACGCAATGCAAATCAGACATAAAATGTTATTACCTTCTATTAGCATTACATTTAACTACATATTGCTCATTCATCGTTAGTTTCGAAAGTATATAAAGTTTTCTGTCCGTAAGAGTATGTTTTAATCATACCTTATTATGCATTTGTGCCCAGTCCTCGATTCACTCTACAGCTTTTGTAGTGACATAAAACCTATGTCCATCTGAACAAACTATACTTTCCAATGATCCAAATCGATTAAATATAATAAGCTCGTAGTTGCTACAGCGTCATTAAATAACCGAGTAAAAAAAAAAGTTGATTAAATAATTTTCTAAGATTGCCTCGTACAAACAAACACTCTTTCTTTATAATAATACAAGTTATTAATTTAATCAGATCTTGATAAATTCTTTTGATATGATTACTTTCCAGAAGCAACTGAACATTCTAGTGGATTGTACACACACACAGACAGCATGTGTACCTGAAGATCCTGCAAGCACACACTCTTTACTGTAGGTCTGATGATTGTAAACTTAGATAACCTATTTTGTTGTGAAGGAATGTTCTCTTGAACAAAGAATGCAGCTCTGAAAGATTGCTTAAAACAATCCGTTTTTGTTTATAAACATTTGTATATGCCTACTTTGTCTTTCATTCCGGGGATAATTCTTGAATTTATTGCCATCATCCAAGTAAAAATCAATCACTTTCATGTTTATCTTTTCTCATATTTAATATATTATAAAGTATAAACACATATTAATATCATCCGTATAAAAATAGTTGTTAAATGAATATTAATCCAATTGTTATCCAAGGCCGCTTTAAATAAATGCGGAGTCATTTGTTTCATCTTTATTACTCGTATATTAATCTGAGACGACGACATAAAAAGCATTATATTTTAAAACTCGTGTATCTCGATAAAACATCAAAATTTTGCATAGAATAAAACTTATCGGAAATCGTTTTTAAAGAAACTTCTGTTATGTAATATTTTTTAATAAAAATCAATAATCAGGGAGACATTTCGATTTATTTAATTCAGGCCCCCTTATAACCCCCCTTTTAAATATAGTATTCTGAATGCCATATAGCATACCTGCACAAAGAGCGCTCAACGAGCGCGCGCGCTCCTTCGGAGCGGGAGAGCTGTGTTCACCGCTCGCCGAAACGGAGAGGAAGATACGTCAGAATGACATAGACTTGCTATAGGTAGAGGAGAGGGAAACGACCACACAGCTATCTAGTGGAGTGCAATGTGTATTCTCAGTAACTGTTTCACGTTGCTTACCTACTGCTACAGTACAGTATGGAGGAATCTAAAAGACGGAACATAACATTTAATTTTAACGATTTACAGCTCGAACTTATTGATCTTCAATGTGACCTAAGGGCTAAAGATCGTTTGAATAATACTACTAGCCTGGTTGAATTTTACAAGACTAAACATTAGCAATAATATCCACGACTACACAGGCTGGCTGTGAAAATGATTGGTATGTTTGGTTCAACATTTATATTTGTGAGTAACTGTTTTCTATAATCAACATTAATAAAGGCAGGCATCGAACATCTGTAACTGATGTTTCATTACGATCAGTAGGCTACTGTTTCTTTCAGCTACCAACAGCATAAAACCCCGTTTCGATGTACTGATAAATAAAAATATAAGAAAATGATATTGTACATTTAAGTAGCTATAGAATTCCTAATATTTCTGTAAAATAAATATTTATTTATTATTTAATAATAGTCCAAGATAGTTTTGCAAACACTGAACGGGAATTCGTTTCATAAACACTCGTAATAGTACTTTCTTTTGTGTACGAGATCACCCCTTCTTCCAGTCCACCCTTATACAGAGCGCAGTCAATATCTGCCTCCGCTCATGAGCTGTGAACCGCCTCGGAGAGCGCAAACCTTGTGCAGGCCTGCCATATAGCGTAAAATCGAAGTCAGAACGAACTTAATTTATATTCAAATATCCATAGAAATCGGATCATCTATTATCGCGTGAAAAGGTAACAAACATCCAGATAGACATACAAAAACCATTTCAAAAAGGCGATTGTTGGTCTCAGGATGGCTCATGTTAACACCAATAATTTTTAGAAAAACGAAAATTAGCAGAAAAATTTCGGGTACAGATTTATTATTAGTATTGATTTACTATATATCAACAGCACAGATTATTCTACTTACATTCGTTTTTAAAACAAAAACTTTTTAATAGTCTGTTTTAAATGTTTGCTTTTTCGAGTGTGACCCAGTTATAATTTTATTAATACAACTGTAATATGTATATTGTAAGAAATTCCGAACTTAGTTAAAATTTGATTTTAAACGTTAACGCAAAAAATATACATCACATAAGCCGATGAACATAATTAAAACACATAGAAATACATTATAATTATTGTACTCATAATTATAATAATTTATTATTCCTTTACATAAAAAAGGCTTTCAAGAGCAGTGAAATGATAATCCGGTGATAATCGATAACAATAAAGAGACAACAGTGTAGAAAGTCAGCGTAAACGAATGAAGCCAGTTCGGCAATAGCTTTTTACACTAAAATTTTGACAGAATGTCTCAATATTGACGTCAGTTTTTCTAAGGAAAACCAAGGTAGCAAAAAAAAAAAGTTATTGAAGAGAAGACAAAATAATGGGATTGGTATCCAATTTAAATGTGTGTTGGGGATGTATCATTAAATACATCCGTGAAGGAAGTCCAAAAAATGTATTTGTCAAAGACCTCAGACTTGCAAAATGTAAAAATGATTCCTCAGGGTCATGATATGTAATTTGTTGTCAGTGTCAATGGTGAATGAGTTACTCGGGGAAAAAAATATTGTTGTATAATCTCTTATTGTACATGAAAGTTTAATAGGCTAGTTGACCGATTATTATTATTATTATTATTATTATTATTATTACTACTACCAACTGTAATCTCATATATATATATATATATATATATATATATATATATATATATAAAACATTTCGAAAATATCCTGATTGGGACATGCTACATAGTAGAGGTTTTCCCGAGGTTTTCCCACAATACATAGCAGTAAATGCTAATTTAACTTTCGGTGCCGGACTCTGGACTCATTTCACTGGCATTATCCCCGTCATTTCACTCAGACACTAGATAACCATCGTAGAGCATCGTAAAATAAACTACTCTTAAAAAAAAAGAAAGAAAGTGTCATGCATATTTCAAGTGTGGTTTATAAAGTTAAGGACCCATGTTATACATGTTCCGTTAATATGATTTTCACTTAGGAACTCCTAGTGGTGATATCCCTGGAAGTTAGTTACTTTCGCGTTCTTTTTTCTATAAGGTGATGATGATGGTGATTATTATTATTATTATTATTATTATTATTATTATTATTATTATTATATGTAAACAAGCATGTAATCATGATTTGAGAACGACAGTGTTTTGAGGAAACTGACTCAACTTCCTCTTTTATTCATCATTCAGAGAATCTAACCAAGTTCCATGTGGAAATCTTAATTTTTAGCTTTTTCGATGATATCTCAGTAAAATTCGTGAATTATTTTTAGTGGTAATATTCTGTCCAAGTGAAGTGAAGACACAATTTACGTGAAACAACTAGCAACAAAACTTACTTTAAATCAATGCACAACAACTTCCAAATATGAAAATAATTTAATAATGCCGCTTTATTAAACCAAACATGAGATACGTGTATATAATATAGTCACAACTGCGAAAAAATACGAGTAAGAAGGTTTGGAAACATTCCATTCTGAAACAGACTTGATTTATTATTTAATAATATGTACGAGGTTATTGAAAAAGACCTTCGGATTCTTACATCATTACACACACATTACTGAACGTGCTTTGACGCAGGAAGCAGGAATACAAACAACTAAAAAAAACTCTTTTTTGCTCTCACAGATGCTCAATAAGCGCAATGTAGGTCACACGTCAGACATCAATGCGGTAGTCTAGTTCCTCCCACACTCGCCCTAATATGATGGGGTCGATTATGTTCACTGCGTTCCTGATACCCGTCTTAAGATCGCTTATATTAAAAGGAAATGGGTTAACTAGACAGTCTTAAAAATACCCCTACAAGAAGTCGCATTAAGTGAAATCTGGCGACCGCGGAGGCCACTGCAGCTGCTGTTAACTGCCGTCATATCCACACAACATTGTGGCAGTTTCTTCTTCAGATACGTCCGAACAAATTCAATAAAGTTATAATAAATATTAAGATTTCACCAAAAAACAATAAAAAATAACCTCAAAAAAACTTTTAACTACTTTAACAAAAAAATCACTTATATTCATCGTATAACCGCAGATGCTGGCACAAATGTTACCAATAATAAATCAAAATTACCAAATCAAATTCCCATAATTTTACAAAACTCATAATCGAAGTGCAAAAGCGCCCCATCGTGTTGTTATATGCAATTTTCAAATTGGAGCATAAACTACAGTTTTAACATGTCGAGATAGCCTACAATATGACACCCCTGTTAACGTACAGTTTTTTCCGCGAAAAAGAGCGGTCAGTAAATATGTTAAGCGAAATGGCGCAAAATACATTGATCTTGGGCGCAAATGTTACGTTCGTATGCTGTGTCACATACTAAGGTTATGGTAGTTTAATCTACAGCTTGGACAGAATATGAATTCATCACTGAAAACCTACCTGTTAGCAAATTCGTGATCAAAATCCCTTGCTCGCTTCAGTGAACGCTATTTTCACTGAACACCATCTGGTAGTCAACATACGGAACTAGATCTTAAGCAGTAGTATAAAACAAAATTTCCGTGTTGTGCAAATTTCATTAATCAGAGTGCTGATTCTGTAGACCGTTTTGGATAATCTTTTATCTTAGAAAATTTTAAAGGCAGGTTGTAAGCTATTAAAGTGAATATTTCAAGATGCATTTTAAGAGTTAGATACAGAAATAGTAAAGAGAATGAAGAGAAAAACATGTTAACAAGTGCACAGTGTAAAATTATGAAATACAGCAATACATATTACGAAGTTGGACGTAACATGTAGGATGATCGGTTAATTGAAAGTACTACAAAAATATTAAAATCATAACGTGAACGGAAGCGAAACATATTTGGAGGAAGGAAACAGCGAGAAAAATTCAATTAAATAATTTAATGGCAGCGGTAGAAGCTGATGAAACATTAATCAAAGTGAAACATATTTGGAAAAAATAAACAGCGAGAAAGAGTTGAATTTGAGAATTTAATTATACTGGTAGAAATAAATGAAAAGAAAAATAAAACAAACAAAGACAAGAAAAATACAAAGAGAAAAGACAAAATAGATGTCAGAAAAATGGTAGGAAGAAAGATAAACAAAAAGAGGTTGTAATTTAAATTTAATTTAAATTTTAGGAGAATTGTATCTTATGATATCGATGTCAAGCATTTAACCAAAAGAATTCATCTTTATGATACTTGTAGGCTACTGAAGACCAAGATACTGAGCGCAATACGCGACAAGTGATGTGCAATATGAAGTTTAAGAATAGGCCTACAATAGAGAATGGTTAATTCGACATTGAATACACAATTATTATTTTAATCATTTCATTTAATCTAATGTTACAAACGAAACGAATTCAGGTATTGTGAACAAGATCAGCATTTAGGTTCGTAAGTAGAGAGTCACAATAGTCGAAATGGGGAATCATTAACATTTGAATGTGATTCCTTTTCAGAATGAGAGGTAGAACTTTGGATAAGTGTTTGAGGGAATGAATTATAGAAAAAGTTTTCTTATATAATACATAAAAAATATTATATATATAGGTCACTTGACTTTCAAAAGTTAAATTTGAGTCTAAATATACTCATAAATTTTTCACTGTTTTACTATGTGAAGAGTCCACTGCAAGAATGATGGATGTCACTTTCTTGTCGAAAATGAACTAAGACTGTCAATGCATACCTTAAGACATATAGAATGTACATAGTCAGTTATATGGCACTAATACTAATAGTCATTTTCCAGTAATGATCGGAAAATCACAGTTAAGCTTTGAGCGCTAAGCATTTCAAACTTTCAATTGCTTCTCCTGCAAAATGTATTCCAATTGACATCCATCATTCTTGCAGTGGTCTCTTCATATGTAATTGAGGTATTATTCGAAAACTCAAATAAAAGTTTATTCCCTTGAAATTTCTATTTAAGCTAATCTAGAAAATTGACTTTCAGTTCGAATTTTCGAAGCTTAGGTTCGTATAATTCGAAGCTAGCACTTAATTTCAACGAAAATAATGTCCTATCTGGAACTCTAGAGAATATTCAAAAGACTTTCGTAAAAATCTCAATCATTAAATTATTTAAATAATTCAAGTCCTATTCTTAAACGTCATAATAACAGGTATGTGGAACAGGAAAATTTCGTTGCTCATTTTAACAGTTTTCGTACCGTTATTCACTGACGGCTGGTAAGAATAACGGAAGAGATTTCCAACACTATGTTTACAGGTATAGTGTCGCCTTTCCTTTCACCCACCAGCCAATAACTTTGAAAATAACAAATTTGTAAAAATGTTCGTTATTGTACTTATAGAAGTTAGTGTGTTACTGGCTCTTGTGCATTGACCAAGTGAAACCTGGAGCATATCCAACTTAACGTTACCAAAGAAAGTTGAATTTTCTTCCATTGCTAAGCTAAGTTTTGTCTAAATATAAATCAAAACGTGTCAGCGGCTCAGTTAGAGTGCTCTGCATATTCGTTACGCATTACAGTATACGCCAAAGAGTGTATTACTTTTATATGAATTTTCTAAAAAAATTATTTGCGAGTTAATTCGAACTTTGTATTCTTTTTTCCAAATTCCCTTTAGAATTTGAATTAAAGAGAGAATTTAAGAATGCCATGAACATGTGGCAGGTCATTTTCGATCGAGTCCAATATTCTTCTTTCATTTTTGGCTTTCAGATTTTATGGCCTGTAGTTTTCAGAATCTTGCACTCGTGAAGACAGTCAACTTTCTTCTTCTACGTCTTCCGGGTATGCATTTTGCTGGAAGTGTGAAATGTGGTGCCATTCTTTCACTGGAAAATTATTTTCTGTAAAATATCATCTCGCCAAAACAGCAGAATGGCCACTAAATGCAGAGCGGAGTGCTAGTATGATGTGACCTACATTGAACGATAAGTTCCAAGTCAGAATTTAATAGTACATTATACAACGAGCCTATAATGGTAGTAATCAAGACGCGAGTATGTTTATGAAACTCGCTTGCGCTCGTATCATAATTTTCATACGAGCGTCTTAATTACCATTATAGTCAAGTTTCATACGACTTTTTATGCTCGACCATATTACTAACATGAAATTACTCATAAGTATTCATGTTATTCTTATCTGACTGAGGAGCGGAACTGACCTTCGACAATACCTCGTAAATTGTGAGATGTGCGCAGACGCGAAAGTATTGACTTTTTCCGAGAAACAGATGTCGACATTGACCTTGGCATTGAAAAACGAGATGACAAATTGAATTTATTTGAATATTATTTAAAATTAACACTAATTATTATAATAACAGAACTGACTTTATTTCAAATATAGGTGATTTATTGATTTATTGCTGTCTTTCGATTGCATATGCGAGAATAATCGATACTTGCGCTTTCATATTGCTACAATGGTATTTTCTGATTGGTGGAACACCTGAACTTTAGTGAATAGGTGTACTTTAATGAGGTCCATTAAAGGGCTGCTACCAGGTGTATAATTACTATATTTCGGCATGGTCGAGCATAAAATTTCTATCGTTTTATAAGAGTATATGAGAAAGAAATGATTACAACATACTAGTGTATTGCTATATCATTCAGGTTTGTAGGAAGATGCTGGAAGAATAAGTTATCCAATATATTCTTTTTTCTTTTTCTTGCATTTACGCAGAAATACTATTATGTCTTGCACACCTCTCTAACTCGAAGCTGCATATATTCTCAAGTTTAATATTGTAGTACATAGAATGGAGGGCTCAGAGATATATTTTTGGTCTTGGAAAATGTACGGTAATCAATAATGTAACAGATTCGAAAAATTCGATATTTTATATACTGACTGAACCTCCATTACGTCAATGATAATTCCACAGTAAGAACTGTCTTGTTGCGAAAGGAACAGGGAACAACAATATAGAAAACATGAGGATGGCAGCAAAGATTTATATAAAAGAATGAGAAAGAGACTATTTCTGGCACAACGGCCAACAGTTTCTTCGATACTTCAGATGGAAAGAAGGTACTGTACAACCTGATAGAATGGCATTCCCAGAATCCTTGAGGCGCTATAAATAAAGAGACGGTCTTCCGATTCATACTTGGTAGGAAAAATATTTATGGACAATAAAAGTAAAGTGGAATGTTTTCTCGCCAGAACTTTAAATTCTCACTGAGAGAATGGACTGAGACCTTCTTTATGTAGGTAAATACTGTAGTAGTGGTAGTTGTGACTCATTTTATTTAACGGCACTTTCAACTGTGGAGGTTATTTAATAAGGAAATGGAACGAGGACGAGGAATGGTCAACGAATTTTGTCCGGAGTCCTCTGTCAAGAATAGACTTCTTTACATACCGTAAATCTACGAGACGGTATCAAGAGCTTTACTTCCCTCCCGGAAGAAGCCATGCTAAAGGTTTTATCGGTCTTTAAAGTGTATCTCCATAAGCCACGTTTGAACCCGCGAACTTCTGACCCAACGGCCAGCGTGATAACAGCCGGGACGACTGCAGCATACAACAAGCAGTGAAATGAGTAACAATTAGCACACGTCGTTGGAGTGCATAATGTATTCGATGTGAGAAACTGTTTCCAAGGTGCACTGAACAACAAATGCCATCCTCAAATTGTTCATCACAAACCTATTGCTCTTATCACGGAATAATGCTTATATTGTGGAAAGGACCAACTTACATGACACTATTGTATTGTATTGTATTTATTAACATTCCATGGTATTCATACATTGCTTACAGATAGAATATGGAACAAGTAAAAAAACTTAATACTATTATAAAATCTTAATTTATAGTCACAGTCTAGATGAAATACATACAGACGAGATTTACAATATAGTCTACTAGTACAACACAAAGTTTTAGTATCAATTTCATGAAGTGTTATTGAATATCATGAATTCACCTACAGAATAGAAGGCGTGAGAAATTAGGTACTTCTTTAATTTGGCCCTAAATAATTTTATGTTTTGAGTTTCATTTTTTATATTGATAGGGAGGCTATTAAAAATTTTTACTGCCATATAACGCACTCCTTTTTGATAGCACGATAGACTTGCCGATGGAGTATGAAAGTCATTTTTTGACGCGTATTTATGCTATGAACTGTTGAATTAGTTACAAAGTATTCATGATTACATACGAGGAAGATTATTATTAATGAAAAGATATACTGACAAGCCATGGGCATTATTTGTAGTTTTTTGAAAACAGCTACACGATTCCCTAGATTTAACACCTACTATTATTCTAATTACTCTTTTTGTAATGGAAATATACTGTTACTATCTGTGGAATTTCCCCAGAAAAAACTCATTACCGAGTGGAAGTATGCAAAGTATATTGTTTTTAAGGTATTGATATTTACTGTCTTTTGCATAGATCTAATAGCAAAACAAGCTGAATTTAGTTTGGGGGTAATTTCTTTAATATGATTTTTCCAATTTAACACATTATCGATTTTTAAGCCAAGAAATTTGGTTGTTGTTGTTGTTTCTAATAGGGATCTATTGTTAATTATTGCGCTAGAAATTTGCGACGTTGAATTTGGACAGGATTTAAATTGAATTATGTTAGTTTTGTTACAATTTAATATCAATTTATTGACTGAGAACCAGTCACATAATTTTATTATTATATTATTCATATTTATGCAATCCATTTCACTCAAAGATTGGCTTTCTAAACCAGAGCAACTATATAAACGAATTAACAGTCACCTAAATATTTTCTTTAGGAATTCTACTTGGAACCCAAGAGCGTCTTAAGTTGAATAATAAAATTACAATTTGTTTCTGGTTTATTTACAGCCTGACAGAATTAATAGTTACGTTAGAAAATTTATTCTTTAAACAAGTATTTAACAAGTTCTGAGGAATTTGGACAGAACAAACGTTATTTTTGTCCATTTCATTTACAACAGAGCTAAGGAATTGAAAATGGTCTGCATAATAAACCAAGACATTGAACTAAGAAACCCAGTACGTCTATAAAAGAGTACACTGTAAAAAGGATCAATGCCACAATTCCGTTAAGGGTAATGCTATTACCTAATTCAATATAAAACTGCAATTTTAGTGTTGTCCTTATCAAAACTAGTAAAGAAAATTATACTTTTCTTCATTTCCAGGAGGATCTGCAATAAATTTTGCAGTAATATACTGAATTAGATCATTATCTCACCCGTAATGGAAATGTGACGATTTTTTTTCTCTTGTAATCTTAGGAGGCAGCGAGAGATGAAATTTTTTCTTTCTGAAATTATCAGTAATTCTTGATTGTGATTAAATTCTTCTTATTCTTTTTTTTTTCATTACACATTCGGCTCGTGTCACTTGAATCACTTTTAGAAGTATCACAAAATTCCTTCAGCAGTTTTCTATTCGTATGCCTCTGCATCTCTTCATAGAAGCAATACGTTGTCATATTCCAAATTCTTAGACAAAAGAGGTGCATAACTCGAGCGAATAACCTAGTAACACTTACATGACTTTCTGCTAACGTTTTCGGATTTAGAGAAAAATAGAGATTCAAAACTTCTTTGTCACTTTTCGCAACAGCTACTATAAAATTTTCTACAATTTTTCCGCTGCAATCGGAGATTACTCAAACTATTTATCATTTTCAAATACAGACCTAATGTGTCATATGGAATCGTTGATTTGAACTTACAGATTTTCCCAATGCCTGGCAAAACAGTACTTTTCAATTGTTGGTAAAATATTTTTGAATTCTATAACGTATTCCTGTAAATGTTCATATTATAGTACATGTTTCTGGTGCCGATAGCGCTCCGGTCCCTAGATCTTGTCAGATATTCGTCTGAGAATGAGACCTGGCTCTGTCAGCGCTGAGGCAGGATGATCCACCTTTCAGCGTCGGATTTACAAATGCCATCCAAGCCATGTTCATATTGTAATAAATTATATTTACGAACTGCCACCAAACACGTGCACTGCTCAATCGGCCCTCAAATGTATTAAAATTATTATATTCTCTGTTTTAGGCTGGTATTACACTATCAAAGTTCTATGACAAAGAATATGATGCAATATTTTACCAAAAATCTGTAATAAAATGTAAGATTTTGAGTATATTACACTATACAAAATATTTTATCTAAGATACCTAAAATTAAGGAACAAAAATCATCAATCTCCATTTATAGTTAAACAAAGCAAAATCTTTTCTGATAAATAAAATAAAATATTTTCTTTGAGCAGAGATGTGCAAAAATGAATGATAAACATTACTATGCATGTTTAGCTAAAATTAGTTCAAAATATTACAATATGAATGTTGCTGAAAAAGAAACAGAAAAGGAAGCATCTGTGGGTTAAACCATGAATTGCAAGAAGTGAGAAGAAAAGTATCCATCAAAATTCACTAAAAGAAAAGGTACAATACGAGGACTTAAAAGTTATATAAATTACTTTAGAATAGATGAAGTTTGTACAGACATATGAGCCACTCGTGCATATCAGTTATAGTATCTGCTATTTTTATGTACACTTCCCTTTTTGTATTTATGCTTTTGCAGTCGTGTTTTGTGTTTTATAACATTTCATTTGCTTCATATTCTCATTATCAGCATTTTGGTCGTAATAACAGTCCAACAATATTTACGTTCCGCCATATTGGTTCCAAGCTAGGCAGATCTTTTATAAAAGATAACAAGATGCACTTACATTTTATAAAAGATCTTTTACGAAATAAACTTTTATTTATAGTAAACCCATTACATTGTCATATCTATATATAATTTGAACTGGTAATGGAAATTACGGGAAAACGGCTGAACGGATTTTAATAAATGGCCCTCATTTTGAAGCTTGGAACCCAAAGTTTTTCAGAAAAATAGTAGTTTTCAGTGAAATGTCAATTTTCCTACATCATTTTCCTATTTTCCAAAATCCATCTTTAGTCAGTTTTGAGAACTAATTAATTGCATTTCAGAATAAAACAAAACACACACTACAATAAACAATAGACTATTACACGAAGGCCATGACCTACAGGATTGCTGACATAGAGCTCAGATGGCTCAGATTCTTTCACATTATAATGCCAATATATCGATCTTCATTCGTTTTATTTTTTAATAACGTATAAAAAATAGTTTACAGGTCTAATTCTCTTCTCTGTAGTTTTCCGAGTACAGCTGTGTATTGGATATTAAGAACTACAAAACTTAAGAATGTTTGATGACATTATTACCTTTAAAAATGAAATATTATGTAGTTAATGCAACACATAATGGTATACTGATGATATGGAAGTGAAACCTTTTGGGACTCTAAGTAGTAGACGCATACAAAGAATATTTTATATTAGATCTTCATTTCTATAATTTATTGAGTAACGGCTCTCTCTCTCTCTCTCTCTCTCTCTCTCTCTCTATATATATATATATATATATATATATATATATATATATATATATAGAGCCGTTACTCAATATATATATATATATATGCTACTGAAAAATATAAAACTTACATAAGGTAACAGTATTGCTATTAAAAATGAAATACTTTTATAGTTATTAATCAAGTAGTGTGGGTCTTTTTCATATATTTAATGGCAGTGTGATATAGATATTTATATCTCTGATTCTCTAATTTTCATTGGTTGTAATTGAGTCATGCTTCCTATTTTAGCTGCGTCTTCAAACTACATCAAAATTAATTTCATATTTCTAATAGATTAGATTTGTGATCGCTGCCAAGCATATTTTGTTGTAGGGAAAATAGCATGCCATTTCACTTCTTGCTACCGTGATGAGTAAGTTTATTTCCCGCAACCAGAAATGAATGAAACACTGAAACTGCTAACGATTTACGATGGACAATTTTATTTAGGGCGCATATAAGGTTCTACACCTCTATCATATTATTTGCCTCATTTTCCGCAGCTCAGCAATAGATTCCTCACAACAGCCTATATTACAGAAAATATATGGGATAACATTCATTGTTACACAATTTAATCCAGCAGTATTTGGTAGATCAGTATTGTGTGGAGGAAGCGCAAAAATTATAATTCCTAAGAAAAGATCAAAAGGTATTACTTACTGATAAAATAAGAGGCCTACAAGATTTTGTAGTCTCTTGATCACCTCAGCAAGATCTCTTAGTGGGAAAAAGTGATTCTGCCCTCTACATTTCAGGGTAGTTCACGAAACATGCAGCAGCTGTACCAATATGCTAATTCTTTTGTTCAAAGCATGACAAACCTTACATTTTCTTAACTTTCATCTACAATCCGCAATGACCTGAAATAGCCACTGCATTACTCCCACATGAAAAACTCGCTGATCGTCCTGACATAGGTACTTTGCGATTTCGCATTGAAACTCAAGAACTGAAGACGGATAGGTTCAAGGAAAAGTATTTGGCATATTAAAAACATTCAGAGGGAGTATGTTTCACTATTATGGAAGCAAATAACTTTCAAAATGTCTGGTATTCTTCATTGAAAATAAATCAGAACAATTTTTATTTGAACTTCTTATGGACTTAATTTGCAGTATTTGCTGCACAAGCCACTAGTATTTTATAAATGATCTTTGTCAAAGGACTTTGATAGAGTAATACCAGCCTTATACGTATTATTTTATATTTGTATTTGCATTTTGCATAATATCTGATTTACGAATTAATTAAATCTTAATTAAATTACAGCATAGACGAATAAATGGGTCCGGTCCTCAGAAAGGTGTGTCAAACGCTTTGTACAATGGCTCACAAGTCTTTTATCATCATTATTAAGTGGCGTTAAGATACTGTTTGCATTCTCTGAATGTTTCGAATTTTCCACTGCTTCATTTCTCGTACATACAGTGGATAATATTCAGAAAGGACGGGAATAATAGTATTTCAGCGCGATATAAAATTGATTTAATTAGGGTGTTCGGTCAAGTTTCTGACCACCCGGTAGCGAGCCCCTGCGTAAGAAGTGAGTTCACTGTTACATGGGGAGGCTGGGCTGGCCGTCGCAGAGCTGCAGCTCCCGGGCGTGTTGACACACCGGGCGGGCGGGGCCGGGTCACTCAGCTAAGATACAATTGCACGGCAGTAGCACGCTATGCAATGATCTACTTCAAAAAGCTACGAGTAATTACATTTTTAAAACAACGATTTTCCCATCGTTTCTCTACAGCAGCTAAGGCTGGATTCTAAGAGAAATGGCGTCTGCTAACAACATAGATGAGAAAAGTAGCTGGATAAAGCTCTGAGAAACAGAAAAGAGAAACTAATAAAATAGCTCTCTAATTCTAAAGTACAAAGCCTACTACAATAGCTACAGACATGTTAAGGGGACAGAGGATGAAAGAACAGAAAAATCGACTTACATCTACAGGGACATCATTTTATTTTTCCTAACATTTCTAAACAATAGGTTGGCTTAAATTAGATCAGAAAATAAATTTACATTCACTTCTCCTTCTCTTCGAAATCTTGAACTCTTCTATTCCTTCGTACCTGGCGTCTCGCTTCATTTACCTTTCTTCCCACCACAATCTGAAAACACGCTCTCGCCATGAAACAATACTAACAATACCATCCCATCGCTTCTCCTCATACTCATCCTCTTTCACAATAGCCCTGCCAAGACTCTGGAATTCGTTACCAGCTAGCATCAGGGAGTGTCAAAATAAAATTGAATTCAAACGCAAACTTTCTAGGCACTTGATCAGTAATTGAGACTCGTTCAGACATGGTTTCTTGTAAATAGTTATCTTAATCTATCACAAAATATTTCAATATCCGGTAATTTCATCACTATAGATTTTTGTTATTGTAGGTTTAATTTGTAATTCAGTAAATACAGAAATATTCTTTGTTCTAAACTTCTATGATAAAATGGCTAGCTTTCATTAATCAGGTAATCTTGTCGTACTTCAATTTTTATTATAATTGTAATTGTAAATTTAATATTAATTGTAATTTTATTGTTCATATTAAAGTTGTAATCCCCTGGTAGAGGGGCAGAGAAGGCCTGACGACCTTATCTCTACCAGGTTAAATAAATAAATAAATACTAAAAAATATTAACCTGGCTACACCTTTAGATCAACGATTAAGAACCGGAAACACCGTTTGCTACCCCCTTCCACGACTGGAGTTCGATGATACTGGCGTAATATACAAACATATCACTTTACTAGGTATAGGAGGGAAGAAAAGTAGTTTATCCATTTACGTAAACTAGGAAATATCGCGATTTTGAGTTTGATAATTTTCATTAGGTTTTTGTTTAATCAAAATACAGTACAGTATTAACAGTGAGTGTTTTTACTCACGAACTGAGCTTACCATGCGGACGTATTCATTTTGCAGTGTATATTATACTGTCGACAGCACATTAGATTACACTATAGAGGATGAAGTTAAATTGAAAAATAATCATAATATGGATATTTAAACACATTTTTTAAAATGGTGGCCGTTCACTTCTATACAGACTTCAGTTCTAATATGCATATTATCGCATTATAGACTACTGTACGTAATTCCAATTACCAGTTTCGTACTTCGTATCAGTAAATCATGTTGAAATAATTCTGTACCTACTCTATAAAAGAGACCTTACGTACTGTAAAATTCAATCTTCACTTCTGTCCGACCCGCACAGATAACATTACTCAGACATTTTATCTACTGTCCGTCCTAGTGGTTACGTCGTGGGTATAATATTACGTAGACGTCCAATTCCTAACAGAAATTAATGTTCTCAGAAAAGAGCTAAGACAGCCCAGCCACTAGCATTTACAGAGAGGCGAATAGAAGCAGGTGGGGGAAACCGGGATGCGACGTAGGAAAATGGAAAATGATGCAATATTGAAAGCTCTTTCTTCACTGGAAAATGCGAACATATTTTTGGAGCGTACCGTTTACTATGACCATAAGGCTACTATAACTGTATATGCGGTCTTGGATCTGTGTGGAGGACGGTTGAACTTCATTAGTAGAAGGGGTGGGAGTGAAGTACATTCAAATATACATTTTATAACAATGAAATGAATACAGCGGTTTTTTTGCACCAAATTTCGAACAAAAAAAGTGTGCTGTATCAGGAATACGATGAATACGTCTTTCAGTTTCGGAAATGAAACTGCAGTTGTAGTTTATTGAATGTTTTATTTTTGTTGCGGTTTAAAAATGAATGTTATGGTCTATGATAAAATAAATAATTAATGAAAGGGATGTAATACATTTTCTCTCCATATGAAGCGATATTCCGAAATTAATCCTAGTTTACAATAGATTTTTCACTATAGTTGACTCAAAGTGTATCGTGCGTGTCTATTATCACTTTAATATTGCGGAACTCACGATTCCCAATTAAACAAGTCGTTACACAGGTCTGTAGCTGTACTAGATACCGAGATATTACTGAGAGAGGCCACACGGCACACGCAACTTTGGCGCCTTCATGTCCGTAGCGAAGAGTTAGTGTTACTTGGAGTGATAAGTTAAATTGGATCATGGCCTAATAATAGCACTATCATTCCGCTGTGGCTCATAGTGTTGGTACAGCAGAATTTGAAATTCTGCCCTCTTTTGTTTCACCATCGAGCCCGGTGCTCATATTCGGGAAAGTGGGTGTGGGAGAAAGGAGAGAATAACAGGAGGAATGTATGGCGTAATGTGAAGATGCGTTTAATTGATATCAAGAGGCAAGAGATTGAGTTCCAATGTTCGAAAGTCATCACTACATTTAGAATCAGAGATCATGCTTAACTGAGGGAGGTGTGACTACATAAATTCTTGTAACAAAGACAGCAGAGCAGGTTTAGCGTGGCTAAGATTGGGGGAATGGAAGGGTAATAAAATTGTCAACGAAGAAGGGGAGGGTCTTTGTCCGCTTTGCAAAGAAAAGGACTCCTATAAACATATTTTATTACAGTGTGTCGAATTGCAACATGTACGGAGAAAATATCTACCACCCTCGATGCTAAGTCAGAATAGGAGTTAGCTTGCATGTCTTGATCTCATGGGGAATAGAGAATGGGAACAAAAGTCTGGATTGTTCTCTTGAAGGCGAGAAAGATTAGAACTTCAGCTGTTGAAGTTTGTGACGCGAACTGAGGAAGGGATAATAGTATCCACCCAACTGTACACTTTTATGTCTTTTAGGTTAGGATATATTATATAATGTGTTTTATTGTGCTATTTCCATTTTAATATGTGTGTTCTTTTAGAGAGTAGTTGGATGTAATCATAGGTGGGGGGGGGACCTACAAAGGAGGACTTTTTTTTAGGTACAAAGCACGTACGGTCAGAAGACCCGTGCATTGGATTTTAGAGAAAATTATGATAATATAAAATCTATATGTGTAATATTACTCAGTAAATCCATCTATCTATCTATTCGGGAAAGACGTATAGCCTATTGTTAGACCCAATGTAAAGGACTCAAGCAAATTTCAGCATTTTATATTTTGAAAAGTGTTAGATGATTTGAAACATAAGCTAGGAATAATCTCTACATGAACTGTTTATACCAGTATGTGTCTATTCTGAAAGTCTTTCCAAATGCAAATTTTCATGCTTTATCAAAGAATATTGAAGCATGCATCATATTTTTTCAACGCGTAATTGTGTACGTAAAGTGAGTGCCAGAATTTGTATTGCTGTAATAAAATAACGATATGGTACGCGCTCCGATTCTGAACAACTTATTTGTCTGCCATTTGTATTCACTCCTGCTGCGAGTAAAAATGATATACACAGCATCAGAATTTTGACGCCAGAATTGACTTCAAGAGTTTCTCTGCTGTATAGAATGGTTAACTCTCGGGAAAAAATGTGCATGGACACTTCGGTTACGGTTTCGAATCCCATCTCCAGCATTAATATTTCTCCCCTGTCATGGGATGTTCTGAATTTTCTTATGAGTAGATACTATTTTGTCCTGACCCCATACCAAGAGTGTCCATCTAATGTAATTATTTCGAGAATGACAAATCGTAAGAACTAACTTATAGATTATATTTTTTATCATTCAGTCTTCATCCCAATTGTAATAAACATTTTCCTGTTTGTTATTACTTTATTATTATAAATATCACTATGAGTCATTACACGAGCGTACGGATTTCTTCGCATTTTGTGAATGTGGTTCCAAAAATAGAGCATCCTATTTATCTTGTGAATGTGATTGTGGAAAAGTATTCTGACTGTATTGCATTAGTATTAGAACTTTGTCGTCTACATTCTACCGATTTCATTTTCATATCAGGTACCATAATTACAGAAGTGAAATATAAAGAAGGGCGACATCACGTTCGTCGAGACTGACATTCGATGTCACCATTGTGAGACGGTGGGTTAAGCGTATGTATGCAGCCATGGCGAAAATGTGACTCGCGAGCACATTGTGGCTCGCAATGATAGCTACGCATTTCTCTTGCTTCCTACCTCCCACAACCCCACCCTCTCACTCACTGGAATCAAACTCCGTTCCATTTGTATTTGTCTCTGACCTGCGAGTGGCGTATCGTCGTAATGCCTCTCTCTAAACCATGTACCTCTACAAAAAACGAAAGTTTCAAGTAGGATGGGAGGACGCACTTTTTTGCTGCCAAATTGATGAGAATATTAAATGTATGATTTGTTCACAAGTAGGGGGAAGTCTTGCAGTACCGACCGCTTAAGGTTTTTGGGTTATAAATAAGAAAACGTTAAACTTTTTGACACACTTTTTTTGATATAATGTAAGTACATATATTATTGAACTCAATGGTAATTATAAAAAAAAAATAAGAAATTATTATTAATACAAAACATAAACAAATTAAATGCCCATAAAATCGATACAATCAGAAAATTGACAGGCAGTACCGGTCACATATTACTTTTGACAAAAATCACATTCATACGTGTCAGATGTCTTAGGAATGCTGGTACAGGCTTCGTGACCCCACATTTGACATGAAGAACATTGGATCCAATCTTCGTCATGGGACTCCCCGCAAAAAATGCATGTAGTTTCCTCCTTTTCGTCATTTTTCTTAGTTGTCTTTCTGGAGCTTTTTGGGAAGAATTTTCCTGATAGGGGGCGTTTCCCACGCACTAGGCTTTTGACTTCTCGCTTAAACTTTTCATTATTTTTTTCTTCTAGATATTTCTTGTAAGGACTGGATGTCAAAACCTCACTTCTTTCAGATTTTCGGCGTCGACTAACTTCCCGTTTCTTACTGGCATCCGGAATTGGGCTGAGCTGCTGAATTGTTTCCTTTACAACAGTGGTATCATTAGGCCTATCAGTAGGAGTAAGCCTATTAGGACTAGTCTCATGATGTGAACTTGCCTTAGGTGCAGAAGTCACGTCAGGGAATGGAAGCATAGGCCTTACTGTTGGGCTCTCATTTTGATCCACGTTCGAATTCATTGCTATGTCTGTCATCATTGATGGTAGGTAATCGAGCTCTGTGAATACATTGGGATTCAGGGGATGAATTCCTGTACACTGAAATCCTTTTAGTGCAATTTCAGCCCGTGAAACTCTTGCAAAAGCGTCACCTACAAGACTTGCTGTTTCATACTTTGTTATCCTTGCAGAGGGATTCTTTCTCATACAGAGCCCACAAGCTTCATAATATGCATCTTTAAATGGCTTCATGAAAACACGATCAAGAGACTGAAGCTAGTGGGTCGTATGTGGTGGAGTGCTTAATATATGACTATTCTGGTTTCGAGCATAGGTGATCACCTCCGAGTCCTTATGGCTAATATGGCCATCTTAAATTAACAAAACGGGGTTCTGATCAGAAGGATTGGCATAGAATGCTGCATCCATTTCAAGAACAATAGGGATGTCATCCATCCGTTTGATTGAGCTTCACCTATGCTCTCTTTGGGAGCACCAATGAGGTGTCATTTCATTCATGCGTTGTCGAAGAAATATGAAGAAAATGTGGAATGTACGACGCCAGCATTCATACAGAATAGTAAAGTAACACTTCTACTCCCTTCAGCTGAAGTCAGTTTACCCACTTGACGGTTCTGTTTCAGCGAAATAACTTTGGAATGTTTTTGTACAGTAGTGACACTAGATTCGTCACAGTTATAAATTTTATAGGGGTGAATACATGTTTTTCCATTAGATTTGTAAGACTCTCAAAGACTTGTGGCTTGTTAAACCCAATTGATCTATTCAGGCTTGTCGATTCAGGAGTACGGAGAGACAAATTCGGGTGCCGTTTCATGAAATTATAATAAAATTGCTTACCAGCAGTCTTTTTGTCACGGTTGAATTTATGAGGAATTTTAAGGCCTCAGCAAGTTAAAAAGCTAGATTCAAAAACTCTTTCCTTGTGAGTGGTAATAATCTATCAGATAGATCTTTCACATGATCCAATAGAACACCTTCGAATTCGGCATTGAACGTGGGTTTAAAACGGCCAAGTGCAGGAGTGAATGTAATTTCCTTCCTCTTTTTACGGCAGAAATATGATCAATCAACGTACTTTGGGGGATATTGTATATTTCAGCAGCTTTGCGGATAGAAAGTTGGCCTGTTAACACTTTCTCTACAGCCTGTTTCATAGAATCTGGATGCCATTTTCCTTTGGAAGGTCTACTTATCACTGGAGGCATCATGAACTTCCTATAAAAATATGAAACGAACATAACTTACATGAAAGAATATGACCGGTACTGCAAGATCAAGAGGTGACCGGTACTGGCTGACACACAGCGAAACATATATTTTTTTCTATAGCAAACAGAAAAGTCTTTCAACGGACTTTGTTAATGAATGAATGTAGATTTAAGTTTGAATTATTTACTAGTGATTACTGACTGTTAGAAGTAACGTATACTACATTTCGCATCCTGCTAATTGTTGTCTGTATTTAAAAACACACACTGACCGGTACTGTATGCTGATCGGCGTTGGAAGACTTCCCCTACTACGAGGAAAACGGTTGTATAACATAAAACGGCATTATACTACATGTCACTCATGAAACATTAAAAAGTTAATGTATTATTATTATTATTATTATTATTATTATTATTATTATTATTATTACCATTATCTCTGTATGTAGATCCTTTTTTCAGCAGATTTACGAATAATGCGGTTAGATCTTCAATTTAAAGTCACAGATTTATAATATGATGTTAAATGAAAGCTAAATGTAAGGACTTGACAAATGTTGAACTTTCAAATCTTTTTCAAAAAATAAATATCCGAAGCTTCGTTCTTTCGCTTGCTCTGTTGCTCAGTTAGCTACAACTTACGCTTGTGAAAAATTATTTTCAACAATAAACAAAGTAAAAATCAAATTTAGATTATGACTGACAGACAAATCCCTTCGTCATCAACTACGACAGGCAGTAAATGACATAATTCCTGATTTTGAAACCTTGTCGCAGAGGCATTATGAAGACAGTTAATTTTAGGTTGTGATAATGTGTTCTATGATTTCTTATTTCTTCGTTACACGTACTGAACATTGGTTTGTAACCTTATACTATATAAAATTATATTTAAGTGCCCGACGTAAAGAAAATGAAAATCCCTTAATAAATGAGACACTTTCTTCACTTCCCCTTCGGGTGTCCGCCTCTCTCCATAGATGCTATGCACGTTGCAGGTTACACAGTGACTCGGCGCACGGTCGGATTTTCGCCGCGGCTGCAGTAGAGGACAGAACACGCAGTGTTGCCATCTAGCGCATCAACTTTTGTATAGCTTTTTATGTTATTTCGTGAGATATTATGAATGAAAATTGTGACAGTATAAAATAAAATCGAGAACAAGTTGTTTTTCAATATTTTCGTCTTTACTTAGCATTAGCATGCATTGATGTTACACCTTATTATACATTACTGTATCTGGACTAACGTTTCCGCTTTAATTAAACCATAATCAGTCCTAATTATTGTTATTCATAATGAACACTATGTTGATGATTTAATCTAATGATGGATCCTAAAGTATGGAATTAAAATTAAACTAATTAAAATTATACAAATTGTACAATTTATAAACATCAATTTTATAATGTAGTTATTTTCATTAAAATTAATGTGTACAGTGAATGTAGTTTTCTGTATAAAATATGTTTTAAATAAAAATTAATTTTATCAATCTGTCTATCAATTTGATCATATTTCAAAAGACGTAATTTTAGTGCCCCTTTATCACTCGTAATTATCAGTTAAGAGTATTTAATATTAACATGACTTTTCAAAGGGATCATAGTTTAATAGCTTTATTCTGCTCAGTATCACGTTATTAAAATTTAACATTTGGAAGCAGAATTTAAAAACTACTCATTTTATGATTTTTCAATGCTACTTGTTGTTAATTTATTATGAGCACATCTGGGGGTTTTATTTTTTAACAAAATAATTTGCCCTCAAAGAGGGTGACCGTAAAGATCCGGAATAAAAACACTGCAGAATAATTTGAAAGACAAAAATGATTAAACATAGGAATTGTTAAGTAAAAGATCTAGGAAAATGCAAACCCAATAGAATCATTAATGCCAAAATATAAATGGTAATGTATTTGACCGAGTGCTTTTAAAATATTCCAATATATTCTTCCAGATGATGTATTTATTACTATTGCAGTATATCACATTATTGCCTCAGAGTTCTTTATTAACAAATATATCCCTTTGTTTCATTTTTACTCAGTACAGGGACTGAAATTATATAAAGTAATTTACTTTGTTATTTTCGTATTTTATATCATTAATTGTATTATTCTTTTCTGTTTATTGCATTATAATATAAACTAGTGGCTTGTGCAGCAAATGCTGCAAACTAAGTTCATTGGTTGTACAAATAAAAATTTTTCAGATTAATTTTCAATGAAAAATACCAGACATTTTAAAAGTTATTTGCTTCCATAATAATGAAACATACTCTCTTCGAATGTTTTTTTATGCCAAATACTTTTTTTTAACCTATCCACCTGCAGTTTATGAGTTTCAACGCGAAAATGCAAGTAAAAATGTCAGGACGATCAGTGGGTTTTTCATGTAGGAGTAAAGCAATAGCTATATCAGGTCATTGTGAATTGTAGATGAAAGTTAAAGAAAGTCAGGTTTGCTATGCTTTCGAACAATAGACATAGTATCTTGGTATAGCTGCTGCATGTAGAGCTTGAAATGTAGAGGGTAAAATCATTATATCCTGCTAAGAGATCTTGCTGAAATGATCGGGAGACTACAAAATTTTCTAGGCATCTTATTTTATTAATAAATAATACCGTCTTTCCTTAGGAACTGTAATTTTTGCGCTCTCTCAAGCCAATACTGAAGAGAATGATGCATATAAGTATCTACACACACCGCCATTAAATATATGAAAAAGACCCAACCCCACTTGATTATTAAGTATAAAAATATTTGATTTTTAATAACAAGTTTTGTAGTTTATATATTAACATCATAGCATTAACTACAATAATAATTAATTTCTAATGGTAATAATGTCATCAAACCACCGTAAGTTTTGTAGATTTTAATATCCAATACACAGCTGTACTCAGAAAATTACACACCGCAGAATCAGACCTGTAAATTATTTTTAGTAAGTCCTGAAGCTTTTAATAAGCAATTGAATTTGAACTCTAAATATGTCAGCAATCCTGTATGTCATGGTCTTCGTGTAATAACCTATTCTTTATTGTACTATGTATTTTGTTTTATTTTGAAATGCAATTAGTTCTCAAAACTGACGAAAGATGGATTTTGGAAAATAGGAAAATTATGTAGGAAAATGACATTTCACTGAATACTACTATTTTTCTGAAAAACTTTGGGTTCCAAGTTTCAAAATGAGAGGTAATTTATTAAAATCTGTTCAGCTGTTGTCCCGTAATTTCCATTACCAATTCAAATCATATATATAGATATATTAATTAATAGAAACAATGCTGTATTGTTGAAATAAATGCATACGGAAAACCAGAATTTCTGTTAAAGATGGAGCGATTTGATATTCTTGTTTTTATTCTGCAAGCGATAGACTTCGCAAGTCTTTCGTGGTTCCGATTCAAAGAACGTAGAACTCTACACTCTTTGTCTTTACTCTTTCAAATTCTGCACACTTCAATACCAAATTACTTTTCGTCTCGTTTCTCTTATGCATACTCTACCACGACGTAAATACCAGATCACTTATCTGTGGCACGCTAAATATAGGCTACCTTTCATAGAACAACTTGTTATTCATCATCTTTTACAGTATCCAATGGAATTCCTTGTCGCAAAGTATTAGGGTCTGCAAGACAATAACGTAACTCTTACCTAAATCAAATTGTTGTATGCTTTGTAGCTTGTAAGTTCATACATATGTATGTATACTTTTTGCTGGTTGAGTGGAAGAGAAGGCCTTAGGGCCTTAACTCTGCGAGCTAAAATAAATCATTATTATTATTATTATTATTATTATTATTATTATTATTATTATTATTATTATTATTATTAAGCTTAGTCCTTAAAAAAAAAAATAAAAAATCTGATTTTTGACCCCTAACCACTACCCGGTTCTCTTAAATGGCTTAATTTATTAATATTTTCAATAAGAGCTCCTGAAAATGAATTATATACAGCAATATCATTCGGAACGTAATCAAAGAACTGAAATGTTGCGGAACGCTTATGACATGATTATAATAATGAAATTCTTGTCCTTTTCGTGGCATTAATTTTTATACTCCTTTAGCAATTCCAAGATACAGCTCTCAGTTAACCAGTGTTTGATTCAAAGGAGTGAAAAGATTTATATGTTCCTTTTCTTGGGTTTAGGAGTCTCTGTATTACCACAAGGCATGGCGCTGCGGCAAGACCGCGAAGTCGCTTTGGTAGTGGACGTTTGTTATTATTGGTTTATAATTCTTCCAAAGACAATGGTGACAAAGGATCAACGGATTAATTCGTGTTTTATAAATCCTAGTGATGCGTTGTGTTTATTCCAAGGCTCCTATCTTGTGATCATTAATGTTACTGAAGATCCTCCTACATAGACAAAGCGGCAAAGTTTCAACTCCTGGTATGGAATACTACGTCTTCCTATAATCCTCAGACGTCAGAACTTCACGCTGAATGCGAGAGTTATAGGGATCTGGTTTCCTAGAGGGAAATGAGCACAGCGTGAAGGAGCTATGCACGTTCCTTCTACGGAAAGGACTAATTCGTTTTGCATCGTCTTCAATCAGCAATTAAAGTTTCATCTTCATAGCGCAGGACTTAGAATTTCACTAAAATAACTAACCAATTAACCAAAAAGATCTAGCTATATTAACAAGGGATTGGGCCACCACCATAACTCAGACGGTACCGCGTTTGTCTGTTGATCTGGACTAGCGCTCGGGCGTGAGTTCGATTCCCGCATGGACTGAGGTTTTCCCCAACCATAAGGTGCATATCAGGTAATCTATGGCGGATTCCGGACTTCATATCTCAAAATACCATCTCGCACTCACCAATTCCATCGATGCGAAATAAGCCAGTAGTTGATAGAGCTTCGTTAAATAACCAAGTAAAAAAGCAAGGAATTGTAGAATGTGTTATTTTTTCCCAATGAATGTTTGATTGTGAACTTTTATGCCAATTCCAGATATTTATGAGAATAAAATTTGTTTCCAAACTGCGTGGTACCTTTATCAAAACACTCAAATTGGTACAGTTCGATTCAGCGTTAATGGCCTCTGTCCTTGGTTGTTTGGCTAGTGAGCGAGTTGTGTGTTGTGTCATAAACAAATTTAATCACAAATGTGCATAGGAGGGGAAGAGAAAAGAGGAAGAATGAAAATAATAACTATGCTCGTAGCTGAGGGACAGTCAAGTCAAGAAAATATAAGTCATCATGGCATTGTATAGTCAACATACATAGTGTTTAGAAACGGGATGTGTGGAAGAATTTTGTGTTTCAAGACGAAGTGTACCACGACGTGATAAGAAGGAAGTGTTATGTGTTATGACTGCGCAGCCTGATCTGTGTGACCCAGTCCGCTAGTAGTGATGAGTAACTCGCTCTTTGTCTAAATACTTACTTTTTTCAGGGGCCAAAATCCCTGAATCAAGCTGTAAATGAAAACTCGACTGTCTGAAGAAATCTACGTCAAACTCAACACAATAATAATAATAATAATAATAATAATAATAATAATAATAATAATAATAATAATAATAATAATAATAATAATAATTCAGTCATAAATACAGCCGCTATCCAGATACGTCCATCTCGGTCGTCCTCTCTTGTTGATAATTCAGCATCTGGTTCCACTTTCTTGCTATCTTCTGTCCTAACCGAATGCTGTAATCAGTAATTTCTTAAGTCGACAGCTTACTTTATACGAATTTAATTTCTCTTGATCTTCACTTAACATTTGTTATAACATATAAAACTTTTTTAAAAACTTAAAACTTTAAGTGCTAAAATTTCTAAAAAGGTAAGATACCTTGTATGACTCACGGCACCGTTTCGACACTGGTATAGTATCTTCGTCAGCGTCTGTTGAACTACTCAACATAATATTTAGTTCATCCACTGTCATAATTTACTCCTATTTTTTTAGTACATGCTATTTTTAGTACTCTAAAACAGTTTCTTTCCGGACTGTTATCAGTCCGAAAAATTGGACAACTTTCAGCAGCGTTTTAAACAAAATCAACGCAGCACCGTCTAAATCCGCATTCGTACATAGTCTATACCAGATTCGGACCCAGACGGCAGTGACAATCGTCATACCAACTTTAACAGGGTTTTAAACAAAATACTTCTTCATGTAACAACAAATATAACCCGACATTGTTTCATTATGTTCATCAGACGGCGGTGAGAATATGGCAATTGACTGACTATGCCTTTGATGCTTACATTTATATTTATTTTTACTTCATTTTATTTCATATATTTCAGAGAGCTTTTACTAAAAACTATTGTATACACCACGTACGCAAAACCTTTACGCCTCGTCCAAAGCCACTCAATTCGTCCGCTAAGCCTTGTTGCGCATACTTTACACATAAATAGCTATTATAGTCCAGTAATGTGCATTCCGGCATTCTTCTAATTTCTTTCGTTCAAAAGGCATTCCACTTATCGTATTGGCCCGAAAATAAGCTGCACTTTTTATCTAAATTTTTTACTGTGAAAAGTTAAGGTACAGCTTATATTCGCGACCCAAGTTTTTATGACATTTCATCATAGTGAATAGTGAAGTCGGTTATGACAGGAGTGATGAGTGTGATGATAGTGAATAGGCCAATAAAAATGTGTTAGGTACATAACAACACTCTGCCGGTATACTGACATAAAAAATCCATCCGGGCATCGAACTCATGCCTGAGCGCAGCTCCGGATCAGCAGTCAAACGCCTCCACCAGCTGAGCCAGCCGATGGCTCGACAGACAACAGTGATATGTATCATACACAGACCCTAAATACACATTTTGAGTGAACTTGCACACTCCGCTTGTCTGACTGAACAGAATACTACTTACACAATATGCAGATAGTTTATAAAAGTTTAGCTTCATATCCAGAATTATGCAGTCTTCAGTGTTAACACAAATATAATATATTTCCAGGAATTTTTATTTAAAATGCCAAGTTTTGATGGAAATAAAATAACATAATTTCAATTTCTAACATTCTGTATTGAAGCAAAACTGTCTTCAACCGCTTTAAAACGAAACAAATGTACCTACGTGGTAAATGGCTGATTAATTTTGTCTGGAGACCGCCATCATTCATTTACGTATCGTAAATCTATGACCGAGAACCTGCACCTTTATCTGCTTCCTGGAGATAACCTTGTCAAGAATTTTATCGTCCTCTAAAATCCATCGCTCTGATCCGAGTTTCAATCCCATGACCTTGGGTCCAACGGTTAGCATTGTAAGCAGTAGACTAGAGTGTTTGAAACACAAAGTCGTTATGAACAAATTCAAACTGCTTTTGGCGGCAGAATAATGATGCAAGAGAAACTGCATTGTTTCTGTGTACTCGATATAATAAAAACAATAAAAAAAGCTAAAAGGTATCCCCGTAACATGCCATGAAGGCAATACAAATTTAAAGTCCGCAGTTTGATGTATCGAGAAGTAATTTTTACCAAATACGTCAGTACATAAAGCTTCTTTTTCTTTATAATCCTTCCAAATCTATTACGCATTAATTCCATAAAATTTTATTTATTTTTTGGTTATTTTACGACGCTGTATGAACATTTACGGTTATTTAGCGTCTGAATGAAATGAAGGTGATAATGCCGGCGAAATGAGTCCGGGGTCCAGCACCGAAAGTTACCCAGCATTTGCTCTTATTGCGTTGAGGGAAAACCCCTGAAAAAACCTCAACCAGGTAACTTACCCCGACCGGGATTCGGACCCGGACCACCTGGTTTCGCGGCCAGACGCGCTGACCGTTACTCCACAGGTGTGGACTTAATTCCTTAAAATGTTTCTATAATTATGTTATGTAGATACTCTCAGAAAAAAAGTATGTGTCCCAGGACACGTGAATCCTTTTAAATCATCGCCTTCACTAACATCTTCAGAATTAGAATTACCATCACCATTGCATTAATTCATAATATTCACATGACAGTGAATAAATAACAACAAAATCTGATCATTCTTCAAAATAGAGTCCATTATCTTCGATGAAAGTCCGACATATTTTTGTCCGTAGTTAAAATTTTGCAATAATACCACCCTTTGAATCTGAAGTAATGCCGTATGTATCTTATCAAAGCTATTGAAATGTGTTGTTCGTGCAGAGATAGAGCTATCGACCTGACTAAATCATAAACGGGAGGTGTTATGTCTGGGCTGTAAGCTTGATACAATAAAAACTCAAACCTTTTCAGTTTCTTATACTGTCTTGCGTCAAACGTGACAGATAAGCTGGGCAGTTGCCCGTATGGACCTTCCATAGCCTACAGTCTACACGATTCAATTGTTGACAATCCCAGATCACATATAGATTGCTCATTCATTACTATGTTAAAATCGGTTGCATTTTGAAGAGAACAATCGCCAGGATAGCTACTCGTCCGCAGTAAACGAACACGAGATGGCAGTACAGTGTAGATAATGCAATTCAAATAGGAGTTATGACGTGACTCTTTATGTAACAACTAGATGGCAGCATAGTAAACCTGACAAAAGTTGTTACCGTCAAAGCCTATAACGCCGAGCAATCTGGGTATATATGATCTAGGTTGACAATACAGTCGACATAAACAGTCCGATTATTCACAATAAGTCTGAGGTGAAATAATGTTTGAAGAGATCATGTCAAACAGCAGCTTGCGTTCGTTGTTCTCCGGGTACCCACTGGTGTCTTTCGCCTGAATTGCGTAAAAGATACACTTTTTATCGCATGTGACGGTCCTCCAATATCGGTCACATAAACGATTTTAGAGTAGCTCAAGGCATTGGTCGATCCGTGTGGAACTGGTAGAGTCCTTTTACTCGTAAGCTGAAACTCTCTGAAGTGACTCAGAGCGGTTGATTGCAAAAAGAAAGTGTTTTTGACAATTCTCACGTTCTTGATAGTGGTTCTTCTTCTAGAGCACTTGCAGAGCCTCATCACTGTGAGAAGGTCGCTCAAATAGACGTTAACTGTGAGGCCGGTGTCGTTTTCATTTTAAAGTTTGAATCAAATCAATGCAGTACTTCTGTTTTAAACATTTCTTCGGCCAATACTTTTGTCAGTAAGGCTCTTACCCAGGATTGACACAAAAGTGTATAAATTGCCTCTTCTGGTCACTTTCTGAACATATTAAAATAAAAATTCTTCTGTTAGTACAAGAGGAACAACTAACTTATTATAATGACATTAGAGGAGTGCATTCAAATAAGAAATAACAACCCTAAAAAATTTCAGGAATCCTTCAGAAATGAAATGTTAAAAAGTTGTAAGTTTAGGCCTATTAACATTTAACTAATCCTATTCATATTGTTATTATTTAAAGTAATCATTCTCACTGTTTATAACCTTTGATATCACTGTCATCAGTAGATTAACAACTGCACTTTCATATCTACCAAGATAATTGTATTAACCATGACAATCATTTTCATTAAACATTCACCATATCAATCATAACAATGGAAACTAGTTTGCCATCATCACCATCATTATAATTACCACCATTATTTTTCACGATACCAATATTCAACACCACTATTTTAAAGTCGTAATTTTCACCACAATAAAAATAATAATCCGTGGCGCCACAGCTCTTGAAGGGCCAAGACCGAGCAGCTGGCTGCTGGCCTCACGTTCATATGCCGAAGCAGAAGTGGACGATCATCTAACCAGAATGGAGGTATCGTGTGGCTAGCACGATGATTCCCCCCCCCCAGCCGTTATAGCCGACTTTCGCTACCTATCGTAGCTCACCCAAGTGCTTCACGATGTTGGGTGGGCACCGGTCACATACACTGGCCGAAATTTCATGAGAAAATTTGTTCTCCCATGAGGACTCGAACCAGCGCGCATTCCGTAACGCGAGTCCTAGGCAGGATGCGTTAGACCACGACGCCACGGTGCGGGACTATTAACATCTTACACATAACGACTACCATCATTATTACTTCAATCTTCGACTTCATGACCAGCATGAGCAGTATCAATCACAACGTAATTGAAAAGTTGGATTCCAAACTGACCGTAGTCCAAATAAAAAATTATGAGAAAATGACAAAAACTGATAAAATAAATTTTACGTTCTTAGATAAAAAAAAAATAAAAAAAAAACATATGCTTAGGAATACTTAGGACAGTCTGTTAAATAAAGTTACATAGTTATACAATAGGATTGAAAAGTATAAATTAAAACGTGAATAAGGCAAGTTAAAATCTTACAAGAAAAGAACTTAGGACACTTTGGAATTCACCTCTTCACACACTTGAAAAGCTCCTCTGTGACGATTGTGAATCAACCACAGACATTCATCGACCGAATGATGAAATGCCGTCATGGTAGGTAGGATAACAGCATATAGTATACCTGTACTGTATAGGTCAACTGATGAATTGTTTAAGCTTATAAATTGAATTAATCTACTTCATATGAATTGTACAATTTTGTATAGCTTAACGAAAATAAGTTTGTAAATTGAACTAATTTGACTGTATATGTTTATATAGTTTGGCTAATGAATTGTATATGCTTTTAAAACGATTACTAGTCTGTGTAGCTCTACTGATGAATTGTATATAGGCCTACTGTAACTTGAATGGTAGTCTGTATAGCTCAATTGATGAATTGTATATGCTGTAAATTGTATAGTTGTCTGTATAGCTCAACTGATGAATTGTTTATGATTATAAATTGAATTAATCTACTTGATATTAATTGCACAAATTTGTATAGCTTAATGGAAGTATGCTACTTTGTATTGTATATATTTGTATAGTTTTGGCCGATGAATTGTATATGCTTTAAATTGAATACTAATCTATATAGCTCTATTGATAAATTGTTTGTGTTTGTAATTTGAAGTAGTTTTCATGATATGTATTATCAATTTCTGTATATCACATCTGGTTGAATTGTTTATGCCTTAAATTTAATTAACATACTTGTTTTGTATTATATGCTAGCTGGGCTGCTGATCCGGAGCTGCGTTCGGACTTGGGTTGGATCCCCCTTTGGTCTTTGGTTTCTTCCGAGGTTTTCCCCAGCCGTAGGACTGAAGCCGGATGGTCTATGGCGAGTCCTTGGCATCAACCCCTTTGATTTGATTACCTGGTTGGGTTTTTCCGAGGTTTTCCCCAACCAAAAGACCTCACCTCATCTCACTACATCTCGCCAAAATATTGTAAAAAATTGCACAAAACTGTAAAAATTGTAGAAAATTACTAAATTGTAAAACTATAAAAATTTGTAAAAATTGTAATTGTAATATTGTAAAATTTTGTCTTGTTCCACATCTTAAAGCTTCATTGCTCATGTAAGATCTATGGAATAAAGTAAATGAATGAATTAATGAGCACAGGTAAATGAACATTTGAACTGTCTGGTAAATTAACTCCAATTTAATGAGATGAAGAATATGGAAATATCAGCAAGACTCAAAGTTCAAGCTTGCCCTTTCCCAATAAAGAAAGCCTTTATGTCGATTATGTCAGGTCCTAGTATCAGATGACGTCAATAACGTAACTTTAAGGCATGTCCGGAACCTACAGTATAATATGATGTGGAAAATCTCGACAGTAAATATTCGATTGCCACAGTTATAAAGCTGCATGCGGCTATTTGCTGGAAGCAACTATTGGCGTGCTTTCTGCACAGTTCGTACCTCCAAGTTTACATGGTTTACCATGCTTTCTGCAGTCCGTAACAACCGTGGCTAATTGACTCCACCCTGGGAGTTGAAACCGCACTACACGCATGTTCCTACAAGTTCCTATATTCTGCCGACAGAACGGGAGGCACATGGATTAATCATTTTAATTACTAACTTGCTGGAAGGAAAATCTACGTTACGTAGCTCGGTGTCAGAACAGTATATGTTTATCAACGTTTCTAGAGAACTAAGGTCATAATACACAACAGTCAATGAAATACATCTTTAACAATGTTTCCAGGCCTGCAAAGTGTTTTTAAGTTTTGTGTTGGTACATATTGCAAACGTTTGTTAAATTTTCGTCTACTATAATAAATTGAATTATTTATAGTCATTACTATTTTTATTATTTCGGTAATCTTACTGCTCTGCATCGAATGTACCATTTTATAAACTAGCTATTAATGTTTAGTAAGATAGGTTTGGAAGTAAATCCCGAAAAGACAAAGTGTATGATTATGCCTCGTGACGAGAATATTGACGAAATGGAAAAATAAAAATGGGAAATTTATCTTTTGAAGAGGTGGAGAAGTTCAAATATCATGGAGCAACAGTAACAAATATAAATGATACTCGGGAGGAAATTAAACACAGAATAAATATGGGAAATGCGTGTTAGTATTCGGTTGAGAAGCTTTTATCATCCAGTCTGCTGTCAAAAAATCTGAAAGTTAGAATTTATAAAGCTGTTATATTACCGATTGTCCTTTATGGTTGTGAAACTTGGACTCTCACTTTGAGAGAGGAACATAGGTTAAGGGTGTTTGAGAATAAGGTGCTTAGGAAAATATTTGAGGCTAAGAGAGATGAAGTTACAGGAGAATGAAGAAAGTTACACAACACAGAACTGCCCCTGACATAATTAGGAACATTAAATCCAGACGTTTGAGATGGGCAAGGCATATAGCACGTATGGGCGAATCCAGAAATGCATGTAGTGTGTTAGTTGGAAAGCCGGAGGGAAAAAGACCTTTAGGGAGGCCGAGACGTAGATGGAAAGATATTATTAAAATGGATTTGAGGGAGGTAGGATATGATGATAGAGAATGGATTATTCTTGCTCAGGATAGGGACCAGTGGCGGGCTTATGTAAGGGCGGCAATGAACCTCCGGATTCCTTAAAAGCCAGTAAGTAAGTAAGTATTAATGTTTAGTATCGAAAAGACTCCCGCTGTTTTTAAGGATTTTATCATCATCATCATCATCATCATCATCATCATCATCATCATCATCATCATCACCATTACCTATCATCCAGCACAGAGCGCTTTAGTTCTCTCCATCCCCACTTGTAAGTCAGCACGAGATGTTCGCCAGCACTGCCTGACCATTCATTCACAGTGTTCTGTCCAAGAGCAGGTTTTTCACTGCAAACCCATTTTTATCCAATCTTTCCTGTATTTTGCTGATACAGTATATACCGTATATTAATTTTCCACGATGAAAAGTTCCGAAACACATATTAGAATGTACACGGAGAGGACGACGAGACGTTCCATGATAACATACATGTATATAATCTAGACTAGGTATTCTATACACATTTTAAAGGATTCATAATTTCTGAAAGCAATATGGTGTATGACATGTAATTATTGCGGAATCCTAATTCCATATCATGTTAGAGAGACAGAAAGAGACTGATGATCGATGATAAAGGCGTAGTAACGGCTAAAATGGGAGATGAAACATAAATTACTCGGCATCTAACGTTGTGTCAACTGAAAACAATGTTTCGAGAATCGAACTCTGGTCCCAGCAGTTGTCTGGGCTGATATAGGGTTTTCCTGTGGTTCACATGTTTGAAAGATAGTACATAAGGACTCTGAAAGCGTTGGTTGAAATCTAGAAGTTGCTGCTTTGTGTTAAAGAGGTTCAGATGATGAGTTGGCTACAGTATCCAGGGAGTTACTCCCAGACTCATTACTAAGTAAAATATGCACAAGAGGAACCTGAAACTTTGATAAACAGATGCTGCTCCCGGTCTGCTTCTCTCTTCTCCCCCACCCCGATTTTATCATTCAGAAATAGTTCAACGAACATTTCAAGTACGTCCACACCTTTAATTTCTACCGTAGAGTTGTCTTTTACTCTGAGTCTTGTAACTTAGGCTTTAATCGAAAAATTTTAATAGCTGAAATTAGCTTCCAAGGTAAATGTAAGTCTAAAAATTGCACTGGAAGATGAATCTGTGATAATGACTGCCCTCTTTTCCGTGAAGAAATTTCAATTTCTTCAATAATTACCTGACTGGCGTACGTTACTGCGCTGGCACAGATTTAGAACTGAATGAAAGTCGCGAGATGGAGATGGAATAGATGTTTTACTTTGGGTGTCTTAGTCTATGTCTTGTTATTGTCATACAAAGTGATTATTTCCTTGACGCCCAGGTGACAAACCATCAACACGTTGCAAGTAGGTCGAGCCACATTTCCGATAGATGTGGCTAGCATAGCATGCGGCATCGACACTCCCATGTTACAATAGATAAGTATTTCTGGAACTACTACCCATTTGCATGTACAGTAGTGGCAAAAAAACCGGACCGACTCTTGTAGCTGATTTCAGAGCCTTGTTCACTCCAGAGCACGATAGACTGGTAACTAAGACTTTCGTGGTTCGAATCCTGCCTGAGAAGGAAACTTTATTTTGTTCCTTATTCAAATTTATTCCCAATACTTTTCGATTGCTGGTAAAATTCATGTTCTGTGAATAATAGGTTAATTAAGTAGTAATATATATATATATATATATATATATATATATATATATATATATTAAATATATATATATTAATCACAATTTTATTGTCAATACAGTGGACCTCGGTAGAGCAGTGGGTATAGCGCTGGCCTTCTGCGCTCGAGGTTGGAGGTTCGATCCCGGCCTAGGTCGATGGCATTTAAGCGTGCTTAAAAGCGACAGGCTCATGTCAATATATTTACTAGCATGTAAAGGAACTCCTGCGGGACAAAATTCCGGTATACTGGCGACGCTGATATAACCTCGGCAGTTGCGAGCGTCGTTAAATAAATCTTTTTTTTTTTGTCAATACACATTATATCTTATCTTGTAATTTTAAAAACCACAAACTAAAGCCAGTATATACTTAACATCAATAATTGATTATATTATAACGCAATATTATACAACAAATTCAGTGAAACTACTAACATCAATTTTACAAGCAAGGCGTAATAATATTTTATAAATTATACAAGCATTCTGGTTTTAAATTGAGTGCGCCACATTTTTAACTTGTTTTACATGTAGGCCTATTTTAGTTTATGTAATTTTAGCAATGAGATTTTGTAATTATGTGTATTAGTATGTATATTTGCTCATGTAACCTTTCGAGCGCGCGCACACACGCACACACACACAAAATACATATATTGTGTGTCTCACTTAGAACACTTATGCAATTTTTATGTGATACTATAATTCTTCTTCTATTTTGTCTGAAGATGCTGGTTTTAAGGCGAAAACGTAGGATACAATAAATGTATGTAATGAAAACTATTTGGTAGGTTACATTAAATGATAAATCATATGAATGAATTATATGTGCTTTTAGTAATAATATTGGTTATGCAAGTTTTGCAAACTTAAACAGTATCACTTCAGTATTACCATTATTAAAATAAATAGAACTAAATTCTATGTCTACAATGGTAACATGTTTTAATATTGTAGTTAGACATACTTTTAAAAGCTTATAAATCAGGTATAAATGCAGATGGTTTTATTAACAGACAGAAGTGTTGCCCGAGGGAGGGGTTGTGCTATTCACTAAACATTCAATCGACTTCCAGGCGATGTCGCCACTTGATACTTGTGTAAGTGGTGTTTATAAAAACTTATTACGGTAAATTTGTAATGTAAAAAATTAAGACTAACGGAGATTCGATACTACAAACAACGCTATCTGGTTTAGATCCATCATTATGCCACCTATGCTACAGTGGCTCATACTTTCATCCGGTGTAGTTTTCTCGTTCATCTTCGTTTCGATAAATTTTGTATCCCGTTTCGATAGATTTAATATTTATCAATTTTATTTCTATTTTACTCTTCAGAGCCCCTGATTCAGCTAGAATGAACCCTCCGTTTTATATTCTATCATATTTTAGAATAAATTACAGCACATTTGCATGGTTTAATTGTGTCATCTTGTAAACTGGAGCTTCAAAGAGACGGGCATGCGCACTGTTCCGTTTTTGGAACTTACACATTTGTCGCCGGCCCATTCCTTTTGAACTTTATTGTACATTTAATGCAGTGGTCGTCAGCACTCGCTGAAATGGGTATTGGGTATAGAGAGCAGGGAAGCCTGCACACCGTGCATGATTCGAGGGAGGGAGAGGGAGCAATCTGGCCTTAGGTGATGCGGACGATCAGTGGAGACTAGAGTAGTAAGTACTATACACTTGTGGGTGGTTTGTGTACGTACACGATAGCAGAAAGTTCAAATAGTGATTTACGTAGATCTTCCACCCCTACGTTGTTTAACCCTTCATGGGAGGAGGCATTTTTTACAGAGTTTGAAAATGTAGCAAGATGTTTAATTTGCAGTGAGATACTCAATGTGATAGATAAGAAAATACAACCTGCAGCGTCTATGACAACTGTCATGCTAATGAATACGACAAATTAAAGACGACGAAGGAATCGAAATTGTGGAGCAGTTAAAAAACACCAATATAAGACATATTATTATTATTATTATTATTATTATTATTATTATTATTATTATTATTAGAATTATTCCGATACTGATGTGGAGTTAGAGAACGTTTCCCTAGGCTCGCAGAATACTGCCTCAGACATCGTGCCTTGGACAAGACAGTTTCGTCTCGGACCGTCTGATACTGGACAAGACTGTTTCGGTCTTTCTACTGGGTGTTCATTTCAAAGTGTGTCATGACGTCACTGTTGATGAGTCAGCGATTTGAAGCGAGTTTCAGCGTTTGTGTCAAAGAAGTTGCCTATTAATCAAGGCGTTCAATCTGAACTTGAGAACGTGTACGGTATAACTTGAACGTCGTAGCAACAAATGGCGGTCTGTACGGTCTTGTGCTACCATAACTTCTTTCGAACTGTGTTTTGCGCGGTCAAGTCGTACGCAGGGTATTTGTTATCATCGGTTGCGTACGGCAACATTCCACAACACATATGCTCCGTGTCCATGTTGACCGTCGAAGTTAATGTCAACAAATACGTAAGTAATCGTCTTAACCCTCTCCCCATATCCCGACAGTAAGAAAAAACTCACCTCAGTACATATTTCGAATTAGTTCACATTCCTGCCATACCGGCGTTACCGTACGTATCGGTAAGTACTCTTCAGAATGAACGCCGTACTTGCTAGGCAACTTCTCTTTCACATAAGTAATACACCTCTGTGGAAGTGTAGGAAGATTGAATTCTCTAGGCTCATCGACTAGCCACGTGACGAAATACAGTGAGCCATGACACACTTTGAACTGAACACCCAGTAGAACTGTCGACAGTTTCGAACAGAGTTTCGCCACGACGTACGTAGTTTGTTTTCCATATATTGCTATTCTGAATTGCGATCTGATAGCAACCGACGACAAAATCGTAGCAATGATCGATTATTTTATGCGTTTAAAAGAAGAAAATCACATAAACAGGAGTTTAAGTACATAAATTTCTTTCAAAACTTCTTTCCGTACTTCATATATTAGATTTCTTGTAATGATATTTTTTTTCAATGTAAAACAAGAAGTGGGGGTCCTTACATGCACCTAACAAGTCTATCTGCGTCTATATCCATTTTTAATTCAATTGGAAAATGCTCGTAAATACAATGTAACAATAAAATTATATTATTGAACATAACCCACGCTGGACATACAGCAAATCACGTGAATGAGTGAGTGGACAGCAGACTTCACACGTGCGAAGAATGAAATGTGCGATCTTGTCCGCTAGTGGACGAAACTTTAGGTGACATTACAGGTCGATACGTCCGAGATGGTCCGTGGTTGAGCGGGAAGAATTTCCATACAGTATGCTGCCGGCCTTGCTCACATTAGCGTTCTTGAAGATTTTCTAGTACTTTGTGTTATTCACAGGAAGACGTTCATGAAGATGATGTCAGTGTTCGAGTTAGTTACAAAAGTGCTCTTTGTCTTAGAAGAAAACTCCGACCATTCACAGATGGTGATTTGTTGAAAGAATGTATAATAGACGCTGCCGAAGAACTCTGTCCTGAGCAGCTACCTACCATTAGAATAATATATTGTCATAGACTTTAGTCCGGAGAAATTATTTCCTCACATTCCAGTGAAATATCATGATTTGTGGCTTGTCTCCTCCTTCGATTCTACTCCACAATTTCAGAGGTGACTTTTTTTTTAAGTTATTTGACATTAAAAACGGAAATCCTGAGTATTTATTAACTATGTAAAATATGCCTACTTAAATACGCATGTGAACATTGCGTGCATCAATACACTATTAGTGCTATTGAAATCCACCGAGTTACGTGATTTATGGTACGAACGAAAAGCCGCCAATGAAATACTGCTTACCCGTCCGTTCCCATAAATGCACTAGAGGGCTAGCGGGTAAGAGACGCTAGTACGAGCGTGCACTCCGCTGACGACCGCTGATTTAGTGGTTGCCCAAAGTAGGTTTACCATCTGTTCAGGAAGGCTTGAGAGTTTGCAAGCAAGTCACAATTCCCATCCTTGATCACGTTTACTCTTGCCTGATATCCTTCCTTAGATTCCTGTATGCCCTTACATAAATCCCTATTGTTTTTATTCCTAGTATTTGTTTCTACCTAATTCAGTTTCTGCTTCAAATAATCTCTCTTTTTATTCCTACGACTTGTTCCCTGTCTTTCATCTGCAGCCTTACATACATAATTTCATCATTTCTATTGTGTGCTTACGATGACTATTACACATTTACTACGTTATACTACTTTTGACCAATAAAACGGTACGAAAGGACGTCTTTCAACCAATTATGGCTGCTTATCGCACAATTTTATCGCGTCCCTAGCATTTGTTTAATTTTATCGCGTCCCTAGCATTTGTTTAATTTTATCGCGTCCCTAGCATTTGTTTCTTTGTTTGCCAACATTTCAAACTGCACTGATCTGGACGTCAAAAAAACAGAAAATTACAAACCACTCCAGTCAATGCACAGCACTTTCAAATATGACTCGCAATGGCATTCAAGAACAAGAATTAATAAAGATCACTGGTCCTAGCTGTGCATCTTCCCTGAAATCCTATTTACAAATAAATTAATCCGCTACTTCAAGTCATTGTCACTAATCTACAACAAGATCCAGCACATAGAAGACTAAAAAGAAAACGTCATAGTGATATGAGGCTAGAGAGTACTTTTGTGATTGCCAGGGGGCAATACCCATAAACGAGTGTCAAGTTACTTTATTTTATTTTATTTTTGTTTTTCCTTTCTCTGTTCTTGTATTCTCAACTATAATGTATTTATTTATGTACAATAAAGTTTACCAAATTATAAAGAAAATAAATAAATGAAGAGCACCATTCGGAAATCCTGAATACGTTGAGGAATACACCATGTACATCAACGAGTTCCACTTCTTTTACGCACACGTCCAATATAACATCAACTGAACCACCAGCCACTAAAACATTCAAATTTGAAAATTGTACTTCCAATAATTGTTCCTTTTAAAATTATTAATGTTTCTTTTTATTTCATCCCCTTAATTAAAACTTTTCTTGTTTATTTCATCATCCCTAATTAAAACTTTTTTACACTTATTTATATTATTTAGGTTATGTTATAGCTTCTGCTGTGTGATATTATGGATAGTCACGTATCAGAGATTGTTTAAAGCTAAGATTTATTGAAAATCATCTGTCAAGTGACGTTGATTACTGGGATCCGGATAATTGAAGTGGAGTGCAACTGTTTTAATAAAAATGAAACTGAATCAACAAAGCCTTCTTGACTAGTAACTTCCGCAGAGTTCAATGAAGATTCTATAGTTCGAGCAACTGATAACAAGAAAACAGCTAATCATAACATACTATTGTCATGTAGCGGAATAGAAAGGTAAATTTGAAGACAGTTCAGTATTTTCGTAAGTCATTATTTTATTGTATTAGAGTACTTCGTTACTTCTATCTTTATATACTTTTTTCTAATCGTGTAATAGTCAAATAAATCCCACTCGAGTTTCGATTTTCTCTAGGTAAATCAAAACCTCTAGTGAGATTATTGTTGATAAACACGATTATTATTATTATTATTATTATTATTATTATTATTATTATTATTTAAATAAACACTTTAAACAATTTACGACACATAATAGGCCTACAGCGTAGTAAACTGTCAATAAACAATACAAAAACACAGACTTGAATAAAAGCGCAGTTTAGTTCAGTGATCTGTCAATATGGATTATGAATCAGAACTAAACACTCAACATGCCATAATAGTCATGTCTGCTCGGGAGGCGTTCTCGGGAGTATTGTTTTACCTGCCTATCTGCTTATCGCGAGGGACGTGTTGGGAACGAGACATGTGGGATACGATCATAGTGTAGTATGTTGGTTTAGTCTATATATATATATATATATATATATATATATATATATATATCAATAAAATACATTTCCCTAATAATCGCGTATTCAGAACAAGAAATAAATATTGGTTTCCGATTAGTGTATAGGAGCTATTCAAGAAAATTTGATTTTGCATAATAATAATAATAATAATAATAATAATAATAATAATAATAATAATAATAGTATTTATATATTCATACTGGCAGAGTTAAGGCTATAGGGCCTTGCCTACACTCTACTTCCAGGTACACTCTTCATAGGTACAAAAATACTTCAAACAAAATTACTGACATCTAAATATTATCAAGTAATATTGAGAATGCCACCGGCATAGCTTAGTTGCAAGCGCGTTAGCCTGCTGATTCGGAGCTGCACTCAGACACGGGTTCGATTCCCGCTTGGGTTGATTCCGTGGTTTGGTTTCTTCAGAGGTTTTCTCCATTTATAAGGCGAATAACAGGTAATTCAATGGCTAGTTCTCGCCCTCATCTTGCCAAATGCCAATTAGCTATCATTAATTCTATCGACACTAATTAAGCTAGTAGTTGATACAGCGTCGTTAAGTAACCGACTAAAACAATACAAGCGGACTTATAGGTCTAATCATAATTATGGTGTCATATGCAGTAGAAGATTCAGTCTTGGGTGTCGATTTCATGAATTCTTATGGTTACTCCTGTTGAGAATCTTTTTCCTTGTGATCCCATAGAATCTGTGTTGTTCCAAGACAAATTAGTTTAGTAGTTTTCAGTTATTTACTAAGCTTATAAGGTTGGTTGGGAATTATAGAAAAATGAATGTACTTCAGCACAACAAGCTGCAAGATATTTTTTCTTCTCCGTCTTCTCCTTTTTCATAAATATTGGAGTTGCAGAGACTTGAACTTGGTTTTCCGTCTTTAAAATTCAGGCTTCACCAACTGGATATTAAAAAGAAATTTTCCATCTTATGATTAAGTTCTTTGAAATAATTCTACTTCTCGAAATGTATGCTATAAATAGCAATTACAGATCAAATCGCTGAATTATACTCCATATAAAAGTATTTAATACGTAGTCAACGTTGCGTGGAAAATAAATTTCTTACATTTCTCTCTAAATAACAAGCAACGATTTTAAGTACGTGGTATTTAACTTCATTTTATGTTCACTTAATGCAAATTATAACCTAATACTGTGAAATAGATAAAATTCAACAGTAAGATCGTCATTAATTTCATGTCGATATCAATGTTAGTTTCAATCAGTGCATGGAGTCAATCAATTGAAGATAAACCAGTATATCGGAAATATCTATTCGCTTAACATTCCTTTTCTGTCATTAGTTTCAAGTGCCCAACATTGATGGATTAGGCAATGATAGATACAACTTACAGAAAAATGTTAAACCTGTTTAGTTTTGATGTGTCCGCTTCTTATAGCGAACATACAAAATATCCGTAATGATAGTCTCTGTATAAAATGTCATTACTGTAGTTTATTGAATTTCTCTGTTTCCGTATGAAACATTCTTACGTTATCCGAAATTGGTACATATATGAAGTGTGACATGTTCAAAGTCAGTAGAGAAATCGCAGAATATTATTCAACCCTAAAAATCATTTTAAAATGTCTCCACTCAAAAAGTATGTTAGATGCAATAAACAATACATAAAGTTTAAATAATTATATGTCAATATTTCGTAAACTGTCTTCGTTTGTAAGTGTCTGGAGATGAAGAAAGTGCGGCTATAACAAATATTACATAAAGAAATCTATGCGACAATTATTGTAATTTCCTGTAGTTCTCTGAAATTCATTAGGCCTACTTGTATTTAATAGAAATGAAAACTGTCACCATGAAAAGTCTTTAAAAATACTGTTCAAGTCTCATCAAAGCTTATGTCTTCCATTATAATTCCTCATCATCGTCATCATCTTCATCGTTGTCGTCGTCTTTATTTTCACCATCATCATCATCATCATCATCATCATCATCATCATCATCATCATCATCATCACCACCACCACCACCACCACCATCACCATCACCATCACATCGTCGTCATTGTTATGGACTTTGCCTGAAATTGGGTTTCTACTTGATCTTTCCTTTCCCATGACGAAAATAAAGATTAGTTTCTTCAGTCTTTTCTTGGTTCTTTTCGTCTTGACAGAATTTTTTTTCTAGCTGTTATTTATACTTGCTTTAACATCTTTGGTCATATCGCGAGTTAATCTTTGGTTGAAATCCGAAGGCCTGTGTACTATTGTTGAGACTGGTTCTATTGTTGTGAAATAGATGGCGACTGTATATATTACTGATTAGTTACGAATATGATTTCGGTGATGAATGAGGCCGGTGATTTTCAGAGATGTTGTGGCCCGAATTTCCTGGCATTTGCCTTTCTGTTGTAAAACCTCAACCAGGAAATTCAACCCAACCGGGAATCGAACCCGGGCCCTCTGCGTAAGAGACCAGCATGCTAACCCCTACACCACAGAGGTGGTCTTGACAGCATTATTTATTTATTTAATAATATCGGAAATATATCCCATAACATTTGGTTTATGAATGCAGTCTACTATTTAAGTACCTACATTAAAACTGTATACCGAAAATTATTATATACATTAAACATGAATTTGAATGAGTTTACTTTATTTTTACACTCATATTATCTGTGTCAGCATTTTAGCAACACTACAGAAAGAATTTAAAAAGTTATTATGGTTTTCTTTAGTGTTTTCTCAGATTTGAACATTACATTAATAATATTAATTATGGTTAAACTAGTTATTTGAAAAAAGTGTACACTTTCTAAATAATGCTCATTTCTTTTTAGAAAGATTAAGTTTGCAAAAATAAATAGAGCAATTCACTTTCTTTAATTTCTTAAAACAATACAATAGAAATATATTTAATACTTCTTTATATGATGTAAGGACAAAACATTTCATATTTTCTTTGTTAAATGTCTCTTCTCAACTATTAACGCTTATTTAGAAACAATGGCATAATATTGCTAAGTCAGATTTATAACGGAAAGAGATTTCGGAATAGTCACAGGAAGGCCTATTCCTCATTTATTACGAAATTTGTTTAGAATCAAATTTCGGTTCGTTTTGATGAGCACGCGGGCAAGCTACTGCATCATCCTTTAAGTAAGTACTATATCTGGGATTTGGGTTTAAATTTTGGCGAATGGAAGTTAATTTTGAAAAGAACAAAGATGTTTCTCATGATATTGTGGGGGCTCTTTCGGAAAACGAGAAGGATACAAATTAATGTGTTTCTTCTTTTCTGTTTCACTTCATCCTCCTCGCACTCCTTATCACTTTTCTCTTTTCTTCATTATTTTATCACCAATTCCTTCATTGTCTCCGATTCCTCTTACCTCTGTATAGTTCTTAGAAAATTAAATTGCTGAATTACCTGATGGTGTACGGCAGTGATGTCAAAGCAAGCGCATTTTTCTGAACTTGACGTCTTGCGCGGGCAACAAGCGCTAAGTATGGAAAGAGGAAGGGTTGTGTATATGAATAAGCAACCTATTGGATTAAGAAAACAGTGGTGCACAAACTTCAAACGGAACGTGAAATTTTATGTCGTTACTATTATATGGCTTCTTTCTGTTTAATATTATCTATATTGTCTGTAAAACAAAAGTCCTAAGACTGATTTCTTAATATTCCACTTGTGTTTTAAATCTTAATAACATAATAGAGAGTTAAGAAGGAATATTCACTTAAATTCTATAGTAGTATAATATTATACTGTATTAAGTGGATGAAACACATCATTCATAAAGAAAGTGATATTCCAAAGAAAGAGATTGAGTATGACATGATAAGTTGGAATTTATATTGATGGTATCTTTAGCATTACAAAAGTATTCAATACACTAATCAAAACAATATTACAGTACAAAGCAAAGTTACCTAGGTACTGTATCTGTTTTGAGTGTAACTAATATTACATAACAAAACTCTTATCGCATTATGCTTTTAAGGTGATATTTGTGAGCAACTTCCTATCATCAGAATATTAAATTATTTTCTCGAAATCTGCTGAAGCTATAGAGCTCTCATTATTACAACACATGGGAACGTACCTTTTGCTTATGATGTAACAGTAGTTGCTTTGTTAATTCATTTTCTTACAAACAATTTCCATGTGAATATTTTAAAAATTTTCAGTACACTATCTTCAGTAATATGTATATATGGTATGTATGTATGTATGTATGTATGTATGTATGTATGTATGTATGTATGTATGTATGTATGTATGTATGTATGTATGTATGTGTATGTATGTATGTATGTATGTATGTATGTATGTATGTATGTATGTATGTATTCCTTTTTTGAGCAGCATGTTCCATTACAAATGGAAAGTAATACTACATGCCTAGGTTTACCTTCAAGTACATAATCCATTTACATTATATATTATTATGTTGCCATTCTAGATTAAATATGGATTAGTGTAGTTCATCTACTATGTGTAACTGCCAAAATAATGTTGGTACTTCTTAATCTAACTTATTTTCCTATTCCTAACCTATGAAGTACAAGAATCTATTTACATATTCTAGCATTAAAATATTTACAGTATTTACATATTTACTATCTCTTGATCAGCCTATTTTCAGATAAATTATACCCTCTAATATTGTAGCTTATTTACAGAATGTAAGTAACCTATTTTTGACCCTTATCACTTAATTCTGACTTTTAACCTATCTTCCCAAATAACTTATCCTTATATACTAGCCAGCCTACTGTAGTTGTTCAAAGTCTATACTATTTGCAAACTTTATAAAATATTTCACATAACTTTTCACTAATTTTGTCTTGTCCACAGGCCACTTTCCACCACATTTATGTATAGACTGGATTAGTGTTCTTCTTTCCTTTCCTAATTTCGTACAGTCATAAATGATATGATCCACTGTCTGATCCCCATCCCCACAGACACATGTCGCACTATTCTTGATTTTAAATCGATGAAAATATGCGTTGAGTCTTCCATGTCCGGTCAACAGAGTCGTCAAGTTAGGAGTTACTTCTATCTTCAATTTCAGTCTATCTTGGACACTAGGGAAGAACGCCTTGGTTAGAGTACCTTTGGAAGTAGTTGACCATTCACTTTCCCATTTTCCTTTGGATATGACCGATAGCTGGTTCCTTACTTCACTCATCGGGACCTTGTAACAGATCTGTAGATCGACGTCACTCGCTGCCTGCTTTGCTAGACGATCTGCCAGTTCGTTACCGTAGTTTCCCACATGAGCCTTGACCCATCCGAAGTCCACTAGCCATCTATCGTTCTCCACCAGCCGTAGATTCGTTCGGATGCCTTCAATTAGGTTGTTGTGGTTGCTTCCATTCCTTAGAGAGTCCAGAGTAATTTTACTATCAGTGTAGATGGCTATTCGTCTTTCGTCTAATGGTCTTTCACCTATTGTTCTTAGTCGTTTTATATTGTCTAACGCTTTCATGATAGCAAGTTGTTCAGCTTGGTTATTTGAACATTTATTGTCTAATCTGAATCTTAGTTGTTGGATTAATTCATTACTCTGAAATATTGCTACTCCTGCTCCAACTCCACGTTCACTTTTACTGCCATCCGTGTATATTTCATACGTATATTCTGTATTTTGTTCTGTTTCTTTTATGTCGATGAGTTCTGCAGGGTGTGTCCAGTTCTTGTGCTGTATTATGTAGTCAAGATTTAGACCATCGTACTTATGTCTTGTTTTTGCAAAGTACAAGTTTACTATTTCCTCTATCTTGAACAAAATGGGAGTGAGTCCAGTAACAACGCATAATGCTTCATATGAGGTGGTTCGAAATGCCTTTGCAATACGTATGTTTATTAGCCTCTGCACTTGGTTCAGTTTTTTGACGTTGTAATTCCTCTCCAAGGCATCTATCCAAACAGGAGCCCCATACGATAACAAGGGCAGGATTGCACCTTTATATATGGTTCTTAATGCTTTGTGTTTAAGACCCCAATTTATCTTGGCGGTTTTGGAAAGGGCATTAATCAGGCTTGTGCATCTTTCTGTTACATATTTAATATGTTCGTTGAATCTAAATCTCTTGTCAATGATAATTCCAAGATATTTAATCTTGTCGGTTTGTTGTAGTTCCTTGTTGTTGAGAAAAATGTGTATATCTTTTTGTTCCCTTCGTTTCCTTCGTGTTATTAGTATCGTCTTCGACTTCTGCTCATTAAATTTGGTTTTGTTCTTTATAGCCCATGCTGCTATCTTTTTCATTTCAAGATTGGCATAATTTTCAGCTTCCAGAATCGTTTTCCCCCTTGTTATCACGATGTATGTATGTATGTATGTATGTATGTATGTATGTATGTATGTATGTATGTATGTATGTATGTATGTATGTATGTATGTATGTATGTATGTATGTATGTATGTATGTATGTATGTATGTATTTATTTATTTATTTACACTGCAAGTGGGCAAGCACCCGGTGGCAGTGGTATATACAATATTAACAATACACAATAAAATGATAACCAATACACAATAAAATTTACAATACACAATACAATTTTACAACACATATACAATTTTACACACAATACAATAATAATACACAATACAATTTAACACAATAATAATAAAACATAAAATAAAATACCTAATTTTACAATACAACCTACATAATTATCTATAGGTCCTACATAAGTTTCAATGGTATATTAGATTTACGAAAACATTCTGTAAGGCTACTAAATAAATAGGCCTATATCTGAAAATTTCACTTTTCTATACGAAAAGTTGAGAAAATATTTCTTTTGAATAAAAAGAAAATAAACTTGTGCAAAATGAGCATTAAAATTAAAATTTACATTCCTATAATAGACTTGTACTTCTCAGGCAAATCTAAAAATTAACATGGGTACAGTTTTAATAAGTTCTCTTCCCTTTATCTATTGAACCAGTGCTGGCCATCCCTGAATATAGCTCGACCAAGCGGCATATACCACCTCTTTCGTCTGTCTCTTTCCTTTCCGCTGTAAAGCGCTTAGACTCTCCTAGGGTCTAAAGCGCGCGCTTGCTCCTGTGGGCATCAATAATTGACATGCCTGGTCTACGGGAAAAGACGGAGTGTTAAACTTTAAGGCTATTTATCATCTTGAAAATTTCTTTATTTTTTTTTACAGATTTTTATTCTTTCCTTCCAAACTTTTTCCTTCCTTCTGTCCCTTAGTGCCTCCAAATTAAATGATGTATTTCAATCTTTCCTTCTCTTCTTTTTCCTACCAATTTTTTATATCTTTCCCTCCTCAAACTATCATTTTTCTCCTTTCTCTCGCATCTTTCCGAGGATCGCAGTCAGGACTCTTTCCTGAGAAATCGCCACGTAAGTCTCTGATTGAAGGATAGGCTTTGATAGGAGTAAGACACTCCGGAAGAAAATCATGTGCTTCCTGATATTATTTCTCCCTATTCAAGAGTATGAAAATGTCCGGCGACTGTCGTTTATCTCGTTCGCTATTGTGTCCTGTAGGAGCGCTCAGCAACATTATTTATTTTACCCACGACTGCGTCCCTGCCTACGTGCGGCGCATCGGGGAGCGGAGCCACGTGAACTACAAATTGTACTTTTTAATCTCTATTCGTGTCGATGGAGTTCATCAATAAAATAAACCTCGTTGCGGCGGGATCCTCTGTCTCAGGGGAAAGATTTTAACAATGACGTCACTGTAATGTACCAGATCAATTAAAATTCTAAACTAGTATTCATCAACTTAATTGGTGTAAATAAAACAGTTGTGTGAAAGTATTTCGAAATGGGGTAGACATGTTAGACTGAAAGCGATTCGCCTATGCAGAAATGAAGCCTGTTTGAATAATTTTATTATTATTTTTCTTATTTTTGTCAGAATTTAATTTGGAAGCAAGTATTAAATGCGGGTGAAGATTGCTGGCATACCCACTGCACGTATTTCAGTGGGTATCGTGCACTAATCAACTTTCCTATTACATAGCTTGAAATGAGTATTGCTACATTTTATATCACTATGAAATTCCTTCGGGGGCGCGCGTTAGTGTCGCGGTTAAGGCGTAACGGTGCAAGCCGGAAGGTCGCGGGTTCGATTATCGATAAGATCATGGATTCTTCCAGTGATCTAATCCCAAGGGTCTACTCCAGAGATGGGCGTTTGAGTGCATTTGCCGTCCGTGCGCACGGGGAATTCCAAGTGCGAGCACTGCAGCGTGCTCTAGTGTGCCAGCAGCTATAACAGATCTTACAGCTTTTAAATGAGTTAAATTTAGGACTTCAGGGAAAAGAAATTCTTAATACACGATTTGCAGATAGAATTGCAGCTTTTAAGGAGAAATTGCTGTTATGGATACGTCAAATGCAAAAGGGCGAAATATATCATTTCCCATCCTTATCTAAGTGCATAGAATTTTGAACAATGAAAATTTCGAAATGTACGCATGTATTCTATCCGGTCTATTAGAGGAATTTACATCAAGGTTCCACGATTTAGATTGCCTGGAAATGGATTTGGGTATTTTTGTTACATGTTCCGATTCCAACTGATTATTGATAACGTCCCCCCTTCATTATAGTGTGAATTGATTGACCTGCGATGTGATCGAGAGATACGAGCGAAATATGATTCAAGGTCGAGTCTTATGCAGTTTTATGACGGATTCCCAAGAGGATGCTTTCCCAATCTGCATACGCAGTGTGAGAAAGTTTTGTGTTTATTTGGTTCCACTCATAGATGTGAACAGTTATTTTCTATTATGAAAATAAACAAATCTCAAACAAGCTTTTAACGGCAGTTCTTCGCATAGCTTGTGCTAATACAGTTTCTTCAAATCTTGAGAAATTGAGTAATTTGAATTAATGTGCAACAGACATGTTTTGTTTTGTGTTTAAGGTAGTGTTTCATTACTTTGTGTTCTTATTTAATTTGATAGAATAACATTTTCTTTTGAAACATACAGTATGTACCGCAACTTGAATAAACCGGTTTTCGTGCAATCTAAAAGCACACTTCTCTCGTAGTACACCGTGCAAGCACAGAGTGCAAAATTCTGCCCGACCCTGGTCTACTCAGTCTCTAACAGGCGAAGTACCAGGGGCACATCCTCGAGGGTAAAAGCGGCGAACACGTAGGACTAACACCCTTACTGCATTAAATGTCGATTGTGCGTAAACATGGACCCTTAACCTCTCACCATTCTCTGGGTCGATTTGGCTGTCATAGGGTCGACTTTACCATTACCTTTTTATGAAATTCCTTCAATCCACAGCGAATATTTATAGACTAAATTATTATGGATGGGTACTGAGTAGGCTACATTTACACCTTTATTACACACATGCACGCACGCATACACACACACACACTACATACATACAAGATTGCCAGCCTGTGTAATTTATAAACTGCTTTTACGTGTTACGTCATTCTCGGACAAAAATGATATTTTCTGTAAACTACATATTAACATTGTATTTTATGATGATGATTATGATGATATGTTTTATGAATAATATACTTCTCTTGATATGAGTCAATTATTGTATTTCACTTGGTTCATATCAAGAGAAGTATAATTTCCATGAATACAGAAAAACATGGATCTCAAATTTTCCGATTTTAACTATAGCTCTTGAATTTATGTAGGCTTACAGGCTACCTAATTACAAAACAGTATTCACTGACAACTTTACTACTACGAAAAAAATTCAAATGAGATATTTTCTTAGTTCGTGAATAATTCATAAGAGATTTGTTTATACAAGTCTTTGGTTATATTTTTCCGAAATTGTCTTTAAGTCACCTTAGAAGTGAATGAGTTATTATTATCATTATTACATCTTCATCATCATCATCATCTTCATCATCATCATCAGCAGCAGCACAATCCTCCTCTTCAGAAGCGTGCATTCTAACTAATTGCACAATCACGTCTAGTACGGTTTTAAAGTAGCAAAACATCTTAAAAGTATACCCGAACTCTATACATTTATATGTACGGGTTTACAGAATCCATGGTCAGATACTAAGCATGACGCAAGAGAACCGCATAAAAATACATAAACAAAATAAAGAAACAGGTATTTACTATTTATCCTTGCGCATACTTTTCTCGGCTCGCCCCCTGTTCTCGTACAGAACTGCAGTCTCTGTGGAAGGCACTCTTCTATCGGAAATGAAACTTGGATTAATTAAATTTGCAGTGCTTTACGATGTCAGTGAAATCATAGCATATGGCTATTAGCAGCAGTAGCAGCAGCAGCAATAGTATTAGTAGTAGTAGTAGTAGTAGTAGTAGTAGTAGTAGTAGTAGTAGTAGTAGTAGTAGTAGTAGTAGTAGTAGTAGTAGTAGTAGTAGTAGTACTGTAATATTAAACAAATTTCTCTACGACCAAAACAAGAGTAAAGTTAATTAATTAAATGAGTGTAATGGTATGACTTTCAGTTCGAGACAGGCCTAATTATGGTTAAGAGATCATGTGTGCGATAATAAAACTCATTGTTATAAGTATGAAGATAACTGTCATTATAACTTAACATTAAAATTAATTACCGTTATTGTCAAAAGGGAGATGCGCTATTCAGAACGAGAAGTTTGTAACGTCAAAGCGACCCGCATGCCTGCAAGTTTCTAAGATTAACAGACACGGATGGAGCCCCGAGGCACGACGAGGTTGTTGGTCAGCACAGCCCTTAAATCAATGATAGTGTTTGGTGTTCAGATGAAGGTGACACGGCGTTAAACCGCAAGTGGCACTGCCTGCACTATTGTCATGCTGAGCTCCTGTCACTGTCTTGCGAACCAATTACAACTTTCATTGGGCAATCCAGGCAAAGTGCCGATATTGGTGAGCGCTGGCGTTGAAGATGCAACTTTAACGCTTGTTCGGAATTCGGTGTTGCTGGTTTTATTCGTTCTGCCCTCACATCAGTAATAATTCCGCTGATAGGTTTATCAATATAATCACGTTGTGAAATTGAGAATCGCGATCCTATCTGTGCATGTCTGTGAATCCAACTCTTAACAGAAGAGAAAATAAAGCCACATATGAGTCATGTAATGTCGAATTAGGGTAAGGTTGCCTATATCGCACTACTTTAGCATTTATAATTTTTATTGAACAATACAGGTTTTATTTTCTGTATTCCTTTACAGAGATACATTCCCAGAATATTTTCCTTTCATATAACAAGGAATCCTTGAATTTGATTTAATAGTTTTACATTATTTTAAAAACACTTGTCAGTGGTGCCATTTAGGCAACTAGTTTCCTAAATACCACTTGCGGTTTCTTAAATCGCACCTCTTTATCTGCAGGGAACAGGATGAAGGAAAGCTTTTAATATTGAACATATTGAACAGTATTTAATATGAATAATGTAATAAATGCAAATTACAAATTTATTGAAATTAATGAAAGAGAGTAACGCATCTTCAAATGAAATTGAAAAAAAAAACAGAGCATAAATTACCTAACATTTAAACTTCCTGAATGCGTTTTTTTTTGTTACACATTTGCCATGTGCTTCACCAGACAGTTCAGACTGTAAACTGCGTCACCTTTTCTCCGCGATTATCTCGAAGCCGCCTAAGAACTGCTTCATGATATAGCTGTCTGAAATGGTTTGAAGATAGAAATATCTAAAGGCTAGGCCTATGAGTATTATGACGAGGAAGCTGAAACAGGAGCATACCATTTTCCCGAGATAATCTAGCTTGTAAATTTTTGGAATGGGTCGTATTGGTGGACATACAGAAGCAGCACTTTTTTCTATGGCAGGTTTGAGTGGCAAATAACGATCCTGGGGGAGCACCAGCTGATAATGTAGGATGCACTGTTTGATGTTTAAAAATTATCATGGGTGGGACAAAATAACTGGTGCACTGGTACAACACACACTTGTTGTATTAACGCCCTTTTCACCATTTGATATTGCACTCACCTGATGCATTCCTCGTTCAGTTAAAATTTTGGGGCCTTCTTTTGTACGGCTAGAATTGCCAAAGTTGCTCATATCGCACCGGTACGAATTAGGCACCTACAAAGTGGTGCGAATTGAGAAACTACTTCATAACTTATTATTTCCTTCGTTCTAGCCTATAATCACCACATGTTCGAAAATCTTACTAAGTTAAATGTTCTTTAATATTTCTTTAAACCAATAACATCTTAAGATTATAGATTTCTTTGCATACAAATCCCTTATTTAGTTACAAAATGTTAGCTAAATATACATCCACCTAAGCGATTATATTAGATACACTATCACCACGCTGCAGACACAAAGAAGTGGCAGAAATCAAGTAACATGGTGGAAGTTCATATGGTAGATTGTAACAATACCACTAAATGCCACACTACTATAGTAACTTGTTTTAAACTAGCAGTGGTGCCATTTAGGAAGCGGTGCGATTTATGCTACTCCTCTCTACAAGTTTTTTGCGAAACGAAATGTAGATCTCCTGAGGTTCTATAATTGTGTTAAGTTGCAAATCATGGACATGAATTCTATTTCTGTTTATTTAGTTTGATATAAACTCCTTTTGTGACTATGGGTGTCATTGTATTGACTGCTGTAAAGTGCGGTTAAAATTACAAATACATATTTTGAAATATCACTGATATTTACTCCGGAGTATTTCAGAATTTAATTTATATCTCTGCTGAAACGAATACCGGTAGAGAAACCACAATGTGGTAACCACGCTGTTGGCCAAGCCGTTCACAGGCTCCAGTTAAGAAGGGATCGTGTTATCGATGATAGGCAGCGCAGTATCGATAATTCCACACACCACAAGTTATTAACATTAAATATTGCTAACTATAACCCGTTAAAACATAATTTACTAATCAAAATTAAGAAAGGGGATGCTGAATCTCTTTGTCTTATATTCGAATCACTTGTCATACCTGTTTATGAAGTGACGCAATACTCGCTGCATCATATCCAGTTGAGAAATGGAAGCTGTGAGTTCCCGGACACTTTTTTTTACAGTTCCCCAAAGACAAAAGTAACAGGGGATCGACAAAATTACTGGTAACAATACTGCGCTGCCTATCACCGATAACACACTATTTGCTTAACAGAAGTCCACAAGCGGCTAGGCAGAGAGTAGGGTTGCAACGTTGTGGTTGCTCTATAATCTACCTATTCTCCTAGTAATATGTCGATAACGTAAAGAAAACGCCTAAGTAATAGCTTCATACTGCGTAGCAATCAAGAATGTGCCTCGATTTCTGCCTGGGGCAGTTGTTCTCTAATATTCTATAATGTCTTGAATTAAAACAGTATTGATCTCATTTCGCCGAAGTTCCATGATACATTCATCTTTTAAGTCATGGTTAAATTTATATACTGACTTAAGAGTCGATTTAAAAGGACTATTTCGTTATTATGATGTAATTCCATTTTTGGCCAATGAAGGATAATGAAATTTTGAATTCCAACTAATCACAGTCATACTTCGCAATAATTTCTGCAGCTCAATTTATCACTATCAATTTATCCCATGGTTGTTCTTTTGTTTAGACAGTGTCCCCAACTGTTTCCACGTAAATCGATGAGCATGAATCCATTGTACTAAATAAAGTGTGAAATCCTACTTCCTCATATACATCTTCATCTTCTAATTCCTTGTCCATTGTATCTAAAGAAAATGACACTCCTTCGTAACAACTGTTCATTTAATAATTTAATAATTAATAAATCTTCTCACCATTCGTGAGCTGCCACAAGAGACAAAGAGTACTTAACCATATAAATGTTTACAAGTTCATTGAACCATTGATTTTGCTTTAACAATGAAACTCCTACAAGTAGGCCTACTTAGCTGCAAATATATTTTGAGATTAGTGGAAATATACCAAGTTTTAGAGAGGTACGTGTTACAAAAAAGTAAAGAATGCTAATGAACTTAGTTTGATTTCGAATACAGTAATGCTTCAGGAGAGCAATTGATCCTTTCAATGCAGCTAAGGTTACAACCGGAATAATAGATGTAGGTATTCCAAGCCTCTTAAACACATCTTTCATGAAGAGAGTAGCGGTACCTCTTGCTCCAATCAGAAGTCCGATTACTTCAAGCTCTTTTAGCTGGTGTTTTTGGAGGTAATAGATAATCAGGTTATTTGTAATTACACTATAAAATGTTTAAATTAAATTATGATTTCAGCATATAATGAAAACGTATTTCTGTTATAATACCAAGAGAAAAGCGCAGTACATGTAATTAACATTTTAAAACCTGTATTTCACTTCTCTCAATTGCATTACTGAATAACATTCAATTTCTTTATTTATCTACGAGTATTTCGACTTCACAATATCTGAATAGGTTAAATATTCATAAATAGGGTAAATTAGGGTCTGTTGGACAGTCGGGCATGTTGGACACTTTGTACTTTAACGTGTTACCTCGCCACTTGTGGGCACCACATTCTGCTAGAAGTCAATGACGGAAGTAGCCCCACTCGTGGCTACTTCCGTCATTGACTTCTAGCAGAATGTGGTGCCCACAAGTGGCGAGGTAACACGTTAAAGTACAAAGTGTCCAACATGCCCGACTGTCCAACAGACCCTAATTTACCCTATACAACTATTAACAATTTGTGAGCGAATTATAGGGATATATTATTTAGGCCTACATTTTTATTTTATTCACTAAATAGTCTTAATAAATGTCACTCGAGGACTGAGATTCCAAAATAAAACCAGTCGCTTCGCTCGTGGATTTATCGACAAATCTCAGACCTCTTGTGACATTACTATAGAAAAATAGACGCAAAGATATGCAACCCAGATATGCCTACTGTCCTATTAAAAGGACAGTTGTCAATATTTCAAATTACCCTCTCCACAGTCAACGCATTTACTTTCTCACAGGTGTCACTATTACTGGTCTTAATTAGAGGCTTGCTAGTTGTGGTAAGACTGGTAATGAGAGTTCTGGTCATCGTTGAGTTTGAGATGTGGACGTGAGAGTTGTTCGTTTATTTCAGCTGTGGCATCCGATACGCAAATCAGATAAGAATGTTAAATATTTTTTATAATTCGGAATTATTTTACAAGTTGTTGTAGATCAAATGACTCCTAATAAAGATAAATATAACGTGAAACCACAATGTGTTCGAAATATCTATTCATTGCGACGTGACAATGACGAAAACTTATGTGTCCTTTTAAAAGGACAGTAGGCATATCCCCATATATTTTGAAATTGTTTCACTTTTTCAATTTTAGTGGATTTTCCCTGCATGAAATGCTATCTACGTTTGAAAATTATGCTACGGGCGAAATTTCATCTCAAATACAGACATATCACTATAATGCAGCCTACAAATGCCACACAGAGTTCGTGAGCACTTAAAATTGGGTTTCTGGCGTCTTGTTAGCCCACTGAGGTATGTAGATATGAAGGGAAAAGTTGAGAGAGTGATGGGTGTATTTGCTGGGTAGCTAGTCGGCAGAGCGTTGGTGCGCTAAGCCAAAGGTCCCAGGATCGATACCCGGCTCCGGAACAATTTTTCCTTTGAAATTATTCAACTCTGTTTCACAGGGAGATATACCTGAAAGCCAGATTTTCACAGCAAGATGTTTACAAGTGGAGGACTGGTGACGTTCTGCAGGAAGAACAGATATAAGTTTCTATTGCTTTTCATTCAGTATTTTTGGAAGAGGTCTTCTTTTCTATCTAAATTGTCATTATCATAACAATGTAGATTTTAGAAAATGAACTGAAACCTGTCTTTCGACATTACCACAGCAATTGCTTCATTATATGTATCGTCACTTCTCTTCCAATATAATCTCCTTCTCGAAATTTCAACACTCTTTTCGCCTATTACTTATTTTTACGTATCAATAGAAATACGGTACTATTCAATGACGAAAGCATTCCAGTGATAAAACGAATTTAGCCACATTGCATCGTTCTTCAGAATAATATTAGTAGTAATAATAAAGAATATATAATAAAATAACAATTCAATAATTTGTTAATAATAATAATAATAATAATAATAATAATAATAATTGTAAATTACAACAATTATAATGTTTCCTTTCATGTAAGCATAGTATACAATTATTCCTCGAAATGTATGCTCATATGCCTACTGTCCTTTTAAAAGGACACCTGTTTCTAGCTCAACCAGTTACAACTAGAATGTTTCGACATCATACAAATACTTCAGTTATATACTGCATTAAATTAGATTTGAAAAATACACAAAAATTGCAAAAAAATATTTCAGGCATATCTGAGTTAATTTGATTTTGCAATGAAATTTCTTGACTATTATATTTTAGTTTCTGGTATTGGCTCACATGAATTCCCTTGCTATTAACCTATTTTATTGTGTAATGCAGGAATGGCTTATGTTTTTCAAATGAAATTATAACCTTGCAATCTGAGTTCTATAGTTGCTTATAAAATTACACTGAACAGGCTATGTCATGCTGCGGAGGATGTCTATGGCAGTCCAAAAGCAGATTAGCAAAAAGTGTAAGCACATGAGCAGTTTTCCATACGAGTGAAAAGCTCGCTTAAAAGCTCATTGTGCAATACGAAGCAGGTCATGAAGAAATCAGGGCAGCATTGTACATTATTCATAAACTTCGAGTGATCTCGAGATCAGACTTGCTAATTGCTCTTACAACTCCATCTTCTTTCCGGCGGCATTTTTACTGCAAGAATAACACAATTACGACTACCTTTTACGGAGCAACTTCTCAACTCTGATAACTAACAAACCCTTTTGGACTGTTTAAAACAAAAACTTTCCAACGAAGAGAAAGGCTAGGAACAGTTCAAAATTCACAAAAAGGCGGAGAGTGGTTAAAACTCCAAGACTGAAAAAGTGCGTAGAATTCAAGCAGACGGGGTGCTTCACAGGATAACCCGAAGTATTTAATTTATTATTCAGTTATTTTACTAGAATGGAAACGCTGCATATATCATTTTCATCCATGCGTTTCTTCACTGAATCATTTCACAGCATCTGGGAATATAATTGTCAATATTACAGATGTTATTCTGTAGGAAACATTAATAAAATGTTAATATTCTCATAGATAGCAGTACATATTCTGTACAGATCACTGTGCACTTAACTGCGGAATCCCGGCCAAACAAGTCACTCAGCTGCGTGCTCCCTTTGTATAATGGGAGTAGACTTGAACATGCCAACATATATGCCTAACTTGGAGTCAGGCCACAAGGGGAAACATTGAAGGAGGAAGGTTAGATCCGGTGCTGTGGGTTGAATTCGGCGTAGCTCAGTGGTCAGAGCGCTTGGTACTTAGAACAAAGGACCCGGGTTCCATCCCCGGCGCCGGAGCGAATTTTTCTTCTCAAATATTAATTGTCAATATTACAGATGTTATTCTGTAGGACAAATTAATAAAATCTTAATACCCTCGGTTTTACCTAAAGACGGAAAGAGATAAATTTTCGGAACGTCGCATCGTATTTTCTATATTTTATGAGCAATGGAAAAGAATAATACCTGCAGAACAACTGGTCTTTCATACAATATACAGGACACAACATTTAAATCCAATACATCTACTTTTAAGTAATTTCCTTCACTCACACTTCTATTCGGCAAAAAATAATAAAACAGAGCTATAACATTCGCGAATGAACATGAACACATAGATTTGTTAATGCGAATCTAATTGTAAGCCAGAAAGAATTTTTCAGCGGGACATTAATTTTCTCTCTTACTGAGTAGTAATATAAGCAGGTTTTCGAATCCATGCTTAAAATTTAGTCGCATATTGTTTTAGACACAAAATGGATTTAAATACATAACATACTAGCGAAATAAAGACTCTTAAAATGTTATACATTGTATACTTTCATTCTGTAATGAAATACGGACTAATATTCTGTTGCGACTCATCTGAAACTAAACATATTTTTGTTTTACAAGAGAAAGCTGTAAGGATAATGGGAGGTGAGCGTAAAAAGACATCGTGTAAAAAGCTTTTCCAAAATGTGGATATATTGACCTTACATTATAAAAACCACTCACGAACATAATATCAATCAAATTATACTTTTAGTTGTTCATTTTTAAAGTTCTAATGAAATAATCATAAATTGAAAGTGCATGGAATTTTAAAATACCTACTCTAATTGTCACGGCACAGAGAGCAGATATCTGGACGTCGCCTACCACCTAATAATGCAGTCAAAAGCGACAAAGTTTTCAATTTCACCCTGAAGATATCTCTGTGCGGATTCACTCTCTCAGCTATGAAGCTGTCAGCAGCTGTCAACCTCAACTTATGAAGGATGAATAATAGGGTCGAGCCGTCATGAATCGCGACAAAGAAACCACCAGTTTCTCCAGCATTCCCCACAACCGGGATTCGAAGTTTACTAGTTGATATCGATACCGTATAGACTGTCAGAAATGTTGTACTTAATAAATGCAAAGTATTGATTTGATGGTAATTTTTGGTTTAATATCTTTCTAACAAGGCTGCTCGAGTATGATAAAATAATGATGCAGAAGATTAAATAACAGTGAGGAAATTGTACAGGGACATAATATTATTTTTACTAACATTTCTAATATTAACCTGGCTATACCTTTGGATGAACGATTAAGAACCGGAAACACCGTTTGCTAACCCCTTCCACGACTGGAGTTCGATGATACTGGCGTAATATACAAGCAAATCACTTTATTAGGTATAGGAGGGAAGAAAAGTAGTTCATCCATTTACGTAAACTAGGAAATATCGCGATTTTGAGTTTGATAATTTTCATTGTTTTTGTTTTAATCAACATACTGCACAGTATTAACAATGAGTGTTTTTACTCACGAACTGAGCTTTCCATGCGGACCTATTCATTATACAGTGTATATTATACTGTCTACAGCACATTAGCTTACACTATAGAGAATGAAGTTAAATTGAAAAATAATCATAATATGGAATTTTTGAAAATGGTGGCCGTTCATTTCGATACAGGCTTCAGTTATAATGTGTATATTATCGCACTATAGACTATTGTACCTAATTCTAATTACCAGGTTCGTACTTCGTAGTAACTCATGTTGAAATAATTCTGTGCCTACTCTATAAAAGAGACCTTACGTACTGTAAAATTCAATCTTCACTTCTGCCCAATCCGAAAAGATAAAATTACTCAGACATGCTATCTACTGTCCGTCCAAGTGGTTACGTCGCAGCGTCGTAGAAAGGGAGGAAATCACGTGACAGTTTATTACTTAACTAGGTCCTTTTATTTAAGTTATTTTAAACAATTGTATGGGTATAATATTACGTATACGTCCAATTCCTAACAGAAATTAATGTTCTCAGAAAAGAGCTAAGACAGCCCAGCCACTAGCATTTACAGAGAGGCGAATAGAAGCAGGTGGGGGAAACCGGGATGCGACGTAGGCAAATGGAAAATGATGCAATATTGAAAACTCTTTCGTCACTGGAAAACGCGAACATATTTTTGGAACATACTGTTCACTATGACCGTAAGGCTACTATGACTGTATATGCGGTCTTGGATCTGTGTGGAGGACGGTTGAACTTCATTAGTAAAGGGGTAGGAGTGAAGTACATTAAAAAACTCAGGTACAATAAAAATTGAAGTAAAAATAAAATGATGTCCCTGTACAATAATACGCAAATCGAAGCTATTTCGTTAACAATAAAGTTTAAAGAAGAAGAAGGCCATCATCTACTAAGCAATCTGGCTTGGATGCTGGCTTCTTAGCATAGGCTCTAAGTCAGCGTCCGCCATTTCATTACGAAAGGGAATGACGACAGGGCAAGCATTGACTATGTGGACAGGGCAGCGAGCTATCAGTAGGCACTGTAGCGAAGGGGATGCAATTGCATTTATGAAAATAAGTAAATTTCATCATATAATTATGTAATTCATCTGACTGTAGTCTACAAAAGTTTCCCTAGCTCATGTACAGCCCATCATAGTGTATAATAGTGAGCAATTAGTACTAGATGAAAAGCTCTTTCTTTGAAATGAAATTGTGGCGGTCACTTTTTAAATCAAAGTTTTAAAAGCAAGAATTATCTATATCGTTTTGCATCTCTAGACCATGAAATGAAGTAAACGAACAAATTAAATGCAAATAACACGAACTCTAAGAGTTTATTTTCATTACGACTCTGAAGACTTACCCTACCTACTATGTAACTCTGTTACTAATATTTATATCGGAAAGTGTTTCGAATAATTGCAAAAGTATATTATACAATCATTTCAATTAATGAAAATGATAAAATAATTGTTCTAAAGTAGGTAGCATACCAGACTATAAATTACGTTCATTTTCCGGTAGGACTTGCAAACGCATTAGAGACTGAGAGAGTGCCTTGAGTTTGTGCTGGTTGCACTAGCTAATAAATAGTATTGATTGAAATTGATTGAAATTGAAGTGAGTGAGGAAGAGATGGGGGGGGGGGAAGTCCAATCATCGAAGGAAGAAAACTAAATAAAATAACTTATTTAGTAAAATGAGGCCATTCAACGAAGTGACGTTCTACGTACAGTATGAGGGATCACAGGTCATGACCAGAGCTCGGAAGTTGGTACCGAAACCATTAAGTTGTGTGAACTTGGACTATATCTCGAACGAATGAACAATAGTAACGTAGCTCTTAACATCAACAAACCAGCACAAGAAACGTGTACAGTCGGGAGGTAACCAAACTTGTCTTTGTGTCAATGATCCATGGCCATAGAACAAGAAACACAGGAAATAAATAATTTAAAATGACACTGATTGTCAATCAGAACCTTCGTAATTTTCAGCCTAAAATAACTTACGCATACGAATAAAAGTAACAAATCAAATATAGGCTATAGTGATATGTCTCTAGATTTGTTAGAATACTGAATAATGTACAATTTTAGTTTATCAAAGGAAATACTACTTCTTTGTTCAGATATTCCTGAACTACTATTTGTTTTATTATCAAATTTCCACATTACATAATTCCCAATAAAATATTTCTCCATTTGTTACTATGGTTACCAGCAAATGCTTGAAGTCACGAAGTCTGAGTTGTGAGGGTGCTAGGAATAATAGACTGTGCCGATACTATTTCGCATTGTCTGTAATGAGGCGATATTAGCGATCCTAGTGGTTAGCATATTTACTACGTTTTGCGCTTCGTGACTGTATATACTAGACTACATTAACTTCTTGTGATTTGAGGATTTAACTTCTGTTACATTGAAAACCGATCATTAAATTGCACAACTCCCTTACGAACGTTAGCACGTAATTAAACTGCTTCTATACTGTGCATATTATTGTAATGTAGTGACAGGCTTAGTAGTACATTTTTGACATAACTTTTCCAAAATATCCCTTATTAAACCTTTTCTTTTGTTACAATTTTCAATCTTCTCTTTCATAATGTGATTGCTAGTGCTTGAAATTGTATTAGCAACATATGTGAATAAACTAATCTGACGCAGGCCTAATATTTTCCAGAAATTATTATTTTGGAGTGAATTATGTCATTTGGTATCATAATCAGATTTGTATTTTATAGTATTTATTTTTTATTTATTTATTTTATTTTTATTATTTTTTTTTTTTTTTTTTGCCTGTTCAAACTGTAATTCCGAGACGTGAATATGTTGTAAAGAAACTGTATGCTACTTGACGTAAATCACCTTCCGCGTGATTTAGGGACATTTTGGTCATCTGAATAGACGGGGGTTGAGACTATTGTCTGTGTTCATAATACTTGTATTCCTTTTCTGTTTCCTAGTTTGCATTCCTGTACCATTTTTGTTAATGTATAAGCTAATAAAACTTAAAAGTTCATATTCTTGTCTTGCTCCTCTGAATAATAAATTCACAATTTTTAAAGAGCTACATAACCAATCTAAACAAATAAATACCGACAAGATAAATGCAAACAATCAAATGTAATAAAAGAGTTTCTTTTCTTTGGAGAAAAATAATTCTAATAAGCAGGAAGTAGAAATTTATAATATAATAGTGCATTATGCAACGAGCCTATAATGGTAGTAATTAAGACGCGAGTATGTTTATGAAAGGAGCGCAAGCGAGTTTTATAATTTTCATACGAGCGTCTTAATTACCATTGTAGTCAAGTTTCATACGACTTTTTATGCTCGACCATATTTCTAACTTGAAATTATTCATAAGCATTCATGTTATTCTTATCTGACTGAGGAGCGGAACTGACCTCGTGCAATACCTCGTAAATTGTGAGATGTGCGCAGACGCGAAAATATTGATTTTTTTTCCGAGAAACAAATGTCGACATTGACCTTGATATAGGAATCTAGAGAGTAAAATAAACATTAATCTTGATATAATCTTGAAATTGAATTAGACATTGAAAAACGAGATGACAAATTGAATTTATTTGAATATTATTTACAATTAACTCTAATTATTATAATTAGTAACAGAACTGACTTTATTTCAAATATAGGTGGTTTATTGATTTATTGTTGTCTTTCGATTGCATATGGGAGAATAATCGATACTTGCGCTTCATATTGCTACAATGATATTTTCTGATTGGTGGAACACCTGAACTTTAATGAATAGGTGTACTTTAATGAGGTCCATTAAAGGGCTGCTACCAGGTGTATAATTACTACATTTCGGCATGGTCGAGCATAAAAATAAATTCCTTTCTTGAAATACAAAAAAAATAAATAAATAATAAATAAAAAAACTGTTAAAGGTCAAGCGCAACCTCACACTAAAAGGTAAACTTAGGGCTAAGGCATCATGCCTAAACTCGGGTTAAGGGAATGAGCGCTGGGTCGAGTCTGATGGTGAAGAAATCTACTGGTAAAAATTCAGTCACTGTACGGAGCGGTGTCCACCCAGCATCGTGATGAATTTGGGGAGCTACGCTACGTAGCGAAATCCGGTTTCGTAAAGCAGCTATAACGTCTAGGAGGATCGTCGCGCTGATCACATATTAACCCTGTACAGTTTCGATGATCGCTGACCTCTGCTGAGGCATGTGAACGTGAGATGAAAAGTCGACTAGTGTCCTTGGTCCTTCATGGACTATAGAACCACAGATAAACTTAGAACTGTGAATGCTAAACAAGTATAGGCCATTTGTTATCTCGTGAAACCAAATGCATGCGTGCGCCGGGAGGAGAGATTCCCCTCACACACAGGTACGTTTCACGAGACAAAGAATGGTCTACGATAGCCACTCTCTGTACAGTAGTTGTACATATTAAGTACTGTGCTATTTCGATTCTATTACACGATATTGCTGGTTCCTTCTTCTCGAGTGTTATTAATGAGTTAAATCAGAGAAAATGGTTTCTTCTCTTGTAGGTTGTTTATTATACACACCTATTGAAACTACAATGTATAACAATACATAAACTGCGTTATATCGCATATTGAACAGAGGTTATTTCAGCACAATATTTAAAAATATTCACTCATATAGGAATAGAAAGGTGTATGGGAATAACAGGTCGTTAATACTGTAAATATTGAGACTATCAATAAGAAAAAATATTGAATGTTTGAATGTAGCTCGGCAGTGATTTTATTGAAAGTTTCTTCAAGAAACTCGTATCAAGAAATGTCCATCTAAATCACTACGGTAACTTTACTGTCAAAGATACGTCCCAGTTTGCGTTTATGGACAATATTGTAATTTAACTCTGAATTAGAATTTCTAAAACCGTGGTGACAGAGGACAAAGAATAAATATATGAGCAAAAGTGTGTGTGTGTGTTTTTTGTGTGTGTCTGTGTGTTTTCTTGCAAGCAGTACTGCGATCTGTATGGAAGCAAATGGAAAACAGGCCCGATCAATGCGGAACAAGAATAGGTCTTGAACCCAGACTCCTAAAAAAATAAATGGGAGGACTCAAATGGAATCTCTAGTAGTTTTTTATGCTGACTTTTTTATTCAGAATACGGAAGACTTTTTCATAGAATCTAGATGGAAAAATATCGTCCCTGCTTTTGTGTGTGAAATACTTCTCCAAGTTCTTTTTGAAAGGAAATACTAGATTTGATCTGCGCTTAAAAACGATGCGAGAAAATTGGTTATGGATTTTTTTGGAATAAAAGTGTCTCACTAGCTTAATTAAAAACAACGACGCGCGTTTATGCAGACTGCTCAGTTGTTTATGTCATCCCCGAATGGCTTGTGTTTTAGTTTTATGTCCTCTGCTGTGGATCAAGTTGTGTTCTCGGCTACACATCTAGCATGGCCAGGTTCGAGTTTCGTAAGAGACGTGAAGACTCAGCTCCCTTCCACAGAGTGAGATTCTCTATCATGTTAATCATGTATTGTCACAAGCGAAGATCATGCGTCATCAGACCATGTGATCAGGGAGTTTACTGCTTGTGAAATGAATATCGGGTTAACGGAACAAATATATTATTATTATTATTATTATTATTATTATTATTATTATTATTATTATTATTATTATTACTAGCCGTACCCATGCGCTCCGCTGCACTTGTTAGAAATAAATATAAAGTAATTACATAATTAAAATAGGACATTTGATCCAGGGAACATTCGTGTTTGATAGAAGGATAAATCGTTTATTATGTTACTTAATTTAAATTGTATTAAATAGAATTAAAATACGATCATTTTGATCCAGAGACCACTCATTTGGTCATAAAAATTATTTTAGGAAATACAGGAAACTAATGCGTATCAAGTTTTCTGTGCATAAGAAGCTATTTTAATCTTACCTGTCCTCGATTCACTCAGACGTTACTGTAATAACATTATAGCATTATGTCCATCTAGAGAAACTACACTTTACAATGATTAATTAATAATTAATTATACAAATCGGTTAATTTAGCTTCCGATATTACTTCATACAAACACAGAAACATTCTCTGTAGGCTACCGTTATTTCATAGCTTTCGATTGTTGTTGTCCAAGGCCCCTTATAGACATAGTCATTTGTTTTTTATTTCATTACACCGCCTTAGATGGCGTTGTTATTGTAATTTTGAAACTCATTTATCTCATTAAATATCAGTCCTATCAAAATTTTGCATGGAATAAACCTTATCGGAAATTATTTTTAAAGAAACTTTTGTTATGTAATATTTTTCATGAAAATTAATAATAAGGGAGATATTTAGATTTATTTAATTCAAGCCCCCTTATAACCCCCTTTTAAATAAAATATTTTGAATGCCATATAGCCTAAATTCTAAGTTACAACGAACTTAATTTATATTCCAATTTTCATATAAATCGGTTCAGCCATTATCGCGTGAAAAGGTAACAAACAAACATACAGACAGACAGAGAGACAGACAGACATACAATAAAAAATGTCAAAAAAACGATTTTCGGTTTCAGGGTGGTTAATTACATATGTTAGGACCAATTATTTTTGTAAAATCGAAAATTACAAGAAAAATTTCGGCTACAGATTTATTATTAGTAAAGACTACTGCTGCTACTACTACTACTACTACTACTACTACTACTACTACTACTACTACTACTACTACTACTACTACTACTACTACTACTACTACTACTACTACTACTACTACTACTACTACTACTACTACTACTACTACTACTACTACTACTACTACTACTACTACTACTACTACTACTACTACTACTACTACTACTACTACTACTACTACTACTACTACTACTACTACTACTACTACTACTACTACTACTACTACTACTACTACTACTACTACTACTACTACTACTACTACTACTACTACTACTACTACTACTACTACTACTACTACTACTACTACTACTACTACTACTACTACTACTACTACTACTACTACTACTACTACTACTACTACTACTACTACTACTACTACTACTACTACTACTACTACTACTACTACTACTACTACTACTACTACTACTACTACTACTACTACTACTACTACTACTACTACTACTACTACTACTACTACTACTACTACTACTACTACTACTACTACTACTACTACTACTACTACTACTACTACTACTACTACTACTACTACTACTACTACTACTACTACTACTACTACTACTACTACTACTACTACTACTACTACTACTACTACTACTACTACTACTACTACTACTACTACTACTACTACTACTACTACTACTACTACTACTACTACTACTACTACTACTACTACTACTACTACTACTACTACTACTACTACTACTACTACTACTACTACTACTACTACTACTACTACTACTACTACTACTACTACTACTACTACTACTACTACTACTACTACTACTACTACTACTACTACTACTACTACTACTACTACTACTACTACTACTACTACTACTACTACTACTACTACTACTACTACTACTACTACTACTACTACTACTACTACTACTACTACTACTACTACTACTACTACTACTACTACTACTACTACTACTACTACTACTACTACTACTACTACTACTACTACTACTACTACTACTACTACTACTACTACTACTACTACTACTACTACTACTACTACTACTACTACTACTACTACTACTACTACTACTACTACTACTACTACTACTACTACTACTACTACTACTACTACTACTACTACTACTACTACTACTACTACTACTACTACTACTACTACTACTACTACTACTACTACTACTACTACTACTACTACTACTACTACTACTACTACTACTACTACTACTACTACTACTACTACTACTACTACTACTACTACTACTACTACTACTACTACTACTACTACTACTACTACTACTACTACTACTACTACTACTACTACTACTACTACTACTACTACTACTACTACTACTACTACTACTACTACTACTACTACTACTACTACTACTACTACTACTACTACTACTACTACTACTACTACTACTACTACTACTACTACTACTACTACTACTACTACTACTACTACTACTACTACTACTACTACTACTACTACTACTACTACTACTACTACTACTACTACTACTACTACTACTACTACTACTACTACTACTACTACTACTACTACTACTACTACTACTACTACTACTACTACTACTACTACTACTACTACTACTACTACTACTACTACTACTACTACTACTACTACTACTACTACTACTACTACTACTACTACTACTACTACTACTACTACTACTACTACTACTACTACTACTACTACTACTACTACTACTACTACTACTACTACTACTACTACTACTACTACTACTACTACTACTACTACTACTACTACTACTACTACTACTACTACTACTACTACTACTACTACTACTACTACTACTACTACTACTACTACTACTACTACTACTACTACTACTACTACTACTACTACTACTACTACTACTACTACTACTACTACTACTACTACTACTACTACTACTACTACTACTACTACTACTACTACTACTACTACTACTACTACTACTACTACTACTACTACTACTACTACTACTACTACTACTACTACTACTACTACTACTACTACTACTACTACTACTACTACTACTACTACTACTACTACTACTACTACTACTACTACTACTACTACTACTACTACTACTACTACTACTACTACTACTACTACTACTACTACTACTACTACTACTACTACTACTACTACTACTACTACTACTACTACTACTACTACTACTACTACTACTACTACTACTACTACTACTACTACTACTACTACTACTACTACTACTACTACTACTACTACTACTACTACTACTACTACTACTACTACTACTACTACTACTACTACTACTACTACTACTACTACTACTACTACTACTACTACTACTACTACTACTACTACTACTACTACTACTACTACTACTACTACTACTACTACTACTACTACTACTACTACTACTACTACTACTACTACTACTACTACTACTACTACTACTACTACTACTACTACTACTACTACTACTACTACTACTACTACTACTACTACTACTACTACTACTACTACTACTACTACTACTACTACTACTACTACTACTACTACTACTACTACTACTACTACTACTACTACTACTACTACTACTACTACTACTACTACTACTACTACTACTACTACTACTACTACTACTACTACTACTACTACTACTACTACTACTACTACTACTACTACTACTACTACTACTACTACTACTACTACTACTACTACTACTACTACTACTACTACTACTACTACTACTACTACTACTACTACTACTACTACTACTACTACTACTACTACTACTACTACTACTACTACTACTACTACTACTACTACTACTACTACTACTACTACTACTACTACTACTACTACTACTACTACTACTACTACTACTACTACTACTACTACTACTACTACTACTACTACTACTACTACTACTACTACTACTACTACTACTACTACTACTACTACTACTACTACTACTACTACTACTACTACTACTACTACTACTACTACTACTACTACTACTACTACTACTACTACTACTACTACTACTACTACTACTACTACTACTACTACTACTACTACTACTACTACTACTACTACTACTACTACTACTACTACTACTACTACTACTACTACTACTACTACTACTACTACTACTACTACTACTACTACTACTACTACTACTACTACTACTACTACTACTACTACTACTACTACTACTACTACTACTACTACTACTACTACTACTACTACTACTACTACTACTACTACTACTACTACTACTACTACTACTACTACTACTACTACTACTACTACTACTACTACTACTACTACTACTACTACTACTACTACTACTACTACTACTACTACTACTACTACTACTACTACTACTACTACTACTACTACTACTACTACTACTACTACTACTACTACTACTACTACTACTACTACTACTACTACTACTACTACTACTACTACTACTACTACTACTACTACTACTACTACTACTACTACTACTACTACTACTACTACTACTACTACTACTACTACTACTACTACTACTACTACTACTACTACTACTACTACTACTACTACTACTACTACTACTACTACTACTACTACTACTACTACTACTACTACTACTACTACTACTACTACTACTACTACTACTACTACTACTACTACTACTACTACTACTACTACTACTACTACTACTACTACTACTACTACTACTACTACTACTACTACTACTACTACTACTACTACTACTACTACTACTACTACTACTACTACTACTACTACTACTACTACTACTACTACTACTACTACTACTACTACTACTACTACTACTACTACTACTACTACTACTACTACTACTACTACTACTACTACTACTACTACTACTACTACTACTACTACTACTACTACTACTACTACTACTACTACTACTACTACTACTACTACTACTACTACTACTACTACTACTACTACTACTACTACTACTACTACTACTACTACTACTACTACTACTACTACTACTACTACTACTACTACTACTACTACTACTACTACTACTACTACTACTACTACTACTACTACTACTACTACTACTACTACTACTACTACTACTACTACTACTACTACTACTACTACTACTACTACTACTACTACTACTACTACTACTACTACTACTACTACTACTACTACTACTACTACTACTACTACTACTACTACTACTACTACTACTACTACTACTACTACTACTACTACTACTACTACTACTACTACTACTACTACTACTACTACTACTACTACTACTACTACTACTACTACTACTACTACTACTACTACTACTACTACTACTACTACTACTACTACTACTACTACTACTACTACTACTACTACTACTACTACTACTACTACTACTACTACTACTACTACTACTACTACTACTACTACTACTACTACTACTACTACTACTACTACTACTACTACTACTACTACTACTACTACTACTACTACTACTACTACTACTACTACTACTACTACTACTACTACTACTACTACTACTACTACTACTACTACTACTACTACTACTACTACTACTACTACTACTACTACTACTACTACTACTACTACTACTACTACTACTACTACTACTACTACTACTACTACTACTACTACTACTACTACTACTACTACTACTACTACTACTACTACTACTACTACTACTACTACTACTACTACTACTACTACTACTACTACTACTACTACTACTACTACTACTACTACTACTACTACTACTACTACTACTACTACTACTACTACTACTACTACTACTACTACTACTACTACTACTACTACTACTACTACTACTACTACTACTACTACTACTACTACTACTACTACTACTACTACTACTACTACTACTACTACTACTACTACTACTACTACTACTACTACTACTACTACTACTACTACTACTACTACTACTACTACTACTACTACTACTACTACTACTACTACTACTACTACTACTACTACTACTACTACTACTACTACTACTACTACTACTACTACTACTACTACTACTACTACTACTACTACTACTACTACTACTACTACTACTACTACTACTACTACTACTACTACTACTACTACTACTACTACTACTACTACTACTACTACTACTACTACTACTACTACTACTACTACTACTACTACTACTACTACTACTACTACTACTACTACTACTACTACTACTACTACTACTACTACTACTACTACTACTACTACTACTACTACTACTACTACTACTACTACTACTACTACTACTACTACTACTACTACTACTACTACTACTACTACTACTACTACTACTACTACTACTACTACTACTACTACTACTACTACTACTACTACTACTACTACTACTACTACTACTACTACTACTACTACTACTACTACTACTACTACTACTACTACTACTACTACTACTACTACTACTACTACTACTACTACTACTACTACTACTACTACTACTACTACTACTACTACTACTACTACTACTACTACTACTACTACTACTACTACTACTACTACTACTACTACTACTACTACTACTACTACTACTACTACTACTACTACTACTACTACTACTACTACTACTACTACTACTACTACTACTACTACTACTACTACTACTACTACTACTACTACTACTACTACTACTACTACTACTACTACTACTACTACTACTACTACTACTACTACTACTACTACTACTACTACTACTACTACTACTACTACTACTACTACTACTACTACTACTACTACTACTACTACTACTACTACTACTACTACTACTACTACTACTACTACTACTACTACTACTACTACTACTACTACTACTACTACTACTACTACTACTACTACTACTACTACTACTACTACTACTACTACTACTACTACTACTACTACTACTACTACTACTACTACTACTACTACTACTACTACTACTACTACTACTACTACTACTACTACTACTACTACTACTACTACTACTACTACTACTACTACTACTACTACTACTACTACTAATAATAATAATAATAATAGGTCAACCGTATCACACCTTCACTAAATATGCTATCCTGGACCCGTCTCAAAGAGCGAAGAACTATTTACTCTCTCACTTTACTCTTCAATATTCTTCAAACCTCTAACCCTAGCTACTTAGCTTCTCGTTTTCAACATTTGTCCTCATATCACGAAATAGATACTCGCTCACAACACCATATCACACTCTCCATTCCTAAACACAGAACATCCTTCTAGGCCTACTCTTCATCTTTCACCGTCTCTGCAGCTCATCTCTGGAACTCTCTACCACAACATGTCAGAGACTGTCGGACATTATCTAGTTTCAAAAATAAATTAAAATTTCACTTTTTCAATTCAGATTCGTTTCAGTTATAAGCCCTTTTCTCTGCGATAGTTTTGTAAAAATATAGGCTCTATATTTCTTTCCTTCCTTTCCCCTTTTTGTTCTCTTTATCAGCCGATGAATTTATTGTCATAGCCTTTTTACTGTGAATTTTACTTAATATTCGTATTTCTTTTCTTTTTTATTATTATTTTATTACATTCGATTTTGTTATATTCTACCTTACGTTTTCCACATTAACCATATGTACTAAATGAGTTGCTTTTACTACATTCCAATGTATTTTACTTTCTTTTTTCTAGTATTGTATAATTTTCATGTTGTTTAGTGTCGATTTTATTATGCTATTATTATTTTTTTTTTGTAATATGTTAATATTCTGTTCTTTAACTTTTTGTTACATTTTAACTGCTTATATACTTTGTGATCTAGTAGAGTGTAAGAGAAGGCCCTATGGTCTTAACTCTGCCAGTATAAATAAATAATAATTATTAAATAAATAATAATAATAATAATAATAATAATAATAATAATAATAATAATAATAATAATAATACAATTTAATAATTTTCGTCTGCTGCTGCTGCTGCTGAAATGCAATTCTGCAGTTGACCGCGAGGGTCCATAATACACCATGAATTATTCAACAATTATGTAGTTTCAACAATGAATTTAACAATTGTAGTAATATTAACCATTAATGACCTATTATGTTTTAAATGCTACGCTATATATAAAACTTACAGGAAAAACGTCACGCGTAAATTTAATTTTTTACTATATTACGTTCCTAAGACAGAGTAGTACTTTATAAAAGCACTTTATACGCAAATCTCTATAAAATGCAGAAGTGGTTCCTATTTAAGGTTACATTAACAAAACACGACAACAAGTTTTCTCAGACTATAGGCTACATAATTTTTTGCTGCTAATCTTTTCTGTTGCTAGCCGTGATGTGCAGTCCACAAAGGTTAAGGCGAACGATAACTTAAGTAAACATCACACTCGCGAATTCTTATCCTGTCTACATCATGACGTTTTCCTTCTATCAATGCATTGTGTTAGTACATGTTGTCTTACAAGAGATCTGTGCAAATGTGGAAACTGAGTTACAAGGTAAAATAAATGTGGATTTGATACTTTAAACATTTATACCTAACGTCATACCACAGTCTAGTATATACAGTCACGAAGCTTGAGATGTAAGGGTGCTAGAAACAATAGACTGTGTCGGTACTATTTTGCATTGTCTGTAATGAGGCGATATTAGCGATCCTAGTGGTTAGCAACTATCTATGGATGCATATTTGCTACGTATTGAGCTTCGTGACTGTATATACTAGACTGTGGTCATACTTCTAAATTCGAAGCAGCATAGTGACTCTTAAGGAGCTTTGTATATATCATAAGTAAAAAACGGAAACAATGAAATAGGCCATTATAAATAAAATTAGGCAGGAGTTAAGGGACAAATATATAGATGTGCGTCCATGAGTGGTTGATAGGAGAAGGTACACCTCTGGAGTAACGGTTAGCGCGACTGGCCGCGAAACCATATGGCTCGGGTTCGATTCCCGATTGGGGTAAGTTACCTGGTTGAGGTTTCTTCCGGGGTTTTCCTTCAACCCGATATGAGCAAATGCTGGGTAACTATCGGTGCTGGACCCCAGACTCATTTCACCAGCATTATCACCTTCATCTCATTCAGACGCTAAATAACCTAATAAAAATAGGAGAAGGTCCCTGATACATGAGGGGTACCGGTAGCAGGTTCCTGATATCATCCGCGAACCAAACAGACAGAACAGATCAGAGTCGTTGATTTTTGTGAAATCAACTGATAACCCAAAACTCATGTCCTTGGGAAATTGATACAATTAATAATGTGAACTTTATTAATTAAAGGTGATTTAAACAGAAACAATCTTCATAGTGTGTACAGAGAACAATATGTTTCGTTCCGACAGGTCAATTCAAAACAATTTAATGTAAACTCGGGCGTCCCACAGGGGTCTAATTTAGGTCCTCTCTTCTTCTTACTATTCATCAATGATCTACCAAAACATATACAACATTCCAATTGCTTATTATACGCAGATGATGTTAAATTATTTAAAGAAATTACAAATGAATGTGACTCATTTGAGCTACAACAAGATATTAATAGTATTTTTAGGTGGAGCATTGTTAACAAACTCAACTTTAATATTAAAAATTGCTCATACATTACCTTAACTCGCAATACTAACTCTCTGGATTACACGTATAGCATAAATAACACAAAATTAGAAAGAGTCACTTCAGTAAATGATTTAGGAGTGGTAATCTCTCATGACCTATCCTTTTTAACACATATAAAAACAATTGCGAATAGAGCCTTCAAACTGCTAGGTTTCATCTACAGAAACTCAAAAGATTTTTTAGGAATGTTGAAACTGTCTTAAAAATATATAATAACTTAATACGAAGTAAATTAGAGTACGCATCTATAGTTTGGAACCCTCACTATCACTCGCACTCGGTCATTCTAGAAAGAGTACAGAATAAAATCCTAAAACTGCTATATAAGAAAAAACATTCATGTTGCAACATATTCTAATCTTATGAATCCATGCTGGTTGAATTTAACGTACCATCTCTCAGTAGTTGCAGGATAAGACCACAACAAATGTATTTATTCAAAACCATAAATGGTTTAATAGACAACCCTGATCTTCTACAGCTAATATAATTTCAATATTGGCAAATCAAATTTGAGAAAGCGATCTCTCTTTTATTTACAGACATCAAAAACACAATCTCATAAAATGTCTCCACTTTTATTAATGCTTCGAACTTACAATCATCTATCAAATAAACAGGATTTAGATTTCTCGTTATCGTACAACATGTACAAGAAAAAGTTATATATAGCAATGGTTTCATGATATGTTGGATTCTAGTTGCATGTTGGTTGTAGATGTAGTCAGGCATAATGCTGGTTGGAACACGTGTTCTGTAGTGATGAATTTCTTAAATAAATAAATTAAGCCTATTAGTCATACTATATAATACTGTATACTGAATTTATTAACATAGTGTTATATTTACTCTGTAATTTTCCAATTATAGCTACATTTTACATTTTTGGCTATGACATCTATATTTAACTCTTTTTAATTTATTTTTATTTGGTATTTTTCATTTATATCTATATCTGTGTCTTTTATTTAGGTAGTATCTATTTGTTTTTTTTTTATTTTTAATTTTTAATTTGTAATTACACTTGTATCTTGCATTTGTTTCTGTTTTATCTCTTTTTTCATGTTATATGCAATAGTGTTTTTTAAACAAATCTGTACTGTCTATTGTAATTGGGGCTTTGCCCTGTTATATAAATAAATAAATAAATAAATAAATAAATAAACAAGCAAATAAACAAATAAATAAATATGTTATGACAATCAGAAAATCCCGTTGTCACTCAGGACCTTGAGCATAGCAAGAAGTGAGACCCTATCAAGTTCTCGCAGTAAATGTAGTGATAACTGTTACACGAAGCAACTTACTATGAATCTGCTGTAAATCTAGTTCGGTGTAGTACAATGAAATAACTAAGTTTATTTACGTAAAATATTTGCAAATGAGAAACAAATTTTGTGAAAAAGATAAACTGCGAACAATAAACGGTTTCACCTTTTATCTATCAAATGTTTTAATATTCATAGACTATTTGAGGCTTTCTAAGTCTATCATTAGACGAATAATTATGAGTCTCCATGTAAAACTCAGAATTTCTCAATAAAACTGGAGAAACGTACTCGTAAATATCTTCTGCTGGATGCAAATCAATGACAGTGGATAATATTTTTACAGACTTATATTAGGCATACATATCTATGATTTATGCTTAGAATCGTTATCATGTTACACAAATTAGTTTAATTAATATTACTTATGTTGATTAACAATCAAAGTAGATCTACTGTTTCTAATTTTGAATAAAGGGAGTCGGACAGATTTGTTTAAGGGTTTATTTGAAGTTAAGTTTTTTTTTTAAATATCCGTATTTGTAATAGATATTTCTGAAATTGACAGTTACGAAGTGTAACTATCTGCTAACACATTTATGATGGAAATCATGAAAAATATTTAGTACTCTTACCTAAGTATGCATTAAATAAAGAAACAAAGTACTTATTAAGAAGACAAACACAAATGTTTATCAAGCTTTCTTATGGACATATTGTAAAAGCAGGCCAAGGTGTACGTAACTGCTAAAACGCAGTTCAAAATGATATTGCGACAGAAGTTCCTTGTTAACTTAGATCAGGCATGTCAATTGATGCCCACAGGAGCAAGCGCGCGCTTTAGAGCCCAGGAGAGTCTCAGTGCTTTACAAAGGAAAGGAAAGAGACAGACGAAAGAGGTGATATATGCCGCTTGGTCGACCTATATTCAGGGATGGCCAGCACTGATTCAATAGATAAAGGGAAGAGAACTTATTAAAATTATATCCATGTTAATTTTTAGATTTGCCTGAGAAGTATAAGAATGTAAGTTTGAATTTTAATGCTCATTTTTCACAAGTTTGATTTTTTTATTCAAAAGAAATATTTTCTCAACTTTTCGTATAGAGAAGTGAAATTTTCAGATATAGGCCTATTTATTTAGTAGCTTACAGAATGTTTTCGTAAATATAATATACCGTATATACGTATTACTGAAGATAGTGTATTGAAATTTTTGAAAATATTCGCGTGGGAATTGTTTGTAAGGAAATGAATTAACAAACCAACTACTGTTACATCATAAGCAAAAGATACGTGCACATGTGTTGTAAAAATGCCAGCTCTATAGCTGCAGCAGATTTCGAGAAAATAATTTAATATTCTGATGATAGAAAGTTGCTCACAAATATCACCTTAAAAGCATAATGCGATAAGAGATTTGTTATGTAATATTAGTTACACTTAAAACAGATAGAGTACCTAGGTAACTTTGCTTTGTACTGTAATATTGTTTTGATTAGTTTATTCATTACTTTTGTGAGGCTAAAAATGCCATCAATATAAATTCCCGCTTATCATGTCATACTCAATCTCTTTCTTTGGAATATCACTTTCTTTATGAATGATGTGCTTCATCCACTTAATACAGTATAATATTATACTACTGTGGAATTTAAGTGAATATTCCTTCTTAACTATCTATTATGTTATTAAGATTTAAAACACAAGTGCAATATTAAGAAATCGGTGTTAGTACTTTTGTTTTACACACAATGTAGATAATATTAAACAGAAAGAAGCCATATAAAAATAACGACATAAAATTTCACGTTCCGTTTGAAGATGTGCACCACTGTGTTTTTAATCCAACAGGTTGCTTACTAATATACACAACCCTTCCTCTTTCCATACTTAGCGCTTGCTGCCCGCGCACGACTTCAAGGTCAGAAAAATTCGCTTGCTTTGACATCACTGACTTAGATGACAACCTATTAATTACTGCAATATGTCTGTCGAATTTGTGAAGGCATCAGAACAAAAAATGATGAAGTCAAAATGCCTGAAAAGGAAATAAATGATTCTTCAACTTTGTAGGCAACTGTCTTTTCAATACATGAGGAATAAAATATGTATTTCATAAATGTAATAAAGATTCAGAGGACTTGCAACATATCAAAGTGCGCTCTGCCGTTTTTTTTAGTGTTAATCAATGTATGTAACGTGAAAAAAATTTCAACATTATCTTTATAACGGTTTTATTTTGCATTTCACGTCAGCAGAAGTCAATATAAAACTATATCATCGCTAAAAGACGAAGCTAATTTTGTATTCAATGCAGAGAACAACAAAGAATGCCGTATACGCATCCTTGTTAACGAACTCCATGCCATTTCGCACAAAATGTTATTCTGAAAGACTTTTCGTTTCCGTATTCCTACCCTGTCAAGTAGTCGAATTATTTCAGATCACAGAATTCTAACTCTAATTTTATTTCCTCTTCGTGGACCAAGTTCTCCACAAGTTAAGGACAGTGTTACCAACGGGAGAAACCTGAGTCGTACACAAGAAAAGCAGATATTCGAGAGTTGTTGTGCTGCCAACTTACTGCTGTGGAAATGAAACGCGAGACGTCCGCACGGACTGAGCAGAGGATAATGGTCCATGCATCCCACGTGCAGTAATTAACTTATCGGAAGCTGTCCGCACGACGGAACAAGTCTTCTCATTTTCTCATTGTGTCTGTATGGGCTAAGTCGAGCGTGCATTTGAGTACAAAATCTCCCTCAACAACAAAGATAAGAGATGTATGGGAGAGGGTAATCATAGATAACATGGCAACAGTAATTATAAATAAAAGAACTTCAAGAAACGCAGTATTTAGAGTTATTAAACAGACTAGTTCGTTTATATGACGTCATTGCATTTTCGACCAAGTGAAGTGTAATGAAATTTTGAATTCCGACCAATCACGGTCACACTTTGCGATAATTTTTGCAGCTAGATTTATCGCTATCAATTTATCGCATGGTCGTTCTTTTGTTTAGTCGTTGTCGCCAATTGTTTCCCCATAAATTGATGATCATGAATACAATAAGGTGCAACTACACGGTTAAACTGTTCTTTCAACTTTAAAGCAATGAATGCAAGATTGATATTTAATATTAATTAATATAATTACGCAGTGAAGACGACGTTCAAAACGGCGCACCATGTAGACACAAAATGTTCATGCATCTTAATTGAACGTACCTTTTAAACTTGATTCCTTCAATATTCTTCCCAGATTACACGCATACGCGGTTGGAATATTGAACTGTGTAGATGCAGCTTTAGTTCCGTTACACACTACAGCGAGAATGCGTTTGTCGAGCTATAAAAATGCTTTCGTGTAGCACTGATTGTAACGGTCGAAGTAAGGCACAGCTGACATTGGTCCTGCTTCCACAGGTACGAGTAACTTAACCTATAATTGTAGTCTATAAAATTTGTATTTTGTGAATGAAATGAAACAATTAATAGAAACTCAGATGTTCAAATTTATATAACATCATCACATATAAAACCCAAAGATCTTGCATAGTAATAATAAGGTCTTTGATCAAACTGCCTTCCGTATGGTGTAATGAAATTCGTGTTATAATTAGGCTTATCTATACAGAGATGGCTTCACTGTGTAGCAATATGTCTCGCTGTGTATACTTAAGCATTAGTATTTAGCTGTCCCCACTGTTACTGTTAAATTAAATTATGATTTCAGCAGATAATGAAAATGTATTTACGTTATAATAATAAGAGAAAAGTGCAGTACATGTAATTAACATTGTTAAACCTGTATTTAGCTTTTCGCAATTTGCATTACTGAATAATAACATCGAATTTCTTTATTGCAATAATCGATATTCATCTACGAGTATTTCAAATTTCACAAGGTCTGAATAGGTTAAGTATTCGTTAATATACAATTATTAACATTTTGTGATCGAATTTAGGGATATATTATTTACATTTTTATTTTGTTCACGAAATAGTCCTAATAAATGTCACTCGAGGTCTGAGATTTCCCAGATAAATCTCAGACCTGTCGTGACATTACTACAGACAAAACAGCTGTAGAATATATTTTTCAGAAACATTTTGGCTTCTACTGTTATTCTCATTCCAGGATCGCCCGCCGTATCCCTACATTTTTCGGGAATTGCATCTTGGGCTTTGATTAGGACATTTCTTGAGTAAAATGGTGAAAACGCATCTCGGTAGGCTATATCATAGCTTCATGTAACGGACTTGAATGAAGACAATTAAATACAAAAACAATTTAATTAAAATTCTGATTGGTAGGATATGACACAGCTGGACTTAACGGACTTCAGTGGGGGTGGCGTCTGTGGCTACAGTGCTAGCGCGCTTAGATCCAGACGGCCTGGGTTCGATTCCCGACCAGATTGTGATGAAATTTGTGGTACAAAAAGCAGACGTTGCAGAGTTTTTCTCGGGGTAGGCTACTATCATTCCAACAACACTCTCCACATCCCTCTTCATTTCATCTATCATCCGCAATAGCAAAAATAAGCAGGGATGAAGTTTTAGGGTTAGTACGGGTTTTCGATACTGATATTGGAAGGGCTTAAAACTCCAGGCCCCTGGGGCTCATCAAGCTACTTCTATGCTTATGGGACCAGACTTTACCGGAGTCTGAGGCACGATGGCACACCTGTCAGCGTCGGCTTGGGGCTCCTGGCCTCTGGGACTTATCTGGCTACTCGTGTGCGAAGAGGGACTCGTCTTTATCACGGGCTGCTGTAGGATGACCCACCTGTCAGCATCGGATTCACAAATGCCAGCCAGGCCACCTGTCGGACTCGGACAATCTTCGTGTATAATAATAATAATAATAATAATAATAATAATAATAATAATGATTTATTTAACCTGGCAGAGTTAAGGTCATACGGCCTTCTCTAACACTCAACCAGGAGTAAAAACTGCGTTACAAAAAAAACTACAAATTCACAAAGTACACTACAATTTTACACACAAAACTGAATAAGATAACAATAATAAAATGTAAACAACAAGTAAGGAAAAATCAAACATAATATATAACATACAAAAAGAAAGAAAAAAGCATAATAAAATGTGAACAGGAGGTAAAAAAAATGAGACATACAAAGTATAAAAAATAAGACAATTATTGATGATGATGATGATAATAATAATAATAATAATAGTAATAATAATGATGATAATAATAATAATAATAATAATAATAATAATAATAATAATAATAATAGTAGTAATAAAATAGTGCAGTACAAAGCATACAATGAATACAATATTTTTAAGTACACACAGTAAGGAAAATTATGAATATATATAGCTCAACTTATCACATTAGAGATATACCATTATCGGAGAATATGAAAACAAAAATATAAAATAAGTTAAATATCACTAGAACATAAAAAAAAATGTGAATACGTGGAAACATGCAATACAACACTTGTCATAATAGTAAGTTAGTTTGACAACTCGTCATAAGATAATTTTCTAATTTGGAATTGAAAGATTGCAATGTTCGGCAGCCCTGGACTTCAGGCGGCAGAGAGTTCCAGTGACGAGAGGTAGCAACAGTGAAAGATGAGGAATACAGAGATGATTTGTGAAGTGGAATTTCTAGCGTGTTATCGCGTTGTGATCGAGTATTAATATTATGATAGCGAGAGAGAGTATGAAAACGAGCGAATAAATAATAGGGGGATGAAGTGTGCATAATTCGATATAAGAGGGAAAGTGAGTGCAGATTTCTCCTCTCATGTAACCTAAGCCATGATAACTTCTCGAAAGAAGGTGCGATATGATCCTAGTATCGAACATTACAAATGAAGCGGGCGCACGCGTTATGAACAGCTGTAGTTTCTGAGCGGAATCAATCCTGAGATCACTGAACAAAACGTCGCAATAATCGAAGTGAGGTAGAATGAGTGTCTGTACCAGCGTCTGTTTTAATTTAGATGGATAATGATACAATCTTTTTAGTGAATGGAGAATAGAGAATGCCTTCTTACATGCATATTTAATATGCGTATCCCAATTGAGATTAGATTCGAAATGCACTCCGAGATTTTTTATAAGGACGCACAATTGGGGCAAACCGTGCCTAAGTGTACGGACCCGTCCCAAGCCCACTCACGTAAAAGACAAGTGAAGCCAAGCAAGAAGGTCATAAAATAAATAAATAGCTCAATTAAAGACCGAAAAACACATCTTCTTAGGCTATGGCATCGCTTGGGATTAGAATTCATAGAATAGGATTCCCATGGAGACTAAACGAGGGACTCGGGCGTAAAACATTGTAAGTGACATTTTGGTCAAAAATGAGACATGTTGCGTACAATATGGTATCTTACATTCTGCGTCTAATGCAGTAGTTAATTTTCCAACATCTCAACAGATGTCAGAAGTATAAAGATTTTACTTTCCTGGTAACTATACAAACTGTTGCATGTATAAATGTTTGCCTACCTAACAGGCCTAACTTCAAAACACTAAAACGTCACTTACCATGTTTTACTTCCGAACCTCTCAAATGATAACCAACATTGTTGCGCATTGTCGTTTACATGGTGAAGGCGGCTGTAAAGTGTTACAAAATGTACGTAATTTTACAATTCAATAATATAAATCTATGACACGGAATAGACACTTCTAAGTAACAATTATGTCTACTGGTACACAATAGGAGCTTCATATTTGATCAGCTATATGATACGAAAATGAATGAGATAAATAGAAATATACTTAGGCCTATGTACTTATACAGCTTTAGCATGGCATGTGTACCACAACTCAAATAAGTTAATAGAACTACGGAGAAAAATGATTGTACATAACGTTCATTACAGTTAAGTCATTCTCTTTAACACTATTTTATTTTATCACATCATGAAAACCCTAGTTAGAAAGCCTAACCTTGTTGACAGTGCTTGGAATTGCTGCAAAATGTAAGAGAAGTGAAAAGTCCTGTTACAAAAGGTATTCCAGTTATGAGGGATCATGAAGGAATTCAATAAAGGATTTTTGTGGTAGTGTTAATGAAAATTTATATTGAAAAATTAACAGCAACCTCCTGGAATCTTGAATACCAAGAGAAGAGAGGGGTTTGTAAAATCATAGAAAAATCTAGTGCTATTGCGTGCAACTGATATTGAAACTGCATGAGACGATACCGATACACAAACTTTCTATTACATATTTTAATTCAGAAAATATATTTACTGTACAATATGTATATTTCTGTGTTGTATTTTTGTAACATATTAATTTACTTATTCCATCGGTTGATAGTGACGAAGAGCAAATTAGAAAAATTTACAAGTTAAAAAAATACCGATGTGCTACAAACATATTGAAATTACTGAATATATCTTATAGGCTATGTGAAGTTATAAATGACACTACTAATTTATATTTGCATCCATGTATGCAATTACGTACACTGCATTGTAATATGATTAACTCTTAATGCAATATGCTATATAAACACACAGATTGATCTCTCATTTCATAATTTGCATTTTTATTCTCTCACTGCACAATACATTAAGAGAAAGAATTGTGATGCTGCAGAGAGAAGATTTATAAACGGTCATGGAAATGCACATTTTGATTTATTTTGTAATTACCATCGAAGTAAATAAAACTTTTAAAAGTAGAACATACTAAAACAAGATAACTTAATGGATCATAAATGTAGTAGTAGTAGTAGTAGTAGTAGTAGTAGTAGTAGTAGTAGTAGTAGTAGTAGTAGTAGTAGTAGTAGTAGTAGTAGTAGTAGTAGTAGTAGTAGTAGTTTTATTTTATGGCACAGTTAAGGCCATAAGGCCTTCTCTTCCACTCAACCAGGTTTCAATAATATACATGAAATAAAAAATTATATGATAGAATACAAAACAATATGAAAGAAAATACTTTACAGATTACATAAAATATAGTAGAAAATTACAAATAGTCAAGATCAGTTACATAATATAAGGAGAATATAAAATAAAGTACAAAATTACATATAATATAAATCAGTTACATAATATAATGGGAATATATCAATTTATAAGACATAAACTTTTCGAGATAAATTCGGCGATTAATTCACTTGCGATATAATATACAGTTAATATACTAATAGGAGAATACATGTGGGTTACAAGACATAAAAAAGTTGAATAGAAAAAAAGTACTACAACTTAATAGCATACAGATACAAACGATTAAGTAAAACATCATGATAATAAAAAAAAGAAGAAAAAAAAAAGAGAGAGGAGAAAAAATAACTTGGTCATTTAAAATTATTTAGAAACTTCCGCAAGAATCTAGTTCTATTCAATAAAAACCTTTCTAAGTAGATGTAGGTACTTAAAAGATTTTAGACTCCGACTACTCCTGATTTCCTGTGACAAGGAATTTCGGGAACGGGCTGTGTGTATTGTGAAGGAAGCAGAGTAGAGATATTTAATGATATAGTATTGATATAACAAGGTTACGTTGTGAACGTATATCACGGTTGTGGTGGGATGGTAAAAGTGTGAAGCGGGGAATTAGATAAATAGATGTGGAATTATTTATAATCTGATACAGCAAACAGAGTGAATGGACTGAACGTCTCTCTTGTAAACTTTACTAAGCCAAGATAATTGAAAGAAATACTCGGAGACATGATCGTAGCGATGACTGTTAAAAATGAAACGAACACAAGCATTATGAACACGCTGAAGCCTCAATGACAATTCAACACTAAGGTCACTATACAAAACGTTGCAATAGTAAGTAAGGTATCACCAGGGTCAGTATGAAAATCTGTTTCAGTTTAGAAGGAAAGAAGTTTTTCAGTCTTTTCAGTGAATGCAAGATTGAAAAGTTTTCTTACAGACATATTTTACCTGTGGATTCCAGCTGAGATTCGAGTCGAAATGGAAAACAAAGTTTTTAACGGTAGTACTAAATGGTATGATAGTGTTATTTAACATCACTGACAAAAGTGTAGGCCTACTAATACTGATGGAGGATAGTAATATTTGATGTTCTAGTAGAATTACTTGAGTTTTACCTAGATTTAGGTTTAGCCCGCATTTTCTCGCCCAGCTGCTGACTGACGTGAGATCATGATTTAATTTTTATAGGCTATCATTGAGTTCGGTCGTGAATGTGTATAGTGAAAATCATCTGCATAGAGATGGTACTGACTATGTTTAAGGGCAGTAGAAATGTCGTTAATGTAAATAGCGAAAAGTAGAGGTCCTAGTACAGATCTTTGAGCGATTCCTACCTTCACGTCTTTCCATGAAGAAAACCGATCATTGTGTGACAAACATCGATGGCGATCGCGAAGGTAAGACTCCATCCACATGATTGCCATGTCTTTCAGCTTTGCAAAAGAATATCGATGTCGATAGTCTCAAATGCTCGAGAAAAGGCCAATAGTGATAGTAACGGTCGCTTCGCGTCTGTCCATAGCTTCACGAGCATCAAATGTAACGGGAAGACAATGAAGAAGTGGAAACTATAGCCTGGTGACATGTCTGTAAAAGGATAAAGATAAAGAGAATAATAATCCGAATCTGTTTATACCTAGAACTGCACATATGACGTCCACCGAGGTGGAGTAACGTTTAGCCCGTCTGACCGTGAAACGAACGAGCCCGGGTTCAAATCCCTGTTGAGGCTATTTTCCCTCAACCTCAATTAATTGAGGAAGTATAGCTGCTGGGTAACTTTCGGACTTGGATCTCGGATTCATCCATCATACTACTAAGATTTATTACAAATCATCCGTCCTCAAGTGAGGTTGACCTCTGGGATCCGGAATTAACAAACATAAAAGATAAAGGGAAATGAAACTAGCAAAATAATGATTCGATTTGTACACTAAAACAAAAATTTACGTGTTAACATATAGATGATAGTGCAGAATTTGAAGAGAGGCGTTAAAAATTTCCATTACAATCTTTGAACCTCATAAAAGGGAATTTGAAAGGATTTAAGAATATTAGATGTAAATTTGGTAAACAACCCCTCGCTCCAAATAGTAAGCCTGTAAAGTGAAATGCCATATTTTTCACTGAGGTATGGAAGACAAAGTACATATTTAGCTCGCTTGTCATCATTTAACTGCAGTGCTTGATTTGTGTCTCGTTCAAAGAAAATCGTAGGGTCTAAGACCATCGCTTTCTGGGTTCTTCTATTGACGGCAATTATATCGACTTTTCTATGAGATCATCTTCAGATACACAATGGATCTGCTCATGTACTTCCCATCCTCTGTTTCTTAGCATGTTGGCAATTGCTGTACGGGCACGATGGTGTCTGTGGCTCTCCCTTCTTACAGAACCCCAGTACGTAATAATAATAATAATAATAATAATAATAATAATAATAATAATAATAATAATAATAATCATCATCATCATCATCATAATACGTAATAATAGTAATCATAATAATAATCATAATAATAATAATCATCATCTCCGTTTCTTGTTTAGATTTCGGGCTTGCTCTAATTGAATCAGGTGTGGGCCGCCACCGAACTTGGACCCCGTGGATATGTTGTCATTCGTTGTTGGTGGTAGTGCTATGCACCGTGGGCTCTCCACTGGGATCGTGATAGCTCGGGAGACCGGAGATGAGGGGCCTCGGTGAGGCCTACGCGGAAAGGTAAAGGTATCATGTAGGCTGTTGGGGATTTCGGAGGCGGCGCGCGGAGAGCGGAGGATCTGAAGTACGGAGGGCCTTAGGGCATGCACACCATTCCATCCGGATAGTACAGACGTCTCCAAAAGCGTACTCGCGAGTAAGCCACTGAACGGAACCGAAGCCAGTACGTAATGCGCGCGCTCCGCCTCACCCATCTCCACCTGTACTGTACCCAATGTCTATGCGCAAACGAAGAGCAGTGGCGGACTGCCATTATCATTGTTTTCGTCGGGTTGTTCGACCGTTTCACAATGTCTTCTAATCATGGACGTAGTACATTCAAGGGTGAAAGGGAAGAGAAATATATTTTCGTGTTAGTGGGAAGAATATGAAATGTTTAATTTGTTCGAAAAATCTTAAGAGTGTATTAAAATTCAACATGTGAAAATAATTTATTTTGGGACGTCTGTATAACTGTTGGTTATACATATTAATAAGTATATTACGATACGTTTACACTTAGTTTCGCAAGATATACTTATAGTTTTCGTTTCATTTTAGGTGAAATACATACAAATATTTTGATAAATTTAAACAAGAAAATACAAACACAAATCACACACGTATCCTCAGTCTTAAACAAAAAAACTTCTTGCTAGCTATGTTATAACTTGGAATATTGGAAAATCAATGAAGCCCTTTACAGATTGAGCATTTGTAAAATCGTGCATACAGAATGTCTTCCAGATGTAATGCGAAATGAATTATTCCATTATTGAATATTCCCCAATCAAAAGTAGAAGCTTCCTAGTATGTCAAAATAATATACAAACGTATGATATTTGTTATCCTTTCGATGTTATTATTTGTAAACATAAGGGAGATCGTTTCCGCAATCCCTCACTGAACGCTCCCATTTGTTGAGGTACGAGTCTCTCCCCTTTCTCTACAGCACACTGTGTTCGGCGGGCAGCATCGGGATCACGAATGACTATACGCGTTTTGGAGACCTCTGGGACAGTACAATGAGCCCACCCGAGCGGCCTGCGTGCAGGAAAAGTCCCAGTCCGTACTGAGACTAATAAATAGATGACTCGAGAACTAAATTAGTGGCTTCACGCTTCGGAATTCGGGATTCGAATCTTGGAATGATAAAGTGGAACTTCTGTCATTCCCGGTGTACAGCGATTCCAACTAGACTGAGGCCGATGGGCTGTTAATATTTACCTCAGTATACATTTCTAGTAAAGACAAGTATAGTCGCATACTATCAGCAGGTAAAATAACTCTGTGTGCTACTGGAGCTCTCCAGGGAAAGCTATTCGTCAGCCGTTATTCGGCCCACCAAATTCCTTACTTTGGAAACCGATATCTCTGCGGGCCAATTTCTCTAGGTCCTTCTGCATGAAACATCTCGTAGTTTCGTAGATATCTTCAGCGGACTAAACAGGAAACAACTGTAAACTATAGGGTTGAATACAATACAGTATGTCATATAGTTTACGCTGTGCTGAATAGTAAACGAACTTTTGAAATAATTAACAGAATGAGTGATATTTATTATGGGCAAAAATCGCAATGGAACATGTAACTTATTCTCGAGAGATTTTCCAATTTTTAAAATAGTTTTTTTCATAGTCCATCACAATTATCGTCATTGTAGAAGCTGCTACAGGAACAGAGAAATGGAATGGAATAAATAAAATAAGTTAAATTAGGAAACAGTCAAAAGTGTTACCTATGTAAGAAATCGTATGAGAAGATGGACGTGTCTCAGAGGTAACATAATAACAATTAATTGTACTCGTATATATTGCTAATTTATTTGGCGCATGTCTAGGCGGAATGTAGTCTACTCTATTTTAATACAACTAAACCTAGTAAAAGTAAACTGAAGATAAATACATGTTCCTAATGGCATGAGCAACCCCTGTTTCACAATACAATCAGTACCTTCTAAGCTTGCATCACAAAGAAAATAAATTCATATTATACTGTTCAAAATTTCAATTCTTACCTGTGTAAAAGTTATACATAAATTATCGACAATAATGATTAATAAAATGTAAATGCGTGAAAGAGTTTGGCTGATTATTATTAATATTTCTTTGTGACAACTTCAAGTACTCAAATTTGGATATATTTTTTTAATTATAATTTTATTACTGACGGCCTGTCGAACACAGACCGATTTAAATGTTACTTTGATGATTCACCTTTGCTCAGGCATGTGGATGTTAGACCAGCGGCCGGCTAGTCGGCATTGACCATTCATGGGTTTTCGCAGGACCCCCGCAACTTAGGTGTTCTAGAATTTCATGTTATTTAGCTAAGTCTTTTTTGAATCCAAGCTATATTTGTTGTAAATAATTATGACATTTTACAGGTTTATGTATGTTTAATATGTTACATGAGGAAATTCATGTAATGGCAGACTATTTATTTAGTCATTGATTATAGTTCACGTTAACACTTTGTTAAAAACATAAAATTGTTTAGTCACACATTAAAAAGTGTTAAAATTAAAAAAAAAAAAAGTATATACCTTGGACAGACGGCCCGTTACGACGTGATGTCACGTCTTCATCAGTGTCTCCTGAACTACTGGTGATCTCGAATTCTGCGATGTGCATTTGTCGGTTGTAGGGGTGGGGGTGTGTTGCTCTTATGGTGGGGGCTGGTTGTTTGTGTGTTATGACGTATCATGACATCGACTAAGGTGTGGGTATTGAACTGTAATTGTGTATTAAGTATATGTTGTGGGTATGTTATTGTATGTTTTGTACATTTCATATTGTTCTAAGATGTTTAACTGTGAACTTTTTGGTGTGATGTGTAACATTTCCATATCTGTTTCTATATTATTGTAGTCATGATTATTGTTGATAATGTGGTGTGCATAATTTGATGTGATGCAGGGTTTGGTTATAGCTTTAATATGTTCATTATATCTTGTATGAAAGGATCTTCCTGTCTGTCCTATGTAAAAATGTGGACAACTATTGCATTTTAGTTTGTAAACTCCAGTTGAATTATATTTATTTGAATGTTTAATGTGATTATTTAGATATTTCTGTGTTGTGTTATTTGTTTTGTATGCTATCTTGTATTTTAATTTTCTGAATGAAGTTGCAATTTTGTGAGTATTAGTATTGTGATATGTTAATGTTATGTATTTATTCTCACGTGGTGTTTGTGTTGGTTTGTTCTGTTTTGTTTTGCCTTTTTTATTAGTTTGTCTATTAGGTATGTTAGGGTTGTATCCATTGTCTTGTGCTATATATTTTATTGTGTTTAATTCTTCAGTGTAGTTGTCATTGTTCATTGGTATATTAATTAATCTGTGTGCCATTGTACAGAAAGCTGCATGTTTATGTTGTATGGGAAGGTTTGATGAATTGTGTATACAGTATGTGTTGTGGTTGTGGTGGGTTTAGTATCTTTTGGTGCTATTCATAGACATTTCGCTAGCCCACGCTACGAGCGTGCTAAACTAGCGCCGGTTATCGACTGGTTACTTGTACAGGATTCATATCATATCGCTAACACTAGTTTATGAATACGAAACATGTTAGTTCGCTGATCATCCACAGGAAACCCGCGCTAAGAATGTCTATGAATACGGCCCTTTGTTCTATTTTTCCAATTAAAAAAACACTTTCACTTAACTTGAAATAAAACACACTGCACCAAATGTTAATTACTACGTTTAGATAATTAGTTAATTAATTTATTTATTCTCATCACCTGCTGCAGTAGAAAGTACAAGAACCTTATTTTACAAATACAAGCAATTACTCTTGGACCTACAAACATTTACCCATAGTCTACATGGCAGAACATTTATGCTGTATTTGGATATATTTCTATCAGTAACTGTTGTAAGTAAAAGTTTAAATGAAAAATAAATCTAATTACAAAATAAAGACATGTTCTATAGCTGAGGCCATCCACGACCCCAAGGAATACATATGAAAAGAAAAATCAATATATAATTAAGAAATAATTATTTTAATTTTAAAGAAAACAAAAATAACCAAGGATAGCTTATCTAGTTTACTGTAACATTTCAGAGTATATGGATGTAGATATTACAGTAATAAAATATGGTGTGGGGCCAAAAAGACCACAGATAAATGTCGAGGGTTAAAGTGTCTTTCACTGTGAAATAGAACATTTCCAACACTTCGAACTATTTACAGATTCCATTTTCAGATACATTAAATTGAATGGAACACATTACATACATTGCAATCACAGTTAACAACAGAGAAAGATTTCCTTCACTGTGATATAGTCTACGTCTACATTATACCACGTCACTGATAACTAGTCTTCTATCATATGGTTGAAATGCCTAACACCTACCTACATCATAATTTCATTTTATGGAAACCTCACAACTAATCATGAAAACAAATTCTTCACATTCAAGCCTACTGACAAACGGTGAATTAATAAGTTTGCAGGAGAAAAACAACTGAATAAAATGTTCTACAAAAATTTTATTTAACATGGATTTCAGAGAGTCTATTAGAGACTGACAAGGAGAGGACACGCTCTGTATATCACCGAATTAAATCAGATTTTGTGACATGAAAGTACAAGACACACTGTTTAAAGTCATACCTGGTATGGGTGGCCAATGACACTTCGTTTTGGAAATAATGGCTATTGTTTATGACATACTTCCGTTAGGTGCCTAATAGGGAAGCATTAGACTGTGTAAGGGCGTAGCTCATGTGGTTGGATGCTGAGTTGTCATCCAGGCAACTCGAGTTCGAAGCCTAATGCCTTCTCATTTTTTAAAGCTTATTATTATTATTATTATTATTATTATTATTATTATTATTATTATTATTATTATTATTATTTTAATTCACTTTCAATTGTCTGTTTCTATATTCAAAGCCATGTTGTGGTATGCGTGGTATTGATAAACGAACGAGAAGTGTTTGTGAATGTGAAGGATATCTGTTTCGCAGCAGAAGTGCGGAAAAATGTGTGTGACTGTGGACAACCTTCTTTCATTTGGTGTGCATGGTGCAGGAAATATGTATGTTTTATGTGTTTTTATGACATCATAATGAATCGGGTACAAAATAAAATGGAATAGCTGTTACAGAAATAGAAGAGACGCCAGTGACACATCTTACCTTCCTACGTGAGCAGTATTCCATTGTTTATCCTTTACAATACAATGTTAGTTAATTAGTAATTTGTTTAAAACATGATGAAGCATTCAATACATTGAGAAATATGATATAGGTATGTAAATAGATAACTGTGATCACAATATTAATCATTATAAAAAGAAAAAATATAGAACCAGTTAAGATTCGAACTTAGGTTGCCTGGATAACAACTCAGCATCCAACCATATGGGCCACGCTGTTACACAGGCTAATGCTTCCCTATTAGGCACCTAACGGAAGTATGTCACAAACAATAGCCAATATTTCCAAAACGAGGGGTCATTGGCCACCCATACCAGGTATGACTTTAAACAGTACTTCTTGTACTTTCATCTCACACAATCTTATTCCATTCGGTGATATACAGAGCATATCCTCTCCTTGTGAGTTCGAAACCTCTCGCTTCTCTTTAAGCTGTTTGTCTTCTACTAGCTTAAGGTACTGAAGTATGACGCTTCTTTTGATCGAAAAATTAGACTACAAATGATGACTTGTTTTGATTTGAAGAATCTGGCTTAGTTTACTGCGGAAGGAAGTCACACTAAGAAATTTTCTTCTCATTTTCGATCACGATCGTTATCTTCATCAATGTTAAGAATAAGATTCAAAAGTTCTGTTAAACTAATTAAAAAACAATTCAATCATGCTCTGTCTTATTCAGTAATTATTGTAATCAGTCGTTCTGAATTGTTAACACCATTGAGAATCTGTCGACAAAGACGGTGTGGGGAATGGTGAGTCTGCAGTAAAAGACCTACTTTTGGACAGAAAACTATGAATGAAAGCTAACAGCAAGTGAGGTATCACCCAACCTACGAAAATGACTAACTTGTTTGTTCGGAACAAATAAAAAGAGAAAGTGTGGAGTGGCAAAAAATAAAAGACAATACTATAGGCTATGAGACTACTCTCACGAACTTGAACTGCAATTAAGATGGCTGCTCTGCAGCGGAAATGACGCAACGTCCTGTATTCAACATAAACTCGCCCTCAGTACGTGATCGAACTGGCCCGCTCCGCATTCAGCGAGCCGCTACCTGTTGTTCCCACAACTGGCTCAGCAGGATTCTCGACAAGACGTCTTCCGTCTGAGAGTTTTAGAATATTTCATAATGCATTCACGTAAAGTTCTACTCTCCTTTTGGTAATAAGGTTATTAAACACTAAAAGTTCCATTCTCGCGGGAAAATTCGCTGCCCTAGTATGGTAATATTAGAGACGATGCCTTTTGGAACGGAGCCAGACAGACTCTGCTTCACGCACGTACTCTTTCTGTAAGTCTTTATCCCCCAATCCCAGGTAATCCTTTTTACGGTATTCACAGACGTGAAAATTTGGTGATAAACCACAACTACACTTGTCGGTACTCACATGGATTACTACAATTACCGGTACTGCTTACTTACATCTCCGGTAAAAGCAATAGTTGTAAACACTGCATATTAATACTGCACATCGAGGAACTCTACGATGCAAGACAAAATTCAGAGACATTAAATGTTCGAAGATACACATCATCTGAATATCTACATATTTATATTCCAAACGGAGACCCCGATTCAATTCTCGGAGAGTTCAAGTATAAATTATTGTATGCGGAGACAGGTCTCCTTGTGTTCCGATCTGTGTTGAAAAAGATTCGTTTCGTAATAAATGCTAAAACCTGGCATCACTGAAGAACAAAGCGATGTCATTACGGATAATAAGGGTGAAATATATCTTATAGCAGTTTTCACCGATAATATCATTGAGTTTTCAAGAGTCGAAAATAGATATCTTCGGCTGTTAAGTCTTCAGGTGACGAAGATCAAACTGAACTAAAGTGTTCAAATGCTAACATTAAAAATTGAAGACCTGAAATAACAAACAACCAAAGTCCAGTATTTACCGAATTTGGCTTTTTACCTGAAATATGTTGTGTTTTGCATATTCAATTCAGTTTATTTGTCCATTAAACATACAGTTTTAGGCTTCGTCAGAATACATTGAAAAACATATAAATACATTAAAAAAACACTAATAAAAGAAACTGTAAAATTTAAATAATACAATGAAAACATGAAATAATTTGAAACTTTTAAATTAAAGAAAACTAACTAAATTGCAATTAAACTTATTCATTAAAATACAATTTCATACGAATTTGTGTTGAAAAACTCAGCAACAGAATAAAAAGGATTATTTAATAACCAATTGTAAAATCTAGTTTTGAAGCTATTGATTGGTAATTTATAATATTCACTGGGGAGCTTATTATATAATTTCATCCCCATAATTAAAATGTTTGTGTTGCTCTTGTGTAATCTACAATATAGAATATTTCTAATTTCATGATCACGTATATTGGCCACTAATGAGTAATTGTCGATATTCTGTCGAGTGTAAAGTACTAGATCGTATATATATATATATATATATATATATATATATATATATATATATATATATATACAAATTTATTATTGTTAAAATCCTTGATTGCCTGAAAAGTGGCCGACAATGTTCCAGATAGTTTGATTTACATAAATTCTAATGGGTTTCTTTTGTAAAATTAAGACGCTTCCAATTTTGGTTCCATTTCCCCAGAGAATTAGGGCATATCGGATTATCGACTGAAAGAAAGAAAAGTAGGCATAATTTAAATAATTCTGAGAAACGGAAGTCGTTAATTTCTTTAACAAATATAAAACTCTTGATAGCTTTGTGCATATGTATTCGATGTGCTTATCCAATGTTAAACTGTAGTCTATAAAAAGTCCTAGAAATTTTGTGTAGTTGAGTCTGTTGTCATAATTTATTAGATAATTTAGGCTGAAAGTTATGTTGATAGTTTTTTCTTGATTAAGCAAGAAACCATTAGATTCAAACCATAAAGCCATTTGTGATAATGTGTCGTTGTTGAGAGCATGCAATTGATTTAGAGCAGAGGAAGAACATAGGAGAGTAGTGTCATCTGCATACATAATTGTTATTGCTTTAATGAATTCTGGAAGGTCATTTATTGCTATTAAGAATAATAGAGGACCAATTACTGAGGCTACCATCCTGTAAAAAATAATATCCCAAGTCCGACTCTGGGCCTGTGTTTTAATCAAGCAAATATTTATTTCAATACTCTCATCTGGCAAGTCTGTCTAGTTTTTATGTTCTCCTGAAAACTTTACTTCAACGGATTTAGTACGTTTGTCAATCCAGATCTTCAATTGTGCTTGATATGAAACATCGCGAATTGGCGATATCTACTCACTTTAATTATTTTCAGTATCGAATAACTACTACAAGAGACAATTTTAAGTTCAGATACGTTTCACAGGATGAATAAAATAGAACATTATTGTAAAACATCACGGGAATTAGGTTTATACTAGTTGTGAATGGACCAAGGCTTCCTACATCGACCTTCGTCTACAAATCCTAACAAAAAGAGTTGTAGCAAGTGACGTAAAAGGTTGGATATTGAGAACTAACAAAAAGTCGTTGTGACTAATTCCTGATGACTTGAAGATAACGATTAGATTTTGATTGTAAATGCAACAAAATCTCCTTCATGCAACAGCTTTGTCCCACTTTATCACTAATATAAGTGCTCCAGTTTCCTATACGAAGTGCAGCTCCACGGGTTAGTCCATTCCTTGCTCATGTCTGACAGAAGACACCATAACTCTACCGTGATGCGTGTCAGGTTAATATCGCGAATAAGTACAATTGCTACTGCCGTTTAGAGTTTCTCTGTGTATAGTTTCGAGTACCGGTCTACATACACAAAGCCCCTATATTTTCAAACGCTTACTACAACCACGAGAAAGTCTCTGCGGAATGAGACGAAGCGGGGTAATATTGTATTGTATTGTATTACATTGTATTTATTAGCATTCCATGGTATTCATACATGCTTACAGCTAGAATATGGAACAAGTCAAAAAACTTAATACTATTATAAAATCTTAATTTATAGTCACAGTCTAGATGAAATATATATATAGACGAGAATTACAATATAGTCTACTAGTACAACACAAAGTTTTAGTATCAATTTCATGAAGTGTTATTGAATGTCATGAATTGACCTACAGAATAGAAGGCGTGAGAAATTAGGTACTCCTTTTATTTGGCCCTTAATAATTTTGTTTTGAGTTTCATTTTTTATATCGATAGGGAGGCTATTAAAAATTTTTACTGCCATATAACGCTGTGAATAAATGTTGATGTCATAAGATGTCATAAGGTCATACACGTGGATACTCGTATCTCTATTGGCTAGCTCTCACAACACAAACAATAACATTGATACACACATATTTATACTACCCTAGTTACAAAATTAGATCACTGTTAATCTTCTGGTCTTTTAATCCCTCCACACAGGAAATAACATATGCAGGAGAGCGCATAGTTTTTAAACTGACGTTATAACTATAATATTATCTATCTACTTCGCTCCAATAGATGACGCAATAGTAAGCACATTCCTTTCACGGTTGATCTCCTGGTTGGAGAACAGTAGAAATGAGATCGATGCTTATGATTAGCTGAATGGTTAATGCATCAGGTTTCCAGTTATGCATATCAGAGTTCAAATCCCTTATAGTCGGAGAAGGATTTGGCGACGAAAAATTACACTTAAGTTTGTTTATCGAAATTTATGTTCCTATCATTCAGTTTACCACGGTATTTCTTTTCATGATGCATACTGGCTTTTAAGGAACCCGCAGGTTCATTGCCGTCCTCACATAAGCCCGCCATTGGTCCCTATCCTGAGCAAGATTAAACCAGTCTCTATCATCATATCCCACCTCCCTCAAATTCATTTTAATATTATCTTCCCATCTACGTCACGGCCTCCGCAAAGGCCTTTTTCCCTCCGGCCTCCCAACTAATACTCTATATGCATTTCTGGATTCGCCCATACGTGCTATATGCCCTGCCCATCTCAAACGTCTGGATTTAATGTTCCTAATTACTTTTCATGATGTGTAACATTAAATAAATAAATAAATAAACAGTAATTCAGTAGGCCTAACTTAAATACAACGGCAAATATCGGATGATTGAGAGCTCACACAATTCAGTCAGTCTAGTCCAGTGAGACTTTTAAAATACACTCTCGCAAATTTCTTTAGTTCAATCTTTCCATTTTATTCCAGGATACAATTATAACTCGTTTCTATTGGTAGTTGTGAGGATCGTTATCGTGATGATGACGATGATGATGATGATGATGAAGAAGAAATGTAAAAGAATGTATTACGTGGACATTATTTTCTGTAAATGAAATGATTTCAATACTATAGCGAACTTTAAATATTTTCCTTGACGAAATTTGATTTCCTACACCCATCAGTTTTGGAGATGCGAATTATTAAACTGTCTAAGTGAGACACGATCATTTTCCTGTTCCTAACCCCCTCCCTCTCTTTCTACTAAGAAATTTCAACCTGTACCAGGCTTCTGCCTTAGGCAATACCTGTTCTTCTAAGCATGACGTGTTTTAGACTGGCAGGCAGTGAGACTTCCACGCAACTCTACGCTTCTGTCAGTTTCACCAAAAGCAACTGAAGACATGACAATGATAACGGACAAACATTGATGTTCTAGGTGAGATTCGAACTCATAATCGTGGTTTCGACGCAGCTTTGAAGCTACGTTCACTATGGCTGGCATGCTGATAAGATGGCTTTGTCAACTCTTACGTCATGCAGCAGTGGATTTGGTTGCACATGTTGTCATTTATAAACTGAATACGCACTATGGCTGCATTATCGATTTCGTTGCTGCGTGAGCATACGAACTTTGTGTTAACGTCCAGTGGGAAAGGCAGTGCAGAGATATTGGCGTATGAGGCACACCAGCTCAAACAGCTGGACTTAATTGAGATCGAGATAATCTTTAAACGCCAGAAGAATTCTCATCTTGTTATGTTTTACTTTTGTAACTATCGGTGATAACATTGTGGAAAATGGAAGAAAAAATTGAATGCAATGCTGTAACATTAAAAAACAAAACAAACTTAAAATATTCGACAAGTGCAATAAAAATACTATCATCAAAGAAGGAATATTATTTCCTTGAAATCGGATGTATTTTAAATGTAGAAAAAATGTCTTGTGTTATAACAGTAACTCCCATCTTTCAGTATTACCTTGTTCCTCTCTTAATTTATATCCTACTTCGTTCTTTGTTTATCTTCCTTTATTACGTTTCATTTTTCATCTTTTATTTAATTATTTTACCTTTTCTTTCCTTATGTTTTTAATCTCTTTTCTATATTTTATATTTTATATTTTGTTTTTCCATTCCTACCCTTTTCATCCTGAGTTCTGTTCCTTTTTTATTTTCATTTACTCTTTCTCTTTCTTTCTTTTCTATACTTACAGATAATTCGAACTATATAGACGAATACCTTATTGTGAAAAGGTAACCAATAGTTTTTATATGTTTAGAAAAAAATAAAGAAAATTATTTTCTGAAAAAAAAAAAAAAAAAAAAAAAAAAAGAAATCCCGAATGCGACACAGACAATTAGTGTGACTATTACACTTTTACTACGTCACACTACTTTTGACCAATAAAACGGTACGAAAGGACGTCTTTCAACCAATCATGGCTGCTTATAGCACAATTTATCGCGCCCCTAGCATTTATGACCTAAAAATCTTAAAAAAAAAATGCCCTTAAAATGCTCTAAAAATTCATCTTACATAATTGGTTTAGTAGGAAAAGAAGTTTTGTACTACTTAATATTTAGACCAGTAATTAAATTAAATTCTAGTACCAACATTTAAGTTTATTTAATTTTACACGATTTTTTCTAAGTAGTACACTTTAATTAATTATTTTACCTGATGTAGTTTCCATGTAGTCCACCACAAGGCCACTCTTATCCGGAACTAGCTGGTATATTGAAGGGGTGGTTAGACTGATCCATTAGATGGGATGTACTACGTTAAAATGGTAATATTTGTATAGAAAAACGATTAAAATATTATACAAAATAGAAAAACGATTAAAATATTATACAAAATAAATGGGTATTAATGGACAAAATATTATGTAGAGAAAATATCAAAGGAAATAAACATTATTTTACATTAATAATTGGGATTTATGGCCAAAATTAAATGAAAATGCCTCAAAAATGACCGAATAAAATAAAAAATGCTCTTATGAGTTGAAACAGGCAAAAAATGCAAAAAATGCCCTAACAAATATGTCTTAAACACTTAGTTTATCACATAACATATAAATACTAAAGCAGCTATGTTTCTGGCTTACTAGAAAAAAGATGAAATTTCATCAAAATCCTAGCCCTACCAATAACCATAAGTCGGCCGGACTGAAATCCGGAGATCGCGGAGGTCACATTGCTGGAAAGTGCCTACCGATGACTTTGATCGGAAAACGAACCTCAATTACGCGTGTTAACTCCACCATTATTTTTAGTAGGTTATTTTACAACGCTTTATCAACATCGTAGGTTATTTAGCGTCTGAATGAGATGAAGGTGATAATGCCGGTGAAATGAGTCCGGGGTCCAGCACCGAAAGTTGTCCAGCATTTGCTCATATTGGGTTGAGGTAAAACCTAGGAAAAAACCTCAACCAGGTAACTTGCCCCGACCGGGCTACCTAGTTTCCCGGCCAGACGCGCTAACCGTTACTGCAACACGTGTGGACAATAATGGAATAAGACAGACTGTTACAGTAAACGGGGAGCGCTACTACAGCATGTTACAGAACTTCGTCATCCCTAAACTAAGGAATCACAATATGGAAAACATAATCTTCATGCAAGATGGCGCTCAACCCCACATCTTTATCCCTGAAAATTAATTAATTATCCAGATGTTTGGCGATCGTGTCATCAGTAGGCAGTTTCCAACAATGTGGCCTCCGCGATCTCTAGATTTCAATCCGGCCGACTTTTGGTTGTGCGGTTACCTTAAAGAACGAGTTTTCCTGACACATCCAATAACTCTACTGCAATTGAAAGATGCATACTTTCGAATAAAAGTTTTCAGGAATACTTTATATATGGAGCTTAAATCCACCTGACATAATTAGGAACATTAAATCCAGACGTTTGAGATGGGCAGGGCATGTAGCACGTATGGGCGAATCCAGAAATGCATATAGAGTGTTAGTTGGGAGACCAGAGGGAAAAAGACCTTTAGGGAGGCAGAGACGTAGATGGGAGGATAATATTAAAATGGATTTGAGGGAGGTGGGGTATGATGATAGAGACTGGATTAATCTTGCACAGGATAGGGACCGCTGGCGGGCTTATGTGAGGGTGGCAATGAACCTTCGGGTTCCTTAAAAGCCATTTGTAAGTAAGTAAGTAAGTATGGAGCTTAAATCCATTGCATTTATCTGGCAAGAAATTGCCAATAATCCAAGACATTATCTGCAAAATGCTGTGCATGGTGTCGCAGACAGAATACTGTACGTTGAAAAAGAGAACGGCGGACATCTTCCCAATGTTTTGTAAACCCCGTTGTTTGCCCAACGCTGTCATGTTTTTGTTTTTTCCGTATCTCAAATATTATAATATTTATAGCGGTTTAATGTTTGAACTGACTTTTGAAATACCGTATATTATTGTATTAGTTTATTTCATGTAGAACTTTATGTCTTTAATGATATTTCATACAGGTTAGTGTAAAATTTGTTCACATGAAGCAAAAATTATTAAGTCAGCTTCTAAACACTGTTTTTGAAAATCAAATTGGTATAATTTTTTAACCAAATTTTCAATTTTTTCATGAAATGAAGAGGTTGTTTTGTTACCTCTTTACCAGATTTTAAAAAAACCTCATAAGTCAAGCATTTTCAAACATGAATATTGAATGATATTACGTTTAAAAATACTCTTTCACATACGGAAATATTCGTTATGTTTTTACCAACAACTCCCATTTCAAATATTCCAATTCTTAACTCGTGCCTTTCTTTTAAACTGCTTTTTTCTGTTTCTCCAAAACGTTTTATTTCGTGACTTAAGGTGTTTCTAAAAAAACCGATTCATTTATGACATTAGGATAAATTCTTAATACAAAATGGCTCGAAAGTACGCCGCTGATGTAATGACAGGACATTATACTACCTTTCTTCCTGTAGTGTACTTAAGGGGATGCGCTACTGAAAAATGACAGTTTTTGAAGAAATTTCATGTTTTTTTACTTTACTCTAAAATATTTTACATACAAGCCATGCAAATATGATATAATATGCGAAATAAATCAAATTCTGATTTTTTAGTTTCAAAAAACGAAATTTTGAACATTATCCTAGCTTCATATGCTAAATTCCAATGCTCCATTACCACAACCCGTGTTTCAGCTATAATATGCACTATAAAAACATAGAAAACTCTTGTTTTAGATTCCAAAAAACTGTTTCCAAAAATAAACGTGTTATTTTCAAATTTTATTTTTTAAAAGAGTTATTTCTTGACTTAGATCATTGAAATTTTCCTGATTAATTCATAATCATGATCATAATATGCTGTTAAAATTTCAATACATTATCTCTTAAAATGTAGAAATTAGAAAAATTCAGTAGCGCATCCCCTTAAAGTACTAAAATTTTGATATCCTATTGAAACGAATCCTGTTCCCATGAATCAAGTTTGTTCATTCAAGTGAAGGAACTGTCATTTTATTGAAATGGGACCATCAGTTTTTCAAATATGAAATTATTTTTTTCATGGCTTCTTCATCGAATAGTATGGCAATATTAGGAGATTTTTCGTAGATAATTTCACAACGTACTTTAGCAATACATGCGATCACGCTGTTATAGTATTTTTATGGTAAAAACGTCTGTCGCAGGACAGGTAAGTAGAAAAAGAGTTTTACGAGACTGTTTTAAATCTTGTGCCTTTAAGAGCAAAACTAAATCTGCATATTGTATTATTTATATTTTGCCCTTGGCAATTATTAGCACAGCAGTGAAGTTCTTCAACTTTAGCAAAGATATTCCTGATGTCTATTAAGATAGATGATGTTTGATTGGCGACTTTTTGTGCTTGTACTTCATAGTACATAATATTCTGCTTCTTTAGCTGTAATTCTGTGTGTTATTCTTAATGTATTATAACATAATACTGCCTAAGAAAATCACATTTATCACCACAATTAGCCCACTGTATGACGACAGACGCAGAAATGATTATATATATATATATATATATATATATACATACATACACATACTCGTATATTACTTATATCAATGCTGCCAAAATTGTATTGTTAGAAAGTACTCAAGTCAATAAATTGTACACCATCTTACACTACTCTGCAGAATCCGCTATTAATTTCTAACTTGTTACTTTGACTATTTCAGGACCCTTTTACACTAATACGTGTAAGTCTATTGATTCATGTAGAACTCAAAACCAACATTGACTGTAAACTCACAAAAAAGCGACTTATGTTATTTTTTACAGACATTTAACAATACTCATGCAATATGGAGAGAGCATAATTTTGGGTCTTTCTCCAAGGTATCAATGATAAAGGCAATGTACACAGTATGTTCAAGACAGGAGTCGAATCCACAATCTTCACTTTCACTTAATGTCAAAGCGAGACCAAACTATTACATACAACAAGGATGACAAACAGTAATTAAATAATGTATACACTTTCATTAGGCATCTCAGAAAACCAAGTAATCAAATCTTTCGAGGATATAAATCACGCACATAGGTAACCATAACTCAGAACTGTAACTAGTCTTACTTAAAATTAAAATGGCTCTTCAGCAGCTATGGTTCAGTAAGTTATCTCTAGGGACCGGATTTTTATGTAATTACAATTATATTCCTTTCAACCTAACCGTATTTAAATAACAAATCTTTGGGAATCTTGTAATTACCATTAATATATTAAACTTTGATACTACATATCTTTACATATTTACCCCATATTACATATTATGGCTTGGTATTACATAAATCTACATATTTAAGGGTTTTATTCATTTTTACTTCTCCAAAAGGGGGAAAAAAAACTTTTGCTGGGGAAGTTTACAATTTGAAATACGGTACACAGATTTAAAAAGCCTTTTTACCTACGCAAGACGAAACATAACATTCTTAGTTTCAGGAAGTAATAGAGGCACTCACCCCATACCACCCACTGTAAATATGAGTGAACAAAATACAACCTTTCTCATACAACTACCTTGTATTGTAAAAATCCCTCAGAAAGTAGCGTTGCCTTCATGCGGTGGAATGGGACGAGGACGACATGATTTGTCTCAAACTATAATTATTCTGCACATGTCTTAACAAGCCGTTCCCATGAAATTTGCAACCTTACCCACCCTCTTCCTAATCCTTCCAGGGAAAACCCGTGTCAAATCTGGCATGAGCCGCAATAAAGTAGCCGACTTTGGAAAAGAAGCTGAAGTAAAGGAACAAACTGGAGAGATGTTGAAAGATTAAAATAAATAGCTTTTCAGGTTATTGCTGGACCTCTTTACTTTAAATTTAGTAGACCTATACGGAAATGGAATTTTCCGAGCAATTATTAAGTATGGTTCTCGGCTGGAATAATCATAACCTTCTGAATGAGACAGGAATGTCACTTTTCAAACAACAGTTCGTAAATGCCTATAGTTTGAGATTTTAGTAGGTACTTTCTTTCTTACAGGCAGCAGCTAAAATGCATATGTCCCACGTCTCCTGTTATTTTTTTCTATTCCAGTACAGCGAAACAGTGCTTGCAGTATTGTTGTGTCATTCATTTCACTCAGTTCTCTAGTTTTTAATACTTAAAGTATAAAGTGCGAGTTTATATACTGCTTTTAACTAACTAAAATTGTCCCTGTATCTTCAACCCTAACAACAAACATAAAATCATGGATTGCGATGGACGAAGCTTTCACTACAGACGGAAAAATAGTAATGTGTTAAGTGCGCGGTAAAAAAGTCGGGTGCTCTATGAAGTCACAACTGGAGAGTCTTACCTATCCTATACCTGCCAGATATTGATATTAAATATTTTCATGGTTTTATATATTTTGGTACATATTCAGCTTATTTTTCTTACATAAATATGTACATACTTCACACCTTGATATTACATAAAAATCCGGTCCCCAGTTATCACTTCACGAGCAGCCGGTCAGTGTTCGAGTCCCGGTCAGGTCTCGGATTTTTTATTGAAAATCCATAGTGACACCTGCGGCGGTCAAAATCGTGGTTGGGTTTTTCTTGGGGTTCTCCCGTTTCCCCATATTAACCATCTATATAATTCCATTTCGTCAACATTTTTCCATTTCGTCATCATTCCGTAGCATTTCCCGAATGCCAGTTGGCGAAGCACTGAGGGGGCTGGCCTAGAGACGGAGGGGGGGGAGGTTGCCTGCTCGAAACCTGGGTACGCAGCGAACCTTAGTGTAGTCAGTCGGTGTGGGTTTGAAAATGCGTCTAGCTTCAGAGTAGCGCAATAGATTGCAACAGGTCGCAGCGCTGGGTCATAATGCCCTCTCCTGTAAATCCCATTCCATTCCAATCTCTTCACAATGATCGGTGTGCAGCCAGTAAAAGGTTATGAGTGTTATATCGGAAACATAAATGTAAGTTGCTATCATCATCGCCTTGTTCTCCTGCATAGGCAACACGCAACACTTTCGTGAGTGAGGAGTTGCCGCTCTGGCAAGGCGAGTAACTAGCGGAAATATTTTCATTACAAAGCTTTGCAAAGGTAGGAAATGTGATATATTAAAATTTGATACTACATATTTTTACATATTTATCCCACATTAGATATTATGGCCTGGTATTACATAAATCTACATATTTAGGGGCATTATTCATTTTTACTTCTCTAAAAGGAAAAAAAAAAACTTCTGCTGAGGAATTTGCACATATTTAAAAAGCCTTTCTACCTACCCAAGAAAAGATATATTTCAGGACGAAATGAGGGTGGCGACACCTCATATAATGAATATGTGATATATAACGTCCTTAGTTCCAGAAAGTAATAGAGGCACTCACCTCATACCGCCCACTATAAATATGAATGAACAGAAGGCAACCTTACTCATACAACTACCTTGTATTGTGAAAATCACTCAGAAAATGGCGTTGTCTTCATGCGGTGGAGTGGGACGAGGACGACATGATTTGTCTCGGACTATAATTGTTCTGCACACGTCTTAACAAACCGTTCCCATTCAATTTGAAACCTTACTCACCCTCTTCCTAATCCTTCCATGGAAAACCTGTGTCAAGTCTGACATGAGCAGCATGGTTAGGGGCTTTTATAGTATCTATAGGGTGGGTACAAAACTATCCCCTATAAATACCTCAAATATACACATTATTTATGTAATTCATAATTCAGACATACATCCACTTAACACTAACTTGTGTCCTAAGTGTCTAAAGGATTAGTAGGTATGTCCAAGTTCGATGTGACATTCGCCTCAGCTGTGATTTAATTTCAAACTTCCACTACAGATGGAAAAATAGTAATGTGTTAAGTGTGCGGTAAAAAAGTCGGGTGATCTACGAAATCACAATTGGAGAGTCTTACATTTCCTATACCTGCCAGATATTGATATTAAATATTTTCATGATTTTACATATTTTGGTACATATTCAGCTTATTTTTCTTACATAAATATGTATATATTTCACACCTTGATGTTACATAAAAATACGGTCCCTAGTGATAAATCACGTCGTACCTATTTGAGGACAGATGTTCTTTGATGTCTAGCCATCATCACATGGTTTTATTCACGAAGCATGTCTTCAGAAAGCAACAGCACGGAAATGACTCATTTCCTATAAGCAAGTGCTTACCACGATCAACGCCGAATGACTCGAGTGTATGTAACTCAAATTTATATTGAGACAATATGCATTACGCTAATAATTTATTTACTAATACTTCCTTCATTGCGAATAATTTTGGGCGCAAGGAGGTGGACAATTGCAGTTGTTTCGGAATTAGCTCTGAACTCACTCTCGCTGAAAATCTAATTTTATACATCAGTGGTTCCAAACCTGGGTTTCGTGGAACCCAGGAATTTCACGATCCAATGCTGGTAGTTCCGAGAAAATTCCAACTGTTATAATATTAGAGCATTTGACTGTGGAAGAAACATGCCGAGAGAAAGACCTGTGAAACTTTTCTTCTAATTTAGAGTTTGATTTCCATTTTTATTAGTTACCTCGTTGGGTTCATTGCGAGGTTTTGCACAACTGTAAGGAAAATGTTAGATAATTTTCGTGTATCCTAACTGTGTACAACAACTTTACTGAGGTGAATTACGGCTATTTTAAATTATAGTTATTTAAATAACATTGTTTAAGGTTCTAGAATTTATAATTTAGCAGAAATGAGGTTATGAATCATCAGCAATTATTTTTAGTAGGTTATTTTACGACGCTTTATCAACAGCTTAGGTTATTTAGCGTCTGAATGAGATGAAGGTGATAATGCAGGTGAAATGAGTCCGGGGTCCAACACCGAAAGTTACCCAGCATTTGCTCATATTGAGTTGAGGGAAACCCCGGGAAAAAACCTCAACCAGGTAACTTGCCCCGACCGGGAATCGAATCCGGGCCACCTGGTTTCGCGGCTAGACGCGCTAACCGTTACTCCACAGGTGTGGACTATCATCAGTAATTAGGAATGCTAGCCTACATCCGAAATAAAAAGTTTATTATTGTTTATCACTTAAAAATAAACATACATGGAATTTTTGATAATCTAATAAATTTCGTGTTCATGAAAAAAAAAAAACGTGTAAGTAATAAGTAGACTTCGTTGAATTGCCACACGCAGCATGCAATCAGGTTGCCGATGTACGGTAGTATAGAGGAGGTGAGCGACCGCCCGGTCTCGTAGTATAAGCAGTTCATGTTAAGAGTTGTGACCGGTCCAAATAGATAGAGCACTACAGTTAATGTATACCTAAGTAAGCACTTGTTTTTGGATTACTGTGGTTGGAATAGTCAAAGCTTAACATTTGTTCAGTGCAGACAAGAATTCAATCAAACATACTATAATGAGAGTGTTGCTGTTCCAAATAATTGCCCCTGGAATACCCTTACCCCCGCAGCCAGTCTTGACCCGTTGGAAAACATGGTTGGATGCTGTTAATTATTATGCAGAACATTACGGTAAAATAATGGAGATAATTGATGCATTGGATAGCACACAGTTCCGCTGTTGCAGCTGTAAAAATCATTGCCTTCTGAACAGCTACTGAAAGATATTCTGTTCATTGATTCTAATTTTAAAATTTGTCCAAAAGCAACATCCTGTTAGAATCGTCTAAGTTACAACTCTCAGAAGCCCTTAATATAGTGGATAAAGTATCACAAACTGTTCTCAAAAATAACAATTCACTAATTTCAGAAAAAGTGAAATGTAAGGTAAGAAACATTATTGCTAAAAATTCTGCCTATTTACAACTTCGTATTATAAATGATGTACCATCAGGTCACGACAAGACATCTGAAGTTGGTGTACTAAAAAGTAGTGACTTCCCGTTCTTCAAATATGTACGTATTACATCGTGTGATGTTGAACGTATATTTTCCCAAAATAAAACTGTTTAAGTGACCATCGCTCAAAATGTACGTAACTCTTCACTTCAATGCACATATTCAAGGATGATTTGAGTATCTTACATTAAATTTTAAGAGTTAATATATCTCACTGTAAAATAATTGTGTATTTACATGTTTAGACATTTCCTACTCCAATGATAATTCATTATATTTCTTGAATGCAGGATACAGGTTTTATTGTAATCGCAGTATACTGCTCAGTGTTTACATCAGAGACATACTCCATCCTTTACACGCCCCATTCTCATACAGTCTATACCGCGTTCGCAGTAAATCTTGCGATTGTCGTGGCAATTCCACGAAGCCTAGTAATAAGAAATATGTACCTTACGAAATAACTAATATATAATATGTGCCGCGTAGGTATACATTTGTAAATTTATTCCATCTCTCACTTTCATTTGGTCATGAAGTAACGCAAATAAAGAAAATCAGACATCAATCCCGTGCGTGCTGTTGATGGATTAAAAATGTCATATTATTAGCATTGAATTCAGTTACAATTTTTTTTACACCTTTTCTTTAGATTTGGAAGTACCTGAATGTGCCTTCTTATTTTCTATAATGTTTATATACTTTAACAGAACTCTTATAATAAGTTTATCAACAGTAATCTCACTATAAGTTTTGATTTATCTAGAGAAAATCAAAACTCGAGTGGGATTTAATTGACTATTACACGAGTAGAAGAAAGTATATAAAGATTAAAAGTAGCGAAGTACTCCAATACAATAAAATATTAATTGACTTACGAAAATACAACTGTCCTATTATTGTATCACCTCAACATTACAAATATTACGTTAGATGCATGCTAGATGGCAGTGGTGTGTTATGATTATGTGATGTTAGCAGGTGTGCCAAGTATGAAATCTTCATTGAACTCTGTAGACGGTTATTAGTCAAGAAGACTTTGTTGATTCAATTTCGTTTTTATTAAAACAGTTGAATTCCACTTCAATTATCCGGATCCCAGTAATAAAAGTCACTTTACAGAGATTTTCAATAAATGTTAGTATTATCTCTGATACGTGACTATCCATAATATCATATAGCAGAAGCTGTAACATAACAGAAATAATATAAACAATTGTTAGAAAAGTTTTAATTAGGGATGATGAAATACACAAGAAAAGTTTTAATTAACGATGATGACATAAAAAATAAACATGAATAATTTTAAAAGAAACAATTATTGAAAGTACAATTTTCAAATTTGAATGTTTTAGTGGTTGGTGTTAGTGTTTTATATTAGACGTGTGCTTAAAAGAAGTGGAACTCGTTGATGTACATCATTTATTCCTCAACTTATTCAGCATTTCCGAATGGTGCTCTTCATTTATTTGTAAATAGGATTTCAGGGAAGATGCATAGGTAAGTGCAGTGATCTTTATTAATTCTTGTTCTTGAATGCCAATACGAGTCATATTTGAAACTGCTGTGCATCGACTGGAGTAGTTTGTAATTTTCTATTTTTTTTTTTTTTTGACGCCCAGACCAGCGCAGTTTGAAATGTTGGCAAAGAAAGAAACGAATGCTAAGGACGCGATAAAATTAAACAAATGCTAGGGACGCGATAAAATTGTGCGATAAGCAGCCATGATTGGTTAAAATACGTCCTTTCGTACCGTTTTATTGGCCAAAAGTAGTATGACGTAGTAAAAGTGTAATAGTCATTTTAAAATACACATGCATGGGATTATTAATAATTCAATGACTTTTGTGTTCATGAAAAAAAAAAACAAATGTGCAAGTAATAAAAGTTGTGTAACTTACGGAATAATTAATACTTAACATGTGCTGTATGTATATTTCGAAGTATTGCATCTCCCACTTTCATTTGGCCAAGAAATGACGCAAAGAAAATCAGACATTAGTCCCGTGTGTATAGTGGGAGGATAAAAAGTTTCAGTTACATTTCTAGCACTGAATTCAGTTACAGCTTCTTTCCACGTCTTTTCTTTATATTTTTAAGTCATGAATCGGCCATTTTACTTTCTATTAATGTTTATATCACCACCTGCTGGGTCGTAACTTGTAGCTGAATAAACTGCCTACTCAATGAAAGTTATTTTGGCAGGCAGTGCCCACCGCTATTAACATTACCAGTATTTACAGTCACTACCTGCTACCCAGCGTTTACTCGCGCATAAGCGTTGATTGGGCAAGCAGTGTAAGCAGCCATAGGATGTGATCCAGCAGGCAATGGTTTATATATTATAACAGAATTTGTCCTGTACATACACTGTCACAAGTTGCTGGAAGCTGGATCTCATTGTTGCGTATTATCCAATGGTGAAACGAATTTCGCAATTCACTTGTTTTCCTGTGTTGCAAAGTCCACTTTTCAGAACTCAGATTAGATATGAACTACATTAATGTAAACCGGGTTCAGTTTTATACAACGCGACCAATTCATAATCTCAGTTCGTTTTCTGAACTGGGTTCTAAATTAATCTCCAGCCATCTGTCTTTATACAACCGGACCTAAGAAAAACATAATGCCAACCAGTCAAGATTCCCAATGCCTAACCAATGCTTCAAAAGTATCTCGAAAGGAAAAAAGTTTGAGAACCAGTATCACAAATGTATGAAAGTGTAAAAGAAAGCAGAGTCTTTAAAGCTTCAATAGAAATAGTTGAATTAATTTCGTCGTGAACTGTATATGTATCGAATTCAGCCGTTACCACTAAAAAAGAAACTAGTTGAATTAATTAAAAAATATGTCCAAAACCTTTGAAGTCAAAGAACAACGTCGTCATCCAACAAGGAATATCGTTCTTCTCGTAAGAGAAATGCTGTTGTTCTACCAGATTCGAAAGCAACTATCCACTCTATCGCCAGAACTTTCTCTCTGTTTCAATAGACATCCTGGACTGCCAGAAGACTCATAAGAGTCTTAAACAAAACGGTAAAACAGTTGCACTCCAGGGGATTACAGGACACTGTAACATCTACGGTAACGAACAAGCACACTCATTAGCCAAGAAGGAATCCCAACTAGTGGTAAATATCCTTTAAGCCTATGCCGTACATTTCTGCAAAACACTATGTTAAACTGCTCTTCAAGGAAGAATCAATACAGGAGTTAGATGCCAGAATACCCCAAAAGCTCTGAAAGACCTTGATTTAGAACACACCTAGCATGTCAAGGAGAGACGCAGTGGCTATTTTCTGCCTTAGCACTGGACACTGTATACTGGCAAAACATCTATCGCATTGGGCTTATGTAAGCTCCAACCTGCACACTGTGTCACCTCAATGAAGATATGGACCGACAACATCTCAATAAGTGTCCAGGCCTTCACTGCTTACCAGAAAGCAATCGTTACTGGGAACCAAGATAGAATTTGGCTTTTCTCTAGTTGTGTTGTTTGTTGTTCTTTTAATGTTCATTTGTTGACAAATTACGATCCATTATAAGAAACAAATAAATACAGAAAATTAATTGTCTGCGATGTTCTGAAAGTATTCCCAATAATTTCTTCCTCGATTACCAACGTACCTCCGTATGCACAAAAATTATTTATGGAATACAACTGATACTATCTGAAATTGAATTGACTAATCTGAAATACAAATGATACTATCTGAAAGTAAATTGACAAATCTGAAATACAATTGAGGTTTTCTGAAATAGAATTGATACTAACTGAAAGTGAGTTAACTAATCTGAAATACAAATGATACTATCTGCAAGTAAATTGACAAATCTGAAATACAACTGATACTATCTGAAAATGAATTGACTAATCTGAAACGCAAATGATAATTTCTGAAATTAAATTGATATTTTCTGAAATATCAACCGGAAAAGTTATAGAACTAATGAAGCTACGATAATGTACATGGGCCTATAGGACTCAGGGCATTACGCATTATCTACTGAGCCCAAATTTATTTTATTAGGTCAATTTGGGCTCAGTCGGTAATGCGTTACGTCCCGAGTGTTTTAAGTCCAATTTCGTTGTCGTAGCTACTTTAGATATCGAGATATTTTCGTTTAAGCAAAAGGTGAACAGATTTGCGAATTATATATATATATATATATATATATATATATATATATATATATATATATATATACGTCTACACTACTCTCCTCAGACGTCCGCATAATTTTGGTAAGCTTAAATAATTATAGTGAAGGAATGGAAACGTCCAGAAATATAAATATCCAGTAGATTCTAGAATTATACGCGCGCTTGTATTAGTCGATATACAGTATGAGAGGTTCTCTCTCCTGCTTCGGAAGACGCTAGAAGCACTAACATGAAATCCGATTCTCGTACACGTACATTATGTCATACTACTTTCCTATTGACACTAATTTTACATATTTACATATTTCATTTAACAGTGTTCTAAGTTTTATAATCTATTTTAAGAAATTAACAAAAAAAACGCATTTCAACATTTTCGTTGCCTAACGGCTTGCGTCTCAAATGCTTCTTTGTTAAAAAATAAGCAAGATCTACGTAATTATCTCAGTCATTTAAATAGGTTTGTGAAAATGTGATAGCGAACATAAGAATTAAGGCACAGCTTCGTGAGTTCAGATCTGAGGACAAGAATTTTTGCTCACTGCCAATAGGATGTCCTTTGTTGTCTTAATTGGAGAATTTTTTTTCGCTTGAGTGTCAAAGCAATATGACATAAAACCCAAGATAATAATCTGCCGTTCACAAGTGACTATTAAACATTTAAATATTTAAACCATGATTCCATAACCTATAGTAGAGATCGAACGTGAAAGTAGTTCGAAACTTTAAAAATTGTCTTTCACAAAATTGGAAGTGCTACGTCACAATATAAAGCTACAAGACTGTTTTAAATATAGTTTTTAAATACGAACTTCTTTCTTTTCCTATAACATGTATAATTAACTGTGCAACTGTGGAAGGTTTTTTATTGGGTTATTTTACGACGCTGTATCAACATCTCAGGTTATTTAGCGTCTGAATGAAATGAAGGCGATAATGCCGGCGAAATGATAACGGGGTCCAGCCCCGAATGTTAACCAGCATTTACTCTTATTGGTTTGAGAGAAAACACAGGAAAAACCTCAACCAGGTAACTTTCCCAACCGGGATTCGAACCCGGACCGACTGATTTCGTGGTCAGACACACTAACCGTTACTCCACAGGTGTGGACGTGAAAGTTTTGTAAGCAATAGCATTAGATCACAAAAACCGTGAGGTACGTTCATTTTCAATTTTGTGACACCAAGTTTAAACTTAGTCACAAAATTTACAATTCTGAGTAACAAAAATGGAAGTTGTAACCGGTCTTCTGGAACATTTTCATAAGCTTGAGTGAAGACGCAGGCGTGGAAAGTTTAACTAACTACTTCTCACCGAACCGAAGTTCAACTTCAGAAGTCATGCAATTGTTCACAAACTGACTTTGGGACATGATTTCTCATTGCACTTTAGTTTTACGCATTTTTACAATTACTTCATTGTTTTATTGCAGTGATACCATCTATGAATATCTTACGGATTTAAAAAGAGACGTCAAATATAACACTGCAATTACGATTAAGAAACATTATTGTTAATTCACCGACATATACAGACTACGAACTGTATTTAAATGGACATCCTGATCTTATCCGTTCCTGTCTGAAAGCTAAAGTAGTCATTCGTCGTGTCTGCTGTTCTAAATAAGGACAATGCCCTTCGCCCAAAATCAGGTGGTACTTCGAAATAATTGAACGTACTGTAAGTTTCACGTAATAAATTCTAGAAATTAAAATACCTGAATAAATGAGTATTAGAAGAATGTATATTCGAACACATATTCCAAATAGGCCAATGAAATTTATGAAATCTGTATACAAAAATGTAATAGATTCCAGCTTCTTAGTAACAGAATTAAAGAACATCGCAAATGAAAGTAGTAGGCCTAACTGAAATATTGTGAAAGTTTTAAAATATATTCTTAGCTTTACAGCTGAGTGTGCTATACATTAGAAAAGACAGGATGAGATTTTAACTCCCACAACATGGTAAAAATCCACAGAAAACAAAAGAAAAAATACGAGAACTGTTACAAATAACGCAGATATTGTAAAGAATGAAGGAACAACAACAGTTGAGTATTATAATACCTAAAATACTCTCTGATCCGTTTGGAAAGACAGTAAAGAAAATCGTTATAAAATTATGTATCAGGAGTAACAGTTAATTATTTATTATATAACAGGTGGAAATATTACTGACAAAGGAATGAAATATATACACTGTGAAGACTGGAAAGTGAAAACCCAAACAGTGAAAAAAGAAAAATAAATCCAAAATGAATAATATGGAAGAGAACAAAGTCTCGCATATACAGAACACTAATTTGTTTTTAATGTTTAATGGTGATATTTTGACAGCTGAGCCATTGGTTTTTTTTTCATAATATTCGTCTTATTATTCATTTTGTATTCATGTATCTGATACTAGTAGATGATTACGTCATAGGTTCACTATACGTTCGATGGCTCTCCACTACCAAAATTATGAATATCTATAAGTATTTCCACTTTTGTCCATCAGATATTCTGAGGAATGACGAGTCCGAGTATTTCTGACAAGCTGTAAATCTACTGCATGAGACAAACAGTTTTTAATTATCTGGTCGAAGCCGCGCTAGGATTATTCCGCCTAAAAAAGAAAACCATGTGTGACGAGCCCAGACGTAAGTACGGTAACCAACAGTTGGCCAAAGCACAAATTTGTTATTTAGGGGAGTAGTGAGTACAGTGAGACACAAAATACTAAGACATATGTATAGTATTTTTAAAATCAAGTGCAACAGAAATAGACATTAAAACATGGAGTATAATAATACATAAACAAAAATGTTAATAGATAAAGGACATAATATACAATACGTGTTTGTCAAAAAATGCAAATGTCTCACTGTACCCATTCAGGAGGGTACAGTGAGACACAACAGTGTCTATTAACGGACACTGAAATGATTTACAGTTATATCAAAAGAAAACAAAAACCTGTTGTCTCTTTATCTTGACATGTTCTGTAGGCTTATTTAGAATCATTTTGATGTCTGACTTCGAAACCATTGAAACATCTGGAACATTTGGAAAAGTGAATTTTCCATGGAATTTCAAACTTTTGTGAAAAAAATGAAATGAATTTTTGGTGACAACAAAGCTTATGATTATAAGAATTTAAAGTAATTGTTTATTATTTTTTAACATTTTCTTAAATTTTGTGAATAATTTTTTATGTATGAAACCATTAAAATGTAATGTATCCATTGTTTTAAGCTACAGTTAATAAATTGGTTACTAGTATGTACATTTTTAATGTTAGTTACTGGTAAATGTAATATAATTAGTTTGATTTTGCAAATCATTGGTACATGGGAACAGTCAGACGTCTCAGTGTACCCTTCTGTGGCATGTCTCACTGTTCCCTTTACGCATAGTTCATTTAAAAATGACGCCATCACTTCAAAATTAAAACAAGAAAGACGAAACTTTGCCAAACATAACGTCAAATACCATAGTATTAGGTAACAAAACATTCATATTTATATCTCATTTGTATATCCAATATAACCTTCATTAAACATAAGCCAAAATTTTACTTCTAGAGTGAAAAATTACGAATTATTTTTTCATCACTCACCTTTATAATTAGAATCAAATCGAGTATGAAAATACTGTTACTTTACTCATGCAACATACAACTCCACTGTTACCAACATCTCAAGATCAAAATTTACCATCTAATAAAAAAATGTCTCACTGTTCTCCCTGTCTTACTGTACCCACTTCTCCCCTACTTCAGTAATTGCCTACGGTACTTCTGGTCACTAATTGTTACTTTTGAGGAACATTTCAATGTCTAGTGGCCATTCTGCTGCCTCTCAACCTAAGTAGTGAAGACTCCAATGTGGATATTAACTGACCATATAATCTGTAGAATGGCGTTCTTCGGAAAGGAAATAAAATTACAAGTTCCGTGTCGCAGATTTGACACGCAAGGAAACTCTAGATCACTTGCAGTCAGGCAACATTACCAACAGTTTCCGATTCCGTAGTTTACTTGTGATGTCTCTGAGGGCCAGCTACTCGATTGAGACCACAAATATCAAATGTAGTGACTCCATTAAAGCGGGAATTAGGATAGAAATAGGGATACAATATAACTGCAAATGCCATAGAGTTTGTCACCTAAAATGTAAAACACAACTATAAACTATTTCGACATAGGTTTAGATGATTAAAAAATACGAAAGGAAATGCATAATTTCAGCAATTCATCAAATCCACATCACTGGAATTTAAGGGGAAAAGGCTACTACAGAGAATATCACCGAGTCTTTCTTACTTTTCTTCCTAAACACATACTATTGTTTCACATCAATATCTTGAGAGTGGCAGAAAAAATAAGAATTTGAGTTCTAGAAGATCATGCCAGAGGTTAAATAGTTTCCGAGATTGCCTAATACAAACACACAAATACTCTCTCTTTATATTTTAGTATAGGCCTAGATAAACACGTATGCACATCATTTAATACAATGATATCCGTATAAAAAGAGTTGAATATCTTCCGACTGTTGTGTAAGGCCGCTTTAAATAAATGTAGAGTCATTTGTTTTGTTTTTATTACACATATATTAGTCTGTCAGACCGTGCCGACATAAAAAGTACTATTCTACTAAAACTGATATATCTCGTTACTAGGTATCATTCCTATCAACATTTTGCAAAGAACAAAACTTGTTGGAAATAGTTTTAAAGTAACTTTTGTTATGTGTCATTCTCTAAAAAATCAATAATAAGCGAGGTATTTTGATTTATTCACTTCAGGGCCCCTTAAAACTTCCTTCCAAAGAACGGATTTTGAGTGCCAAATGGCCTAAAGTCTAAGTGGGAACTAATTTATTTTACATATTAGTTTTCATAGAAATCGATTCAGCCATTGTCGAGTGAAAATGTAACAAACGTACAGACAGACATACAAACAGAAATGTCAAAAGTGCGATTTTCGGTCTCAGGATAGTTAATTATACATGTTTACAGCAAATATTTTTGTAAAAGCGAAAATTACCAGAAACATTTTGGTTACAGTTTTATTATTAGTATAGATTAAACATTTTATGCAGGCTGTTACAATTTTAGTATAATCATGTAATTATGTATGTATGTATGTATGTATGTATGTATGTATGTATGTACGTAAGTATGTACGTATGTACGTATGTATGTATGTATGGGAGAGTCGGGTAGTAACGGACATCGGGTAATATCGGACAGTGCGTTTCCTTCATCTACCACCATATGGTAGTACCTGAATGACAGGTTACGTTTCTCTATGCGACACCAGAGAAATGTAACCATGTCAATCAGGCACTATCATCGTGTGGTAGATGAAAGAAACTCACTGTCCGATATTACCGTATGTCCGATACTACCCGACTCTTCCCTATGTATGTATGTATGTATGTATGTATGTATGTATGTATGTATGTATGTATGTATGTATGTATGTATGTATGTATGTATGTATGTATGTATGTATGTATGTATGTATGTATGTATGTATGTATGTATGTATGTATGTATGTATGTATGTATGTATGTATGTATGTATGTATGTATGTATGCATGTATGTGTATGTATGTATTTATGTGTGTATGTATGTATGCATGCGTGTATGTGTGTATGTATGTATGTATGTATGTATGTATGTATGTATGTATGTATGTATGTATGTATGTATGTATGTATGTGTATTTCAAGTAAGTAGAAACACATACACTGAGATATTTTAAAACTTATTGAACCACTGTAATTTGCTGTTAACTGAAACTCGGAACGGAAGAACGACCTTTACTGCAAATTCTTTTGTCTAAATGCAAACGCCTTTAAGAATTCTAGGCAAAGTTTATCTCTAACCTTTAGTCTGGAGCTAACACAACTTCAACAAAACGCTGGGATAGCGCGAATGGGGTCCCATCTGAGATGATAACAGGCATCTATATCCTATGGGTGAAAATCGAAACTCGCAAATGCTACAGTTGCGCATTAATCACTCTGTTGTGACTGGAATCAAACTCCGCATAGAAAGATGCAATAAATTATGTCGCGAACATTCTCTGTGTTTGATTTAAACGTCGGAGAGTCTCGAGAAAATGCGGCACTACTTTTCTGTGGTATAATGAGCATAAAATTCAAATTTAAGGTTCTTCTGACCTTTTGTGAACTTTGACAGATCTGAAGGTTACCTGAAGACTTTAGTAGGAAATGTTACCGAAAATATTATGGTTGTAAAAATACCACCAGAAAATAAGAGACACACAATCAGCAGGTCTCTCCTATTGAGACTTAAGGAAAGAGATGACAGTAATGTGCCGATCCATGTGTCCTCTTGTCATTATTGTCTTAATAGGTAATGATTGTGTTTGTAGTACAGATCGTGTTATTAAGTGTCTTGGAAGGATTCGTCATTCGTGCCACTATTGGAACAAAGAGAAAACTTACAGTACCTATGTAATTCCTACCAAAGCTTTTGACCGTGTGTTGGCTTCTCACTCGAGACTTCAAACATAGATATAAAAACTGACTATTTTAAAGAAAGTGACTTAATTTATTTCCTCATTAAGTTTAGAATTTGTCACCTTAATGCTTTGAAATGTTTTGTATTCCCTACGTATTTTACTACTGTAATAATTATTAATTAACTTGTCAAGTTTTTTCCCTGTGCTCCTCAATTAAGTCCAAAATAATTGATTTTCTGTTTTAGATGTCATGTAATAGCTCAGGCAATGTAGATTGTATAGTTGGACTGTACAGAATAACAACCTCATTTGATCAAAGTAATTTGAAGACTGATAACTCGAAGACAATAGAATATAATGGGTCTAGAAAATTTTAATTCGCTCTTCTATAAAAGAGTAAAATGTTATTTATCAGACTTTTTCCCCTTTACTCTTCAATTGTTGAAGAAACATGACCCTAGAACTTTGTAGCTGATGTGAATATTCCTGATATTATAACAAGATTATTCTCGAGTCATGAGAAAATGTCTAGTCTGCTTTACGACTTATATTCCAGTACAAAGCAAGTTTTCATATTTCATGTAATTTGAAATGAAGAAAGAGAGATTTTACTGCCTATGTCTTAGGCGTTAAACTAAGATCCCTGCTGCTTCCTCTTCAAAGTGTTAATTTTAACCAATCTTCTTACAGATGCTCTCTGTAGTCTTTGACCTTGACGTACTATATTCTTTTACACCAAAATAATTTGTATAAACAACATTAGTCCAAAAAAGTACCTTTTACAGTAGAGGTATGAAAAAAATTTTTACCAAAACTGTGAATGTGTGGGTGTCTTCAATTGGTGCAATATTAAAATTCCACATTGGGCCACTTTAAGCATAAAGTTCATTCATATTCATATTCTTTATTTACCTGAAGGTACAAGAGTACAAGAGGCCTCGTCAATGTTATAATATAACAAACAATTTCGTCAATACTTAAATTATTAAAAGAGTAAAAATTAATGAAATTTAACTAAAATACTACATCATTTTCAAAAAATTCATTCATATTATAAAAGGGATTATTTTGTAGCCATCTCTTAATCTGAAGTTTAAATTGTGTTTCATTAAGTGCCTTTATATTTGTTGGTATCTTATTATATACTTTTATTGCAGTAACTAGCCGTACCCGTGCGCTCCGCTGCACCCGTTAGAAATAAATATAAAGTAATTACATAATTAAAATAGGACATTTTTAACCAGGGAACATTCGTGTTTGATAGAAGGATAAATCGTTTAACACGTTACTTAATTTAAATTGCATCCAAATAATTAAAATGCTATCATTTTGGTCCAGAGACCACTCATTGGTGCAATGACAATTCCTTTAACATGCTTCTAATTTTTTTCCAATGGTGAAATAATAATTAATTATACAAATCGGTTAATTTAGCTTCCGATATTACTTCATACAACACAGAAACATTCTCTGTAGGCTATCTTTCATAGCTTTCCATTGTTGCTGTCCAAGGCCCCTTATAGACGAAGTCATTTGTTTTTTATTTCATTATACGGCCTTAGATGGCAGTTATTTTAATTTTAAAAGTCATTTATCTCATTAAATATCAGTCCTATCAAAATTTTTCAAGGAATAAAACTTATCGCACATTATTTTTAAAGAAACTTTTGTTATGTAACATTTTTCACAAAAATCTATAATAAGCGAGATATTTCGATTTATTTAATTCAGGCCCCCTTATAACCCCCCTTTTAAGTAAGTATTTTGAATGCCATGTAGCCTAAAATCTAAGTTACAACGAACATAATTTATATTCCAATTTTCATCGAAATCCGTTCATCCATTATCGCGTGAAAAGGTAACAAACATACAGACAGACAAGCAAACAAAAATTTCAAAAAAGCGATTTTCGGTTTCAGGGTGGTTAATTATATATGTTAGGACCAATTATTTTTGGAAAATCGAAAATTACCAGAAAAATTTCGGCTACAGATTTATTATTAGTATAGATTACATAGCTTTATTGTGTTTTTTGCAACCTGACATGTGGTACGTTTAATTGATCATTACTTCTGGTTTCATAGCGATGCAGATCTACTATACTTGTATAATTAGTAATATCCTTGCTTACATAAATTAAAAGTTCCAAAAAATATAGATTGTAGACTGTCATAATCTTTTCATTTTTGAAAAGAGATCTACGTGATAGTCTGGGTGGTGACATTGTTAAAATACGAACTGCCTTTTTCTGCAATAACAGAATGTTTAGAAGGATGATACTTTTCACTGCAATTTTTTTAATTTTCTGGAGACATGTTTCCATTGCAAGATACGATTTTTCAAGCAGAATTTGATGTAAATGCATATTAGCAAAAGGATGATCAGAAGTCCAGATTATCCCAGACAGGTTACTTTTCGTTAGCTTTCTCTAGGCGTCCTGATTGGTCTTTGTCCGGACGCCCTTTCCTCCGGATTTCAAATAAAGTAACTTTAATGAGAAATTTAATTGTTTAAAAATGTTAATAATTATACCACGAAACTGCATTTTTTAAATAAATAACATGATGTGAAAATCACATTCTTCAAAGTGTGGTTGCAAAAATGACTAGGCTTATCTGAGTCTATGCTGTGAACATCTTAATAATTTAAGATTTTTCTTTCGCGCTAGTTGGATACTCTGTTAAACGCGTCTAGTCTGCAGTGTTGCCTACTGTGTTGTAATTACACTTCGCATAGCCATAATTTGAGCGGAGTCTTGTTTTTGATTATATTTTTTTTATAGCCGAGTGCAATCCTAAACTAGCATTTCTAGTTATTTGGAACAAATGTTAACTAACGTTAATCCGGTTCCGCCATACCCTTAGCGTTATTAACAACGTTGCTTACGGTTTAAGCTTTTCTCATTTCCCCTGCTTATTTGTGTTATTTTAGTGAATTTACACATCATTTTTATAGTTCAGCATAAAAATGCTAAAAAGTAAGTGTAAAGTCCACTACGAATGGTTTGAGGAGATGAAATTTATATATATATAAACAGTCATATTAGTGAAAGCTAGCGTTTCGTACATTTTGCAAATGTAATCTTAAGTGTTTAAATGAAGGGAAATGTGACATAACTCATCACTTCCAGACATAAAAAATGGATAGAGATTCCGTGGTTTCTAGCTCATGCTAGAAGTCAACTACTTAACCCTTGCCGATGAAATAGTAGCATCACAATTGATATTGGTGTAGCACTCTGTTAAGCATTACCATTCTTTCCGAACTTTGGATTGCCAGTCAAACTAAATAAATTTTTCACGATTTTATAAGATAGCAACAGAAATGACCCTACGAAGGAGCAAGGCTGCAGCAGTTTCTCAGAATGTTTTAGCCCAGCTTCAGCTTTGGACCTAACTACTTAAATTGTTAATAATAACGCATGTTATTTCTCATTGGCAACTGATGCGAGCAACAAAGGTAAAATGAAATGATTCCCTGTGTACAATAAAATTATCTATTTTCTTTAATAGTAACAGTATAACTACAGATCTAATTTCTTTTTTATTTATTAAATGAGATCTGTAGTTATACTGTTAGTATTATTTAAACAGAAGGATTTAAATAATTGATTAAATGGCGATCTTACTCGTGTTAATTATGCAAGCATGTGCGGCTTACAGCTGTTTCGGTGCTATTCGAAACCATCCTCAGAGCCTACTAGATCTCGGCGCTATCTCAACTTCGCTGCCTGTTGTGTGGGTGCGTTCGTGTGATGAAGAGCTGTTTCAAATAGTGTGTGTGTTCTGAAATTGATCTGTGTGTTGAGAATTTGACTGGGGTATGTTTTACTGTGTCTGTATATTTCATTTTGTTCTATTATTGTTCCAAAAACTCAACACACTAGAACAATATGAAATACACAGACACACTAAAACACACCTCAGTCAAATTCTCAACACACAGATCAATTTCAGAACACACACACTATTTGAAACAACTCTTCATTACACGAACACACCCATAGGCTCTGAGGATGATGTCGAATAGCACCGAAACAGCTGTAAGCCGCACATGCTTACATAATTAACACGAGTTGGGTCGCCATTTAATCAATATTCATATTCAAGTGTTAAAAGTAGTGTACGAAAGATTCAACATGGATAAGGATTTAATATCATCAATAATAATTACATACCATTAATTATTTTTCTTGTATTATTATATATATTAACTGAATCCTAAAAATAAATGAGTCATCAGACCAATGGAAGATACTACATTTCAAGCTGTATAGGCATCAGGATAATCGGAATAGCGTCGAGGTTATACCACCTAATCCAAGGAAGTGTTGTGGAAAGAATGTTATATTTTTATTGACTTCGGCTTAGAAGATGAGATGAAAACATGACTTCCACACTTTTATGAAAATAGTGACAAGTTTCCTGAAGTTATAGCTCACGATACGTTGAAGAAAATTTAATATAATAACTTGAATGTTACACAAATGTCTTCTTACTCAGCAGACAATGCTTCAGTTAATCACTGATTAAATTTCCGACTTTTGACTAGTTTCGAAGTCTTGTGCTTCATTGTCCAAAGCTTAGTGGAGATCCCATATTCAGTTAATTTTTACAAACACTGCAGTGTCTTTGAAAAGCTGAAGGAGAAGAAATCTGATCTAGTGAAAGCGAATTCTTTGGCCCATGTTTTACACAACTGCTCTAGACAGAGATGTATGAAACTGAATACTAATATTGAAAACCTTATTCTAAAAATGAGCATATATTTTCTTTGACAATTTGTATTCAGTTAATCACTTGAACACAACAAGCGAGGCTGTAATAATAACAGCTCATAACATGAAACAAAGGAAAGCGTACACTGTTGCTAGCGCCATACACATGTGTAGCTGCTGCAATCTCCCATCTGCTGCATAATCAACATGAGTTCCGGACTCATGTTTTTTATGCAAAGAACATGAACATGAGTATGCAAGCTTACCCATTTGAAATACAAAGACTCATGTTATTTATGCATCAAGACATGCATCTACTACACACGAATACTGCATAGCACTTAACTCGATTTCGATACAAATTGGACTCGTGTTGTTTATGCAGCTGTAGATGCATTTACACTGTACTCTATGCACGTGATATAGCTAATTATTTCTATGCTAATTTTTTTTTAATTCAAAACATAATTGAGTTCATTTCTTAGTCGATCTTGTGTAGTTGCTTTCAATAGTTGCTTCTCGTCTAGACTCAATTTACGTATTTACTTCCATATTTCGTTATAGACTAAAGTCTTATAAGATCTGACTTTAGTATTTGTCCACATTTATTTTTGAACATGTTTAACAGTTCAACATTGCTAACTGTAAGATGTATATTTTACGCTAAATGTGTACGTTTACATTCGTACAGGACACGTAACTTCTACTTTCTTAATAATAGTATTATCTATGATCAACTTACATAATTATATTCCAACAAAGAGAAAAACGGAATTTTACGAAATGTTGAGCGATCCTGAACCGAGATTGTGACATTTCAAATAGCGAGAATAAGAGAAAAGTTAGCGTGCGTCCGTAAATGAAAGTGCACGAAATATATGTAGCGATTATTAATAAATTACCACTGTGTTTTTACAGGTCTCTTGACCTGGTAACAAAATATTTGACTATGTGGCAAACAAACAAAATCGTCTTTATTGTATTAACTAAACTCGCACTCTGGCTTGTTCGTAACCTAATTTCAAGAACCAACAGGTTTGTTAACATGACTGCACTGACTGGGAACCAGCAGCTGCTGTTTGTTCGCTTTGATAAATGTATCCACAGTGCAGAACAATTTGTTTTAAATTAAGTCTTGAAATATGAAGAAAAATAGGCCCAAAGAATGCAATTTAAGAGAACGTTATGTTGAAATGCAAAAGTAGGCTTAAGCTTATATTAGATACAAATGCAGTATAAGTTTAAGTCTGCTTATGCAATATTACAGGAAAGGCAATTATGGTTTATTACAACAAATTGAAATGAATGAAATAAACAATTACAAGAGATTACTTACTTACTTCCTGGCTTTTAAGGAACTCGCAGGTTCATTGCCGCCCTCACATAAGCCCGCCATTCGTCCCTATCCTGAGCAAGATTAATCCAGTCTCTACCATCATATCCTATCTCCCTCAAATCCATTTTAATATTATCTTCCCATCTACGTCTCGGTCTCCCCAAATATATTTTTCCCTCCGGCCTCCCAACTAACACTCCATATGCATTTCTGGATTCGCCCATACGTGCTACATGTCCTGCCCATCTCAAACGTCTGGATTTTATGTTCCGAATTATGTTAGGTGAAGTATACAATGGGTGCAGCTCTGCGTTGTGTAACTTTCTCCATTCTCCTGAAACTTCATTCCTCTTAGCCCCAAATATTTTCCTAAGAACCTTATTCTCAAACACCCTTAATCTCTGTTCCTCTCTCAAAGTGAGAGTCTAAGTTTCACAACCATAAAGCACAACCGGTAATATAACTGTTTTGTAAATTCTAACTTTCAGATTTTTTGACAGAAGACTAGATGACAAAAGCTTCTCAACCGAATAATAACAGGCATTTCCCATATTTATTCTGCGTTTAATTTCCTCCCGAGTGTCATTTATATTTGTTACTGTTGCTTCAAGGTATTTGAATTTTTCCACCTCTTCGAAGGATAAATCTCCAATTTATAGTTCCATTTCTTAGGTACAATATTCTGGTCACGAGACATAATCATATACTTAGTCTGTCGAGATTTACTTCCAACCCTATCGCTTTACTTGCTTCAACTAGAATTTCCGCGTTTTCCCTAATTGTTTGTGGATTTTCTCCTAACATATTCACGTCATCCGCATAGACAAGAAGCTGATGTAACCCGTTCAATTCCAAACTCTCTCTGTTATCCTGAACTTTCCTAATGGCATATTCTAGAGCAAAGTTAAAACGTAAAGGTGATAGTGCATCTGCCTGCTTTAGCCCGCAGTGAATTGGAAAAGCATCAGATAGGAACTAGTCTATACGGACTCTGCTTTAAGTTTCACTAAGACACATTTTAATTAATCGAACTAGTTGCTTGGGAATATCAAATTCAAAAAAGAATATTATATAAAACTTCTCTCTTAACCGAGTCATACGCCTTTTTTGAATCTATGAATAACTGATGTACTGTACCCTTATACTCCTATTTTTTCTCCAATATCTGTCGAATACAAAATATCTAATCAATAGTTGATCTATTACGCCTAAAACCACACTGATGATCCCCAATAATTTCATCTACATATGGAGTTAATCTTCTCAAAAGGATATTCGACAAAATTTTGCACGACGTCAACAAAAGTGATATTGCTCGAAAGTTACTACAGTTAGTCTTGTCCCCCTTCTTAAAAATAGGTACGATTATGGACTGCTTCCACTGTTCTGGTACAATTTCCTTTTCCCAAATTGCAAGTACAAGTTTATAAATTTCGCTACATAATGCCCTTCTACCCTCTTTTATTAATTCTGCTGGAATTTGATCGATACCTGGAGACTTGTACCTTTTCAGATTTTCTCTCGCATTACAAGAGATTTATATAATCAAAATTCATTTCAATGTAACATTAGTGTATGCATATTAAATACACCAGAAAAAGAAAATTGTGTGGAAAGGAAAGAATTAAGGAAGAAAATGCAAAAAGGCTAGAATAAAGAAGACAGGGCTGCAAAATGAAATAAAAGAAGGAAGAAACATAGGTAGGAAGCACACAAGAACACAAAGACAGAAATTAAACATGAAAGAAAGGGATGGAATAAGGAAGGATATGAAGTAAATAACATGAAAAAAATGTAATAAAAATACAGAACTATGGAAACACAGAATAATAAATATTTTAGGAAGAAAGCATGATAAGATGACGATAAATAAAGAAATAATAGAATATGAATGAAGTGAAAACATAAAACAAAATGATAAGGAAAGAAAATAAATGAAAGTAAAACTACGGTAATATAAATATAATATGGAAAATAAACAAAGTCAGTTTGTAGATTAAATTACATACTGCAAACCATGTGGCAGTTGTAGCAAAAGTTAACTTACCAAGTCTTCAACAATCAATTCTTCGACATGAACAGTATGGGTGGTGATAACTGCATATAACTTACCTGAAAAGATAAAGGAAAATAGGTTAGACGTCAAAAATTATAAATTACATATCACACTGAAAACGCGAATGTTGTTACAATTTATTAAAAAAAAATTACAATTGCCATCGTCAGATGCTGAATCAAAACATTTTGCAAAAACAAAACTTCACGTAAAATAGTGACTGACTGAAAATAATCAAATTTTTGCAGTCCCATTCCTAATAGCAAGGAAGTTTATTTCAACATCAAACATTTGCATGTAACAGAATAATAGCAACGCAAGACTTAGTATTACTATGACGTACCGAAATATATATGATATTTCTGTCCTGGAATTTGGTATTACCATATGGCGAAGAATGGGTAGAACGGAGAAAAATTCTCGCCGACACCGGGACTCGAACCCGGGATTTGAGCCCTATGTGGTGACGCTTTATCCACTAAGTCGCAGAGAATTTTTCTCCGTTCTACCCATTCTTCGCCATATGGTAATGCAAAATTCCTGCACGGAAATATCATATATGTTCTTCGGTAGATCATAATAATATGATAAACGTAAGTAATCACTTCGTGATTCAAGATGGCGCCTTGTTCCGTCGGACTCTGGTCACTTAGTCATTCGTAATGAGTGCACCTCTGTACATAGTATTGGACATTGTGCCACTGTCACATATTCTGTGACACAGTACATGAGGGTAGGCCACCAAAGGGGAGCAGAGAGGTAGAACTTAAACTGAGAAGGATTTAATCCGGCATCGGCACTCGAATCCGGTGTGATTTAGTGGATAAAGCGTCAGCACGTAAGGCTAAAAACCCGGGTTCGAGTCCCGGTGTCGGAGAGAATTTTTCTCCGTTCTACCCATTCTTCACAATACTTAGTAGTTCAGGCGGTAGCGCGTTTGCCTGCTGATCCAGGGTTGCGCACGGGACTGCGTTCGAGTCCCGCTTAGGGTGATAACATGGTAGGATATTTCGCAACTGTTAGGAGAATATTAGGCAACCCATGGCAAATACCATCTCGGTATCACCAGTTCCATCGGCTTTCAAATAACCTAGTAGTTGAGACATCGCCGTTAAATAAGTAACTAAAAAAGGATTAAGACTATATACGACACAAAACTTAAGGACAACCAAAGATAAAATGTACTTCAACTTACACTTTATAAATTAAATAGTGCTATAGAGGATTCCATTTTAAGAAAATAGCATTGAATATTTGGAGGCTATTCCATACTATTTATAAGTATTTTTCTTGAGAACTGGGAATTAATTAGTTTCATTTAATTCATAGAACATAATTTCATTGAGAACTAGATCGATTTCGTGTGCTAAAATTGTGTTACACCTCTAAAATTTAATTTACGAATAACGGGGTAACAGCTAAATTGGTGGAATAGTCTTCCGCTCTCTTGCCGAAGATCTCTGCTGGAAAACTTAACAGACAAGTAGGGTGGTAAAGTTAAGGCTAAGATTTCATACTGTTAAAACACGCTTATTTGAAGAAGTACACAAAATTTAACTGTCAGCAAAACAACAAAGACATTAGGTATGTATCTTAGGTTTTTCTTTGATTACAGTGTGAAGTTAATAACGGAAAAAGTGTGCTGTACATAATCCTAAATTTGTATTATAATACTTCTTAACATTTTTAATAACAGAAAAAGTGTGCTGCACATAATTAATCTTAATTTTATATTATAAGCGCCCCGTAACATTTAATAACGGAAAACGTGTGCTGCACATAATCTTAAGTCTGTATTATAAGAACTTCTTTACCCAATAAAATAACAGTATTATTATTATTATTATTATTATTATTATTATTTGTAATTGCAGTAACGTTTTAGGTCCCTAAAACTGTATTTCAATGCCTATTTCGATCAATATGGAGCCTAGTTTAGGTGTCTAAAAGTTGGTTAATGGCCTAAATATCCGAAGTCTAGTTATAATGTATATAAAATATAATGTAGGCTATATTTTTGCAGGTATCATTATGGCATTAATATATTTTTTTATCATTTCAACGGACTCAACGTACCTATCTTGTGCGATAAACTTGCTTGAACGCTGTACGTATTAGAAGACAGTGAGATAGAGATTCTACACCTCACTCGTTCTACTAACGGAGGCATCTTGCGGCAACAGTGTACTAGCCAAGACCCGTAAGACAAATGCTTTTTTCTTAAGGTGGAATACTCTATATTGAAAATTAATTAACGTTGGTTACAAACAGCTTCGTAGAGCTAGAGCTACAAGGTCGAACATTTACGTCATGATTCACGGAATGATACATTTGCCTCACAACTTACAACAGTCTGGCATAGAATAAAATATAGTTCCCAATTAAAATTGAAGTTTGATCTTTTCTCATAATCGTACATGTTTTTTTTTTTTTTCTGAATTACATTCGATACTTTATTATCTTTTTAATTTCCATTTTCTGTTATGTACTTTTAATGATCAATGAGTGATCAAAAGTGCCACCATATGATATGTATACAGCCAGCAAAAAACGACGGCGTAGTAATACATTGTACTATTACGCAATGTTTCATCGATCACTTATTATTAAGTGTACACAACAGAAAATGTGAAATAAAATACAAAAAGGTAACATATACTATTAAAAGAAACAACATGTACCTACCATTAGAAGAGAGTTAAAAGCTTCAATTTTGATTGCGAATTATACTTCACACTACCAATGCCTGATTGTTGTAAGTTGTGACACACGCGTCATGTGGTTTTTGTTTATATAGGATTTGGTTCTAAACCTGAATCCATTATAGTTGATTATGTAGAAGCTTAAGGAGAAAAATAGGTGAAAGTAAAGGTGTATTAAACACAAAACATGAGTGAATGAATGAATGATGTGAAGGAAATAAACGCGAGAAAGGAAAGAAGGAACTAAAACACCAGTCGGCACAAGTTACCTGATTGGGATTTTTTTCGAGGATATCCTTAAACCAATTGAAGCAGAATTACAGGATCATTTCCGGCGTTTGGCCGCGGACTTATTTCTCCATCATTAGGGCTAGGATTTTGATGAAATTGCATCTTGTTTCTAGTAAGCCAGAAACATAGCTGCTTTAGTATTTACATGTTATGCAATAAACTGAGTGTTTTAAGACATTTGTTAGGGCACTTTTTTTTTTCATTTTTTGCCTGTTTCAACTCATAAGAGCATCTTTTGTTTTATTCGGACATTTTTTAGGAATTTTCATTTAATTTTGGCAACAAATCCCCATTATTAATATATAATAATAATATTCATTTCCTTTGATATTTGTCTACATATTTTGTCCATTATTACCCATTATTTTTTTACTTGGTTATTTAACGACGCTATAAAAACTACGAGGTTATTTAGTGTCGGTGGAATTGGTTATAGCGATATATTTGGCGAGATGAGGCCGAGGATTCGCCATAGATACCTGACCTCTGTCTTATAGTTGGGAAAAACCTCGGAAAAACCCAACCAGATAATCAGCCCAATCGGGAGTCGAACCCGCGATCGAGTGCAACTCCGAATCGGCAGGCAAGCGCCTTAACCGACCAAGCTACGCCGATGGCTAATACCCATTATTTTGTATAATATTTTAATCGTTTTTATACACAAATATTGCCATTTTAACATACACTCCAACCACCCCTTCAATATAGACTCCTCTATACCTGCTAATTCCGGGTAAGAGTGGCCTTGTGGTGAGCTACATGGAAATTACATCAGGTAAAATAATTAAAGTGTACCACTTAGAAAAAAATATGTAAAATTAAATAAACTTAAATGTTGGTACTACTCGTAGAATTTAATTTAATTACCAGTCTAAATATTAAGTAGTACAAAACCTCTTTTCCTACTAAGCCAATTATGTAAGAACAATGTTTAGGGTATTTTAAGGGCATTTTTGAAAGATTTTTAGGTCATAAATGCATTGTTTTTAGGGCATTTTAAAATTATTTATAGGTCATCAAAATCCTAGCCCTAGCCATCATTAATTCAAATATCATAATGCTTAACATGGTCTGGGTTATGTTCTTGGTGCGGCATGTTGTATACATACATGAGTGCGGCCGTTCGGCGACAAAATCGTTCGAAGAACAGGAGTGGTAAGCACAATAAGCCTCAGATTACGGTGCAAACGTTCTCCTCCTCAAAAAAAAAAAAAGAAGAGCAATAAACTGATAATGGGGTGGAATCTATTTATCTGGTTTTGTGCCGTTGGTAGAGAGCATAGCTAGATGTGAGTTGTACTGGCGGAACTGCTCACCTCGTTCTGCACCAAGCAATGGAATTCACCGACGGAGTGTGCGCCATGTTCGATCGTGAGTTGTGCGTAACAAGGAACCGCGCCGACCGCACGCCACGACGACATTAAGAGCTGATTGATGTAAAAGGGCCGAACCGCCCAAAACACGCCGCCACATTGAACGGGCGACGCTGTCAAGATTCCTGGCCTCAGGCATCATCTTTAAGCACATCCTCACGCCATGTACAGTCACGCAAACAAAAAAATTAACGATGCATATATATTTGAACACCCTGGCAAACGGTACAGCTGTCACTATCATTTTACGGTTACTGTATAAGTAAACTTATATTACCTTTACAACGTCTTCAAAAACGAACTCCGGAAAAGTGTTTTGAGTCAACGATCTTTTTGAGTCTTGGCTGTATCTTAGTGCCAGAGGCAAATGATATATTCGATAACTTCCGAAATAAGTGCTCTGAAATAGAGACAACAGAAAGGGGCTAGTCGCCCTGACTTATGTTCTTATGTTCTATTCGTTCTTGGAATTCATTACCTACAGATGTTAGGGGCTGCCCGACCTTAAACGCTTTCAATTCCAAAGTAAAACATCTTATTTTAGAACGCACAGTGTCCCAGGAGATATATTAAAATTCACAATTGTAACTAGTTTATAAAGTAATCATAGCCTATAATTCAATTTTTCATGTAGTTTAAGAAGGTATATAAGTTCGATAATCTTCTAACTTATGCATATTTTCTTTTGTTTAGATCTTGTTTTAGATATCCTATCTTTAACTTTTTGCTGTACTAACATTATATTATCATGTTTGTTTCTTTTTTATCCTCTGGTTGAGTGGAAAAGAAGGCCTCACGACCTTAACTCTGTCGCAAAAAATAAAGCATTGTTATTATTATTATTATTATTATTATTATTATTATTATTATTATTATTATTATTTCTTAGTAGCTTAGATGGTAGAGCAAAAGAACAGTTTGTAACTGTACAATATAACGTGGGCTAAAGAAAGGAGATGCACTATCATCTTTACTTTCTAACGTTGCTCTAGAGTATGCCATTAGGAAAGTCCGGGATAACAGAGAGAGTTTGTAATTGAACGGGTTACAACAGGTGCTTGTCTATGCGGATGACGTGAATATGTTAGGAGAAAATCCACAAACGATTAGGGAAAACAGGGGAATTTTACTGCAAGCAAGTAAAGAGATAGGTTTGGAAGTAAATCCCAAAAAAACGAAGTATATGATTATGTCTCGTGACGAGAATATTGTACGAAATGGAAATATAAAAATTGGAAATTTATCTTTTGAAGAGGTGGAGAAGTTCAAATATCTTGGAGCAACGTATCAAATATAAATGATACTCGAGAGGAAATTAAACACAGAATAAATATGGGAAATGCCTGTTATTATTCGGTTGAGAAGCTTTTATCATCCAGTCTGCTGTCGAAAAATCTGAACGTTAGAATTTATAAAACAGTTATATTACCGGTTGTTCTGTATGGTTGTGAAACTTGGACTCTCACTTTGAGAGAGGAACAGAGATTAAGGGTGTTTGAGAATAAGGTTGTTAGGAAAATATTTGGGGCTAAGAGGGATGAAGTTACAGGAGAATGGAGAAAATTACACAACACAGAACTGCACGCATTGTATTCTTCACCCGACATGATTAGGAACATTAAATCCAGACGTTTGAGATGGGCAGGGCATGTAGCACGTATGGGCGAATCCAGAAATGCATATAGAGTGTTAGTTGGGAGGCCGGAGGGAAAAAGACCTTTAGGGAGGCCGAGACGTAGATGGGAAGATAATATTAAAATGGATTTAAGAGAGGTGGGATATGATGACAGAGAATGGATTAATCTTGCTCAGGATAGGGACGAATGGCGGGCTTGTGAGGGCGGCAATGAACCTGCGGGTTCCTTAAAAGCCAGTAAGTAAGTAAGTAAGTAGAATATAACCTACGCTAATCAGTTCGGAACCTACTAAAAATTATTACCTGATTTCCAATCTGGAAATAAATTCAGAGTTTTAGTATAAGTAATAAAAATATTAGATCTATAGGACTATTTCAACTTCAATAGACTACATTCATCGAACTCATTCGCCTAAGTATTGACTTATTTAGTCCACCACTATACCATGATAGAGTAGTGACATGGCTAACTGCGAAATTAGCGGGGTTTTCTCCAATCAATTCGAATTATATGCTGAGCAATTTCTAGGGTCGAACCCTTGGACTCCTTTCGCCAACTTCTTCTATCATCATCCAATACTTTCGGATTACAAACGGATATAATAGTACCGTTAACATGCGTACAGATGACATTCTGAAGAGGATGAAGAAGGACAAGGCTACGTTAAACATGGACTCCATCGGACCTGAGTGTTGTGCTGCTGAATCGACGAATTGCACAAAATGAGTGAATCACTATACTTACTTCAATGGAATTCAGTCCTGTGGACTTGAACAATTATGTCTACGATACGAGTGAGTGGCATGCCTCAGGCTGCCATGTAAGTCTTCAGGCCCCTTCTCCGTAAAACATTATCGGTTTAGCTAGTCATGTATCCAAGACATGTTATCATACTGGCAAACGTAGGCCTATATATAATTTCGTATAACCACTCTTTTATTATAAATATGAGACAATAATTTATGACAATCATTTTTCATAAATGCTCTACAAGGATTATAATAGGCCTATTTAACTGCAAGATATACGTTATCTGACAACAATTTGTCGTAATATTAAGACTTCTTATTTTTTAGATCATTAGTTTAGAAGTGACATCAACGAATAAAATCAATTATAATAAATTGTTCGACTAATTTACTGAATAAGCAATTTTTCCCTTGAAATTATTCAAATCTGCTTTACAGGGTGCCTTACCTGAAAGACTAGATTTGCATAATATATACGTCAGTGTGTACGTTAACAGAAAACCACAATTCCAAGTCACACAGAGTTTGTATGCACTCGATGTGGGTCTCTGGCGTTTCGTCAGCCCACACGAGTTGTGTGGATATAAAGAGAAAAGTTGAAACGGTGTCGGGTGGAGTTCCCGGGTAGCTCAGTTGGAAAGAGCGCTGGTACGTTCAACCAGAGGTCCCGAGATCGATACCCGGCCCCGGAACAATTTTTCTCTTGAAATTATTCATATCTGCTTTACAGGGAGCCTTACCTGAAAGACTAGATTTGCATAATATATACGTCTCTGTGTACGTTAACAGAAAACCACAATTCCAAGTCACACAGAGATTGTGTGCACTCGATGTGGGTCTCTGGCGTTTCGTCAGCCCACGCGAGTTGTGTGGATATAAAGGGAAAAGTTGAGACGGTGTCGGGTGGAGTTCCCGGGTAGCTCAGTTGGAAAGAGCGCTGGTACGTTCGACCAGAGGTGCCGGGATCGATACCCGGCCCCGGAACAATTTTTCCCTTGAAATTATTCAAATCTGCTTTACAGGGAGCCTTACCTGAAAGACTAGATTTGCATGTAAAAAATGCTTCCTTGAATTTGTGATTGTCTGCGAATACAGACTATTACCTTTCTGAAACTGAGGATTACTCTTTAATGTATAAAGACTTATAAATTCTCGCGTTCTATGCATGAAATAAAAGATATAATAAGAAATATTAACAAATAGTGTAATAATAAATAAGTGTTGAAAAGGTTGCATTCAGGTTGTGTTTCCAGTACTAAACTAATTTACAAAGCTAGGAAATAATATAATTTTGTTATGTGTGTTTAAGTAGAGTGTGTCTAAAATTATTGTAATTATTGTACCATGCGTCATTCTGAAATTCAAATCATGGAATAGATATCACGACCACCTGCAAGAGCCGCCAGAGCGCACCGTGGCTTTTGCAGCGAAACTACAAACAACTTGTAACTGCTACGGCTGGCTCCGTCTGTCTTTGTCTCTTTCAAGGTTTTTTTTTAGCACTTTGGGAGCACGAGTTGCCCATCCATGGGTATGCTGTTTCCATATCCCGGGGATGCAAAACTGGCGAGAGAGAGGTGAAAGCATGCGGAAAGCGTTGGTTCCCCGTCCAGTCCACCAACGATGAATGACGTCTCTGTGACCCGTACACAATCATATAACACACACACACACTGAATACAAATGCCCTCCCCTACCAAGTCAATGACACGGAGATGGAAGGAGGGGATGAGTATGAAGTACGCCACAATTGGCGCCCACTTCTGCAAGCTTGCCCTATGCCTTCTGCACGACGAAGCATATTTCGTTATACTCCTTGCACTTTACCCATTTCAGCGAGTGCTGACGACCACTGTACTAAAACAACGGCAATTAGATTATTGTAATGTATAAATATGTATAAGTATTAAATAAACATAATTAAATATGGATGAAAACTACAATTTTTAGAAATATTGACCTTGTAAACTGACGTATCATATAACAATATAGTTATTTTGTTAAGACTCTCAAATAAGTTCTATAACAAAGGAAAGGCAGAAACGTTTTTAAATATTATCATTTAATAAAATTAGACGACTGTAAATAATCGTTTTTACGTTACATTTTGTATTATTATTATTATTATTATTATTATTATTGTTTTTACAATAATAATTATTATTAGTATTATCATTACCATTATTATTATTGTTATTATTATTATCATCATTATTATCATTATTATTATTATTATTATTATTTGTAGTAGTAGTAGTAGTAGTAGTAGTAGTAGTAGTAGTATCCAGACGTTTGAAATGGACAGGGCATGTAGCACGTATGGGCGAACCCAGAACTGCATATAGGCTGTTAGTTGGGAGGCCGGAGGGAAAAAGATCTCTGGGGAATCCGAGACATAGATGGGAGGATAATATTGAAATGGATTTGAGGGAGGTGGGATATGATGGTAGAGACTGGATTAATCTTGCTCAGGATAGGGACCGATGTCGGGCTTATGCGGCAATGAACATCCGGGTTCCTTAAAAGCCATAAGTAAGTAGTAGTAGTAATAGTAGTAGCAATACAGATATTTGGAGCTACTTTATCACAGTTTCTTTGTAATTTTGTAGTGTAACAGAAAAATAAAAAAAAAACATTAAATTAGAGTCTCACTTATTAGTAACAGAAATTTATATAACTGCCTTCTGTCTGTGATTTCTAAGGAGAAACAATTGAGTGTGATCCCAAAACTCGTTAAGTCCATTTTTATTGAAGGATTGGACTAGTTTCTTTATCCACGATCTACGGACCGAACGAGTTTTTAAGTGACATGCACAATAACACTAACTTTTAAACAAGGATTGGCGAAGTTTTGGAAGAAAAGAAGATTAAAATTTGATAGAGGTCTCAAACATAATCATATATATATATATATATATATATATATATATATATATATATATAATCATAAAAATTATCAAATGGACTGAGCGAGTTTTGGGATCAGAATCTTCAATTGATGAATGGTCCTAGAAGCAGAAGCTAGAAATTATCACGTGGATATTTTGCAAAATTCTGTATCTCCTTTTGCTTTTCTATTTTTCTAACAAAGTGAAACACATACTATTATGTTATACCGCACGATCTTCATTAGACTCATATTAATACTTTGAAAGCAAAAAGATACATTATAACACAAATATTACAAGTAGTAGTTGAAGCAAAATATATATTTCCCTAACATTTATTTATCTTACATCAATTTAGGTGTAATTAATTTCAAGCACTTTGTATGCATAACAAATTCCATTCTTAAAAGCTTCATTGATGAGTTGAACGATTTCTTATTTCATTTTCCGGGGTATTTGACTCTCTACGAGAGGTCGAAAAATAAAATTGATAATTTTTCCCTTTCTTCACCAGGATACAACTTTTCCTCGAAGTTTACGAACAAATATTTCCTAGGTTCTATAACATGTTAAATGTCTAAGTTCATTTATAAAACAGTATATACGAGTAATTCTTCTCTTGAATTTTCATAATTAGGATCTACCCAATCCGTACATATATTGTAAACTGCATCATGTAACGAACTTTCGTGACTGGTCTCGTTTTCATTAAAAGAAACATCTGCGTTTATTCTAGACTTAGAAAACTAGCTATTTCTTCCTAGCATCTGACGAACTGCCACTCACTAGGCCTACATCATCAATAACATCACTGACTCCTACGCTTTTCCCTAGAGGAGGGACGTTCAGTTTCTTTCGTTTTCAGATGATACTTGTCTGAGTTGCTTCTCGCCGTTTCTCTTGAAACTTTTCAAGGAAACTGCCACAAATTACATCTACAACAGGAGCGATTTCTTGAAGGACTTTACCAGACATTTTCTTGGTTTCTATTAACAATATATTTTCCACTCTTCTTAGAACCAGCACTAAAATGTTCGCTGCTTTTTGTGAGGGACTGCACTAGTTTCTTCAGCAACTTCGGAAATGCGTCCTTAGGGATTGCTGCGCATCAACTCCCAGCAGTGGTTTCTTTCCAAGTTTAGGAGCTGCTGCCAGGTCGTCATAGGACAGAAGTATACCACGTTTAACAGCTGAAGTAGTTGTATCAAATTAAGAGAGAGTGTCACATACTTTATATTATGTTTCCTACAAAAGTACAGTTTGTCACCAACAGCGAATTTCGTCCGTTCTAATCTCTTTAAGACTGCGAGAAGAAGAAAAGTGAACCATCGTCAAATGACGCTGATCAAATGCAATGTGATCTTTCAACACCTCTCTCAGTCCACGTTGATTACAGTTTCTATCCTTTGCAGTTCACATACAATTGTGGGAGATCGTCTTCTGCGCACCAAAAAGCATCAACAATGACCAGGTTTGGATGCTTTTCTTAACTGCGTGCGATATTTTTTAAAATTACTTTTCTATTTTCCGGGTCATCTACGAATACAATGTTTTGTATTTAATAATTTCATATAGGATCGTTTAGGGACATCTCGACACGCTAAGGAAAAGTGTTAATTTTTGGACCAATTTATATAAATTTTATCTTAATTTTTTTCCTAATATGTATGCACATGTTTTCCGAACATTTCACATATCTGGTGCCGATGTGATAATTTTGTATTACTATGTTTAAAAAAATACAAATTGGTGCCAAAGAGTAGACTTCTCCCATAATAGCGGAAATTTGGCCATAGAATATTACAAACATAGGAAACACTTAAAAACCCAACATTTACAACACAAATTTTGCTCCTACAATACTAATACTGTAACTCGCGTTAGTCACATGTTAATTTTTTATCGGTGCCATTTTTCACACATGCTACGTGAAACCATTTTTGGTATTCTCCAACATACTGAACACAAAGTTCTCTAGCATTGTTATCGTAGTAATATCCATACACGCGGCACAATAGGTTTTTCTATTGTGCAGATTGTTTGATAAACCAACTCCTTCCTCCTAAATTCCAAGCATTAGATGCCTTCTTCCTGTGGCAGAACCTAACTTCTTTTGCTGTTTAATCTCCTTCAGATCTTTCCTGTAGTTTTCAGGCGTAATTTGAGTCTTGCAATTTGCTTACTCTTTTGTTGTCAGATGGAAGTGATAGCAGCAAAAGTGATGACAGTTCTTCAAACAAAGTATCAGTAGGTAAGGAATTAGACATGCTTAAACGTCCTTGTACACTTTCATTGAAAATATGATAGCACATCCGAAACTAAGATAATTGTTTGAGAGTAATCACTTTCGCGACTTAACTAATATGTAAAAAGTAGGCCCATATACAATAATTCGTGCATCTCTAATGTCATGGACATCCAGTCAAAGTAAAATAAACTAAAGATGGTATATTATATTTCTTGACCGAAAAGAAAAGTGTATCTCGCATTTAATGTGTGTATTGTCTTATGTGAACGTAAACACAAGTTAAAGCTACGAGATCCAGTTACAGAGATTACAAACACGTCAACACAGATCTCATGCAGATTGAACTTTTTTCACTGGGAACAGTGCTCGCAATGGCTACTTTTTTTTTAAAGTGTCGAGATCTTACAAAATGACCCTATTGGGAAGAGGAATACTCTGTAATATATTTCGAAGATTTTTAAACAAGATGTTCACCATTTCTTCATCCTTGGCAACTCTAAGTTGTGAGATATAGCCTATATACTCATCAATATAAGGATATCAAAAGCCTTTCGCACAACATCTACTGAAGCACTGAGTATGCTGTCAGGAATAACTCCCATTACCATAAAAATTGAGGAGTCGCTGAAATTGTACAACATAATGAAAGGAAGAGAAAGCCAAACATATACCGTAGACCGAGAAGTGGAAATCAGAAATTGGCTTTACCCAGCAGAAGCTGTCAAAATCAACGAGGGATCAGAAGATAAGAACTACACACTTCAAATATTCACGGATGGGAGTAAGAGTGAGTATGGAGTTGGAGCAGGTATCGCCATCTTCGTTGGAAATGAACTCACCATCCAATTGAAATTCAAGCTACATTATAGATGTTCCAACAATCAAGCCGAGCAGGTAGCAATCATTAAAGCACTGGAAGCAATAGAAACAATTGAAATCACGGACAACAGACCACGCACAGCAGCAATTCTCACAGACAGCAGAATAACAATAGACTCTTTAAAGAACAACCACAACACAAATATCTTATAGAAGAAATCAGGAAGAAAGTCTTAATTTTGGAGAAGGTAAACTGGACGATAGAATTCTTCTGGATCAAGGCCCACGTCGGAACATACGGTAATGAACTTGCGGATCGACTAGTGAAGGCAGCGGCACGAAACAAGGACGCAGTAGTATGCTTTGACAAAATTCCAAAAACTATTATTCAAACTGAAATAGAAGAAGAAGGAAAACTAAAATGGCAAAAAGAATGGGACGACACCACAAAGGCAGCGATAAAAAAATCATACTTCCATAATGTAAAAGAGAGGCTTAAGATGGAATTAAATATTACTGCCATCTTCACGTCAATGGTGACAGGACACGGGATGAATAGAACCTACCTCCATCGATTCAAGTTACTGGAAGGTGCAACATGTCCGTGTAATAGTGGAAGTCAGACTATAGATCACTTGCTATATGATTGCACAATATTAAGGAAACAAAGGGAAATTCTAAGAAACAGCATTTCGAAGACAGAAAAGTGGCCACCTACCAAATGTCAGCTTATAAAATTGCGTCTTCAACCATTCATCACTTTCATCAATTCAATAGACTTTGAACATTTGTAGGAATGCATTTATTGTCAGGTTATACATACTTATCATTCAACTTTTTATATAATGTAAATATTTATACCTCGCCTTAACCATTTGTCTTTTTTTTAATACTCACAATTGTAATATATTCATATTATGCACATATACCTTTTCTTTCTTTTTTTATTTTTGGTTAACCCATGTATACGTATTTGTAATAATTCTGTATTTTGCTTAGGTATGATCATTGTAAATAGGCAAAGTAGGCTAAATTGGGCCTATTCACCAATACAATTCCAAATGCATATTTATCGTAAGAAAGGGAAAATCCTAAGAACATGTAGTATTACTCTGTAATGGACCATGTTGTTCAATAAAATTAAATATATATATATATATATATATATATATATATATATATATATAGTCTTTTGTGGACGTAAAACACAAGTTCAAGCTACGAGATTCACTTACAGAGATTACAAACACGTCAACACAGATCTCATGCAGTTTGAACATTTTTCACTAGGAACAGTGCTCGCAATGGCTTTTTTAAAAATGTCGAGATCTTACAAAATTACCCTATTGAAAGGAGGAATACTCTGTAATAATTATATTTCGAAGATTTTTAAAGAAGCTGTTCACCATTTCTTCATCCTTGGAAACTCTAAGTTGTGAGATAGCTATAGCATATACACACGTAATGGTGGTTATGGGAAGTCAAAACGTAGACATTGCAATAGCCTGTGTAAGAAAGCTATTTTCTTTCTTTTTAAAGGAAACTTTGATCGATCAATTTTTCCTTCGGAGGGGGGAGGGTGCGGAGTCAATACATACTTTTTTCAATATATGAATTGTAATATATTTGAGGCCTCCATGATATTACATGGAGGTCGCATAACTTTACAAAAATGCTAATTAATAGTGTAAAATTACAGATTGTAAAAATAACTACGATTATGCTCATTTAAAAGAAAGCAACTATATATTTCTACATTTACTGAAAATTAATTGTATTATTTATTTGTGTATTAGAAGTTGATCGAACATGTTACCCCCTATGCAACAAACCCTTGTAATATTGTATTCACGTATAACATTTAACCACAGTTCAAAGAAATTCAATTTATAACACAAAATTCAGTAGTCCTAATATGAAACAATTCATTCAAACATTCAGCCAAAGGTCAGGTCTGTCACTGCAAATATAGCATTCTTCATTCTTAGCTATTTTAAGCCTCCTTTTAGTTTCCGCTTATGATTCATATATCTTAATGTTATCTATCATCTGATATCTTCTTCTGCCCCGAACTTCTTTCCCATTCACCAACCCCTCCAATGCATGCCTTTGTATGCAGTGTGCATTAGAAATTCGTGATATGTGAAATACATTAAAAATTACAAATTACTATTAATGACCCACTGATTTACATTCGAAGAGTTCAGCTGCCTGATGAACGTCCTGTAACTACTTCGAATGTCAAGATTACCACTATTATTATTATTATTATTATTATTATTATTATTATTATTATTATTATTACTACTAAAATTCTCGTCCTTTCTTTATTCTTTGATCTTGCATCATGATTATTGCACGACTAGAAAGTATCATCAATACTTTAATTTTAGTTACAGTAAAAGAAATCTCACATGTGTGCGGATGAAACTCTCCAAAGCACTCAAATACTGAAAGTGAATAATGATGATAATGATGATATTTTTATTGTTATTACTGTTATGGTTTTTTAAATTCGAAGTTTTGGCAGTAAACGACAAGAACATAACTAATTTCAGGCGCGATATAAGAATAAGTGAATCACTATTACTCGTTATTAATCACAAGGTTGAAACTCTTGCACACGTCCTGGGATCCTGTCCGCACGGCGAAGCTCTGCGATACGCTAGACACCACCAAGTACGATAAATTATAGCCACTGTCCTTAAAGATGCCGATTGCAACACCTTTGAAGAAGTACATGGTCTCTCCATCACTGGCAGTACACGGCGCATAGATATAATAGCTTTCAAGGAATCTACAAGATCTGAATTCATAATTGATCCCACTGTGCGTTTCAAAACGAATGAGGAACAGCCAGCAGAAGTGGATAAGGAAAAAACGAATATCTACAATCCTACCATTTCATATTACCTCCAAAAGTATCAGCTAGAAGAGATTGAAGTAATCGGACTTCTGGTTGGAGCAAGAGGTACCGCTACTCTCTTCATGAAAGATGTATTTAAGAGGCTTGGAATACCTACATCTATTATTCCGATTGTAACTTTAGCTGCATTGAAAGGATTAATTGCTCTCCTGAAGCATCACCTATATTCGAAATGAAACCAAGTTCATTAGCATTCTTTACTTTTTTTGTAACACTTACCTCTCTAAAACTTGGTATATTTCCACCAATCACAAAATGTATTTGCAGCTATGTACTTGTAGGAGTTTCATTGTCAAAACAGAATTCACTGAACTTGTAAACATTTATATGGTTAAGTATCTTTGTCCCTTATGGCAGCTTACGAATAGTGAGAAGATTTCTAAATTTCGATTTAAGAAGTAGATCCTATGTAGGCCTACATACTGACCTCATTGTCTTTAACTAGACACGTAGATGTAGTGACACTCCTATACGACTAACTTTGCGAAGATTACTCCTTAACATACCAATCCAGTTCCTGTTGAGGGAAGATGAACCTCGCTTTTAGGATTTGCAGCTAAAATGTACTAAGATTTAAGCTACAGAGAAACATAACTTAGTTTTCAAATTTGAGAATTGTAATGAAATAAAGTCGAACTGGCTAGAAAGACTGCAAAAGTATACCAAGAGTACAAGTGATTACGACGAACAATAGCCTCGAAGATTTCGCGCTACTCAAATAGTTGAAGAAGACGCGAGCGGTAACAGTTGTAATGTGAGGAATATTCCGCATCTGGAGTGTCAATATTGTTGTTTCATATGAATTAATTCATTAGTAACTTCCACAACTTCTCCCTTAATTGGAGATGAAAATTAGGGAGCGAATGTTGCCAAGCCTGATGTTAACTAAATTGCAGCATAAGGACTGAATTTGCACATGAGAACAATATCAAAATATCACTAGAAACTTGCACAAATGTTGAGAAGTGGAGCGACTAAATTCTTGAGAATTCATATCTTTAAATGATTATTCGATTTGGCTTACGAATAACACAGGAAAACTGCAACTAACCCGAGAAGAATAATGTGACTAGCATTTTCCTTCGTTTCTATTTCTGTTATTACTGAACTTCAGAAATAAAGGCCGGTATTATAAACGTCGTTTAAATCTTACGTTCATTTTAAACTGAAGTTTTTCGTTCTGCTTCGTATTATAAACCTTAACTACCAGTTAATCTTCAGTTAACTTGAGTTAACTTGATCGCAGTTCTCTGCCGTTTAAACTGCACTTCAAGGCTCAACAGTGCAAGATAGCGATTCCAGCAATACACATGGATATTGCAGATGTTTTCCAAGAACTTATTAGTGACGATATATGAGTGATCAATATTACTAAACGTCCATGGCGGCCAAGAATTTTCCGATATAGAGTTCACCACTTTGAAATATACATAAATGAACATAAGTTTTAAAACAGATTGATGTTTTCCAACTTCATAATTAGACTTATAACCCTAACCTTGTTTCGGAAAATTGAAACTCTGATAAAACATGCAACAGAAAAATGAGAAAGTGCAAAAATATGTGTTTTAGGGTTTGAATTTAAAGATTATTTGAAAAAATATATGATTTCTTTCTTATTTTTTAAAACATTCTGTTGAATCTCTGCATCAGTTACTAGTTGCGCTGTGCTATTTCTCCTCTGGTAGTAGGCATACTGAAAACGATGGAAGATTTCGAAGGTGTCCGTAAATCTACTATAAACCTATTGCGTATTGTACTGTGTGTAGCAGACAGTCTCCTGGTAAGACTTACTATGGAGCCTGATTTATAAAGTCACTAATAATATCACCTAATTTCACTAGACTCGTAAAAATAATTTTATTATTTGACTGAATTCTGTTTCATAAATATTCTAGACAACGCATCAAATACGCACTCTAATATTATTACTTCATTACTCATTTGATTCTATATGTTGTTGTGTAGCGGATGGTCATCAAGGTTTAGTTTGGTTGCATTGTGTTTGGGAGTATAATGTTGGTAGCCAGCGTTAAGAAACTATTTGAGGTTAAGTTTGATAAGCATACTGAAGTACGCGGTATTTAGGTTTTTTATGATACTCTCTCTGATATCTAAGAACAAAGCTGTTTCTTAGTGAAGATTCTTCACGAGCGTCGGCTATTTTAAATCAATGACATTGTTCTTCTTTTCATTCCTAGCAGTAATACCAATCGTATTCCACTACGGTTTAACTTAACTCTGTAATACGGCACGCTGAGTTAAATTCATAGTTAGGTTTAACTTGGGCTTAACATAATCTTTAGATTAACCGTATTTATAAAACCGGGCCTAAGAAAATGATAATGGAAGGAACATAGTGCGTAAGAATCATCAATAATCTATACTAATAATAAAACTGTAACCACACTTTTTCTGGCAATTTTCGCTTTTGCAAAAATAATTGGTGTTAACATGTAAGATTAGTTATCCTGAGACCAAAAATAGCATTTTTGAAATGGTAGAAGAGAGTTATATGAAAACTGGTACATAAATTAAGTTGGGTGCCACTAAAAATTTAGGATATATGCATTCAAATTACTTTCTTCAAAAGGGGGGATTATAAAGGAGTTGAATTAAATAAATTGAAATATCTAGCTTATTGATTTTTATGAAAAATGTTACATAACAAAAGTTTCTTTACAAATATTTTCGGTAAGTCTTATTCTATGCAAAATGTTGATAGAACTGATATTTAACGATAGCTATATTTGAGTTTTTAATAACAATGCGTTTCATCAGTGCCGCCTCAGACTAATGTAATGAAATGAAAACCAATGACTGCGTTTATTTAAGACGGCCTTGCACGACAAACGGAAGATATTCATTTAACTCTTTTTTTAAGGATATAATTTTATTTTATTCTGTGATGGAAATATATAAGTAATGGTTTATCAATATTAATAGATAGATAATGTTTATATGTATGTATGAAGTAATCTCAGAAGCTACTTAACCGATATGGATAATTCTTTCGCCATTGGAAAGTGTAATTTTTCTAGACGGACAAAATGTTACACGCTATTAGAATAACTCCTGAGTGAATCGAAGAATCAGGTAGGATTCTTGTGCACAAACAATCTAATATTTTGTCGGAATATTGTACTACTTGATTATTAGTATAGATTACGTGTTTGAATGAGCGACGGTAATGCATAGGTCTACTTAAACTGTATTTGGTCCACATAAAATACTAATTTTACATATTTCAATATTTTTCTCCACAGAACATAATAGGCCTATTATTTTTATGAGTCTTGTCATAAAAGATGATTATTTTCCCTGGACCAAAAATACAATACACTCATTGAAGTCATTAGGACTCGACGGGATGTGAATTCGGGTCCCCATCGTATAATTCAATTAAAGACTGAACATTTAAAAGTAACGCTATCTTGTTACGGTACAATCCTTTCTGATCCTGGTAAACAAATCATTGCATCGTGTCGTATTATTTAATAATAATTTTATCCGTTTATTAGTTTTCAGTTCAAGTAGCTCATGAGTTATGAAGCAGATGTTAAGTGCTAGCTGATAAAGCAAAGTACTTTTATGCGCTAATGATAGAAAATTAGTGTCATGGCAGTAAGCAGCAAAGAAAATGGAATTAACCCCAGAAATCCTGCCGAAAACTGCCTTTGTGCTCCATATGACTTTCGTCCTCTTTCTTTTATTTTAGTTGATTATTTAACGACACTTTGTCAACTACTAGGTCATTTGGGAATGGTTATAGCGAGATTGTATTTGATGAGACGAGGCCAAGAATCGCCATGTAATTATCAGACATTTGCCTTATACTTGAGGAAAAACTAGGAAAAAACCAATCAGGTCATCAGCCTAAGCAGCCCGAGTGCAGTTTTAAATAAGCAGGAAAGCGAGGAATCACGTTCTTCGGAGTCGAAAGTCGACAATTTATTTTTATGTTAAGGCAAATTAATAAATTATTATACATATTTGAAAGTATCCCTATTAGTACAAAATGAACTATCCTATATCGTTCAGTTATTTCGTATTAGTTTTATTTTTATTGTATTGTAGTAGATTAAAATATCACCTTAAAATATATATTTTGCAGATGAAACATCAGACCTATTATATATATTTAACAGAGCAGAAGGATGAAATGAGTTGAATTTCTTTTAATCCAAATAAGGCTTTCAAAAATAATTGTTTCATTTTTCATTTTATTTATAAATATTGTAGTTTACTGGAATAATATTTGCAGCATAAGAGCTACGCTTCAGTTAATTTTCCATTCAATATTCATACAGATCAAAGATAAATATTAGTCAATTTTATCCTACAATTTAAACACCATATTACTGATCTCAAAAAGAAATAGCAAAAGTATAGAAATGACATTCCGTATGGTACATAACTAAGCGGCGTCCATAGCGCTTAACCTCTAAATAAACTTCGTCACCATGTAATATTTTCACTGTCTTCGAGGACAGCAATTTAACTTTATCATCATCAAAGGTAGCTCGAATCTCATACAAGAGAAATTCCAAGAAACCATCAGCTATGCAATGCAGAATGCGGTAAATTATGAGAAATACCGACACCAGTTACATTACCCGTTGTTCTTTATGGTTATGAAACTTGGACTCTCACTTTGAGAGAGGAACATCGGTTAAGGGTATTTTAGAATAAGGTGCTTAGGAAAATATTTGGGGCTAAGAGGGATGAAGTTACAGGGGAATGGAGAAAGTTACACAACACAGAACTGCACGCATTGTATTCTTCACCTGACATAATTAGGAACATTAAATCCAGACGTTTGAGATGGGCAGGGCATGTAGCACGCATGGGCGAATCCAGAAATGCATGTAGAGTTTTAGTTGGGAGGCCGAGACGTAGATGGGAAGATAATATTAAAATGGATTTGAGGGAGGTGGGATATGATGATAGAGAATGGATTAATCTTGCTCAGGATAGGGATAAATGGAGGGCTTATGTGAGGGCATCAATAATCCTCCGGGTTCCTTAAAAGCCAGTAAGTAAGTAAGTACCGACACCAGTCCTTCAGATAAGACGAGCAATAAACCATAATGCACAATCGACCCTGTTGTACTGGCAATTTACTCATTCCATGAAGATAATGTGGTATTTGTATCTGCGTGCCTCTCGAAGGAACTTCTTAATCAGTTGAGCAACTTTCATACTCCCATGCCATATTTGTTAATTTCCTCTCTTTAGTAATTACAGGACTTCCGTGCGATCCTTCGGGTCGACGACAGATACAAACAATGCATAACTGTGAGAACGACTCGACTTCTGCTGTGACTTTTGAAATGGTTTAAATATATACTCCAATTCACATTCCTTTATCGAATATAAACACAGAATTAATCGAGAACTATCAATAAAAATATGGAGTACAACTACTTTAGTCAATAAATTGTCGTTTTTTAGGTAAGAAGATTCAAGATGGATAAAGAGATTGAGATTGGTTTGCAATGAACATTTCTGTTTCTCTGTCACAATCGTGATAGGCCTATTATTATTCTACTAACATCACAGCAGTTCTCATGTCATTCACATTACACCTTTGCTTAATTGTCTGGTGTCGTCAATTTTATTATTAACAATCATCGTCTTAAAATAGATAGTACAATTGGAAAGCAACATAAACAATACAATATAATTAAGATATCTAAAATTTGTATATTTACACTGCAAATCCCCAGACTACGGGAGGCCCAAATATATGTCGGTATCTAGTGTATAAATGAATTACATAAACTACATTTACTGATACACTAAAATAATTTTATATGATAGAGAAATTACGAGTATATTTCCGATTCAATGTTAACAGGATGTAACTGGGTGTAACAGGATTTTGGTAGACCCCAAATATAATTTATAATTATGCTAAGATTTACGTGAAACTTGGGGAAATGTTTATATGATATAAATTACAAGACATTTTCAAGTGTTATTTAGTCCTAAATACCATTTCCATAGCGTTAACTTTCTTGTTTCAAATAGAACAACCTATATATTTGTACTTTTTTTTTACTCGTTTTCAAATTCTAAATCTAGCGATGTATCACATGTCTAAGTTTGAATTGATATTACACTTTTACTACGTCGTACTACTTTTGAGTCGGCCTGGGTAGAGTAGTCGGTTTAGCGCTGGCCTTCCGTGCTCAAGGTTGCGGATTCGATCTCGACCCAGATCGATGGCATCTAAGTGTGCTTAGTCATTAGATTTACTGGCATGTAAAAGAACTCCTGCGGGACAAAATTCCGGCACACCGACGACGCTGATATAACCTCGGTAGATGCGAGCGTCGTTAAATAAACCATAATTTAAAATTTAAAATATTTACTACTTTTGACCAATAAAGCGATACGGAACAACGTGTTTCAACCTGGCTGCTTATCCTACAATTTTATCACCTCCCTAGCATTTATTTTATCATCTCTCTAGCATTTGTTCGTTTGTATCACGTCCCTAGCATTTCTTTCTTTCTTTACCAACATTGTACTATCAATAACTCTGACTTTTAAAATGATTCATATTTATTTCATCATCCTTAATTAAAACTTTTCTGTTATTTATCGTGTTTATATTATTTAGGTTATATTACAGCTGCTGCTGTATGAGATTAAGAATAGTCACGTATCAGAGAGTGTTTAATATATACTGATAATTGAAGTGGAATGCAACTGGTTTAATAAAAATGAAATTGAATCAACAAACCCTTCTTGACTAGTAATCGCCCATACAGTTCAATGAAGATTGTATAGTTGGCACAACTGACAACAAGAGAACAGTTCATCATAAATCATAACACACTACAGCCGTCTAATGAAATATTTGCAATAATACATTTTCAAGACAGTTTAGTATATATTTTAGTAAGTCAATTGATATTTTATTGTATTAAAGTACTTTATGTCGTCTAATCTTTATATACTTTCTTCTAATCGTGTAATAGTCAATTAAATTCCACTCCAGTTTTGACTTTCTCAAGATAAATCAAAACCTATAGTGAGATTACTATAAATAATATTTTTTTTTAAAATAAGGAAACAACAATATCTGCTATGGAAAATTGCGGAGTCAAGAAATGAATGTTTGTTTACATGCTGCCATGTTATTGCCGTGATGGACAAATTATTACACAATATTATTAAGCATTGACGAGTGCAGAAGAAGTACATAAGCAGCTAGCGCTTCATTGCTGAAAGGCACCCTTATCGTCATCATCCTGCTATAATTATTCGGCGATTACCTGGATAGGAACCAATGGACCAGTTTTGTGGCCAGCAATCGCCAAATATTAATAACATATCCAACTTTTCATCACGAGTATAATATTAAGTTTAGATTTTGCACCACCAATGCTTTTATTTGCTTAAATGTATAAATTTGTTTATCACAGCAAGAAGAAAGAAACATGTAAACAAATATCCACGATTTTACATAGAAGATATTGTTGTTTCTTTATTGAACAAAATATTATCATTTCAACCCTGGACATGTTATAGGTATAGCTCGCGCAAGGAACGATTACCGAACCACTTGGATTAGTCGGTTAAGGCGCTTGTCTGCCGGTCTGAAGTTGCGCTCGGGCGCGAGTTCGATCCCCGCTTTGGCTGATTATCTGGTTGGGTTTTTTCCGAGGTTTTCCCCAACCGTAAGGTGAATGCCAGATAATCTATGGCGAATCCTCGGCCTCATCTCGCCAAATACCACCTCGCTATCACCAATCTCATCGACGCTAAATAACTTCGTAGTTGATACAGAGTCGTTAAATAACCAAATAAAAAAGGATTACCGAAAAGCAATGGTGGCGTTACTGTCTGTTTTGACGTGTGTATGTAGGCACGCCGTGGGGGTGAGAGGTCCCGCCGATGGAAGTAATGTCTCTTCCAAGAAGATGAAAAAATGAGGACATCGCTGTGGAAATAAAGAACGTAGCAAGAGAAAAATTCGAAGCTAATTAAACGCGCAACATATGTTTACGAATGAAATTATAATACCGGACGATACAAGACACGTATTTACATGCAATGGAACTAATTAAAGTTGTAATGTAACTATCATAACGCAACACTGATTCTATCGATGTCATTTCTCTTCCGATTGTACTCTTGAATATCATTCAAGCTATCTCGTGACCTTTCCCGTCGCCCGCTCTTCCTTATCGCATTGTTTCATTCGCATTCCTTCCGTCGGTATTCCCTGCTTGCGAGACCTACACATCTTTAGATTTAGAATTTGAAGACGAGTAAAAAATGTACAAATATACAGAATGTTCCATTCAATATAAAAAGTTAATGGCAAACACTTGTAAATGTCTCTGTTACTCACTGTGTAGTTTATATCACATAAATACTTCTTTTCACGTAAATCGTATCATAAGTGTAAAATATATTTAGGATCTACCAGAATCCAGTTATACCGGTTATATAAATAGCCTACACAACAAAATATACAGACGTGATTTGCCATCGTAGATTGATTGTATATTTTCCTATAAAATCAGATGAAATTGGTCATAAAATTGTTCTCTCTCAAAATTAAACTAAGTCTATATGGACAAAACACAAATTTGGAACCAGCGGTAAATCAAATTCGTTCATTACTTTTGTTAATAATTACGAGTTTCCAATCAGTTTTCGGACTAATGACTAAACAAATTATATTTGTTCATCGGGTTAATTATCAATATTATATCACGGTCAGCTTTCAAGCTTCCAACATTTTAACTAATACGGCTCGATACTACAATTTCTCGATAGCCGTTACCGGTACTTGTTCTACTACGATTTTAAAAATGAAAACTCAAGGCACAACACACAAAGAATAAAGTATTTCAATGATCATTATAATGTTTTACACTCTATTAATATATTTCGCGGCTCATTGGTCACGCCTTTCTGTATCTAAGAAACAAACAAGGAACTGCCAGGTTTAGATAAATGATTTTTCTTTGAAATACGGAACTTTGCAACTTTTATTTAGATATCTACAATTTATTCACATGTTACATACCCAACCATACCCATTGTGGACATTATTATTAAACATTTTAAAATACTTCTATTTCTCAAAAAGATTTTCTCACACACTTTTACTGAGAAATTAAATTTTTTTGTTCGTCAGGGTGAGGATTATTTTACAACTTTATGTTACAAAATATTTCCGAATAGCGGAAAATACCACATTTCTGTTAAATGTAGAACAGAGATGGATGTACTACATGATTCCATAAATTTCGTATAGTAGAATGACTTAAGAGAGGAATAGCGGAGATCAAAGCCGAACACCGTGTTGGAAGATCTGTTTCTGCGACCACTATAGAAAATATCGAAGCCGTGCGTAACCTAAATTTGGAGAATCAACGATTTGATCTCAAACTTAAATTACATCACACATTTTCAAAATATCTTAAAAAAAAAAGAAGCGTGTCTTTTACAATGTGCAACGATTTGAATGTGATGAAAATATTTACTTGATGGATCCCTAAATGACTGGGCGCTGTGCTGATCAGAAACAACTCAGAATGACAAATTCAATATCACTTCGACACCCAATTTTGGATAGAGGATTCCTCTAAATTTTTTAATCGTATTATAACTATGAACGAAACATGGGTCCATTATTACGATTCATAAATAAAATAACACTGAAATGAATGTAGCCTAAACTCTCTAGTTATTTTCCTAAAAATAAATCTCCTTAGAAATTGGCAGGAATGGTCCTGGCATTATTTTATGGAATAAAAACGGAATATTGCGACAGATTACTTAAAACAAGGTACGTAAATGTGACGGAGCGTATTAATTTTAATTATCAGCCGGTTTCGTCAGAATATTGTGGAGAAAGTCGTGGTAACATTTCCAAAGGAATAAGTTACTGTTCCTGCAATAATGTACCGATCAAGGCCTCTGATTACGTTCCACAAAAACTGAATATGTTAACTCTGAATTGACGGACCATCCCTCATATTTGCCAGATTTAGTTCTCTCAGACTGTCATCTAATTCCAGTACCAAAAGAATTGCATTTAAATAAATTTTTACGGAGTGAGAGAGTAATAAGTAACCTACTCTGGAAGTGTGGTTCGCAGGCAAGACAAACAAAAAATAAGAGAATTGCAATTACTTCATGAGCGTTCTGCTAACTGCATACAACTGAGCGACTGTCTTCCATTCTTTCTTCTTCTGTTAACCTCTTTATTTCCTACCGACTTACATAAAAGCTGATTATATTGAATAAATACAAGTTTGTTTTGAGATACAGTGAGTTTTCTACATTCAACTGGGAACATATAGTACCTTCTTGTATGTACAGCGCAGGAGTAAGCAAGTCAGTACGACTGAATGTTTAAGAACTGTTTGAAATGTGGACCTGCAACTATAGTGTCAAATTTAATGTTGTAACACTTAAGTCATTATTACAACACAGATTAAAAGAGCATTTTACTTTATTGTGACAACGTTTTTTATTTCCTTTTATCATTCTCCTTATTGTATTATATGTATTTTTATTTTATGAAGAATTTTAGATAAGGACACAAACAGCCGTAGTAGCTGACGCGCCTTTTTTAAACCCCACTACCTACCTACCTACCTGTCTGTATGTCTATCTATCTATTATCTATTTACCCACCCACCCACCCACCCACCCACCCATCCATCCATCCATCCATCTATCTACCTACCTATCTATCCATCTATCTATCTACCTACCCATCTATCTACCTACCCATCTATCTACCTACCCATCTATCTACCTACCCATCTATCTACCTACCCATCTATCTATCTACCTACCCATCTATCTATCTACCTACCCATCTATCTATCTACCTACCCATCTATCTATCTATCTACCCATCTATCTATCTATCTACCCATCTATCTATCTATCTACCCATCTATCTATCTATCTACCCATCTATCTATCTATCTACCCATCTATCTACCCATCTACCTACCCATCTACCCATCTACCTACCCATCTACCCATCTACCTACCCATCTACCCATCTATCTATCTACCTACCCATCTACCCATCTATCTATCTATCTATCTATCTATCTATCTATCTATCTATCTATCTATCTATCTATCTATCTATCTATCTATCTATCTATCTATCTATCTATCTATCTATCTATCTATCTATCTATCTATCTATCTATCTATCTATCTATCTATCTATCTATCTATCTATCTATCTATCTATCTATCTATCTATCTATCTATCTATCTATCTATCTATCTATCTATCTATCTATCTATCTATCTATCTATCTATCTATCTATCTATCTATCTATCTATCTATCTATCTATCTATCTATCTATCTATCTATCTATCTATCTATCTATCTATCTATCTATCTATCTATCTATCTATCTATCTATCTATCTATCTATCTATCTATCTATCTATCTATCTATCTATCTATCTATCTATCTATCTATCTATCTATCTATCTATCTATCTACCTACCCATCTATCTATCTATCTACCTACCCATCTATCTATCTACCTACCTACCCATCTACCTATCTATCTGTCTACCTACCCATCTACCTACCTACCCATCTACCTACCTACCTACCCATCTATCTACCCACCTACCTACCTACCTACCATCTGTCTGTCTATTTATCAACTTAGAGATGCAAGTAGTGTTTCACGTTGCACACAAAACTACTTATAATAGAAACATATTGTTATTATTATTATTATTATTATTATTATTATTATTATTATTATTATTATTATTTGTAAAATGAAATTTGACAGTTACCAAATATATAATATACTTTATCAGAAGCGAAAGAGAGATGAGGTACACTGCATCAATCATTTCAAGATGAGACAGAATCGGTTCCGCCTGAGTCTACTGGGTTTCATTCCCAGCTCCATGTTCACAGGTGGGCAGACATAGCAGGAAGTCGGTACGTTTAACAATTCAGCAACAAGCAACATATAACTTCTCAAGACAAATGTGTACAATGATGGATGGCAATGTGAGGCGGATAAGATGCCAATGTATTATTCTCTTCTCCCAGTGACGAGTATATACCAGAGTAGCATTTTTCTTACAACTGGCATTCAGAATCCATTCGTGGCAGCAAAACGGAATGTATCTTTTCTTGATTCATATCTTTTTTTATTGTACTAAGAGTGTGAAAGATGTACCCAATATGCACAATTTTTAGCTTAATTCTATGTATTTTTTTATTAAAATGCACTGTGTCAGGATAAAACACGACTGTTTGATACAATCACGTAACTGTGTTATCTGTCCGGTTACCCAAGCAATAATAAACTTATACTGCACTATCGTACATACCAGTACCTAGTATTCGTTCAATCTTTATGCAACGAATTATACCAATAAAGACGAATTGAGGTTCGTGTGTGTGTGCGAGTGAGTGAGTGAGTGAGCAAATGGGTAAATACCCGATGGCAGTGGTAACTAATTACACTTAATAATGACAATTAATAATAAATTACAATAATAATAATAATAATAATAATAATAATAATAATAATAATAATAATAATAATTTTATTTTTATTTTAGTAGCTTATTTTACTACGCTTTATCAACAACAACAATAACACTAATAATAATAATATTAATAATAATAATAATAATAATAATAATAATAATAATAATAATAATAATAATAATAATAATATAATAACATTAAAAAGAAGCATCCTAAATTAAATGAAGTACGATCACTTAAAAGAACATTGAAAGTAAATTTAATTTGTATCTTAACCCTGAGTTCGAACGTATACCCACGAGTATGTATGATATGTTCATACCTGCACAAGTACCTTTCAGGGCGCAGGTTCGATCCCCGCTTGGGCTGATTACCTGGTTGGGTTTTTTCCTAGCTTTTCCCCAACCGTAAGGTAAATGCCAGGTAATCTATGGCGAATCCTCGGCCTAATACCATCTCGCTATCACCAATCTCATCGACGCTAAATAACCTCGTAGTTGATACAGCGTCGTTAAATAACCAACTAAAAAAAAGTACCTTTCAACTATACAATCATTTGCCTCTCAACTCACTCACTGCACTGTAACTAGATACATTTCACTGACACTATCCTGTTTCACTAACACTTCAAAAACATTTCACTGTTCAAATACTTTACACTACCACTATAAATTACTGTATAAGGGCCATTTTCATAGACATTCTTAGCGCGGGCTCCCTGTGGATGATCAGCGAACTAACGTTTTTCGTATTCATAAACCAGTGTTAGCGATATGATATGATATGATATATGATATGATATGATATGATATGATATGATATGATATGATATGATATGATATGATATGATATGATATGATATGATATGATATGATATGATATGATATGATATGATATGATATGAATCCTGTACAAGTAACCAGTCAATAGCCGGGGCTAGTTTAGCACGCTCGTAGCGCGGGCTAGCGAAATGTCTATGCATAACACCCTGAAACTTCACTGACACAAACACACTTCACTGACACAACACAATTTTCACAGATACAACACTTCAAATAACAAAACATCAATTCCCTTATTATTCCGCAGAATCGTACTTATGTATTAACCTCAAAATCGCTAGCCTAGACCCTATTGCAAGCTATTTTAGCACATTTACTTTTGCTGTATATTATGTTTTCTCTTGTACATCCTAATATGATTTATATGTAAATAAGAAACATGTTCCGTTTAAACCTCCCACATTTTAATCAACCATCCCAAGAAAAAGTGGGCAATTATGAAATTTCAATTAATACCAGAAGAAAGAATGTTAAAAGAATTAGGCTGGCCATGACCAGATTGCGGTCTAGGGTCACCGATTCGCGAGACTGAAGTTTGGAACTCACGGAGAATAAGTGACGTCATGATCCATGGGGTGAGTTGGCACTGTGAGAATACAGTTGGTTTCGTAAGAAATTACATTACCGCCTTTTTCATTCTGCTTGATGTGGGTCCTTGCAATTACCATACGTACTTGAGATCCTGTGAGTAAACAAGTAGGCCTATATTTTATTTATTTTCATTTATTTATTTGATTATTTATGCATGCATATTTGTGTTAGTTTTAATTTCGCTATTTTATAATTCACACTACCGAGGAACATGTCGAAAATTAAGAGCACCAAATATTCCCTTCAGAACGAACTTATAGAGAAGTTCAGAAAGAAATATTTTCTTGATAAAAAAACCGCTGAATTTTGCAAATTGTTAAAAAAGTATAAGGACAGCTAGAATTTGATTCTTTCAAAAGCAAAAGGTACATGGAAAATATTTAATTATACAGTCAAAACTGGCCTTCAACATCAAAATCAGACATAGAATATAAAAAAGAATTTAATTGAGATTTGTGTACAATGTTGGTACATGTCAACATCCCTTTCAACAATATTTCAAAGCGTTTCTTGAAAAAAGTTATTTTGAGTGAAAGTAGGAGATACTATTCTTTTGATACGTTGCGAATGTGTCTTGTAATTCGGTACGTTGAATTTTATGTAAGTACTGTATTTTTTTTTTCTGCTCACACAAAAATGATTATTTTATATTGTTAAAACTTGTACAGTATAATGAAAATTTAAACATGTAATGTTAGGCAATTATTTTGTGTACCAGAAATTCACTATATACAGTGTATATTTGTAAACGTGAACATTTATTTTGTGTTGTTCTGTGACTGAATATTTACATGTTGAGGAAGGAGTAACTGCACATTCAATCTCCCATTCCCCTCGATCTACACAACACAGTAGACCGTGCGTTCGTAACTTAATGCGTTTCGGTACCTGAGCCGCAATCTGGTCATGACATGACTACATTTTATTGTTTGTTTCTATAGTAAATAAACAATAATGGCAAGTTAACAACAGCAACTTGCGTGGTTTGTGGAGGGGCAAAATGCATAATTTAGCGACGAATGAAAAAAGGAGATACAACTGATGGAAAAACAATTAAAGCATGGTTGGATAAGTTTCTAGTGGTCGGAAGTGTCTGAAATAATCTGGGCGAACACAAAAGCAGGTTCCAGAAGACAATGTGAAAGAAAGTCGGGCGAGGATTCCGAGAAATCAAAGCAAATTCATCGCGAAGAGTAAAAAAAAAATGAGATGCTGTACCGGAAGTACGTCCACAATGTGGAATAGGACTTGTCATACAGATGCTTTGAAACGGAACTATGGTTCACATGAGAACAAACAAAAAATATAGATTAGTTACTTAATAATTGAGATTCTTCTTGGCTAACGTATTATATCCTATCCTGGTACGATGTTTTGACCATGATTTTTCAACTCAATACACACCTAAGGAGAGTTTTACTTGAGAATCAAAGTTACTACTTTTATATTATGTAGTTTTCAACTAAATTTAAATAATTTACAATATTGAGTTCGACCATGTAGATGGCAATTTAATTGGCATTGAAATTCATGCAAACAAGGATTCTATTGATATGACTGCACATACTCGACCGTCATTTTTCCTTTGTTTACGAAATCGGAATTGTCATTAATTTATCAAAAATCGACCAGCTTTAGCAATCAATCGGTCTCTTTCCATTGCTTTCACTACCTCCGTGTTCGATCAGCACCGCTGAGTGACGCCTCATCTTGTTCAGCGTTTACTTTCTTTCTTCCTGCACCCAAATCTTATAGGGTATTGAATATTTTATTTGGAAAATGCTGCTACATTTTGAAATTATTTTCAAAATTTTGTTCTTTTCTTAATATTCTCCCTATGTAACGTTTCTTCTTTCATTACTTTCGCAATTTTATTTTGTAGATTAGTCCGAAACAAATCGTTTTACTGGTGAAACACGCATGTACTCTCTCGTTGCTGAATTGCGACTGCAGGAATGGCGTGAAACGTGTTAATTTTTACCTCATGTTCGACCGCATTCCTCTTTTATCTCACGCTCATGATTTCGATTAGTTAGCCACCACAGCACGCGTACGTCCTCGCCTTACCGTGTGATACAACTGCCATCTCCCTCCGACTATTACACGCTGAGCTACAAGCGTTTCAAATTTCATCATTTTTCGTCATACCCGATCCGCCAGCACGGTGCTCCATACCAAGTGTGGACAAAGATGTATTCTACATTAAACACAAACATATCGTCAACATCAGTTCGCCGAGCGCTGCAGAAGAAGGGTCTATTTTTTTATCCATACAACGTACAGATTATTTAAGAACTGAAGCCAACCGACAAACCACGTCCATTTCTGCTATGGAATGCTTCGTAATATCGACATCTACCCTGCCTTTCTAGAAAAATCTTGTTCCCACAAGAGGCCACATTCTGTCAAAATCTGTCCAACGTCATAATGTGCAGATTTGGGGTTTGAAAAATCCACATGTCCGGCTTGAACGAATCCGAGATAAACCTAATCGAACGTCTGGTGTAGTATGATGAAGAAAAGGATAATGATCACGCAGTCTCAATTTTGTGGCAGAAATGTGTAGGGCTTATATTTTTTAATAATAACGATTTATTTTAGCTGGTAGAGTTAAGGCCGCAAGCCTTCTCTTGCACCCAACCCACTATCACATGCAAAACTGTTCAAGGAGAACAAAATTGACACTATAAGGTCATACTATTGTTTGAAAGAAAGCATCTCTGAGTGAGCCCAATGATGGTTTTCATATGATGCAAGTGCTTTGTATTTGACAAAAAAACAGTTGTGGAGATCATAAACTGTCTGCAGTATAGTCAGGACATGAACTTCAGCGAAAGACTAAGACAAAGCTGACTTTGGTACTTCAAGAGAGCCTGCCAGATTATTTGTGATAAGAAAGATAATGTTACTAAGATTCACACCAGTAGGCCCACGACCTTTAGTCCTGACTCCTGCTCAGAAAACGACTGAGGTCCCATGTATAGGTGAGTCATGTTCCGATAACCGACGGCAGGAGTCCGAACTACTGAGCTCGTTACATGTTTCCCTTTGTACCGATAGCAGCGACCGCATCTCCAATCGGTAATGTGAAGTTGGTGGGCCTATAATAATGTCATTGTCGAGAAAGTACAGAATAGCCTTCTCCGAGTTTTTCCAGATCCTCTCCCCCGAATCTGATGCCTTACGGTTGAATCCGGACTCATTTATTAAATTAATTATTTTCCACAGCTCCATGGTCCAGTTTTGATGAGCCGAAATCAACGAAATCCTTTTAATATGGATTCCTATGAATATGCATATTTCCTTCTACAGAGACATCATTTTATTTTTACTAACATTTTTCATATTAACCTGGCTATACCATTGGATCAACGCCGTTTGCAATCTCATTCCACGACTGGAGTTCGATGATACTGGCGTAATATACAAACAAATCACTTTACTAGGTACAGGAGGGAAGAAAAGTAGTTCATCCATTTACGTAAACTAGGAAATATCGCGAGTTTGAGTTTGATCATTTTCATTAGGTTTTTGTTTAACTAAAATACAGTACAGTATTAACAATGATTGTTTTTACTCACAAAGTGAGCTATTCATTCGGACGTATCCATTATGCAGTGTATATTATACTGTCTACAGCACATTAGCGTACAATATAGAGAATGAAGTTAAATTGAAAAATAATAATAATATGGATATTATACACATTTTTGAAAATGGTGGCCATTCATTTCGATACAGGCTTCAGTTCTAATGTGCACATTATCGCACTATAGACTATTGTACCTAATCCCAATTACCAGTTTCGTCCTTCGTAGTAGTAACTCATGTTGAAATAATTCTGTACCTACTATATAAAAGATTACCTTACGTACTGTAAATTCAATCTTAATTTCTGCCCAATCCAAAAAGAAAAAATTACTCAGACATACTATGTACTCACCGTGCAAGTGGTTATGTCGTGGGTCGTAGAAAGGGAGCAAATCACGTGACAGTTAATTACTTAACGAGGCCCTTTTATTTAAGTTATTTTAAACAGTTGTATAATATTACGTAGACGTCCAATTCCTAACAGAAATTAATGTTCTCAGAAAAGAGCTAAGACAGCCCAAACACTAGCTGGCGAATAAAAGCTGGTGGGGGAAACCGGGATAGGCAAATGGACGACAGTACCTGTGCGAAAATGATTCAATATTGAAAGCTCTTTCGTCACTGGAAAACGCTAACATATTTTTGAAACTTACTGTTTACTATGACCGTAAGGCTACCATGTCCGTATATGCGGTCTTGGATCTGTGTGGAGGACAGTTGAACTTCATTAGTAGAAGGGGTGGGAGTGAAGTACATTCAAAAACTTAGGTACAATAAAAATTGAAGTAAAAATAAAATGATGTCCCTGTATATATTGTGATTTCTCTGATGTCAGCGTGTTGTATTCTTTACAGACAATTTTGAGACAGTATAGCTTCTATGTATGCGTCACACAAAACTAACTTGTGCTATAAGAAAACGGTCATTGCGCTCAGAGATGCTTCTGTTCTTGAACCTGGCGTTCTGGAGCATTTTTTGTCTTCTCTGAGCAGTCGTACACAAGTTATATTAGGACGTAGGCCTACAGTTGTAGTTGGTTGTAGCGACCAAGACTAATGCGGCACCTTTGCTAAAGGGACAATCATTAAAAAATACGGCTTTTTCCGTACTAAACAAAGTGTAATTTATTATTTTTATAACGAAACATTTTTAATAAGCAACTAGTTTATAACGATATTTACTAACAGTGTAAATTTTCTAAGAATTCGTGTTATACATAACCGAGAATTTCATTGAGAGGAATTGGCAGGTAGACGTAAACGTCATTAAAGGCTATGTGATGTATCTTCTCTCACTGTGAAAAGAGAGAGAAATAAGATATGTCTTACTTCGTCTGTATTGTTATGGCGATTGGGAGAGTGGAGCGGTGCCGTCCATCCAGCCAGTGGCGGAAGGGACTAGTTGATACATTCTGTAGCGCAAAATAAAATAACAAAATATCTCTCTTCGTACTGTATAGTTCTGTCACTGAGCTTGTCTTTCAAGAAACTGAGTTCCGATAGCCTGTACAATAGTAGGATTTTGAAAGGAATCCTGAAAATTTACAACCCTTCTATAATCTCCACCCTCAATTGAAGGGACTTGGTTTTATTGCTACTGAGACAAGATAAACCTTACGAGGTTATAGTTACGAATACCGTTTTCAGTTACTGCGACAAAAGCCTTTTACGGCCCAAGAATAGTAATTGTAAGAAAAGGGAGTGGGGTGTGGGGTAGGTCACTCTTTCTTCTGTCGTGCCAAAAATCGTTTAAAAACAATAGCAAGTTAAGTTGTGTACCGTACTGAAAATTATTTCATTTAATTCAGACTGTAACTTCACACATTAGTTCGAAAAAAGGTGTTACGTAAATGACAATGCTCAAAGGTGCAAGTAAAATAACATTTCTAAGTGTGGGAAACAAAGTTAATAATATTTTTAAAATGATAACGGTAGAAAGAAAGCTGATGTGTGCCGTGAATTTGATTTGTTTAAAGAAGAACTGAGAATGATTTACAGATACAATGTTTAGAAAAGTGAAGCAGAAAAGGATTACAGATTTCTTCATTCTATTTTCTTAATTGTGAGCACTGTATATATTATAATTACTTTACATTGTGCAATTAGTGCGTATTTAATTATTTTATATATACCAGTTCGTATTTTTTCATGATAATAAAAAACGGCTTAAAATATTTAACACGTTGTACTACTCTAGGCCGATATAAAACTACAAATTAAATTGTAGAACTAGTAGAGTACTAAATAATAATAATAATAATAATAATAATAATAATAATAATAATAATAATAATAATAACAATGATAATAATAACAATAATAATAACAATGATAATAACAATAATAACAATTTATTTATACTAGCAGAGTTAAAGCCATAGGGCCTTCTCTTACACTCTACCAGGTGACAAAGTATACAAGGAGTGAAAATAGGTAATGATGTGAATGCATTCCTTCTTCGAACTTTGCTTACCTACTTTATTTATTTATTTATGTTTATAGCGACACTTGTTTATTGCGACATAATTTATTTCGTCCCTTCGATGACGATATAACCGAGTTCAAGTACATATAAAACTTCTATCACAAACTGAGATTGAATCCATCCTCGACGTTCCTTGTGCAGCGTCTATATATCTAACAATAACAGCAACCACGAAAAGCTTAAGATGACGGATATACTGTGAAAGAGATATGAATTACCCGAAAGGTAATATTATGCTACATGAAAGTTTACAGCAATAAATATTCAAAGAGCTACGTTTGTTGTGAATTCCACGCAAGCTACAAAGCATTTCAGGATGAGATTGGAAAACAGCACAAATAAATAACCAAAATCTCTGAAACGCATATTACTTAGTCATATTACTATGGAACTAACATAATATGAATGTTTTGTAGGTATGGTTATCAATAGAATAAATTTACATTTTGTCTGAATAAAGAAGATAGTTTTACTTTCTGTTAATTTGTGTACACAGTCCGGCTGAAAACTCATTACAGTAACTTATATTAGTTTTATGTTTTTTTTTAGAAGAATCTTAATTTAAATGCAAGGCCATAATGTAGTTTTACATAAACAACTTCTTAAATGAGTTACAATAAATTTCGATGTTTTGTTTGTGAAACGATTCTTTTATCGAGTATATCATTTTAATATTATGAAGCCTTTCTTCGTTCATTCTGCTTGAAGAGACTTATGATTCTACAAATTACAGCAAAGAATATGCGTACTTTAATTAGCTGCAGAGAACGTTTTCTTCTTTATATTTCCAGTACAGTCTAGCTTTGTTATAACTGTATATTCATTTCACCCTTTACCTGTACTTCTCACTTAATCTCTGACTACCCTTGTATTATCAAATTGTGTCAACCCTGTTCAATTTACCTACCGACCTTATAATATTCAATCCTCAAAATGAGGCGAGGATATATTTTTTTATAATTATGTCCAAATCAATTTATTAAGTCTAATAGTAAATATCTTAAAAGGGCAACAACTTATTCCAATGAAGTTACAAGTATGGAAATACATAAAACTGAAAAATGTATGTCCAAATTATGACAATTAATATATATCCAGTAATTAAATTTAGTTTTGATCCTCACAGACTTCGATAATTAACCATGTTAGTTCCTTCAATTTAGTCAATGAAAAATTTTCCCAACTACATGTTAACGCATCTGTAGTTGATAAGCAAGAAGGCAGCCCTGTCAAGGTACAATGGTCACAGAATATCTCCGAGTCTGGCGATAGTTACCATAACGATTTCGATTCAAGGAAGTGGACTTGCGGAAGAAAGGGGCAGGTATGGTGACATCGTCAATATGTAAACAAATCCTTCACACTGCTAAAATTAAACACATCTCCCCACTGTCACTGTCAGACACAATTATTTCACTGTGAAAGAGGAACAACGTATAGAATGGTGAGCAGTCAACGTTTTCAGTTTTAACATACATGCATAACAATCCGCACTAAAGCAGCATTGTTTGTTTCTCCTTTTCTCGCCCTCTGTGACGTAGACCAAGCTGGAGATATTTTGCGTCTACTGTACTAGATTCCTTCATAAATGTATACTATAAATTAATGAAGTGAACAAGATGAGCACAAAATTCTCATTCTGATCCTAGTATTAAGTTGTGATCTAATGAATTTGACAATGGAGGGATTAATATACTTAAATATATTTACTTGTAGGTTAGGTTTACTTTCGTTTAGGTATTTTTATAGTAGATATTATTATAGTTAAGGCATTATTTATAGTTTTAGACATTATTTATAGTCTGAGGCATTTTTTTATATTCTTAGGCTTACTTTTACGCCGGCACGCACGCACGCACGCACACACACATATTACATACACACGTGGGGAAATGTGTGAATGCAGGCTGACACGATTTTGAACAACCCATATAACGCAAATTAACATGCATTATGGAATAAAATTATAATTGTATACATGATATGAATCCTCTGATTGAGGTTCTGGCCGATATGTAGGCTACATCTATTATCAGGCAGTACATCTCACTTGACAATATGTGTCAGAGGAAGAACAATTGTTTGTATGCACCTGAAGTCTGACTAGTGTAATATGTAGCTAGTCTGCGATGTATGCAATGGAGGGGGAAAGTAAATGCCCACCCTACCCCATTATCTCCAGGCCTAGTTGCCTCATAAGTGGTGGCTTCTTGGTATCACTTATGAGGTTCAGACCGATCTTTGGAAAGTTGACTAAACAACAGCATGATATGACCAATGAAAATTATTTGAGTAAAAATATGCGGGAGGTTACTGATCGATAATGACGCAGTATATGCCTACACCGATCATGTAAATATGTCTATGTCTGATGGACGTGTTCCCTGCCGGAATGCTCTGTGTATATTATGACAAAGAAGCCGGAGATGTAAAATGACTGGCATGTAGATGCCCAAGCACTTCTCGAGTCAATGGCTGGAATATCCCTTCGATATCAAAAACAACATATGAATAGAAAGAAAAATTATATTGTGGCGCCGTGCTGGAAGATTCTGGTTGCCTCGGGAGTGTGCGCGCGCATCTGGCGAGAAGGAGGGCGCGGGGAAACGGAAACACGCACCCCTGACGCTGACCGCGGTGCGGAGTGAGGGGGAAGAAAATGCGACTGTGACTGGGCGGAAGTAAGGAAGCATCTGGAGACGGATTGTTGTGTAGGTCCAGAAGCTTTGCGACGCAGAACATTCTAGATGCTCGTGGTAAATAAATAACACCGTGAGTTGCCGACGGAAGTCAGTAGTCAGTCAGTCACGAGTTAGTTAGTCTTTAGTAAGTCTACAAGTGAGTCTTCGAGCGAGCAAGGAAGCCAGCTTTCGAGAGCATCTGGTAGACTGAAATTCGACGTGCAAGGAACCGCATCTGGAAGGCTTGGGTTCGACGTGCATGGAACCGCATCTGGAAGACTTATGTTCGACGTGCAAGGAACCGTATCTGGAAGGCTTGGGTTCGAATTGCAAGGAACCGTATATAAAAGGCTTGGGATCGACGTGCTGAGAACCGCACCTGCAGGCTTGGGTTCGACGTGCAGGGAACTGCATCTGGAAGGCTTTGGTTCGACGTGCAGGGAACCGTATCTGGAAGACTTGGGTTCGACGTGCAGGGAACCGCATCTGGAAGGCTTGAGTTCGATGTGCAAGGAACCACTTCTGGAAGTCTTGGGTTCGACGTGCAGGGTACCTCATCTGGAAGACTTGGGTTCGACGTGCAGAGAAACGTATCAGGAAGGCTTGGGTTCGACGTGCAGTGAACTTAAGTTGGTGAGCTAGAAGAACTAGCCAATTCGAACGAACTGTGAACTGAGAATTTCATGTCATGCCGAAGATTTTTCACATATCTCCCTCTTCACCATTTATCAATGTCCGATAGAAGACTACATGAGCTTAGTCTCAAAATAGGCATATCAAGTGAAATGGGACACGACATGCTTTTCATACGTTGAGCAAAGCATATACAATTATAAAGTAAACGTCAATCAAATTCCAAAAGAGTCACCATGCAGCTTCAAACAAGTTTATCTACGAGTATGCCTTTTCTAATTTCCTCATAGTTGTTGTTGCACTTCATTCTGCTGAGCATGTCTTTGATGACGCACTTTCTTCTCAGTCTTCCTCTTCCATTTTTTCCAGATATTTTCCCCTACAATATAATAAGTAGAAATGTGTTATTTCTGATTGTAAGAGCAATTCACTTTAATGACTAAATTAGGGTAAAGAAAAGAATGTTCTATATTCATTTATTCTTTCTTAAACTTAATTAACTATAGTTATTTTTTAACTATATTAGCTGTTCAGAAGTGATTAAATAATGCTTAGATGGCAATGGTGCATTATTAAATAAAGTTGAATTTCTTTCAAATAATTTGCCCTAAAAATCTTTATTAAACATAAATCTTGAAGATTCTACTTAGTTCGAACTTCAATTATGTAGAAGAACAATGAGAAAATAAGGAAATAAAGACGAGGATGTAATGAAAACGAAGAAGAGAGAAGAGTGAAGGAAATTAAGATGAGCTCAACGACGACACAGTAATTTCACATGTGACTCGTGCTGGCACAGAACAAAAGGAAACTACAGAAGTAAGACAAGCGGATTTTTATGCTGCAGGTATACGTAATGACATGAGAGTACAATGCAAAGAAAAACACCGGCAACAAAATAAAGTCTATAACTTTGAATTACGAACATGCAATCGGAACAGACTGTCATTTTATCCAACTTGTCTCATATAAGGGCTTTGAAAAAATATTAAAGGACCAACGGTTATTAATCACATTGGGAAATGTGTAACGTAGATTTTGAACTCCGTGACATTTCAGTACCGGTATTTCTTTTATACATTAGAAAATTTCCCAGCAATTGCCTCCATTGAACAATAATAATAATAATAATAATAATAATAATAATAATAATAATAATAATAATAATAATAATGTTTTATTTTCGGTGGCAGAGTTAAGGCCATAAGGCCTTCTCTTCACTCAACCAGCCTTAATCAATACAATACATATTTAAATTACGAATATTTACACTACACTTAAAAGGTTCTCCAGCAATATTCTTCAGTTAAGTTTCAACTACGTATTTATTTCAGTTTAGATAAACCTATAAGATAAAGCAGTAACTTAATATATGAGCTAATTTAATTCAATCAATTATAATTAATTTGAGATTTGAGATAGCTAGTAAAATGATGAAAATTAATTTAATATAAGCTTACTAGAATTATGTTACAGGGAGAAAAAAATATATATCTAAAATATATTTCTATAATGAGAACATTAATGTAAATGCCATTAGAGGTTTTGTGAATCTATTTAGATAAATTAATGATAATAAGAATGGACAGATGTTAGTTTCATTATATGTAATAAATATTAATCGGCAATTAATTTGTTAAGTAAGAATTTATGTAATTTTGACCTAAATGAAGTTATTGTCCAACAACTCCTTACATCACTCGGTAGCGAGTTCCAATTTCTAGCAACTTAAACTGTAGAAGATGAAGAATATAAAGATGTCTTGTGGTAGGGTATAATGAGTAAATTGTTATGATCAGATCTTGTACTTAGCTGATGATATGCGGATAAATTTTGAAAACGAGAAGCCAAATAGACTGGGATAGCGGTGCGCAGAATTTGGAATAAGAGAACAAGAGAATGCAGGGCTCGTCGACCGCTTAGCCCTAGCCAAGACAGAGCTTGGAAAGACGGGGAAACATGATCATACTTACGAATATTACAAATATAACGGACGCACGCATTATGCATACGTTGTAGCCTGGTGCTCAAATTTGCATTTAGGTTACTTAATATAATATCCCAGTAGTCGAAGTGTGGCATCACGAGTGTTTGTACAAGGATTAATTTTAATTTATCAGGAAGAAAGTGCTTCAATCGCTTTAATGAGTGAATAATAGAAAATATTTTTTTCGGAAGTGGGATTCACTTGTTCATTCCAGTCTAGGTGACAATCCATATAAATGCCAAGGTTCTTCACAGTCGAGCTGTATGGAATAGTACTATTATTTACAATTATCGGTGGCAAATTTTGTTTGTCACACTTCGATCTTTGTTGTTCTATTAAGATAGCCTGCGATTTACTTGTATTTAGATTAAGTCCGTGCGTTTTCGACCATATGGATATTGAATTCTAGTCATCATTAACCATAGACGGTTAACCACTTCTGTTCGTTATTTTCACTGAATTATAGTAGACTCATTACCTCAAAGATAGTCATTTTTAAGTCAGAAATCATATAGAAAACAATTAGAACAACGGCGATAATGGTGATACTTGTATGGTGATGGTGATGGTGATAATGATGACGACGACGGATATGGTTTAATATCATTCTCACCATTTATTGCTTATTCATTTCCTACTTCTTACCTCCATATATTTTAACTCTTCCTATTCTTCTTCGTCACTCTTTCCTCCTTTTGCTTTTATTCACCTTCTTTTATTCCCAATCTACTTCTTCACACTTTACTACGGACGGATATTCTGTTACGGTAGACTATATCATCCGGAACTTTTTTTTTATTACTAGGTTTCAAACCCGGTACTGAAACATGCCTACCCACGGAGACTTGCTAATGGAATGAATTTTGAAACGGGTCGTCGCTATGCATTTGGTTAAAACAGCGCTTTTATGGGATTACCCCAGATTCTCGGAGACTTGGAGCAAAGACGTACCACTCTCTGGGTTTATCCCTCTACAAGCACTTCAATTTGTTTCTCTCCGTTTCTTTGCCGTTTCCGCTTCACTCTTGTTGTGTACTGCAGGACGGTTCCGCTGTTACGATCTAAATTTACAAACCAGATTTTTGGATTGGATACAGACACTCCCGCGAAACATACTGTACGAGATGCTCAACAGAAATGAGCAATTTGTACTATCTCTATTAACTGGTGAAGTAAATTAACACAGAACAATTTCAAATTATTCCTCGCAGTGAAAATCTGAAATATCACAGGCCTGCAATAGTAATGTAAAATAGCATAACAATTAAAATAATAAAAAAGAAAACAAAATGTTGGCGATGATGCTCATAACAGTAAAAATAAAATTATATAACAGCGGAGAATAATAACAAATAAATCTATAATAATTCATACCGAAGACTAACAACTTAGACCATGGTAAAACGAGATAATGAAGACAAGAGAAGTATAAAGAAGCTTTGGAGAAAGTGTCTTTAAAGAAATCTCGAAAACATACAAATATCCATTCTGATTGGAAAAACACTTCGTGTAGATAATTCAATAAAAATAACAGACCTGTACTTATTATCCTTTATCCTACTGCGTCCTGCGACATTTGTTGTTTTATTTTTAAATTCAATATAATTCTACACTTAGAAAGAGTCACTGACATAAGGAACAATGCTGAAAAAATTCCGAAGGTTACAGTTACGGCACAAATGCAGTATATTATATTATACTTCGGATTCCTGCATATACATCTTATATCATAATCACGTATGAAGTATAGTAGGCCTATAGTTTACTTTAGACCTACTCTCAGGACTAAGGAGGTTATACTTCCCAAATAGCAAAACGTTTCCTCAATAAAGGAAACAGTAATAGTATCCTCATGCAGACTGTTCGTATTATACAAGTTACTACTCGTGGTTATTTCGAACTAAAAATCAAGAAAATAATGATATAATGGCCTGTTCCGTCCCAATAATTAATTGAAGACTAAAACTGGTCACTCCATCGTTGTCTCGGCCGTCCTACATCCCGTCGTCCCATGGGCCTATAGTTGTGCAGTTTTCTTGGAACTCTGATGACATTCTCTCTACATGTTCGTGCCATCTATTTATATAGATAATAATAATAATAATAATAATAGTAATAATAATAATAATAATAATAATAATAATAATAGTAATAATAATAATAATAATAATAATAATAATGACAGTGAAAATAATAATCATTTATCGAGCTATTCCATCTCAAATCGACCGAAATATAGAGAAAATTGACCTTACAATAAATTTCTAAATACAATAAAACTGTAATACAATGTTTGTGCAAAGTTTGAGGCATCAGAACGTCATAGTGTTTAAATTAAAAATATTTAAATTTATCGTATTTTCATAAAATTAGCAAATTTAAACTGTTGTAGCTCCGAACCCTTTTCACCCAATGGTCAAAATCATGGTTTATTTTGATGCTGAGAAATTAAAGTTTATATTAACATATAAACAGATTTTCTTTTTATGGAAATGGAGAAATTTAGATTTTTCCTCATTAAGACGCCTTTGCCAAGGAAAAAAATATTTAAAAAAAAATATATATAGTTAGATTCCGCATTGAAAGTACGAATAAACACACATTTTTTACTGATGGCACGTTGATAAGAAAGTATTGAAAATATCAAATAAAGAAAATAAATAGTACACGCGTGAACTAACCAGCTGACTGTGAGGCGGGAGCTAGCCGAGGCAAGCAAGGCCAGGAGACATAAACACGTGTTGTGTCGTCTAGCAGCGCATGGTTGTGCTAGCTTTATCACAGGTTTTCATAACACAGGAGTAAAATGACGCCCAACGCTCGCTTATCTTCAGCTCTCGGCCAGTGCGTGCGGTACTGCGCCGTTTAAGTCCAGGCGTGTGAAAATAATTTATTTAATAACCTCGAAACTTATTGCCGTACCACTAAGCAAACAATCCCGAAGTCCCTCTTAATAATGCAAGGTTTTTTCTCAATATATTTTTACATTGTTACAAATGGGCAAAAAGCCTAAAAGTAAGTAAAATCAGATTATCTGTCTGTCTGTGTATAATAAAAGTAAGGATTACTTCTTAACATAACCTATCAAATGCCAGCTTCAAAATAAGCTCCCGTTCAATGTTCTGCAGTAAATGGTTCCAGAGTTCTGAGCGCTGAAAGAGGTTTGTTTTTATAAAATACGCTAAATTTGTCGCTCAATAATACGAAAACCGTTTGACTTTCGATAGTATATTTTTGAAAATGCCCTCTCGTCAGCACCTTGTATAAATAGGGAATAGCCCTATCGTATTTGTTCTTTCATCCTTTCCGTGTTGTTTCAACTTTGTAAGGACAACGTGACGTCGGCATAACATCGATTACATACAGGGTTAAGTCCACATGAAACAAGTGATCAGTGCAAGGTCATAGGCTCTTGTCGAAATTTGCCACACAACAGTAGTCATCATGCGGCGCTGTTTTCGAGGGCGATTCCTTGCACTCAGGTTTGCTCTGACTCTTTGAGCCACCATGCCTCAGCCCAAACAGAGCCAGGTCCTATCCGATAAGACCCAGGGCCGGAGCCGCAAGTTATTAGCACCGAAAGCCCGTATTACCCCCAAGACTTCACCCCAGCCTATTTAATGTAGCAGATATATGGAATATGGAGACGGTGACGCGTTTTAGTGGAAGGAAGAGGGAAATGGGAGTACCCCTAGAAAAGTCTCTGCCAGTTCGCTTTAGCAACCACAAACTGCATCACGATCTGGCGCCTTCATATTTCATAATATACAGGAACATCATTTTATTTTTACTAACATTTCTAATATTAACATGGCTATACCTTTGGATCAACGATTAAGAACCAGAAAGACCGTTTGCTGCCCCCTTCCACGACTGGAGTTCTATGATTCTGACGTAATATACAAACAAATCACTTTACTAGGTATAGGAGGGAAGAAAAGTAGTTCATCCATTTACGTAATCTAGGAAATATGGCGATTTTGAATTCGATCATTTTCATCAGGTTTTTGTTTAATCAAAATACAGTACAGTATTAACAATAAGTGTTTTTACTCACGAACTGAACTTTCCATGTGGACGTATTCATTATGCAGTGTATATTATACCCATACTGTCTACAGCACATTAGCGTACACTACAGTGAATGAAGTTAAATTGAAAATAATCGTAATATGGATATTTAAACACATTTTTGAAAATAGTGGCCGTTCATTTCGATAGAGGCTTCAGTTCTAATGTGCATATTATCGCACTATAGACTATTGTACCTAATTCCAATTACCAGGTTCGTACTTCGCATCAGTAATTCATGTTGAAATAATTCTGTACCTACTCTATAAAAGAGACCTTACGTACTGTAAATTCAATCTTCACTTCTGCCCGATCCGAAAAGATAAAATTACTCAGACATGCTATCTACTCTCCGTCCAAGTTGTTACGTCGCAGCGTCGTAGAAAGAGAGGAAATCACGTGACAGTGAGGCCCTTTTATTTGTTATTTTAAACAATTGTAAGGGTATAATATTACGTAGACGTCCAATTCCTAACAGAAATTAATGTTCTCAGAAAAGAGCTAAGACAGCCCAGCCACAGCATTTACAGAGAGGCGAATAGAAGCAGGTGGGGGAAACCGGGATGCGACGTAGACGTAGACAAATGGAAAATGATGCAATATTGAAAGCTCTTTCGTCAATGGAAAACGCGAACATATTTTTGTAACGTACTGTTTATTATGACCGTAAGACTACTATGACTGTATATGTGGTCTTGGATATGTGTGGAGGAAGGTTGAATTTCATTAGTAGAAGGGGTGCGAGTGAAGTACATTAAAAAACTCAGGTACAATAAAAATTGAAGTAAAAATAAAATGATGTCACTGTATTATTATGTATTTTTGTACTGTCTGCCGCGTTAGGTTTGTGGCTCGCGAACTCGCTTCTCACCCAGTCAGTGGTTTAATTTCCAACGTGGGCACAAGAATATAATTTATCTTTCGTCCGTGAGAGGCACTTTTTGTACAGTAGAGGAGGCAAGACCTGTACTGTGATCTTACCATGTGCCGTTGCTTATCACCAGACTTAGGATCCGAAACAACTTAGGAATTAAGTGAAGTTACAATGCAACGGAGTACAGATGGACTGAGGTGGCGCGGTGAGTTTTGTTTACCTGTGCGTTAGTGTGCAATCCGGTTCGTGATCAGAGGTACAGTATTCTTCCGTCTCTCCCTGCGAAACAAACTCAGGCCATCATAGTACATTTTCGATTCATAGTGAACAGTTTTTTCGAACTAGTTGCAAGTATGTATATGGTTTTCATTGTAACGCTAACGTCTTCAACATCGCCGAGGGACATGAAAACTTGTGAGGTATATATCCTACTTCATTTTCCAGTAGAATATAACGCAGCACATTGACGTCATCGTTTACATTCACAGTATGTCTGGAACTCTATAGTCAAGTTTTGTGTACATTGGTTGCTAAAGTGTCCCGGATCCTAAGCCTGCTTATCACCAATATGTATGGAGGGGGAAAATAGGCTTTATTCTGAAATGAACTTCCGTGTCAGTAGATTAGTATATTATTAATATCCTGAAAGAAACTCTCTTTCTTATAGCTCATACAATCCCTTCTCGCATAGCTCACATGCCAGGTCTCGTCTACTCATATACTATCCTGAAGAAAGAAACTCAACCAGGTAACTTGCCCCAACCAGAATTTGAACTCGGGTCCGCTCGGTTCACGGTCAGAAGTGCTAATCGTTAAGGCTGGTTCACAATAACCCGGGAACGAGAATCGGAACGAAAACGAAAACGGTAAAATTGTTAAAATGTGTACATTTAAATGTGAGCATTCACAATTAACGAAAAGTTTGCCGGAGCCCAGGATAGGGAACGGAGAGTTGGCCAAGTTTCAACTTTGGCGTTCACGGTTTCCGATCACAGCCCACTAGATTCATTCTATTGCCATCTAAAAGCTATTTTGTCGTCGTATATTTTGTAGCAAGAAGATCGTGACATAACCTATGCATTATTTTGTTCTGTGCTGTGCATCATGGAGCAACTTTTATTTGATGAGATTCTAATATTGAGCGTTGAAGAAAATCCTCACATTTACGATAAGCGGCGCACCTCGTATAAAGATGAGAAAAGAAGAAGAATACGTGGCTTTCAATAGCTGCATCTTTGAACACCGATCGTAAGTGAATCATATTTTATTACTGTATTGGTTGTATTACACACTACATATTCATTCTTCAATTCAATAACTACTGTTGTGTTCATTTTTGTTCTATTACAATTGTTTCTTCTCTAATTAATTATTTTACGTTATGGTAGACTTAAAATAGGTTGTGATAATAAAGATGCATGGGCATATTTATAGTACCGTACCTAATTAAATGTTTCAGTTGAAATTTCGAAGTTGGTTAACCTGTGTTTATGTTGGCTGCCTTGTACTCATGAGAGAAAGCCATGGTCAATTATACACAAATAACATCAGAATGCGTAATATCGACTTTACATATCGTTATTGACATGTATATCGATAGGCATAGTCGTCTACGTTCTCGGTTTATTGTGAATCAACAATTTTCATATTCACGTCCTCTGCTTCTCGTTTTCATTCTGGTTCTCGTTCCCGGTTTATTGTGAACCAGCCTTTACTCTACCGTTACCGTTACCGGTAGGCATGTACATTACCTAGAAGTATAGCTTCTTTTCAAACAGGTGTTTCTATTAAGCGTACCCCATATCTTTGAGAGCTACTGTCCTGAAATAAATTACAACTCTAGAGTGAAAAACTTACAGCACCTAACTAAACTTAACTACAATTTCGAGATCTATAACACAGGAACTGAATTGAGCATTTCATCATGTTTAAATTAAATTCGTCTCTTTAGGGAGGATATACAAGGACCTGCTGACACACGAATACTTAACTTGATGATAAAGCAGTTAATGTACATGTACACTATTCACCACTTTTACGAGGAAGTTACAGGCCACCAAATCAATATCTCGACAAGCAACGATATATTGACACATCGTTCTGTATATTGGAGAACTCTACTCATATAATTAAAAGGTACTTACTTTTTAAAGCACGTGAGTGGTTTTAAATTAATGGCGGAGCGCTCTTCAGGTCGAGAGTGGCCATAGGTAGCTCCAATACCTTGAGGGTCATTCAAGAACGAGAATGTAATTCAAGCTTGTTATAATGGCGACGGTTTACAACGTATCGCTTACTAGTCTGCGAAAGGCTATGGATCGCGGCTAAAAACTGAATTGTGCCTGAGGTCACTCACAATCAGGAAGAATGACACTTCTGTTCCTCTTTATTCGTGAATTTTCGTTAAGTACTAACGATTGCAGGATCAAAAGAGCCCAATACATTCTCAGTATGAATGGGGCGATTGGGATTAATTTAGTGAATTTATGCGAAATAATCGAGCAAATTTAACGCAGATATATAAAAAAGTCGCATGATATGCCGCCGCTGCCATTACTACCGTCGCCACCACCACCACCACCGCCTTCACGATCAGGCCGCCTAACATTAATATCCTATAAAGAAGATACAGAAGGCCTCCAGTTTGATTTATTTCTTTATTGGTGTTGCCGCATGGTTTCAAGTGAATGGTCTTAAATTTAATATAAATTAAAGTCAGCAAATGTTATTCTCACTAACTAACGCTGCAATCGATGAAACCTGCCATTAGTCTATGTTAAACTTCATTGAATTATTTTGGACACAATAATAAAACTATAGGGAAGATCACTTTTACTTCTTTATTACTCGTTTGTCAAGAGCAATTTATTTGATCCATCGCATCGGTATAGCTCAGTCTGCTAAAACGCTTACCTGCCGATCCGGAGTTGCGCTGGGGCTCGGGTTCGATTCCCGCTTGGGCTGATTAACTGGTTGAGTTTTTCAGAGGATTTCCCCAACTTTAAGTCAAATTTCAAGCAATCTATGGCGAAGTAAGAGGTGGTTGGGCAAATCTGCTTCTTCGTTCAAAGTGAATGTGAATAATCCTATGGTCATGAATAACAAACCTGGCCCTACACACGCAGTGAATGTGATTTCAACAGTACTATATCATGGTGGTGTGAGGACGATAAAGGAAGTGCTTGTGATCTAGATTGCATTCAAGAAGTCGCATAGAAAGCGATCATGAGTCAGAACCTGAGTTAGAGCTGAGTGATGATGGCGAGAACAATGAACAAAATATGAATGATGATATTCGGGTTTGCCAATAATGTGACCATGGTGTCATGTTCCAAGAAAGAATTGAAATGTCATTCTGGTATTCTGTATACTATCACTCAAAAACTTTTGATGATATAAGTGATAAATCAGAAATTATTGCATATTATAGTATGACTAAGGGTGGCGTCAGTATCCTAAATGAGATGGGTCCACAATATAGCTGTGATCGTAGAACCAGAAGCTGGCCTATGGCCATATGTTTGTTTTAGAATTCTTGACATTCGTGCAATTAGTGTAAAGTTCCTACAAAACGAACCAATTTTCAGAATGGTTTTCATGAAGAATCTTACAAAAGCACTCGTTATTCCCCTACGTACATATTAGACACAACAATTTCATCACTTTTTAAACCCGAGCATCCATAAGAAGAATCTGTGTCACGGTTTGAAGAGAAACTTGAGAAACAGAAGTCCTTCTACACCTGTCCGCCAAAGAAGTGATGAAAAAACAGCATATATTTATCACAGGTGCAGGAAACCTGTCTATTTGGAGTGTACAGTGAAGACATGCCGTACCTGCAATGCCACATAGTAAGGAAAAAGTGAAGAAAGTGAAAAATATCACCCTAAATTATTATAGGTAGCTTGCAACGTTTCAATGTATCCTAAAATATATTAATTTTTGTTAATTTGTAGTTTTATAACAAAAGTACTTTCTTGTTAAAGTAAAGACCAATTATTATGTACTATGCAATGTCTAATCTGAAGTTTAACATCGAAAATATGTAAAAGTGCAATAAAAATTTATAGAATTGATTATTTTCAAAATCGGTTTAATTTTAACAACATTTATGACAGCCTTAAATATTATCAAAATAGCATCTTCATATTATTCATTTAAATTATTTCGATGTGATAATCTAGTTTCAGACATAATAAACTATATCTGGAATCATTTTCAGAAGTCTGTGCTGGTTTGTTATATATATATATATATATATATATATATATATATATATATATATATATAACAAACCAGCAGTCCTATGTCTGGGTAAAAGTGTAATTTAATTTAGACGTGGATGGTTAAAGATTAAAAATAACTATGTTCACGTGTAGAACTTTGAAAATTTCTGGAGTATTACATCACTGATGTCATAATAGGAGTAGTGATATGTGAAAAAAAAAAAAAAAACTTTTTAAATCGAAATTTCGTTAGAAACTCTTCTATTTCCGCATCACACCAGCCTCATTACGTATCGCAAAATGTATTTACAGAAGCATATATAAGCATAGAGCGCTTACTATGATCGAATAATTTTGCCCTTAGTCTTGGCTTTGTTAGGTTCATGAAAACTTACCGGTATCGATGTGCTCGTGAAAATCGTAACAGACTAATTTTCGCTGCAAATTTACGAATCTACAGACATAGCTTATAGTTTGAGGAATTTTAGGCCTAAAAGCTAAAGAAGTCCTTGTCATTATACGTACATTTGGGCAGTGCAGTATGTGAAATATAAATTAATTTTAGCTGCAACTCTCGAGGCAAATTTCCTGGATTTTAGGAATGTGGCCGACAGAAGAGCTGTAATCTGTCTTAAATCATTTTCATTCTTCGTCTCTGAAACTTCATTTCTTAATAATGCAATGTTTTCCACATATTAAGGGGAGAGAATGGTATTTTTTAAAACTTTTTCCCTATTTGGTGTAAATTATTAATCTTTTGTATGTAGAGAGCTCATAGCTGTAGCAACTCAACCAAATAAAAATATTTAAAAAATTATTTGGGGGCCCAAATTTGAAAAAATATACCCAATGCAGGATTGTACTAAAACCGATATATCTGAACCGTTTTTAAAGATAGATTCAAGCAGTTTTTGCAATGTATTTGCAAAAGTATGTTCTACAAACTGTCTGTAACAGAATTTTGATATTAATCCCTACGTTTGTAAAATAAACAATTACAATTTAGTAACAATTTTCTGATTTCCTTTCTTGCAAACAAACGGGCGTATTTCTAAAATGAAATCAATTAACAAAATACTGTTACAAAGAAAAGTTTACTAATAGTCTAAACAATGTGTTATAAGTTTCATGCATATATCTTTAATAGTTCAGAAATTATATTCATTTTGCCAGACAATATAGCAAAAAAATGAAGTTACTGGAAACCGATAAAAGCGGGCGTGTGATTTAAAAATCATAGCGGAGGAAGTTTAAAAATGACGTCTCAACATGGGTATTTGTGCCCTTATCGGAATAAGGGCACAAATACCCACAAAATGTTACGCAATGCATTCCACACATATCAAAGGGTATTTTAAAGAAAAAAAAAAAGAATTTTTTGAAAATTTAATTTACTGGAAACAACAATAAAAGTTGGCGAGTGATTTAAAAATCCATAATACAGGAAGTTTAAAAATGGTGATCCACACATATCACAGAGTATTTTAAAGATTTTTTTTTTTTTGAAAATTTAGTAATTTTTCATCAGAAATACCATCCTCTCCCCTTAAGGTCAGTATGTCTGCTTCTTGTTCTATACATCACTGCTCTACTTAGCCTATGCATTAACAACCTTTGCACCGCTACCTCTCTTTCGGTGCATTGTAGCAAGGGAAGAAATGTAACACGCCCGAAGAGAAATCTGCCCGCAGTGCGCTCTAGCCCGTACGGGCTAGAATACGCACTGCTCTATTACTATGAGGTGAATGGAAAACCCTATGAGTGGATTTTCAGTCCTTGGGTCACCATGCACACAAGTTAGGCACATAACCGTCAGAAGATAACACAAACCATTTCCGAACTCAAGCGGCCGAGTTGGGTATGAACATCCTTCGGATGCTAGCGAGGTCCTCCGCAATATATCCCTCATCCAGTAGCTTTACCCATGAACGTTTCCGTTTGACGCTGGTATATAGTCATGAGCATTTAACAGAAAATGAAGCAAGTCGGGCTGATGATCTTGAAATCACACTCTTTATTAATTGAAAGTATTAAGTGAATAGATGCCGATGCTCATTCAATCCTGAATAGATTGAAAAAGTATTTTGGAAAACTACTAAATATACATAGGCCAAATAGAAATGATCGGGACGAAATTGAAATACAAACTGCTGAGCCATTTACACCCGAACCCACACTTTCTGAAGTCGAAATTGCGATAGAAAAAATGAAAAATTATAAGTCTCCAGGTATCGATCACATTCCAGCAGAATTGATACAAGAGGGTGGAAGCGCATTATCTAACGAAATTTATAAGCTTGTACTTGCTATTTGGGAAAATGAAATTGTACCAGAACAATGGAAGGAGTCCATAATCATACCTATCTTTAAGAAGGAGGACAAGACTAACTGTAGTAACATTCGAGCAATATCGCTTTTGTTGACGTCGTACAAAATTTTGTCCAATATTCTTTTGAGAAGATTAACTCCATACGTAGATGAAATTATTGGGGATTATCAGCGTGGTTTTAGGCGTAATAGATCAACTATTGACCAGATATTTTTTATTCGACAGGTAATGGAGAAAAATGGGAGTATAAGTGTATAGTGCATCAGTTATTCATAGATTTCAAAAAGGCATATGACTCGGTTAAGAGAGAAGTTTTATATGAAATTCTTATTGAATTTGGTATTCCCAAGAAACTAGTTCCATTAATTAAAATGTGTCCCAGTGAAACGTACAGCACAGTCCGTATAGGCCAGTCTCGTCACATATTTTTCCAATTCACTGCAGGCTAAAATAGGGGCATGCACCATCATCTTTACTTTTTAACTTTGCTCTAGAGTATGCCATTAGGAAAGTCCAGGATAACAGAGAGGGTCTGGAATTGAACAGGTTACACCAGCTGGTTGTCTATGCGGATATCGTGAATATGCTAGAAGAAATCCACAAACGATTAGGGAAAATACGGGAATTTTACTGGAAGCAAGTAAAGAGATAAGTTTGGAAGTAAATCCCGAAAATACAAAGTATATGATTATGTCTCGTGACGAGAATATTGTTCGAAATCGAAATATAAAAATTGGAAATTTATCTTTTGAAGAGGTGGAGAAGTTCAAATATCTTGGAGCAACAGTAATAAATACAAATGATACTCGGGAGGAAATTAAACACAGAATAAATATGGGAAATGCCTGTTATTATTCAGTTGAGAACATTTTATCATCCAGTCTGCTGTCAAAAAATCTGAAAGTTAGAATTTATAAAACAGTTATATTACCGGTTGTTCTTTATAGTTGTGAAACTTGGACTCTCACTTTGAGAGAGGAACATAGGTTAAGGGTTCCTTAAAAGCCAGTAAGTAAGTATTAAGGGAATAGAAGGGTGAAAAGGAAAGTTTTGGTAGAATTAAAGGAAACTGGAGAATACCGCGAAAACTGTCTTTCTCATATCCCGTTCAGCATAAAATTCACTGCCGAGCATTGAGTTTGAGCCCGCAAAATGAGGAACCATCGCCGGAGTACTGACGAGCTCTTACACGTAGACTGGCAGAGTTGACACGAGGTTTGAGTCGATGTGATTAGCTGGTCGTTGGACTGTTCGCGCTGAAGTATACCCAAGATGAAAATCAGTTCAAATTACAAATACACACTTTTTTCTTAATTTAAAATGAGTTTTATATGCCTCTTTGTCGTAGTAATTAACGTTTGTTCGAGGATTTCTTTATAATCCTGGACATCCGGAATTGTTTAAAGTCGAAACAGGCCGGCCTTTGTCGCGAGATGTATACGTTGGCGTTGTAATGCGGGTGGCATCACTATTCCGGCCAACTTTTCAAAGTTTGCAATTACACTGACTGCTAAATCAGCAATTTAAAATGTGTAACTTTGTCAGACAGGACAATGGAAGAGGTAGTGGCTTCTTTGTTGGCTAGAGTGATTTAGATACGAGCACAGTATTGATTTCTGTCAACTCCTATGCACGCATTGTGGTATCTGTGATAGAAAAAGTCTTGGTAATGTATGCAGCTTTTATATATATATATATATATATATATATATATATATATATATATATAAATGTTACATGAATTAATGAGTCTTAATGAACTATGTTGAAATCACAGCTAAACATTCCCTTTATTTTTAATTTTTTCTTACATTAAATTAACACATCTGAATCGCTATATCAAAAGACAACGATTATTATTGCTATTATGAATATTATGTATCTGTAGTAGTAACGCTAATAATGGTACATAAATGTAACGTAATACTTCTATATTCCGATATTTATGTTATCTCCACCTTATCATAGTAAGGGAGTTCGCGTACACCATTGGCCCGGAGAGCTATGCCACCCACTGGTAGGCATTGCCATGCCGGGCAGATAAAAGGTCTGTAGCTGATGAAAAGAGACACCCCGGTCCGTCTGGTAGCCCAGCGTTTCTCAAACTTTTTTGAAGTGGGGACCACTTTTTTAAGTCAGAACAGTTCCGCGGACCACCTTACTCTTGTTCCCTTGGAAAGCAAATTTATAATTTTTGTAGCATATTTTAATACCAGTATACTTATATTTTAAAACAGAATCAATTAATTAAAATTAATTTAATTCACATAATTTTATATTAATATTAACTAACTAAGTTAATGTTAATAGAAAAAAATCATTTTCGTTTTTTAATAAATCAAGGGTATTAGAGATTGGATAATATCTTTAACTTATTAACTAAAGAAACTAAATAAATGTCGGTGCTCACATTAGTGAGATGAATAAGCCTGTCGATCCTAGCACAGTTGTTCTATATTTGAATGTATGATGGTAAGCTTAAGTCGGAGATCGTCACATACATCGAGTCGATTTCGATACTTTGTTTTTATTAGAGTTAGTGATGAAAACCCTTTCCCACACAGATATGTAAAAGTAAACTGAATTATAATCTGTAAAGCATCATTGTACAATTCACTACATTCTCTTTTCACTTGTAATGAGGTCCAAAAATTAACCATATCTTCCGCTTGGAATTTCACTTTAAGTCCGGTGTCATTCGAGAGTTCAATTAACTGTTCTCTTTCACTCAATGAAAGTTTGTTATTTTCAATATCGCAATGAAATACATCACGAACACATGAAAATTCGTCATATTTACTTGGAAAATAAGTTTGAAATTGTGACGTCGTAGTTTCGACATGCGAACATATGTCATTGCATAATTCTTTTCTAATAACGAAATCATTTTCGACCAAAAAAGGACTCTAGGGTTGGAAATAGTGAAACAAATCGTGTTTTTTCATGCGCATTGACAACAGTCAAAGAATTACCTTGTAGAGGGAGATTTAGGTCGTTTAATTTTGAGAATATATCTTAAAGATATGCCAATGTACTTAGTCACATGTCTTCAGCCGATGTATAGGGAAAAGATGGCGAAAAACACCACGTTCATAGTGCTTTAAATCCCTCCTTTGTTGCTTGGAATAGAGTGGGAAGTCGATTGACAGGTAGGATAACAAATGTCATAAAATGTCAGTACTGGAAGAAAATATGTGAGGTGATTGCCATGTGTCATTTCCAAACTCTGATGGCCGGTTTGTCCAAGTATTGTTAGAACACTTAACGACTGTTAAACCTTCAACAGTTTGTTAAATACAGTTTTTCCATTTGTTCAACACCAGTTTGGCTTAACAGATTCTTAACCGTTTGTTAACTTTAAATGTAGGATTTCAGGCCGTTAACTCATTTAACAAACAGTTAAACATGGCGGATAACACCACAGCTGTTCAGACAAAAGTTGTGAAAGTAACATGTTATGTTTCTCTTTGAGGAATGTTTAGAGTAAGGGACGGTTTCACCAAGCTTCAGTAAATCAGTCCAAACGAAACATTAACTAGTACTGAACATTGAAATATTTACACGATTATGTTTGTATGTGAGCTGTGTCCGTAGACTTCAGGCCTAGCAGCTATATGTGCCTCGTCGCGCTGGTTACGTCATGGTACCCAGATGGAGTAGTCAGTACCGTGTTGGCTTGCCATCTCAGGGACCCGTGTTCGGTTATCGGCGATAACTTTTTTTTTAACGTAACTAATTTTTATACATGTTACCTTTCTTCATTTTTATAATTTTGTGTAGTGGAACTTATTATTTCGCAACTCTGGCTCCACTAGGAGAATTTAAAAAAAACTTTTGGGAGATCAATTTAATTCCCGAAATAAAACAAAGATAAACAAACAAATTAAAGAAAAATAAAAGAAATACACATGTGGATCTAATACATTGTCCACATGCCATCGGCGTCTATCACTGCCTGGCATTTTCGGGGCATTGAGTCCACCAGATCGCGGAAATAGTTCTGGTCCTTAGCGAAATCTTCCCAGGTAACCAGAACTTGATCCCAGAACTGATCTGGATTTTGAGGTGGGATGTCTCGATATTTGTCAATCCTCTTTTTCATGCTTTTCCGTGAACCGTCTTTGAACGTTTATGGCGGTGTGCGCGGGGTGATTATCCTGCTGGAAAATTAAATTTCCATCGGAAAGAAAACGATTATAAATTCCAAGAATCCAGCTCTTTCGCTAGCTATAATATAATTCTAATAAATGAAAGTTAATATACCAATTAAGTTTTGTTATGTTTGAATGCACATTATGTATTAATTTACTAATATTTCTTAGGTACCGGTATGTAGTTATAATAATCACTTTCATGTCTTAAAATAAAACTCAGTTGTATGTTACCTAGTTGAAATAGGCCACTTGTTTTAATTCACTAGCTACTATTAACTCTAGATTCTATGTTACTAGCTCTTCAACTATAGCCGATGTCAATAGTGCTTCAAAATACGCAGTGAGTAAATAATAAAATGTTTCAGCAGCAATTGCATCTTTAGGACGAAATTACACATAATTTATACGTGAACCTAAATTAGAGAATTTTATATGATACGGAATTCTCCTAGGGGTTTTCTGTACAGTTGACTACACACACATTCGTGTAATTATTGTCACCTGGTGGTCATAATGCTGAGATTTTTCTAAACAGAAATTCATATTTAGCATTATAAAATGTAACCATACATAATAATTATTATTATTCAATAGCAGTCAATGCAACTTTCATTTATCAATTCTCTGTACTGTATGAATCATGGCTACTGTAATATGTTACGATTTTACACATGTGTCCATGACTTACTCCATAGTACAGAATTTAAATAATAATATCAGCCAATAAGAAGTTGTCTTATATATGCAAAATCATTATCAACTGCTGTTGAGTAGTTAGAATAGTATTAACGACAGTTAAAGTTAAGTGTTGGTTATTTTAAACAAAATTATGTTGGAAAAATGGAAAATATCTTAACAAAACGTTAAAAATACCCCAGCTGTTAATTTAACATTTGTTAAGCCAAATTAAACATTACTTGGAAAAACTGGCCATGAAATTTTCAGCTATAGTTTGATACGCAATTCGTTTGAATTTCATTTTTTCTTCTTTCCTTTTTGAAGGACCATAGGTGGTCCGCGGCCCATAGTTTGAGAAATACTGTGGTAGGGGGTTGAAGGTAGAGTTCAGCGATCTATAACTCACAAAAAGCATAAATAGGCTACTAAGTTTCCTACGAAAGATAGAACCAGACAGATTTTTAGACAGTCAACATGGCTTTTTAAAGTTGAGATCGAACTAGATGAATAACCGGAAGGATCTAATCTAGGCCATGTTGAGAGAATGGAATATGAGAGATGGCCAATGAGAGTAATGCATTGGTCACCTCCAAGACAAGAGAAAAGGGAAGACCAAGGGTTTATTCCACAAAATCAGGTCTAATTCTAATACATTAGAAGCGTACTGAGCTGTAACTAATAGTTATTAGTAGCATTGTATTCCACAAAGGTTTCTTGTACATTAGCACTTTATTACTCCACACTTACAACAGTACAAGCGATTTTTCATTGTTTTGATCCACGTAAGTATTAGTATTAGCACAGTCTAGTACATACAGCATTGAGCTCTATAGTAAAATGGAGGAAACACCGTATGTTAAAATATCGTGCCACTAGGTTCGCGCGTCGCCATGTTGGTGAGGGAATCTCTATCTCTTTCTAACAAAGTTCTACAATGATGTTACCCCCCAAGTCCGTGTATACATATTGAAATTATTTATATTGTGGGTTATCTTGAACTATTTCTTTCAATTTAATATGAGCTATGAAATCCCTAACTTGTACGTAAACATCATAAATGAAATTAAGTATATAATGTGCTCTACATAACTTCTAACATAAAAAATACATACCATACCAATGTAAAAATATGAAAACCAAAGAGAAATGCAGTATATAAAAGAAATCTCTTGCCTTATCTAGGCCATATATTTACATGCCCTACTCTAGATCAGGATAAATATGAGTTAGGAATAGTAAAGATTAAATTAACATAAACGTTAAATACGATATAAGAAAAGTACACAATTATATTCATAGAGTTTTAAACATATACTGTACTGTAGTACTAGTAAACCGAAACGTTTATTTTGAACTAGAAAGATTTATTCGCCATTAAAATTGTATAATTTTTGGTTTTGTCACAGGTTTAATTACCTTACACCCAATATAAAATAGTGTAACTAAATTTACCGATTTTTATAGGTATCGGTATCTATACTGTGACCTCAGAATATAAAAACCTGTTGTACTTATTTGTATGGGATAATAGAGCTGAGTTTCCTTTAAAATTTACTCTCTTGTTAACAGAAATACACTAAAGTAAAAAAGCAAAGTATAAGCATAATATATACTAATAACGGTACATAAATACTAGAAGAAAAATTCATTATATCACTTTATCAAAATAACAATACACACAAATTATATCATACGGTACCGCACCAAAAGATCAATAGTTAAACATGAAATATATGAACATTATATAGGAACGGCGGCGAACTTCTGCCTAAGCAAACTAGGCAGCTGCCTATGGCTCTAATTTCGAGGGGTCCCAGCCAGGAATAATAATAATAATAATAATAATAATAATAATAATAATAATAATAATAATAATAATAATAATAATACTAATAATAATAATAATAATGCTATTTGCTGTGGCAAACTTTCGCGTGGTAATAAATCTTGTTATAGGCCTAAATTGTTTAGTCAACTGTCCGAAGACAGGTTTGAACCTCATAAGTGACACCAATGAGACATCGCTCATGAAGCAACCAAGTCAGGAGATAATTCGATAGGGTTTCTACCTCATTTCCCTCTCCATTGCATTAATCGATGACTAGTACCATAATCCACTAATCAGATGTATACAAACAATAATGCTTTTCCTCTGACATGTAAGTGATGCACTACTGTTTATTAATATATATATCACCCAGAACCTCAATCAGAAGTAATCTTGTAATTATAAATATAAAAAGTATAATTAGTATACTTGTCTACTTCATTTCTAAATCTGCTTCTCTATTTTCTAAGTTCAAATTACGTTAAATAAATCCCACTCTGTAAACTGCCTAGAATCTCTGGTCTCTATGTTCAGGTTTGTTTGGAAAAATAAAGTAGGCCTATATGTCACTTCTTTGTTACTCAATCTTACGTACGGTACAACATTTCACCATTATAACGGCAAAATTAAAGAAATATAATTAATATACATACTTCTTTCAACAAAAGAACCATTTCCCATGTGCGTTAGAAAGAGAAAGATACGCCTCAGGCATGCCAATAGTACGGAAGCTACACGTCACGTTCTTTTCAGCATTTCTCTACAGGAGTTGTGTATTCAGGTTATAACGTTGATATCAATGACATACAGACATGAAGCTTGGGGTGATTTTTTGCATTTCTCGCGATACAATGCTTCAAGCGGTTAGCAACTGAGAGTACTAGGAACAATAGACTGTGCGATAGTGGCGATCCTAATGGCTAGCAACTAAAGTTCGACTGTCATTGAATGCATATTTCCTATGTATTGAGCTTCGTGACTATATGTACTAGACCAGGCATGTCAATCGATTCCCACAGAAGCACGCGCGCGCTTTAAAGTCCAGGAGAGCCTGAGCGCTTTACAGCGGAAAGGGAAGAGACAGACGAAAGAGGTGGTTTATGCCGCTTGGTCGAGCTATATTCAGGGATGGCCAGCACTGATTCAATAGATAAAGGGAAGAGAACTTATTAAAACTGTATCCATGTTAATTTTTAGATTTGCCTGAGAAGTATTAGTGCATTATAAGAATGTAAGTTTTAATTTTAATGCTCATTTTTCACACGTTTGATTTTTTTATTCAAAAGAAATATTTTCTCAACTTTTCGTATAGAAAAGTGAAATTTTCAGATATAGGCCTATTTATTTAGTAGCCTTACAGAATGTTTTCGTTAATATAATATACCGTGTATACGTATTACTGAAGATAGTGTATTGAAAATTTTTAAAATATTCGCATGGAAATTGTTTGTAAGGAAATGAATTAACAAACCAACTACTGTTACATCATTAGCAAAAGATATGTGCCCATGTGTTGTAAAAATGTCAGCTCTATAGTTTCAGCACATTTCGAGAAAATAATTTAATATTCTGATGATAGGAAGTTGCTCACAAATAACACCTTAAAAGCATAATGCGAGTTTTGTTATGTAATATTAGTTACACTTAAAACAGATACAGTACCTAGGTAACTTTGCTTTGTACTACAATATTGTTTTGATTAGTTTTGATTAGTTTGATTACTATTGTAAGGTTAAAGATACCATCAATATAAATTCCAACTTATCATGTCATACTCAATCTCTTTCTGTGGAATATCACTTTCTTTATGAATGACGTGTTTCATCCATTTAATACAGCATAATATTATACTATTATGGAATTTTAGTGAAATATCCCTTCTTAACTCTCTATTATGTTATTAAGATTTAAAACACAAGTGCAATATTAAGAAATCAGTGTTAGTACTTTTGTTTTACAGACAATATAGATAATATTAAACAGAAAGAAGCCATATAAAAATAACGACATAAAATTGCACGTTCCGTTTGAAGTTTGTGCACCAAAAGGTTGCTTATTCATATATACAACCCTTCCTCTTTCCATACTTAGCGCTTGATGCCCGCGCACAACGTCAAGGTCAGAAAAATGCGCTTGCTTTGACATCACTGCTTTAGGGAATGCATTGTGCGCACAAGTATTGGTATCGGTACGACGTTTATCGACGACAGGTGGTTTTATTACTATATGCAAGTTATGTACACAAGGTTAGCTTCTATGATCAGTATGACAGTGGTATTGGCGAAGATTACCACGTTAGTATTTGAAGAGCGGTGAAAATACTAAATTTTATTAAGAGGAAAATAAAGTGACAACCATAATTCTAAGAATGTTCCAACAATTATTGATGGCTATAGTGATGATGTCATGAAAGGAAATGAAGTATTTAAATTTCTCGCAAAGCTAGACTTAGTCTGGATGATGATGATGATGATGATGATGATGATGATGATGATGATATGATGGTGGTGATGGTGGTGGTGATGGTGGTGGTGGTGTACGTAACAGATGTCTATCTGCCCAGATGAAATGCAAGCCTTTCAGTCAAACCCATTAATCGTCTTTCAGGACTGTCTCCAGCAACTCAGTCATTGAAGACAGTAGTAGACCCTACCAGTAGCTTGGACAAACAATTTTGAATATAAATTAGGTATTACAAAGATATAATAGTATAAGCTATAGGCGTATTTCACAAAATTATTAGTTCTCCCATGTCGAAAGAATTTTGTCAAAGAGGAGCTTTTATACGGAGAAAAATATGTCCCCATAAAAGTAGCCTATATTGAGAAATAATGAATAATGATATAATGCTCATGGAATAAAAAGGAATGACGACACAAAATATAAAATGTTTCAAAGCAGATCCATTCATCACAAATTCCACCGTATCTGATACAGTTAAACTCCATTCATTCATAGTGTTCTGTCCAAGGGCAGATCTTTCACTGCAAACAGTATTCTCCAGTCTTCTTCTGCCATGAACTCTTCTCCCGTTCACCATTCCTTCCAGTGCATCCTTCAGTAGGCAGTTCCTTCTCAACCAGTGACCCAGCCAATTCCTTTTTCTCTTTCTGATCAGTTTCAGCACCATTCTTTCTTCATTCACTCTTTCCAAAAGAGTTTCGTTTTTTACTCTGTCCATTTCACACGCTCCATCCTTCTCCATTCCCACATTTGAAATGCTTCTGTTGGCTTCTCTTCACTTCGTCGTAATGTCCATGTTTCTGCTCTAGACAATGCTACATTCCAAACAAAGCACTTCATTAGTCTCTTCCTTAATCTAACACACCTTCTACAGTAAACCAATACAGACCGATATCAATTCTTCCCACTCTTTCAAAAGCATTAGAACATATTGTACACGGACAACTTACGAACTATCTCGACGAACACAAACTCCTCGATGACTATCAATCGGGTTTTAGGCATGGACACAGCACTACTACAGCCCTACTTAAAGTGACCGAGGACATCCATGAAGCTATGGATAGGGGTGAAGTAACGGCACTAACTCTTCTCGATTTCAGCTATGCCTTTGGTTCTGTTGATATCGACTTGCTTCTTGCAAAGATGAAAACTTTGCACCTATCAGACAATACCCTGAGCTGGATGGACTCCTACCTACGGGACCGCCAACAGTGTGTTTCACTTGATAATCAATTCTCCCAATGGCGATACACAAAGGCGGGAGTGCCGCAGGGCTCCGTATTAGGACCACTACTTTTCTCTATCTACATTAATGACGTATCAAAGAACTTACAGTATTGCCGATATCACCTCTATGCCGACGACCTACAACTTTACATACATTCCAGACCCAATACGATCAATGAATCGATTGACAAGTTAAATTGTGACCTAGCCACTGTCTCCACTTGGGCGGCCAATTTCGGACTCGCACTTAACCCAAGTAAGACTCAAGCCATAATTATTGGACATAAGCGTGTAGTTAACTCCCTTGATAACAGTAATCTTTCAGTTGTTACCCTTAACAACACGCTAATCCCTTATTCATCTGTCGTAAAAAATCTTGGCTTCTTTTTTGATAATAATCTAAGTTGGAATTTTCAAGTTAAAGAAACGATAAAGAAAATCTGTTCCTCCTTTCACTCTTTGAGTCGCTTGAGAAACTTCTTGCCCCAGCAACTAAAACTTACCCTAGTACAAACCCTAGTAATGCCGCACTTCGATTATTGTGACGTTTTGTTAAGTGATCTAAGTTCTGAACTGTCAGTCAAGTTACAGCGAGCTCAGAATATGTGCATCAGATACGTGTGCAACATCCGACGATATGATCACATATCACCGTCCTTCGCAAGTCTCTCGTGGCTCCGCCTTAAGGAACGCAGAACTTTACACTCTTTGTCTTTACTCTTTCGAATTCTGCACACCTCAACACCAAATTACCTTTCGTCTCGTTTCTCTTATCTATACTCTAACCACGACGTAAATACCAGATCACTTATCTGTGGCACGCTAAATATACCTCTTCATAGAACATCTTGTTATTCCTCATCTTTTACAATATCCACCTCGCGTCAATGGAATTCCTTGTCACAAAGTATTAGGGGCTGCAAGACAACAAACACCTTTAAGAACAGCTTAAAAGATAACCTTATTAGCATTTCACTCCAATCATACTGATTTAAAATATTACTGACTACACTGTTGTTTTTTTTTTCTTTAGACATCATCCTGATTGTGCTGCATTTTCAAAATTGTCTCATAATAATCTCTTTCTATTATCTAATATAATTTGAAATATATTAACATTCTATGTATTTTAGTTTAATTCTGCTACCCAGTTTATTTCAGTGTTTAATTAATAGTTCATAGTATTTTGTTGTTTAATTCGTAAATAACTCTTGTATACATGTAACTCTCATCTAAATCAATTTGTTGAATTCTTTGTAAGTTCATGCATATGTATATACACTTTTTGCTGGTTGTGTGGAAGAGAAGGCCTTACGGCCTTAACTCTGCCAGCTAAAATAAATCATTATTATTATTATTATTATTATTATTATTAATTCTTTCATCTTCCTTAGTTAGTGAACAATAATTACTATGTCAAGAAATATGCGGTTTTTTAAAATCGCATGAATCTATTTCGAGTGGTATCTTTGTAATATTCACGTTTTCCTCCCAATGCAGTAGCTAAAAGTAAACTGTTGTAAGGCTCTACTACGAGAGATATCTTTGTAATATTCAGGTTTTCCTCGCAATTCAGTACCTGAAAGTAAATTGTTGTAAGAATCTACTACGAGTGACATCTTTGTAATATTCACGTTTTCTTCCTAATGCAGCAACTAAAAGTGAACTGTTGTAGGGATCTACTACGAGTGATATCTTTGTAATACTTAGGTTTTCCTCCCAATGCAGTAGCTAAAAGTGATCTGTTGTGTGGATCTACTACGAGTGATATCGTTATGATATTCACGTTTTCTTCCCATTACAGTAGCTGAAAGTAAATTGTTGTAAGAATCTACTACGAGTAATATCTTTGTAATATTCACGTTTTCCTCCCAATACAATAGCTAAACTGTTGTAAGGATCTACTACGTGTAATATCTTTGTAATATTCATGTTTTCCTCCTAATGCAATAGCTAAAAGTAAACTGTTGTAAGAATCTACTACAAGTGATATATTTGTAATATTCAGAATTTCCTACCAATGCAGTCGCTAAACGTAAACTGTTGTAAGAATCTACTACGAGTGATATCTTTGTAATATTTAGGTTTTCCCCGCAATGCAGTAGCTAAAAGTAAACTGTTGTAAGGATCTACAACGAGTGATAGTTTTGTAATACTTAGGTTTTCCTCCCAATGCAGTAGCTAAAGTGATCTGTTGTGTGGATCTACTACGAGTGATATCGTTATGATATTCACGTTTTCTTCCCACTACAGTAGCTGAAAGTATATTGCAAGAATCTACTACGAGTAATATCTTTGTAATATTCACGTTTTCCCCCCAATACAATAGCTAAACTGTTGTAAGGATCTACTACGTGTGATATCTTTGTAATATTCACGTTTTCCTCCTAATGCAATAGCTAAAAGCAAACTGTTGTAAGAATCTACTACGAGTGATATATTTGTAATATTCAGAATTTCTCCCAATGCAGTAGCTAAAAGTAAACTGTCATAGGGATCTACTACGATATTTTTGTAATGTTCAGGTTTTCTCCCAATGCAGTAGCTAAACTGTTGTAAGGATCTACTATCAGTTTTTCACAGTATAAACACTGCCTAACTGAATGTCGTAAGAAGTTAACCTCTCAATCTCTGATGAAATGTATTGTTGTTCATTGCAACAAGTGCAACCATGAAGGAGGGGAAAGTAGTGCAAAGTAAGATAACATACATTTTCTATGTGTGGTTAGTTGTATAAATTAATTGTATTTCACAGTATAAACACTGCCTAACTGAATGTCGTAAGAAGTTAACCTCTGATGAAATGTATTGTTGTTCATTGCAACAAGTGCAACCATGAAAGAGGGGAAAGTAGTGCAAAGTAAGATAACATACATTTTCTATGTGTGGTTAGTTGTATAAATTGTGACATCCTTGTAATGTTCACGTTTTCCTACCAATGCAGTAGCTAAACGTAAACTGCTGTAAGAATCTGCTACGAATGATATATTTGTAATATTCAGAATTTCCTCCCAATGCAGTAGCTAAAAGTAAACTGTTGTAAGGATCTACTACGATATTTTTGTAATGTTCAGGTTTTCCTCCCAGTACAGTAGCTAAAATTAAACTGTTGTAAGGATCTACTATGTGTGACATCCTTGTAATGTTCACGTTTTCCTCCCAATGCAGTAGCTAAACGTAAACTGTTGTAAGAATCTACTACGAGTGATATATTTGTAATATTCAGGTTCCCCGCAATGCAGTAGCTAAAAGTAAACTGTTGTAAGGATCTACAACGAGTGATATTTTTGTAATACTCACGTTGTCGTCCTGATGCAGTAGCTAAAAGTAAACTGTTATAAGAATCTGCTAAGAGTGTTATCTTTGTAATATTCACGTTTTCCTCACAATGCAGTAACTACAAATAAACTGTTGTAACAATCTACTACGAGTGTTATCTTTGTAATATTCACGATTTCCTCCGAATGCAGTAGCTAAAAGTAAACTGTGTATCGGAGAAAAAGAAGAGATCTCTACAAGCTCCTTGTGAATGGATTTCTTATTTCCTTGGTTGACTGCCAATTATTTACCGCACTTCCAACAAATCAATTACCAGTGACTTCGCAGATTCTTTGATTCTTCAAAGCTCTAGAAGTCGATAACATCGCTACAAGATTCCCCTTCATTCCATAATCCGTGCCAAATGAAACGTTTCGAGTTACTCTTCAAAGTTCAAATGATTCTTTATTATAATACGAGCATTATGAGTCAGTTTTTAAAGGTGAGATTCCAAGTTGTTTTTAATGGAGTATAAATTCGCAAACAATTTAAATAATTCCGTAAACAGATTTCAAAGGCATGTGAAGACTGTTAAACACACAAATCTGAAAAATCAAAATTGCTAATAATATACAAGAACAATAATACTCAATTTCATTTTTCTCCCTTTTGTCTAATCGTGAACGATATTAAAACTTTTAGGAGTTTCATTTAAAATAAATAATTATAATATCACAGAATATATACAAATTGTTATTTTATTATGATACAATAGAACCGTATTCAGTTTTCAGCCAATAATCTTGAGACCACAAAAGTATGAATTTATCATTAACCTATAAGCAATGCATACATGTGGTAATATATTAAAACTATTGCTAAATCTGCATTAAAATAATGAGAAACAATGACACTGGTAATTACAGAAACGTATTAAATAAAAAAAGAATGCAACAACAGTAAAATGCAAAAAAAAAAAGCACAATCCAGCGTTGATCATCAAATTGGTGTAAAAATAAATAAATGTTAGCCGATCACACCGAACACAAATGAAAGTTACTCATTATGTACGTGAAAAGATAATTATTACAATTGTCTGTAAAATTAATAAATTATTTTGTTTGCACATATTCTAATCTTCCTTAAGAGTATTTTCATATTTATTATAGTTAAAAGACATTCAAAGCTATACTGGTCCAAATTTGAATTAGTGTAAAAGTGTCTGTACTAGTTATAGTCTATCAGCTTTCACACTCGTATAAAAATGGGCGCTCGGTAGTACCGTGGTTAAGGTGTAACGCTGCAAGCCGGAAGGTCGCAGGATCGGTTCCTGACGGGGTTACGGGATTTTCTCCCATGATCTAAACCTTCAAGTTGCACAATGGCACTGGATCTTACTCAGTCTCAAACAGAAATCAGTACCTTAAGGATGCGGGCACGTAGGACTGACATCCATATGAAAGCTTTATACACAGTATGGCAATAGTCGTTCATAAATTGAATTCTATCTAGAACGTTGTCAAAACATGTGAAACGTACATTAGAGGGGATCTGCGACAGTTCTGACATATTTATTATAAGGTAAGCGAATTAATTACACCTGTATTTTACTGCATAATTAATGAGATTTTATTATCGGAAGCTGATGCGCTGAATCACCACTAAGCGGCCTGGTCTTTATCTATGTCACTTTTTGCACGGCTCGGCGTCGAAATAAGAGTAAGCTTTTTCCAGGCGTAAACTCGTTATTAAGGTATAGCTATGACTTTTATGCTGAGTAGATTATTTCTTAACACGAAACACTCCGTTACGGAGAGGGGGTGCTATCTTTGGTGCAACAATCCTGGAAATAAAATTCAAGATATTATTAGTTATAAACAATTGAAACATCATTTGCTCCCAAAATTAAGAAAGAAGGTGCTCAAACTCTATGCCTTCTTTTTCCAAACATTTGTGACACCTCCTGAAGAAATAAATCTTTTCAAGAAATGGAAGAAATGTTTTTTCCGACATTTCCGGCATTTTCTTGGACGAAAATTTAAATTGGGAATGCCAAATAAAGGAAATATCCAAGAGAGTGTGCTATACCATGCATTCTCTTAACCCATTCAGACACTTCCTTCCGCCAGAATTAAAACAGACTTTAGTGCAAACCCTCGTACTACCACTGTTTGACTATTGCGACGTAATACTTACAGACTTGACAACTGACCTTTCGAACAAGCTGCAGCGTGTGCACAATGTGTGTGTCAGATTCATTAGCAATGCTCACAAATTTGACCACATTACACCCTCGTTCAAATCTTTATCCTGGCTGCACCTTAGTAACCGTAGAACATTTCATTCGCTGTCTCTTCTGTTTCGAGTTCTCCACACTTCTACTCCAAATTATCTTCGTTCTCGGTTTAACTACTTATCCTCCAATCACAATCTAAACACCAGGTCACAGGAGAGCCAAATCCTAGCAATTCCTGCTCATAGAACATCCCACTATTCATCCTCTTTTACTGTCTCAGTCTCCCGTGAATGGAATTCTCTACCTCAGAAGATTAGGGGCTGCCAGACAATAACCACTTTCAAGAAAACGCTAAACGATTTCTTATGGGCGCAGTCAAATTGAAGTTATAATTGTGATCGAGTTTAATAATTTAATTTAATTTAGATATGATTATCATTACTATTATTATTATTATTATTATGATTATTATTATTATTATTATTATTATTACATAATTATTTTATTGGTGTTGTGAAGATGAAAAGAATTGTCATTGTATTATATTAATTATGTATTATATTGTCTTGTATTGTAGAATTATATTGGTTTGAATTGTATTGTATTTTATTAATTATGTTATATTCACAGCATTGTAATAATTTTCTATCATACTGGTTGAGTAATTATTATTATTATTATTATTATTATTATTATTATTATTTTTATTTTAGTTCTTCAGGAGTATGTGGATTATTTTATATACTTTATCCTCTGAAGTTTCCAAGATGTAAAAGTCATAGGAACCAGACATTGGTACTGGTAATTCTATCCCTGATCTGCCTAAAATTCGATCATATAATAGTTGGTTGATTATGTTATCGGAGAATTCTGTTGGAAAAAAATGTAAAAAGACGTTTCCTCGTCATTAAGTCATAAAAATGAACATGATATAATTTTCATATACATATCTACATGAAATAATTTTAATATACCACTCGACACTAATAGTTTGTTAAATAATGGAGCCTATTTATTAGCTTTGATCACTCATAGCGGTTTACAGTAAGAAGCATAATTTTTTGGAGCTAAAATTCGTGTTGTTTTTAGTATTTCATATCCACAGAGAAGAAGCAGAAGAAGATTAGGGTCAATTCCTCCAACATTAACTCCATTAAAAATCCACTCACAAAATCTACGTCTGATTACGGAATAACTCGATCCTAGTGACAGATTTGCAGCATTTCGCACAGAACTGTAAGGTATACCCGTTTGCTTCGAAAAACGAACTCCAAACGTTACCCAATGCCATCCAAAGTTTCCTCAGTAAGGAAAGTGTTCCTTACATCGCTTCTGTCGCCTGGAAATTGAGCTCAACGTCATATTTACGATTTGAAACGTTAACACCACGGAATCTTTCCTAATATTGTCTTCGAACTTCACGATCCGAATTTATTAATACACAATTATCATAAATATCTAAGAGGCATTAAAAGCTACACATTATAAAAATGAACACGAGCACAACACCTAATATCTTCTTGGCTTCTATAAAGATTAAAGGTAAGCGAAGTCTAGGACGCAATCGCTTAAAGTAATGCCGCATTTACTTACTGATAATACGCTCTCTCCGTAACTGGTGCGTGAAATCGCATCGGCGGCTTTAAGATAACGAAATAAGCTACTGACCCAGTATACATTTGAAACTAAAGTACAAGAAGTTTGGAACTGAATTCGGCTAAATATGGGATGTAAAAGTGAAATTATGTGATATAATTATCAGATATCCCAGTGACATAATACGACAATTTGAAAACTTGTAAAAACATGGACAAATAAAAACTTAAAAATAATTTGCAGATGTGTTCTAAAAAAACTGCATGTAGCAGGGCGCATACCTTTGATTCATAGGTTAAAAATTTATACTTACCAAAAATGAAAAGAAATAACATTAATAATTATTATCAATTTAAAGATCCTCCTCTTGAACTTCACCTTGTCATCTTCGGCATGGATCAGTAATGTAAGAAGGAAAAAAAAAACTTCAATGAAATCAAACTGGTGCACAGCGTTCTTCAACGCAACAACTGCTACATAATTTCCACGGAGTAAACTCCAAATAGGTCTTTTACGGCCTGAAAATATACCTCATTTTGGGACTTCGGTGGAGTCAGACCACAAACCGTCACATTGGCGAAGGGAAAACACACACCATGCACTATGCTCTAGAAAGATTCCAACCCACAACCTTGACATTAGTCGTTGCATACATTGATTTTAGTAGTAGTAGTAGTAGTAGTAGTAGTAGTAGTAGTAGTAGTAGTAGTAGTAGTAGTAGTAGTAGAAGTAGTAGCAGCAGTAAGTAATAATAATAATAATAATAATAATAATAATAATAATAATAATAATCGGATGATGAGGCGAGACCTGGCATGTGAGCTGTGCGAGAGGGGAAAGAATGAGCTATGAGAAAGAGAATATGTTTCATGATGCTTAAAGAATACTACATTCACTGTCTCTTCTGTTTAGAATCATGCATACTTCTACTCCGAATTATCTGTTATCGCGCTTTTCAATTTCTTACAACTCTTCGAAATCGACATCAAGCACTTCTTTCTATCCCTCATCATAGAACGTCTTTATATTTATCTTCCTATACTGTAGAAATACCTCGCCTCTGGAATTCGTTACCTAATGACGTCAGGGACTGCCGGACTTTATCACAATTCAAAATTAAATTGGAAAATTTTGTCTTAGTTAATGTGTTTAGGTCTTGCTAGAAGTAATGATTTGTGTTTTCTTTTTCTTTTTCTTTTTTAATCTATATTAAAATTGCAAGTTTCTTGTTTATGTTAGTTAATTAGATGACATACAATTAATTATGATACTTAATCACTCATAAATAAATAAATAAATAAATAAATAAATAAATAAATAAATAAATAAATAAATAAATATTATACGAATCTACTGACACAGAAGATCATCTTACTATCAGAGTACAACCTATGTTCCTCCTCCATACCTATTGGTGATATAGCCATGACGGATGATAAGATCACAGGACGGTCTTGCCTCCTCTACTGTACATAAAGTTACTTAAAATGATAATCTGCAATTTTATCATTCTAGAATGAATGCATAGAAAAGCTAAATTTGTGTGTGTATATATATATATATATATATATATATATATATATATATATATATATATATAATGAAACGCAAAAGGAAATTTATGCAAACCTATGACAAAATGTGCCACTGCGCGAAATTACGTGCTAGCACACAACTTATAAGAGAACTCTGTCTAGTGTGCGACTAAAAATTGAAACTGTGACTTGATTTAAAGCTAAATTAGTTTACGGCGGTACGTGTAAAAAGGCTTGCACGTTTCATTATAGACTAATATAGGACTACACTCCAGCAGCTGACAAAAGAGAGGGGAGACTTGCGAAGTTTCATAACGCGAGAAGCAGCCTGGAGACCGGCAGCCATGACGACGAAAAAAAATCTCCATTTCTTTTAGGTTTAAAACAAGATGCACAGGAAGGGGATGTCTTGCTTTATTCTAAGAATTCGAAATTAAATTTCAAGGACCTGTTCTCCTCGACTAACATAGGCTAGGGTCAGGGTAGTCGTATGTCCAAAGTACGGTACAAAAGATAAATATTTTATAGTATTAGGTTGGTGCATAATTCCGTGGCGATTTTTCATGAAACGTGTCAGATACACATAAGAGAGAAGTTAATCATCAACAATATATTCTCCTTCACTATTTACAGCAGTCTGCCAACGCTGGAGTAGTTTTTCGGTTCGACGCCTGTAGAAATAGCGTGGTTTTGAGTTAAAGAAGTCGTCAAGCCATGTTCGGAGCGCATTTTGATCCGGAAAGGAAGTTCCTTGAAGGTTATTCGACAGAGAGCGGAAAAGGTGAAAATCTGAGGGCGCAACATCAGGTGAATAAATGGGTGCGGAATGACTTCCCAACCCAACTCCTGTATAGTGTGTTGTGTCAGGTTAGCAGAGTACGTGCGAGCGTTATCGTGGAGTAGCATCAATTTACGCAGTCTTGTTGGTCGTTTTTCTTGGATTGCGTGTGTAAGACGCCTCAGTTGGTGGCAACAAATTTCAGCAGTGATAGTTACGTCTCGGGGAAGCAATTCATAGTACAGCACACCCTCGCAGTTCCATCAGATGCATAACATTATCTTTTGTGGATGCACGCTGGCCTTTTTACGAGGAGTTGCTTTTTTGTTCGGGCTCAACCATTCCTTTCTTTTCCTTATGTTACCATAAAGACACCATTTCTCGTCATCAGTAACGATATTGGATAGGAATGTTCGATGTTGTTCACGAGCCAATCGATGACGAGCAAGCGAAGATGTACATACGGGCACCCGCTGATTTTTGTGGTTTTGGCTTAAAGCATGAGATACACATAAACGATTTTTTAACCTTGCCCATTTAACGCAAATGTCGCACGATGATGGTATAGTCACAGTACATCACATTTGCCAGTTCTCAGGTACACTGGCTTGGACCATTGTGGATTAATGTTTTTAAACGGTCTTCATCAAACCACAAAGGTCTTCTTGAACGTGGAGTGTCATTAATGTCAAAACGACCCTCCTAAAAACGAAAAAAACATTTTCTTGCCGAGCTCTCTCCGACAGCATTGTCCCCATACACGGCGCAAAAGTTTCTGGCCGAGGCTGCTTTCGCCCCTATATTGAACTCAAAAAAAGAATATGTCGGAAATATTCCACTTTTTCTACTTGACACTCCATTTTCTAGCGCTCACGGCTTCACTCACTATTTGCAAAAATGAAAACTTCAAATAAAAAATGATAATCGATAAATAAACCCATAGCAACCGGAGTACCAACACACGATATAAAAACGCTACGAACGTATGCACCAACCCAATGAGATGGAGGATGTTGAATATATTTTTCTAAGGACATTATATTAATAGCGCTACTATGACCTGAAAATTAATTCGTTGCATGAGAAGTTTCTATGAAAAGAAGTAGGCTTTAAGCGTTTATTCCGTAGATGAAGTGTTTCCAGGCAGGTGACTCGGTCGCACAGGCCCAATCCGCTGACCTCCGCGATCACCTGATTTGACTCCCTTGACCTTTTTTCATTAAGGATCGTGTCTATGCGACTACGTCACGTACCATTTCTGAATTAGTGGAACGAATTGAACATACGATACAAATGGTTGCGCCTGACATGCTCACCAGAGTCCGCAAAGAGTTGATACGTTGCTTACATTTCTGCATTCAGCAGAACTGAAGACATTTTGAAAACTGAAAATTGTACACCATAATTTGTCAACAATTGAAACTATTTTTACATTTATCTGTTTTAATAAAGGTTTAAAACACTAACCATTCATTCGCTCAATAGCTCTGGCGGCGAGGGGAGAGGATGTTTGTTTCCAAATCGACTGTACGGCGCCGGGAAGGGTTCTTTCTCGTGAGGATGAACACCATTTCAAAAAATTATCCAAAATAGTTAATTTTTCGATAGACTCGTTACTCATTGAAAGACCCTGTATATGCTTTCACGTGTTAATTAACTAGGTTACCTTGTTGAGTAGTTTAAGCCTGTTGTAGGTTATCCTCAGAACTAGGTGGTTTTCGAGCTTTTTCATCACGTTTCCTGTGGGTGTGTTTGTGTAGTGTAATGTGGAGTCAAAAAGTGTGTGTGTTCTGAAATTGAGTTGTGTGTTGAGGATTTGATGCGGGTGTGTTTTTGTGTGTCTGTATATTTCGTATTGTTCTAGTGTGTTTAGTTTCTGTTTTTTCGGTTGGAGATGTAGAATTTTCATATCTCTGTTTATGTTGCTGTAAGTGTGGTTGGTGTTTGTGGTGTGTTCTGCGTAAGTGGTCTGCCTGTATGTTTATCATCATTTGACCACATAATGGCTGAACCGATTTCTATGAAAATTGGAAAATATTCATTTAATGCTATTTGTTCTCATGAAAGATAACAATTATTTTGTACTGTTTTACTTACGAGCCGCCACTGAACAATACATAGAGATAATCTAGCGCAGGAGGTGAATGAGGTAGGTGGGTTTGCTACTATGACCACAATCTAGTATATACAGTCGCGAAGCTCAATACGTAGTAAATATGCAAACATTAGATAGTTGCTCACCACTAGGATCGCTAATATCGCTTCATTACAGGCAATGCAAAATAGTATCGTCACAGTCTATTGTTTCTAGCACCCTCAAAACTCAAGCTTCGTGACTGTATATAGTAGACTGTGCTATGACTGTAGAACGGCGAAATTTATAGAAATGCCTACTGCTGATACGGCCTATACCTACCTACATGATCATGACGTGCGATAACAGCAGCGTTCCGCCAACCAGGTAGACCACACTTGGAACATTTAGAGCTTGTAGGGTTTCACTTCAAAGATACATGTTTTGTATATATCATAACAGTTCAATATACAATTTTCACACTCGCAGCACTGATATTGCTGAAGAAATTTTTTTTAATATCTTTTCTTTCTAAGTCCATAGGCCTAAGATATATCTTTATGTATCTCAAAGCGTATTCCGCTTGTCTTAATTAGAGTGCAGTTTTTCCGTTACAGTAACTTATAGTATGATCATTATATCTGAATGACATTGAATAAAAATAGCGCATTTCATTGACCACTTTACAGTAACTGAACTTTCGAATTAAAAAAGATAAACAGAAATGTTCGACCATATAACAAATTATTATCCTAAAGAGCATTCTCTAGGATTGTTTTAACTGTGAGGCAGAGAGAAATATCACGTGAGATGGAATGTAATTAGTTAAATGGGATTCCAGCGTTGAATAGAATTTATTCATCTCTATAGATTACTAGTAAAGGTCATTTGTGGTCGTTTAACTGTTAATTATGCAGCTCATTTCCACAGTAATTTCCAACGAGTTAATTCTGTGGTTAAATGTGTAACCTACTCATAAGCTGTAAGTTTTCAAGACGACATCGTTTTTAGAGCAACTTCCATAGAATTCTGCAAATATTTATAATTGGAATGTAGTATCAAGCTCAAGCAGATAATGGACGATACTGATTTGTGATTACAAATCAACACATCTGCTACTTAAAATACAACTGCAATGCTAAATCTTAAAAGGAGAAATAGTTACCTTTCACAGCTTTCAATTATGTTCACTTAAAACCTTCATAACTAGCAGTGTGAATAATTTCATTTCAGATGTGTAATACTAGTCTCTGATACATAATTAGTCCTCTCTGTTGTACAATAATAGACAAATTATAACCAGCTTAGTAAATAGTTACATTTTGATGAAGAGGAGAAAAGCTACATGGAGCCAAGGCTACCTTTCAGCAGAAAGATATTATGCAAGGAATGTTTCTTCTATTCTATTTATTTTTATTTTTCTTTGTTTCTTATTTTTATTATCTAAATCGTGTTTATTTATCACTTAACGCCAACATGTATCCCACTGTGTTTTATATTATTAATCTATTTTTTGTGTACATTTTATTCAATTCTCGGTTTCTGGTTTAATTATATAAATCCTACTTAATTGTAATCTAATACTAATATGTATACTAATGTGTTTATTTTTATTTTTACTGTGTACATTTTTTATTGAATTATCGGCTTCTGTTTTTATGTGATTCGTATTTGATTCTAACAACATTAATATGTATTCCACTACGTTTATTTTTATTTTATGAGGTAAATTTTATGTAACTACCTCTTTTGATCTCATTATGTACCTAAATTGTATCAGGATGTAATTACTTAATTCCGATCCAGTTTTATGTTCAACTGTGTAAGCAAGTTTTAATCCTGGTTGAGAGTAAGAGAATGCCTTACGGCCTTAATTCTGCCAGGTTATATAAAGCCATTATTATTATTATTATTATTATTATTATTATTATTATTATTATTATTATTATTATTATTATTATTATTATTATTATTATTATTAGTATTAGTATTAGTATTATTATTATTGTCCTCACGTGAGGATTTAATTCTCTTGAATTGTCGACCTGAAATCCATCTTTGTTTGTCGAGTTGTATTTCGCTTATTCGTTGCTCCAATAAAAACTTAGGAATTCTGTCTTTTGACATCTAGCCGAGTGATATGGCAAATTTCGTCCATATTCATATATGAAGGGCTGAGAGCCATAGTGGGCAAAGTGCCATTTTCATGAAATAGAGAAAAACTGAGTTAAAGTTAAACACATAAAATAATTCATTGAATGCATATTAATAAGTAATTATGAATTTAATATATAAAAAGGTATTTATGAAATTATATATGTGACATAAAACGGAAAAAACATATTATTTTGCCCTAATTATAACATCATGAAATTACACCTATTTCAGAGGCTTTGTATTGTATTGTATTGTATTGTATTGTATTGTATTTATTAACATTCCATGGTATTCATACATTGCTTACAGTTAGAATATGGAACAAGTCAAAAAACCTAATACTATTATAAAGTCTTAATTTATAGTCACAGTTTAGATGAAATATATATAGATGAGATTTACAATATAGTCTACTAGTACAACACAAAGTTTTAGTATCAATTTCATGAAGTGTTATTGAATGTCATGAATTCACCTACAGAATAGAAGGCGTGAGAAATTAGGTACTTCTTTAATTTCGTCCTAAATAATTTTATGTTTTGAGTTTCATTTTTTATATCGAAAGGGAGGCTATTAAAAAAAATTACTGTCATATAACGCACTCCTTTTTGATAGCACGATAGACTTGCCGATGGAGTATGAAAGTCATTTTTTGACGTGTATTCATGGAATGAACTTTTGAATTAGTTACAAAGTTTTCACGATTACATACGAGGAAAATTATTAATGAAAATATATACTGACAAGCCATGGGCATTATTTGTAGTTTTTTTTAAATATTCCTACACGATTCCCTAGATTTGACACCTAATATTATTCTAATAACTCTTTTTGTAATAGAAATATACTGTTACTATCTGTGGAATTTCCCCGGAATATTATTTCAAAACTCATTACCGAGTGGAAGTATGCAAAGTATATTGTTTTTAAGGTATTGATATTTACTATCTTTTGCATAGATCTAATAGCAAAACAAGCTGAATTTAGTTTGGGGGTAATTTCTTCAATAAGATTTTTCTAATTTAACACATTATCGATTTTCAAGCCAAGAAATTTGGTTGTTGTTGTTTCTAATAGGGATCTATTGTTAATTATTGCGCTATAAATTTGTGACGTTGAATTTGGACAGGATTTAAATTGAACTATGTTAGTTTTGTTACAGTTTAATACCAATTTACTGACTGAGAACCAGTCGCATATTTTGAAGAGAATTTCCTCTGTTGAAGATTGGAATGTGTTGGGGTTATTGGCTGTCATCTGCAAATAATATGGGACGACCTACATCTTTTATTAGGGGGGGGGGGAAGATCATTTATAAACACTAGAAAAAGTAGGGGACCCACTATGGCTCTACATTTATGTTCTCTTAACAAAAATGTGTTAGTGAGCCATATCCAAAACCTGTCTCAGTGCCTTGTTTTCTAGTTCTAAATTTTGGAAAAACTGCTTCTAACTCATTTAGAGAATAACCAAATTTAATTTTCCTTGGTTCAGCTGATTCGCACCTCAGCATTTAATTCTCATCCACTGGACCTTGTTACTATCTGTAGTCTCTTTATACACCAAAAAATTTTATTGCATTTTGCAATACCTTTGATATTAAGGAAGTCTGACTGTTCCATTTTCTTTACAACAATGGCTTTTTCTCTCCTACAGTGTTGCATTAAACTCACATGATCATCTACGATAAAGAGATATTTGGCTTTGCGTTTATCTGACTCAATAGTGCTGAAGTCCCTGTCATTAGGGAGGAAATAATGCTCAAATTTTAGATATTTATGGTCTATATACTCGTTTCTATTTTGTCCTCCACACGTCAATTGAATATACTATTAAGTGGTTTGCTCCAGTATTTACAGTTTTAAGGTATGACAATAGATATGATCTCACTTTAGGTGCCCCCCCTCTTAGCAGTGTTTTCTCTCCACAAATAGCCTAAAATCATGTTCACAGTCATGCACTCCCACGTTTTCTATGTAAATTGAAGAACATCGTTTTGCATACTCGGATATTAGTGTCATCGTAAAAATAAAAATTAATGTTTACCATAGGTACACATAAGCTACTTTTAAAGAGATAACAATTTAAACTTGTTTCCTGGTCCAAAAATTTGCCTTCTTTTCAAATAATATAATTTTCTAAATGGAATAAAAATTAATTTATTAAATAATTTCTTTTTTAATTTCATTATAAGTTAAATACTCTAACGAAGTTAGGTAAAACTGTATAGTTGAAATGTTAATAGCTCAGATATAAGGTTTTCATATTAAAAATACAATTACTTAAATAACTACCTTGTTTATGAATATACTGCAAGTATATTTTTTGAGGTTATGGTACGTACCTTTAACTTAATATAATATAAGCGTGAGTGCTGTTCATGACTACCTTCTACATCAGCAGATTCTCTGTGCCTCTTTATATTCATTACATAAGCCATTCCTGCAAGATTTGCCTTTGCTGGTCAAAATTACTTATTAACGATAATGTATATTTCACATGTGTACTCGATCATTTTCATTATCCAAACGTTCGAACACAACATAACCCACATTTGCATTCTTTGTCAGTGTATATTTTCGCAGACACAGGATTTCCATTTGCATTTACAGTATATACTCTTGGGCACTATTTATTTTCCTTTTTTCGTACATTCTTTTCTCACTCATCACAGTTTTCTACGCGCTTCCTAGATTTCACCTTAGTTGAGTTATTTTCCTTCACTTCGTCTGCCATGTTCTACATCAAGTCACGTGGCAAGAACCAGCAGCTTTCATTGGACGTTTGGATATGGCCCACTCTGCCTCTCAAAAGAACTGGCATTTGAATGGGAGAGTATTTTTATTGCTTTAAGTATTTCATAACGTGAGATATTTGGACCAAATGATGCTATCTGTTGAGTACGCGAGTCAGCATTGTTAAAGGGTCTGTATTTTGTATTTCTACCTTCGAATGATACCATATTTCAATTTATTTCACTATCTCTATACCGTTATACGTAATCAAGTGTCAAAGAATAGACAGAACAGTAAAAATACTTTAAATTAGAAATTATTTGACTCTATTTGTTGTAAAAATATGAACGACTGAGAGCCATAGCGGGCCAAATCCATTCTGAGAATTTTGAAGTTTATTTCATCTTTTGACAGCTCTTTAAATGTCACGCTGCCATACAGCCTTAATAAAAAAGAAACATATTTGCAATCAGAATTGAATTAAATCCATTTGGGGTATGAAAATATACATTCTACTGTAGTGAAATAGTCAATAAAATTGTTTTAAAAATTTACGTGATTTCATGTAGAGTCTTAAATTATTATTAAACTATTATTGCATAATACGTATTTCAGTAAAAAAAAAGTACAATTTACTATAAGATAATAAAGATTGCGTTTTACTCATTGTCCCCAAAAATATAAAATCAGTGACATATACTTCGTATTAATTTCTAAAAAGCACTCTCACAAATGGTCAATGGGTCTTCAACGATGTATTATGCAAGGAGTGACGAAAAACTAGAGGACATTCATTCCAGCAAACGATTCTTTCTAGTCATGTACATTCCCTATCTTGAACATTATATTTCTCTCATATAAGTTAGGCCTATTATCGTATAGATTGAAAGTGAGCATACGGCAATACTGTAAGTGTTCTTTGTTAACGTTTCATCCAGGATTACTGTCTTAGGATTCTGTTCGGCTGTATCACACTTATAGTCCTTAAATGTCCCCACTTTAAATTTCCAGTCCTATATTATTTATCTTTATTTATCCACTTATTCCGTAATATACGTATATATTTCTTGCTCTGAATTCCATTTCAGCAGTCATAATTTATTTCGCGATCAAACGTTAATAGCAAAAGAAAGGTTCAGTGATTTTATTTAAAAAATAATAGATATAAAAACAAAGGAAGTGAGCTGGTTACATTCTGGAGCTTAAAAGGAATAGGATGTTTGGACGATTAACATGTCGACCACAATGTATACAACTATTGAGGCTTTCCTGTATTGTTTTGTAACGAAACGCGAGGTAATGTCAACCTCACGTCAGGTCATGTCAAATCAACGAAATAATCCAAATACACTTGACCGAAAACTCTTCAAAGTGTGGGAAGTGTAATAAGAAGGTAAGAGATAAATAGACTTAACTTCATTTTGCACACGTTTAAAGTCGACACCTTATATTGTAAGGACGTTCCCCACACACTGAGTAGAGACACGTAAATGAATACCACGCATTTATTTACTTCTTTTAATATTCATATCATTAATATTCATATTAGTAACTTTCGAGGAATATCACTTTTGTTGACGTCGTATAAATTTTGTCCAATATCCTTTTGAGAAGATTAACTCCATATGTAGATGAAATTATTGGGGATCATCAGTGTGGTTTTAAGCGTAATAGATCAACTATTGACCAGATATTTTGTATTCGACAGATAATGGAGAAAAAATGGAAGTATAAGGGTACAGCGCATCAGTTATTCATAGATTTCAAAAAGGCATATGACTTGGTTAAGAGAGAAGTTTTATATGATATTCTTATTGAATTTGGTATTCCCAAGAAACTAGTTAGATTAATTAAAATACGTCTCAGTGAAACGTACAGCAGAGTTCGTATAGGTCAGTTTCAGTCAGATGCGTTTCCAATTCACTGTGGGCTAAAGCAAGGAGATGCACTATCACCTTTACTTTTTAACTTTGCTCTAGAATATGCCATTAGGAAAGTCCAGGATAACAGAGAGAGTTTGGAATTGAACGGTTTACATCAGCTGCTTGTCTATGCGGATGACGTGAATATGTTAGGAGAAAATCCACAAACGATTAGGGAAAACACGGGAATTTTATTGGAAGCAAGTAAAGAGATAGGTTTGGAAGTAAATCCCGAAAAGAAAAAGTATATGACTATGTCTCGTGACGAGAATATTGTTCGAAATGGAAATATAAAAATTGGAAATTTATCATTTGAAGAGGTGGAGAAGTTCAAATATCTGGAAGCAACAGTAACAAATATAAATGATACTCGGGAGGAAATCAAACACAGAGTCTACACCTGTGGAGTAACGGTAAGCGCGTCTGGCTGCGAAACCAGGTGGCGCGGGTTCGAATCCCGGTCGGGGCAAGTTACCTGGTTGAGGTTTTTTCCGGGGTTTTCCCTCAACCCAATACGAGCAAATGCTGGGTAACTTTCGGTGCTGGACCCCGGACTCATTTCACCGGCATTATCACCTTCATATCATTCAGACGCTAAATAACCTAGATGTTGATAGAGCGTCGTAAAATAACTCAAAATAAAAAAAAATCAAACAAAGAATAAATATGGGAAATGCCTGTTTTTATTCGGTTGAGAAAATTTTATCATCTAGTCTGCTGTCGAAAAATCTGAAAGTTAGAATTTATAAAACAGTTATGTTACCGGTTGTTCTATATGGTTGTGAAACTTGGACTCTGACTTTAAGAGAGGAACAGAGATTAAGGGTGTTTGAGAATAAGATGCTTATGAAAATATTTGGGGCTAAGAGGGATGAAGTTACAGGAGAATGGAGAAAGTTACACAACACAGAACGGCACGCATTGTATTCTTCACCTGACATAATCAGGAACATTAAATCCAGACGTTTGAGATGGGCAGGGCATGTAGCACGTATGACCGAATCCAGAAATGCATATAGAGTGTTAGTTGGGAGGCCGGAGGGAAAAAGACCTTTAGGGAGGCCGAGACGTAGATGGGAAGATAATATTAAAATGGATTTAAGGGAGGTGGGATATGATGATAGAGAGTGGATTAATCTTGCTCAGGATAGGGACCAATGGTGGGCTTATGTGAGGGCGGCAATGAACCTCCGGGTTCCTTAAAAGCCAGTAAGTAGGAGTAGTAATATTCATATCGAATTCAAGATGATACTTTATGAACAGAAGTTTCCAGTCACCTTTTTCTTCAACGACGTACAGCCAGTGGAGTAAACAGTCTTTTATGCCCTATAAAAAGCTTCTCTGCCGGTAATTTTGTTAAGCCTAACTTCCATATAAGATACGATGAGAACGGATCCGCAAATATTGACACATTCCTCTGTCCGCCATAAGTTGGCAGCACTGTTTAAACGTCCCGGACGTATTTAATGATCGAGCTAAGCGCAAAAACAAACTCCGGAGTCATGATTAAACAAGTTAAATTAATGTAGACGAAGAAAGATGGAACAATATGAAATGAGATAAAATGGATAATAACTAAGAGAATATATAGAGTATGCATTTAATGTATATAAATAATGTAAATGCAAGATATGAAATAAGATGATATTAATATTATATTATAAAAATCAAGGAGGTAAGAAGAAAAAGACAAAGAATATTCAAAACAGTGAAAAAGAAAAATAATTTGGAAGTGACTTCAAATAAGAGAGAATATGGAGATATAAAATATGAGACAACATGAACGTTCAAGTTCATGAAATTAAAACAATGTAAGCATTTTGAAATGCATTTTATTAAATAAGTTAGTAACAAGAATGAAGGAGATTAATTTCATTCAAATAACATTGCTAATATCGACAAAAGATTTTAGAAGTTTTCTAGAACGATATACTAACATTTGATATACTTGTACGAGACACGGTGTGAAAATTGTAAATACAGGTGTGGAGTAGTTACTTTATTTGCTTTACGAAACATTCAACTGCAAAAAAAAAAAAAAAATCAGCATTAGGGGGAGAGATGGTATTTTTTTAAACTTTTTTCCTATTTGGCGTAAAATATTAATTTTTGTATGTACAGAGCTTATAGCTGTAGCAACTCAATCAAAAATAAATATTTTGAAAAAAAAATATTTGGGGGCCCAGATTTGGAAAAAAAAATATATCCAATGCAGTATTTTACTAAAACCGATATATCTAAATCGTTTTTAAAGGTAGATTCATCCAGTTTTTTACAATGCACTTGCAAAAGCATGTTCTACAAACTGTCTGTAACAGAATTTTGATATTGGTTCCTACGGTTGTAAAATATACAATTGAAATTTAATAACACTTTTCTTAATTCTTTCTTGCAAACAAACGGACGTAGTTTTAAAATGAAATCAATTAACAAAATTCTGTTACAGAGAAAAGTTTCCTAATAGTCTAAAGAATATATGTTCTAAATTTCATACATGTATCTTCAATAGTTCAGAAATTATATCCATTTTTGTCTGGCAATGTAGCAAAAAAATGAAGTTAACGTAAACCGATAAAAGGGGGCAAGTAATTTAAAAATCCATAGCGCAGGAAGTTTAAACATGGCGTCACAACATCTGATAAGGGCACAAATACCCACAAAATGTTATGCTATGCATTCCACACATCACAGATTATTTTAAAGATTTTTTTTCTAAATATACTCATTTTTTACCAAAAAATATCATCCTTTCTCCTTAATAAGAAGAGAAAACAACGTTCTTCAAAGCAATTTTTCAAAGTTACATTTGTTCAGATCAAATTTCTGAACATTTAAAGAACAAAACTAAAATTCTTTCAATCATTCAATATCATAATACACTGCTCTCTTAAACTGACTGAGCATATGGGGAATTAAATTAACGGCTTTCCCAAAACACGCTATGAAATGTTTTATATAAAACAGTTTTTATCTCGAAAAGGAAGTAAAAACGAGCAAAATTGTATTTACCTTTTTTTGTTTGAAATATCTCAAAGAATATCATCCTGAAATTAATGACATTACTTATGGTTCATCCTGTATATAAAGTAAAAAATTAATATTCGCGAATACATTATAAAACTGACTAAAAGAGGCACATTTAAATGGTGGAACGTTAAAGGAAGTGCTACAAAACTGGCGACCCATAAGAAGAGCCGAGCATTACTGAGACACAAGAAAGTGTTGTTGATATACATTTTGAAAGATATCATGCTAGTGACAAAGACAATAGTGACATCAGTGATGAAGACGGGAAATAAGAGGATGTGAAGAAGGAAAAAAGGAAAGGAAAAGCAAAGAGGGAAGAGAATGAAACTAGTTATTCACTTGAGAATCATGGGAAAAACTACATGTTAATAATGGCCACGAAAGAAAATTAGTACATTACAAATGTTTTAAAAATTGATACTGTAGTTAAATGTCATGTTTCACTTGACAGTTCAGAAGTCCTCTACGCTTGAAAATCCTAGGAAGTGGTTTATAAAGCTAGTGTTAACAGAAAAATACTTTCAATAAATAACGCAAATTCCAGTTTCCAACGGCGAAGTCTGCATTTCAGTCGTATAATATGTCAAAAGGAAAACATGAAAGGCATTCAGTGAATCTACGAGAGGGTATTTTACAGATTTTCGGTCAAAGAGGTTTTCCACAATGAACCTCAACTATTCATACAAAGGTCATAAATATCAAATGATGAAATAACAACTTTGAAAACATGAATAATTGAATTCTGCATAGGGCAGCTGAACAAATTACCTATCTGTATTCAATATTCATAATAAAATCGATATTCCTAGTTACTTTGAGCTGAGCATTGCAATAAGAGTACAACGCACCATTAGCTGAATAGTGGAAGAGTCGATTCTCCATGCTAAATTCTGTGTTTAAGCTTTAACAGTATAAATATAATTTGTGGTAATCAATCAAGAGTTTTGGCATGTCTTTTCCCGGGGCACTCCTGATTATATACCAATTTATAGCTATTCTCCACATCACCAACACTATGATCATCATCAAATTACTCTTATCGCCATTATCATTAAAAAAAATTACGGCAAGCGCGTAGCTCTCCAGACTTCAGTACACATTGTGTTCTTGTAGATTATCTCTAGTTTCTTTAAACAAATAACAAAAAGTAAACTTGGACTTCGAAAATGCCTGACCTCATAACTGTACGCACTTGTCCACTTTTAAGTTACAGTTGAGATTGTAATTTATTAAAAAGTTGTTTAATTACTTAAACTTATGGCTTTTAAGAAACCCGGAGGTTCAGCTTTTTTGACAGCAGACTGGATGACAAAAGCTTCTCTATCGAATAATAACATGCATTTCCCATATTTATTCTGCGTTTAATTTCCTCCCGAGTATCATTTGTATTTGATACTGTTGCTCCAAGTATCTGAATTTTTCCACTTCTTCAAAGGATAAATTTTCAATTTTTATATTTCCATTTCGTTCAAAAAAATTTAAATTATGGTATATTTAACGACGTTCGCAACTGCAGAGGTTATATCAGCGTCGTTGGTATGCCAAAATTTTGTCCCGCAGGTGTTCTTTTACATGACAGTAAATCTACTGACATGAGCCTGTATCATTTAAACACACTTAAATGTCATCGACCTGGGCCGGGATCGAACCCGCAACCTCGAGCATAGAAGGCCAGCGCTATACTATCTACGCTACCAAGGCCGACATTTCGTACAATATTCTAGTCACGAGACATAATGATATACTTTGTCTTTTCGGGATTAACGTCCAAACCTATCTCTTCATTTGTTTCAAGTGAAATTGCCGTGTTTTCCCTAATACTTTGTGGATTTTCTCCTAACAGAGTCACGTCATCCGCATAGACAAGCAGCTGATGTAATCCGTTCAATTCCAAACCCTCTCTGTTATCCTCAACTTTCCTAATGGTATATTATAGAGAGAAGTTAAAAAGTAAAGGTGATAGTGCATGTCCTTATTTTAGCCCGCAGTGAATTGGAAAAGTATGTGCCAGATATTAGCCTACACGGACTCTGCTGTACGTCTCACTGAGACACAATTTAATTAATCGAACTAGTTTCTTGAGAATACCAAATTCAATAAGAAATTCATATAAAACTTCTCTCTTAACCGAGTCAAATGCCTTTTTTAAATCTATGAATAACTGATGTACTGTACGCTTATACTCCCATTTTTTTCTACAATATCTGTCGAATAAAAAAAATCTGGTCAATATTTGATGTATTACGCCTTAAACCACACTGATGAACTCCAATAATTTCATCTACGTATGGAGTTAATCTTCTCAAAAGAATATTGGACAAAATTTTGTACGACGTCAACAAAAGTGATATTCCTCGAAAGTTACTACAGTTAGTCTCGTTCCCTTTTTAAAGATAGGTACAATTATGGACTCCTTCCATTGTTCTGGTACAATTTCCTTTTCCAAAATAGTAAATTCAAGCTTATAAATTTCGCTAGATAATGCGCCTCTACCCTCTTGTATTAATTCTGCTGAAATTTGATCAATACCTGGAGACTTCTAATTTTTTAGCTTTTGTATCGCAAATTCGACTTCAGAAAGTTGGGTTCGGGTATAAATGGCTCAGCAGTTTGTATTTGAATTTCGTTCATGTTTTGATTATAGTAATAACAGAGTTCGGGCGGATGTTATGTAAACGTGAAAGAGCTCCATGTTTACATTTGCCACAAGATATTTTCATAAACACAACGTAGTTGCATTCCTTTCAGATTATCTGAAGTAATGAAGTGAATTCAAATCCGTTCTAACATAATTTTTGTATCCCATCAATTTCACATTGTTTATTTTCTTAAAAATGGGTCCTTGGGATAGAAAACTTACGCAAAAATCACTTTCTATCATGAAAATTGTGTTACTGTGTAAAACTGTAAAGGTTCTGTTTCCCACCTCATAATATTATACTGCTTTCTTTTCTACACTCCTGAAAGTGACATTAAAACTCGACAACAATAATGGGAATGATCGATCGCCAAGCAGGTGCAAACAAGGCTCGAGTATTCTCCAGCCTATTAACATTTTTCAACAGCTCTTAAAGTTGCAGGCTGGGACATAATTTTTTTATGTTTGTAATACACGTCGTATCCAGAATGTTATCACTTGTTGAAAAGCTTAAATTCCGACATTACAGCAGCAAGTGGTGGGAGGACATGTTCCTCTGGGGATTACAGCGGGAGGAGCTATGACATGTGCAGAGCTACCAACCTAACGTACCAGTGATATAATTTACTCCGAGATGAACCATAGATAACGAACGTAAATGGCGTTGCAGGACGATGAATTAATGCAAGAAGAGATGTTGCTCTACGATGAGTATCTGCCAAACCGACAAACCTCACGGCGGAATTTAAGTTGTAAATTTCTGCAATAGGCGTAAGACACATCATACTCGTACAATGCCGCAATTTGTGCATTTATAGCTAAACTGAAGAGCTGAAAAAAAGGTTCACCTTTATCTAGTGCAAAAAGTGTATTTTATTTATACCCAATGCATGCAAGCCTGATAGTTATTACGCTACCTATTTACCAATACGTGTGCTAAAAGTCTTTTCAGTAAGTATTACTCCACTTGTTTATAAATACTGCATTTTCATATTAATATATATTATATAAAACGAACCGAAGTATAGGGGAGGTCGGGGCAAGTTCGGCACGTTAAGCTGAACATTCATATAAGTACAATAAAAATGCAATTTATGTTTAAAAATTTTAATGATAAATCCATTTGATATATTTATATTATGTATATGGATTAGAATTTAAAAAAGTGAAGAAGCATTGAATTAAACACAAAAATAAATTAAAGATGCTACATTTGCCGAAGTTGCCCCACGCTCTGGGGCAACTTCGTCAGTATTTGTATCGTCAACAAAAAAGCTTATTTCCAAGTTCAGATTTGATTTACAATATAACAAACTCGCATAGAACTAAATTTAACATCTGAACATATCACAAATAAAGTGTCCAAATACATTTTTCATTTCTGTACATGTTCGTATGCTTAACATATGTGTGGCTAATCTTTGTTTAGACAATTTTCTGACTTCATGAAACCTCAAGTCAGGCAGATCCAGCCATCTTCTTATTTGTGTCGAAAGGATGCTCTATACGATTGGATTCTGCGAATTCGAAGGCTAATCTCCGAAATTCCACTCTAGACTTTCCGAACAACTGCGTTGGTCCAGACTTTTACCGTACAGATATACAGGCCCTTGTTCAAAGGTGGAGTAAGGCAGTTGAATATTTTATCTATGAGTTTTTCTGTTTTGGCTTTTTTCATTTATTAACGCATGCATTATTTAAGGCACTATTATTTGTGTGTGCAAAGGGACAGGGATTATGTGGAAAATTGACATTTTGTTCCTAAAGGATGTATCTACGTTCTGTGAAAATAGTTTAGCTGTATGATAAAAATGTAATTTTTAAATGTTGTGCATTACTTTTGGAGTGACCCTCGAATAATTGCTTTAAATTACTTTAAATCTTATGATTACTTATTTTTTATAGTTAACAAACAATACAGAAACCCTATTTTCTTCCTTTCTTCCATGGGGAAAGATCGACAGCTTGCTGCCGAATTTGCCCCAATTGGCAAGAAAAAAATTATTAATCAGTACCCTTACTAGGGGCTTGCAACAGGCTTGCCAAGCTCATAGTCTGATACAGATTTATTCGTTCTAAATAATGATGCCACTCACTAGTATCGTCAATGTTATCGTTACAGTTCCTTAAGACTTCAATATCATAATTATAATAAGCCATGAGTTAAAAAAATATATTTACCTGTTAGACCTGGAAATATCTCTCCATACCACACAAGGGTTATTCACAGCAAGCTGCATGTTTTCTCAATACGCTACCCTCTAAACAAGCCCTTATTTAATTTTAAAGGCATATTGGTTCCGTTAAGTTCAATGTTAATTGATAAATGAGTTCTATTCAGTCAATACTTAACATAAAAACAAAATAAAATATATTATAACAACATTTTAACAGATTAAAAACAAACGTTTTCGCCAATTTTGATTGGCATCTTCAGGTCGTGTAGGTCGAATAGAACATGTTATAATAAGTGAACACTTGGTGTATAAAGCTAAAAACAGAAGTTAAAACTATAATACAACTTAAAAAGAGAGAATAGAACTTAGCAAAAAGCCACACCGATGTATGTAGAAGCACTGTGTTGAAAGAGGCGTGTGTGACCCAAGAGAATGGCAAAACTCTTCCGTCATTGCAGGTACAGTTTTCAAGACAGATATGACGATGCTACAAACAGGTCGGTCGTGTGGCCGATTATGGAAAGCAGGAAAAATCCTGTAAATTGTAAGGACAGAATGAAAGAGTATTTAGAAGCATTTAAGTATTATTTAAATCTTCTAAAACAATATTTACAAAAAGTTGGAAAAGCATCTTGAATCCATGAGGGCGGCGACACGACTTAAGTGGTGGCGTATGACGAAAACTGTATACCTGGCTAGACTAGTGGATGAGTAAAAGTTACTTGCGTGTGATCTTAAACAGCGGGTTATTTGAATTTGGGTATTGTTCATTAAGGAGCGGGCTATCATTATTATTAGAATGGGTGGTAATATATAGTTCCTCTGCAGCATTCATATAATCATGATTGTTAATAGTCTTTAGGACCTGAAGGGCTTCTTCTGTGCCAGTGAGTTCGTGATTAAGAGAAATGGGATGCGTGGCAAACTTTGATTTATTCCTATTGAATTTGAAGTCAGAGACGTGTTCTTTGTAACGCGTGCGAAAGTTCCCTTTTGTTTAGCCAACCTATTTACTGGGGCAATTTTTACATTGTAATAGATAGATACCGCTATTGGCAAATTTATTGTAATTTTGAATATTATTGGGAATTATATTATTAAGTTTGTTGTTGGTACGGAATGCTACGTTATTTTTTTTTTCTAAAAAGGTTTCTAAAGATCATCTGTTTTTAACTTTATATACCAAGTGTTCACTTATTATAACATGATCTATTCGACCTACACGACCTGAAGATGCCAATCAAAATTGGCGAAAACGTTTGTTTTTAATCTGTTAAAAGGTTGTTATAACATATTTTATTGTGTTTTTATGTTAAGTACTGACTGAATAGAACTCATTTATCAATTAAGCCCTTATTTGCTCAGGTCTTCGAAACAAATGCTATGACGAAGTTACCCCTAATGCTGAACTTACCCTACCTCCCCTAATGGTCAGGATCAAGCTGTAAATATTACAGGCAAGTTCTAATCCAGGAAAGGAAACAAATAGGGGAATTCGTTCAGGCTTTATAGGCCTATTAATTGTTTTGGAAATGAAGGACTGTTAATAGAATGAATAGAAATGTTGCTCTGTTAAACCTCCAATAGTAAATAGAAATACAAATCCTAAACAAATTTGTCAATTCAACGTTCTCTGTCATGTTTCTGCTCGGTATTGACTCACGTGGTGCTGTCCACGTTTCCCTAGCAACGAAGTATTTAGTTATTGTATATAATAGTTTGATATAGTCTTCACTGTTGCTACCTCTCGTCACTGGAACTCTCTGCCGCCTGAAGTCAAGGGCTACCGAACATGAAATCTTTCAAATCCAAGTTAGAAATCATCTTATGACGAGTTGCCAAACTAACTTACTATTATGACAAGAGTTGTATTGCATGTTTCCACGTATTCACATTTTTTATGTTCTAGTGATATTTAACTTATTTTATATTTTTGTTTTCATATTTTCCGATAATGGTATATCTATAATGTGATAAGTTGAACTATATATAATCATAATTTTCCTTACTGTGTGTACCTAAAATTATTGCATTCATTATATGCTTTGTACTGTACTATTTCATTACTACTACTACTACTACTACTACTACTACTACTACTACTACTACTACTACTACTACTACTACTACTACTACTACTACTACTACTACTACTATTATTATTACAACTATTCTTATTTTATTATTATTATTATTATTATTATTATTATTATTATTATTATTATCATTATCATCATTAATTGTCTTATTTTTTATACTTTGTATGTCTCATTTATTTTGACCTGCTGTTCACATTTTATTATGCTTTTTTCTTTCTTTCTGTATGTTATATATTATGTCTGATTTGTACTTACTTGTTGTTTACATTTCATAATTATTATCTTATTCAGTTTTGCGTGTAAAATTGTAGTGTACTTTGTAAATTTATTTATTATTATTAGTGCTTTTTGTAACGCAGTTTTGCAGTTTTACTCCTGGTTGAGTGTTAGAGAAAGCCGTATCGCATTAATTCTGCCAGGTTAAAGAAATCATTATTATTATTATTATTATTATTATTATTATTATTATTATTATTATTATTATATTGTGAATTTGGTGTTGTGTTGACTTCTGCAATTATGGTTCCCACAGCAGAGGAGGTGTTTATTGTCGAGCAGTATTTTCGGTCATATGGAGTACTGAAATTACAAACATACTCTGAAATCAAGATAAGTCATCATACCATGCAAGGTGACATAAGACTGATTCCTGGTTGCTAGGGAAATATGGACAGCAGATGAACGATAATTTCAATATTGTTTGTTATGACGCATACTGTACTTACAAGTGTGAGGAAGAATGAACCAAGAAAGAAATGGAGAATGAAAAAAGAAACATAGGAAAAAGTTATTAATGTTTTTTTTTGTAATATTATTTTTAATCATTCGTTAAGCCTTAAACTGAATTCCACCACAGCCATAACACTATTACGACTCTTAGCAGCAGGCCATGTTTCTGCTTACGCCAGGCATGTCAATTGATGCTCACAGGAGCAAGCGCGCGCTTTAGAGCCCAGGAGAGCCTGAGCGCTTTACAGCGGAAAGGAAAGAGACAGACGAATGAGGTAGTATATGCCGCTTGGTCGAGCTGTATTCAGGGATGGCCAGCACTGATTCAATAGATAAAGGGAAAGGAACTTATCAAAACTGTATCCATGTTAATTTTTAGATTTGTCTGAGAAGTATAAGTGCATTATAAGAATGTAAGTTTTAATTTTAATGCTCATTTTTCACAAGTTAGGTTTTTACTCAAAAGAAATATTTTCTCAACTTTTCGTATAGAAAAGTGAAATTTTCAGATATAGGCCTATTTATTTAGTAGCCTTACAGAATGTTTTCGTAAATCTAATATACCGTATATACGTATTACTGATGTTAGTGTATTGAAAATTTTGAAAATATTAGCATGGAAATTGTTTGTAAGGAAATGAATTAACAAAGCAACTACTTTTACATCATAAGCAAAAGATACGTGCCCATGTGTTGTAAAAATGTCAGCTCTATAGCTTCAGCAGATTTCGAGAAAATAATTTAATATTCTGATGATAGGAAGTTGCTCACAAATATCACCTTAAAAGCATAATGCGATAAGAGTTTTGTTATGTAATATTAGTTACACTTAAAACAGATACAGTACCTAGGTAACTTTGCTTTGTACTGTAATATTGTTTTGATTAGTTTATTGATTACTTTTGTAAGGCTAAAGATACCATCAATATAAATTCCAACTTATCATGTCATACTCAATCTCTTTCTTTGGAATATCACTTTCTTTATGAATGATGTGTTTCATCCACTTACTACAGTATAATATTATACTACTATGGAATTTAAGTGAATATTCCTTCTTAACTTTCTATTATGTTATTAAGATTTAAAACACAAGTGCAAGATTAAGAACTCAGTGTTAGTACTTTTTTTTTACAGTCAATATAATCATATTAAACAGAAAGAAGCCATATAAAAATAACGACATAAAATTTCAAGTTCCGTTTAATGATGTGCACCACTGTTTTCTTAATCCAACAGGTTGCTTATTCATATACACAGCCCTTCCTCTTTCCATACTTAGCGCTTGCTGCCCACGCACGACGTCAAGGTCAGAAAAATGCGCTTGCTTACTCTCTCATTTGGCCTTACAGTATACGAGTAGTGCTCTTACACCACAAATTTTTGAGTTGGCAGTGTAACATATTTTTAGTGTATTTTTAACAAAAGAATTTATTTCCGACAAATCCTCCAAGATTCTAGGATATTTCATTTTGATTATGTTGTGGCACAACCGTCAACGAATCAGCAGAAGTTTCTTGAGCAAAGGGTACAACGATGTGTTTACGGAGGACAGAATGTTGTGAGAAAGGTCTTCTCTGAATAGTTTAATAATAATGCCACGTAAAAATATAGGCCTATACACCTATGCATAAATATTCCTACATCGTATTTTTTCAAGAAAGGTTCAACGCAATTTGATTGGATAATAATAATAATAATAATAATAATAATAATAATAATAATAATAATAATAATAATAATAAATTGAAAAAAATCATATTTATGATTCTGGAAAACAAATTTTTACTGTTGATCAAGTGTAAATTTGGTACCGAAGGACCGTATTCATAGACATTTTTAGCACGGACTTCCGGTGGATGATCACTAACGTTTTTCGTATTCATGAATCAGTGTTAGCTGTATGATATGATATGATATGATATGATATGATATGATATGATATGATATGATATGACATGATATGATATGATATGATATGATATGATATGATATGATATGATATGATATGATATGATATGATATGATATGATGTGATATGAATCTCGTACAAGTAACCAGTCGATAGCCGGTTTAGTTTAGCACGCTCGTAGCGCGGGCTAGCGAAATGTCTAAGAATAGCACCCTAAGAGTCTTGGAAACAAAGCAATTGAGGGCCTATATACAATTCTGAAATCACTGTTCTAGGATAAGCTACATCTAGAAATTAATAAAAATAAAGAATATAGTACGGTATTAGAAGAAATCATGAACATGGAAAGAGTTATTAGTATAGAGCTAACCATGAAATACCGGTAACTACAGAAAATCAGATAGATTAGCCTAAAGCGCTTTACATACAGGATATTTTTGAAAATAACTATTCTAAAAATAACTTGCAATTGAAACTACTTAAGTAAATATGTAATATCGAAAACAATGCCAAAATAATAATAATAATAATAATAATAATAATAATAATAATAATAATAATAATAAAATCAGGCAGTATTGCTAGACTATTATTAGTAAAGAGATTGTTCGGGTATGTTCGTGACCAAAGAATGTCAAAAAGAAGATTCCCTAAGATAATTGAGGCGCTTAGAAGCAAAGGGATGTAAGGGACATTTTTAAAAAGTGATTTATAGGCATCCAGGGTAAACTAAAGAATTTAAAATTCCAGTACTAAAGAGATATATAATTTTAACCACAACACACATTAACATTTAAAATTAAAACTTTACGGAATTTACGAAAGCTTAGTAACTTTTAATCACATTTTTTCGAAAGTAACTTAAGTGCACTTACACCCCTTTGCTTCTACCCAGTCTCAATTATAAATCAGATATACGGTACTACAAAAGAAGACGAATACCAAAGGACGTTTGGAGCAGTGGAAGCAGTAATTAGGAGTAAATCAAAGGACACACGAAATGAAATGGCGCTTGATTACAAAAAGACAACAGTCATCGGGGCACTACGCTGTAAGGGTAATTTTGGCGTCGCTATTTCACGACTCCACTTTCACCATATCATTAACTACATTGGCCCTTCGTAATACATGCAGTTTAAATTGGCATAAAGTAAATAATTAAGTATAATATTATAAAATTATTATTAAAACTACAAAATAGTTCATTTTACACAAATCAATAATTTTAATGATTATATCGTGATTAAATTTATGAACAGTTATAAAAAACCCTTATCTCATTGTCTATTTTAAGATAGTTCACTGCGAAGTTCGTTGTAAAAGTTGACGTATCTAAACCAAACGCTCATCACTGATCTACTTACTATTCATATTGAAATGTTTTAAATCTGATAAACTAGTTTCCCAGAACATATTTGCACATATATACGTATACAGAGTGATTCCGGGATGGTGTTACAAACTTTCAGGGATGATGGGGAAGGACACATGTATCAATTTGAGTTAAGGAATCCTGGTCCGGAAATGACTGAGTCAAAAGTTATAAGCAAAAATAGTATTTGTACATGCATAAATATAATTGCCTTGTTTCCCTTGCATACATAGCCAGAAGGCCGCTTATCAATAATTGCAAACTCGCAAGGAAAAGTTTATAATATATATATATATATATATATATATATATACAGGGATATTTGTGTGTGTGTATATATATATATATATATATATACACACACACACACACACAGGGACATCATTTTATTTTGTGCCTGAGTTTTTTAATTTACTTCACTCCCACCCCTTCCACTAATGAAGTTCAACCGTCCTCCACACAGAACCAAGACCGCATATACAGTCATTGTAGTCTTACGGTCATAGTAAACAATACGTTCCAGAAATATATTCGCGTTTATCAGTGACGAAAGAGTTGAATCATTTTCGCACAGGTACTGTCGTCCATTTGCCTACGTCACTTCCCGGTTCCCCCCCCCCCCCAGCTTCTATTCGCCTCTCTGTAGAGGCTAGTGGCTGTGCTGTCTTAGGTCTTTTCTGAGAACATTAATTTCTGTTAGAAATTGGACGTCTACGTAATATTATACAACTATTTCAAATAACTTAAATAAAACGGCCTCGTTAAGTAATTAATTGTTACGTGATTTCCCCCCTTTCTACGACCCTGCAACATAACCACATGAACGGACAGTAGATAGCATGTGTGAGTAATTTTATCTCTTCGGATCGGGCAGAAGTGAAGATTGAATTTGCAGTACGTAAGGTAGTCTTTTATAGAGTATGTACAGAATTACTTCAACATGAGTTACTAGTACAAAGGACGAACCTGGTAATTGGAATTAGGTACAATAGTCTATAGTGCGATAATATGCACATTAGAACTGAAGGCTATATCGAAATGAACGGCCACCATTTTCAAAAATGTGTTTAAATATCCTTATTATGATTATTTTTCAATTTAACTTCATTTTTTATAGCTTACGCCAGCGGTGGCGAAACTGGAAGGATACACTAATCAAAGAAAAACATTTTTGACATAATACCTAATGCAGTAATTAGAACAAGCAGAAAATTGAAGACATCACTATGGCCCAATTGTATAAAACTCCCTGACTAAAGATCAACTTTGATCGAAGATCGAAAAGTAAACCGACTTCAGACAATTCTTCTATTGTATAAAACTTTTCTGCGATCAAATTACCTTGGTTCAAATGCAATCTAAGTTCACGTGAAAAAATTTGGCAACATCGCATAAACATGTGAAATATGTGATGCGCGGACCATGTTGTACAGGTTTGTTCAGTGTTGCCAATATAGCGACTTTAACTCTTTTTCAACAACAATTTCCTTTAACTTTTATATTGCTTAAAAAGGGATTTAGCGACTTTTTTAGCATCCCATAGTGACGAAATTTAATCTTTCTTTGTTGATAATGGGAAATCTAGCGACTTTACAACTACTTCTTGGCGACTTTCCGTACACTCTGTTGGAGACACTGGTTTGTTTTGTGCAATGTAAATAATGGCGGACAATAAGAAGAAGGTTGACTGTTCTCCAAATTGTTAACATGTTATGGTGTTTGATATTGCTAAACATAATAAAGTTTTATGAAACGACAATTTTCGTTTAGTAATACAGTTAATTGAAAATTTATGAATCCATCATATCTATTAATAATTAGTAGTTGTTATAAACATAATATAATTATAGGTTATGTTATTTGATACTGCTGAACACGATAGAGCCTTATGAAATATAAGATTGCTTGTGTATTAAGGCAAGAAATTGAAAAAAAAAAAATATATATATAAATGTACCTACCATACCTGTTAATATTACTAATAATAATAATGATAATAACAATAATAATAATAATAATAATAATAATAATAATAATAATAGATATTTTATTTGCACAATGTCACTCGTATATTTCAAACAGAAAAGAAATAACTGAACATGGATCATCTAACTTAATCGGAGAAATTTCTTCAGTCAAAGTTGACTTTAGTTTGAAACAAATTAGTCTCAGATTAGACTTTATACAACACAAAATTCCAAGTTCAGCTTGAACAAGGATCAATTTAACCTCTGATCTAAGATTAAATGATTTATACACTATCTACCAAAAAGTAAATGGGGCACTGTTTTTGCCCCTTTAGAACCTCGTGGTACCACCTCTTGTTGCTATAACAGCAGCCACCCTGTCACGCATGTTCTCCACTAGTTTGTGTAGGATATCCACTGGAATGCGTCGCCATTCCTCCTGCAACATGGCACTCAGTTGGACAATGGAAGTTGGCCGCATTTCCCGAAACCTCAGTCGCAGGTCCAATTCTTCCCAAAGATGCTCAATGTGATTGAGATCAGGACTCTGTGCAGGCCAGTCCTACCGGTGAACATTATTGTCTGCATACCACCGCATAATAGCCGCCGAAACATGGCATCTAGCACGTAAAATCCTGGGTGCCCAATTACTTTTTGGTAGATAGTGCACAATCGGGCCTAAATGTATCACAGATATTAGATGAGAGGAAAGAAAAAGGAAGGCTCCCTAAAAATGGGAGGGGAGTGGACGCGTATCTTCAGAGGAAGAAGCTTGATAGGGGAAACAAACAGGATGAATCCTTAGATCAGAATAGTGAGAAGAAAGTTACAATAACGTGTGTCGTCAGTTTCTCATCGGGTCGAAGTTTCAGCACCACGTCACTATCGATCGGAGGAATGAATTATAACTTTACCGTCTCTTCCTCCAAGTTGAGACTGGAATTAATCCGGGAAATTTTCCGTACGTTGCGAACTATAGACGCTACAGGAGAATCGTCATCAACAAGAGGCAGGCAGAAGTCCATTGTGAGCAACTACAGAGGAGTGAGCTCAATATGAGAACCTTATCTGACGGAAACGCTCATTCTCAGTTTAGAGAACGAACACAAATCAACAAAAACAACAAAACTAATTCGCTCTTCCTATATTTACAGTTTCGTTTTCTCTTCTTTGTTACAGTTACGTGTAAAATGTTTCTTGCTTCTTTCTATCCTTCTTTCTCTTATGATGATATATTTTCCTTCTTCCCGTCATTTTGTTGTTACATCAAAGAGTTGTATTGAATTTAAATTCTCTGTGATCTTTCTTTATTCATTACTTCATTTTAATATTGTGTCGTTCTAAATCCTAATTTGATTTATTCTTCTCCTTCAATCACCCATGTTCTCTACTTAACAGAATTTATTCCGACGAGAAACACAAAATAGCTATTTCTACGAAACAATGATATTCAAATGTTTGCAAGCCTACTATAAGAAATCTTCTACACTCCCAGCTCTTTTACACCATGTCCCTAAATGTTATAAGGGTTTCAGGTAGTTGGTCTATGTTAACTCTTGGAAAACTTCAATGCATTGTAAAACGGGAGGACAAGTAGTAGTAATAAAATAAAAAATAAATATATTAATAATCGATTACCTTACATATAGGCCTAGAAGGCTGCTAGAAAAATGGCGAATTATAGGACAAACTGGTACAGACTTGAAAAGAAAGAATCAATATTTATAAAACTGATAACATAGGTCGCAGAAACGAAGAATACTTTTGTAAGTAATAAACTAATAAACAGAACTGTATTAATACAGTAATATTAGTCAGTTTTATTCTCAAATTATTTAAATATTCATAAATGTACATTTTATTTCAGAACAATGACTATCTTCTCTGACATGTAACATGGTAAAACCAGAAGTTGCGTCACTTTAATGCAACATGCCGATACCAGAAGTCATAAGAGCCATTCAATAGAACTTCATCTTGTTTAAAGAGCCGCTCGTAGTAATCCGGTTTGCGCAGTCGATATCCCTCTCGGTTAACACACTGAATACCAGTCCGGAGTGCAAAAATTGAATACTCCTGAGCACAACTCGAATGTGCAACATGCATGACCTTTTCCTCACTGTCATTTTCACACAGTGATACAGAGCCATCTTGAAACAAAGTTTGTAATGCGTTTACATTGAAAATCGATGCAAGTATATCGTCAAAGACCACTTCGTTACGCATGGGTAGGGGGAGGGGGTATGACATTAGAGATCACCAGAGCATTCATTTTTAGCCCCTTACCTTTAAGTTGTGTGCACATGGAGTTCACGTCGCTGTTTGTTGACATCAGCTCGAAGGGATGGAGTACCCGCTGGGACACACTGGACACGTACACTCGCATTAACATAAAGGTGAGTCACTTCTGTTAATCATTCTTGAGCGAAACAAATGAACTTCGTGTTGCAATTTATAACTAAATGCATGCGTAAAGTATCAAAATTCAAGCTTCTCCTGCGATCACTCAACAACAGTTTGTATTTAGAGACATTTCTCTCAATAACATAAGACGTTACTGGAGCAAACAGGAAATAAGGAACGTCACTGTCTTTTACTTCACCTGTGCCAGTTTTTTTGCCACATAAAGCGTCTCTGACAGAACACAATGCCGAATAACCAGGGTTCTTGTGTAGGACTCCTTTAAGTCTATTCTTAACTTTTTCGCCAAAGGTATTACCTCGTACATCTAGAAAATTCACGTTCCTTTCAAGTTCGTCTATTAAATTAAGGGCGTCTGACATTTCCAGATCGCGAGCTTCTAAACGTGTAATTGTTTTCGAGAACCCTGAAAAATTATTGTGAATGTACAACAGATTGTTATGTAAATATCGTCCGCTAAGTGTTGCAGGTCGAGGTAGTTTTCGTTGTGTATGTTTTTCCAGAAAGTCCTTAAAATAACTATTTTCGATCTTGTGAAATGGTATATTACATTTAACCATCATTTCACATAAGTCTCTGTAAAATTCCGGGTCCTTAATATGATTGTCAGTAGAGGTGGACGATTGTTCATTGCCTACCCTGGTGAACAAATCTACGTGGTAAATATGTTTCTTCGAATTACAATGCTGTTTCAAGTACTTTTACTTCCCCTTATTGACGTCTTACACAAAACACATATTATAGAGTCGGCATATGACTTTATATGTTCATTTCCAAAGTCATCAACAATCTTATTCAAACGATCCTGTAAAGATCGTTTTGCTTTCGGCATTGTAAATGCACTGATCTTGTACAACTAAAAGTAATTGACACGGTACGTTCGCTGTGTGCTCTACGTGGACGGTCTGTCTTACAACTCCGCAACTATTTTGTATGTGATCCGTACGTACGCAAAGGTCAAGTGACGTCATCCATACTCCGTACAGCTAACTTAACATTCGCTGTCTGCCGTGTTATGGGGCTAAAAATGAATGCTTTAGAGATCACCAAAGAATCTTCACAGCCATCTTCACCCCACCTTCGAAAGCCCTTTCGTTAACATTTCTTACAACGAGACAAGCAGCTCGCTATATTTACTCAACAGTGAGCAGGTAAGATGCACAAGCTGGAAAGTCAGTTTCATAAATATCGCTGCAATTTTTATTCATTTACAGCAATGGAAAATTTCCAGTCACTCTATCGTGGTAAACGTCGGTTAGTTATGCAAATGTACATGTTTGTAACGACCCCAACGAGTATGATATTCTTCTTGAGCCCATTTCTTCACCCTAGAGACGAAGATAGAGACATTCTTCGAAATACTGAGCGTTCCTCTTTCATTATGAGCAGTGGGAAAGGTCCAAACTATATCTCTTCTAACAATGTTCAAGTTTGAACAAGATGTGATCTATTCGACTGAATTTATTATTAAATATAAGTTACAGTTGAAAGAATATGCTGGACTGAGATAAACTGCAACGAAATGGAATGTATTACGATAGGATAGGATAGGATAGGATAGGATAGGATAGGATAGGATAGGATAGGATAGGATAGGATAGGATAGGATAGGATAGGATAGGATAGGATAGGATAGGATAGATTGTGAAGAAAATTAAATTTTTTAAGGTTTTAACTAAGTACGAGTCCAATACAATGGAATGAATAAGAATACACGATTCGAACAGATTGCAATGAAATGGAATTCATTAATATTAAAGTAGATTGTAATGAAATGGGAAATAATGTTATTATTTTAATGAATTGTGATGTAATTATTAAATACGTATATTATAATATGAGATACACTTTTATGAAATGGAAAAACATTGATTAAGAATATAATTTCAAAGAATTGTAGTGAAATACAGTACACAGGAACAGACTGCGATGGTTCCGTAGAAGATGGGATAGATTCGGTTGGACTGAATGGAATATGTTAAGATTAGATCAAGACAAAAGAAGATAAAACATGGAAGGACAGTGCAGGACATTATAGAATAAGACAGGACAGGATATCATAGTATAGGATAGAATGCAACTGAACTGGAAAGAATAGGATATGACGTGAACTGACAGAACAGAAAAGTACATGTAGATCTATAGTGTAGGAAGCGATGGACTATGACCGAGCTAAAAGGTTTACACTGACACAATAATACTGCATATTACAGGCCAGGATAGAGCATGTGTCTTTCAAGAAGTTATTTGCTTATCAATCACTTGGACTAGAAGTTGTACATGTTTGCACCACAATTACAAATAAGTATATATTGGATTGGTGTATAAGTTTGTAGCGTTTTTCTGTACTTTCATTCATTTGGTATCCAAGTTTCCATAGCAACCAAGTATTTATTCACGCTACGAACTTATGCACCAATCATGTTTGGATTTTATTTCTACTGACCTGTTGATTACATTATATCATGATTACCTACTTCAATTTTGTGTGTAACATTATAGTGTACTTTACTTTGTAAATTTGTAGTGTTTTTTGTATCGCAGTTTTATTCCTGATTGAGTGTTAAAGAAGGCCACATGACCTTAACTCTGTCAGGTTAAATATACCATTATTATTATTATTATTATTATTATTATTATTATTATTATTATTATTATTATTATTATTATTATTATTATTATTATTTGGAAAACATAATACAATAAAGTGTCATTTGTATATTCTTATCTTTTGGTTATCTTTATACCCTAAGATTTCATAATATGGTTGTACAGGGACATCATTTTATTTTTACTAACATTTTTAATATTAACTTGTCTATACCTCTGGATCAAAAGCGTTTGCTACCGCCTTCCACGACTGGAGTTCGATGACACTGGTATAATATACAAACAAATCACTTTACTAGGTATAGGAGGGAAGAAAAGTAGTTCATCCATTTACGTAAACTAGGAAATATTGCGCTTTTGAGTTTGATCATTTTCATTAGGTTTTTGTTTAACAAAATACAGTACAGTATTAACAATGAGTGTTCTTACTCACGAACTGAGCTATCCATGTGGATGTATTCATTATGCAGTGTATATTATACTGTCTACAGCACATTAGCGTACAATATAGAGAATGAAGTTAAATTGAAAAATAAGCATAATATGGATATTTAAACACATTTTTTAAAAAGGTGGCATTCATTTCGATACAGGATTCAGTTATAATGTGCATATCATCGCACTATAGACTACTGTACCTAATCCCAATTACCAGTTTCGTTCTTCGTACTAGTAACTCATATTGAAATAATTCTGTATCTACTCTATAAAAGAGTACCTTATGTAATGTAAATTCAATCTTCACTTCTGTCACTTTCAAGAAGTTATTTGCTTATCAATCACTTGGACTAGAAGTTGTACATGTTTGCACCACAATTACAAATAAGTATATATTGGATTGGTGTATAAGTTTGTAGCGTTTTTCTGTACTTTCATTCATTTGGTATCCAAGTTTCCATAGCAACCAAGTATTTATTCACGCTACGAACTTATGCACCAATCATGTTTGGATTTTATTTCTACTGACCTGTTGATTACATTATATCATGATTACCTACTTCAATTTTGTGTGTAACATTATAGTGTACTTTACTTTGTAAATTTGTAGTGTTTTTTGTATCGCAGTTTTATTCCTGATTGAGTGTTAAAGAAGGCCACATGACCTTAACTCTGTCAGGTTAAATATACCATTATTATTATTATTATTATTATTATTATTATTATTATTATTATTATTATTATTATTATTATTATTATTATTATTTGGAAAACATAATACAATAAAGTGTCATTTGTATATTCTTATCTTTTGGTTATCTTTATACCCTAAGATTTCATAATATGGTTGTACAGGGACATCATTTTATTTTTACTAACATTTTTAATATTAACTTGTCTATACCTCTGGATCAACAGCGTTTGCTACCGCCTTCCACGACTGGAGTTCGATGACACTGGTATAATATACAAACAAATCACTTTACTAGGTATAGGAGGGAAGAAAAGTAGTTCATCCATTTACGTAAACTAGGAAATATTGCGCTTTTGAGTTTGATCATTTTCATTAGGTTTTTGTTTAACAAAATACAGTACAGTATTAACAATGAGTGTTCTTACTCACGAACTGAGCTATCCATGTGGATGTATTCATTATGCAGTGTATATTATACTGTCTACAGCACATTAGCGTACAATATAGAGAATGAAGTTAAATTGAAAAATAAGCATAATATGGATATTTAAACACATTTTTTAAAAAGGTGGCATTCATTTCGATACAGGATTCAGTTATAATGTGCATATCATCGCACTATAGACTACTGTACCTAATCCCAATTACCAGTTTCGTTCTTCGTACTAGTAACTCATATTGAAATAATTCTGTATCTACTCTATAAAAGAGTACCTTATGTAATGTAAATTCAATCTTCACTTCTGTCCGATCCGAAAAGATAAAATTACTTACACATGCTATCTACTGTCCGTCCAAGTGGTTATGTTGCAGGGTCGTAGAAAGGGGGAAAATCACGTGACAGTTAATTACTCAACGAGGCCCTTTTATTTCAGTTATTTTAAACAGTTGTATAATATTACGTAGACGTCCAATTTCTAACAGAAATTAATGTTCTCAGAAAAGAGCTAAGACAGCCCAGCCACTAGCTGGCGAATAAAAGCTGGTTGAGGAAACCGGGATACGACGTAGGCAAATGGACGACAGTACCTGTGCGAAAATGATTCAATATTGAAAGCTCTTTCGTCACTGGAAAACGCGAATATATTTTTGAAACGTCCTGTTTACTATGACCGTAAGGCTACTATGACTGTGTATTATGCGGTCTTGGATCTGTGTGGAGGACGGTTGAACTTCATTAGTAGAAGGGGTGGGAATGAATTACATTCAAAAACTCAGGTACAATAAAAATTGAAGTAAAAATAAAATGATGTCCCTGTACTACAATATAACTGCAGGAACATTATGTATCCTCACGCTCAGAAATGGACGAAAAATGTAAACAGGTCTCTTGCTCTCCAAGTGTACTGTTTGAGACAGAACATGTGCGCGGGTATGCTGGTAAGTAAACACGACTCAGTGGCGGACTTGTAGGAAAGGAACTAGTCTTTGAGTATTACCTTTTCTGTAAAACAATACATTTAATTAAAGCCATACAAGAAACAAATTATTCAAATTTCAGTTTCGTATACGAGAGATATAACTTTCTATATTTATATAAGTACTGTTAATGACACAGACATGTACGTGTTTCAAGTAAACAAACAAAACTGAACAAACGCTTCTTTAAAGGCTACGGAAATGAATTAATGAAACAGACACAATTTTAACTTCTTACACTTCAATTTAATTTGATACGAAACAATCACTTAACTTCTCAATCCCAACACACATATGTTATTTAATACAATTAATCCTGTCACCGTTGTAGTCTACCATAGTCCTCAAGTGTCGAGGGACTGAATTAATTAGATTTGAAACTGAAATTTGATCAATTTATTTTTGTATGACTTTAACTGTATTGTCGTACAGACGACATAATACACAAAAACTATCTCCTTTCCTACAGTACGCCACTCGGTTTGTCGTATTTACTTATCAGCATAACCGCGCGCATGCTCTATCTCAAACAGTCGTAGGCTTGGCACGAGTGATCTGTTTGCATTTTCCGATCGTTTCTGAGCATGAGGGTAAAATACTGAATCGAAAATCATACTAAATGTCGCCTCCACGTGTTGTAATTGTGCAACCATAACAAATATATATATATATATATATATATATATATATATATATATATATATAATATTTAAATACAAGTAAATAAAGCGAAACATGAGAGGATGAGTTCACTTCTGGAACAAATATGGTAGTAGTACAGAACATCCATGTGAGTCATCCACGTATAACTAGTTTAATTATGAATAACTGACACCTTTAATTAATCTCACCTGTAATTACGGACGTCTTCACATCGTTTTGAACAACTGCAAACTCGCTACATAGCTTAGAAACTAATTTCTAACTGAAAACTTCACCCTTTTGTGTTTTACTTAATTATACATTCCTTCAATGTTCACTTGAAATTCTACATGGACCTATTTAAGGTCACTTGATCTACTGGGACAAAACGGATTACGATTTTAATTAAACGGAGTTGTTTTCCTCTTGCAATGTAAAACATTACAAGTCAGTAGGAGTTCTCACAATCAATTTCTAAGTTTTATATAACTTCATTTACGCTATACACTTTAGGAAACAAAAAAAAATTCATTTATTCTAATGGCTAAATGTCTAAACGTGAAATACAGTTTGCACCTGAAATTCATCCGTTTCCATCCATTATCATATTACGTACTCGCATTTCAGATGTATCTGTGCGTTGAAAACCAACCAAACATAATTTTGCTATTCCGTATTTTTTTAAATCCACTGAAACATTTCAGCGGAAATACAAACGTTGCATATGAAAACACTTTTCGAAGTGAGTGAAAGATTTACCAAATAGATTCCCTTAGGTTTACAGGAAAAATACAAAGCCAACAGCTGTCATATTCTATTATGATTCAGGCACTTAACCCTAGACCTAGAGTATTACAAAGCACGGTCACGTTCTTTTTAATTGGTTCATTTTACGACGCTTTATCAACTGCTATGGTTATCTAGCGTTTCAATGAAATGAAGGTGGTAACGCCAGAGAAATCAGTCCGAGGTTAAGCGCCGAATGTTACCTAGCATTTGTACTTAATAGGTTGAGGGAAAATCCTGGAGAAAACCTCAACCAGATAAAATGTCCCAACCAAGATTTGAACCCGGGCCTACACGTTTAACGATCAGACTTGATAACTGTTACTCCACTGTGGTAGACACAGTCACGTGTTCTATCCCTGCTGTTTTCTCTGCTAATAAATAAAAATACATGTACAAAAATTAGCGATGGGATAGAATCCAATTACACACAATATGAGGATAGTGATAATGATTATGAAAAACGATTAATTACATTCGCCGAACTTTAGGAAATTACGATGACATCTAAATATGTTTATACTATCCATTTGTAACAGATCTTATTTGAATGTCTGTTTAGAATAACATTATAAGCTTCTTTGTGAAGTCTACGTTACCTACAAAGATTATTTACAAATATGTTCATCATCATTATCACAATCATCATCAACTATCAAGGTCTGGACCATTGGTCTGATCCGGGTCCATCTCAAGCTGTTGGATTCCATCTCTTACAAGGTCGTCCTTGAGATCATCTTCCTCTAGCGATGTAATTCAAGATTTTTAAAGGCATTCTTTCACTATCCATTCTACAAACATGTTCATACCATTATATTTTATAATATAATAAATTGCTTTCTAGTAATCTTTATTTTATTACAATATTATAATTGAGGAGTTAAATGTACAAGGGGCGTATATCTCTACAAGGCCTTTTTTTTTTAGGTATAACTTATTTTCTTGTTACCGATAATCATGTTGCCCACCTTGTAAAATTTTGTTTTAATATCTTTAATACAGCGATCATGCTGATTGATTGTTTATCAGTATCTCACGATACACAACGACATAAAGAACACACCGGTCGTTAAGAGTCTTTCTTTAAAGCATGCGGCTACACACAAAACAAGTGACATTCATCTTAACCGTGAACATTTTCAAAATTCGGCCTTATCAAAAAATTACATTTTCTCTACAAGACGGGGTTGCAGTATGTTCCTCATATTCTGGGTCTTATGAACCATTTTGCTTCACAAAACGAAGTTAAACCATTCCATTGGATATAACTTTACCATCAATTTCCATTGTACAACTTAATACTGCCAAGGATTCGGAGTCTCTTTAAGTACCTCACTGAAGAGGAGGAGGCTTGGTTTGAAGAAATACTCACTAAGGCAAACCAACAAAATATGTCAGGAGGAGGAAGAGAGCGAAGTGGCTCAAATAAAGAAGACTGCTGAGATGAAAAGTGGGAAGCAAGAAAAGTTTCTGTATTACAGTATTTGTTAAACTATCATCAAAATTATTATAGATTCCACATCAGTCTATTGGAAAATATAAATTGCTAATTTATTTTGAATTATTTTTACTTTGTATGATCATAATACTATTATTATTATTATTACTACTACTACTACTACTACTACTACTACTACTACTACTACTACTACTACTACTACTACTACTACTACTACTATTATTATTATTAGCCTATCTATAGTAATTCCAATTCATAAGAAAGGTCACCGGAAAGATTATGAAAATTATATAGACATTACTTTATTAAATTTCGGATACAAAATTTATACAAATATAATCGAGAATAAACTTAATAAACAATATTCGGACAAAATTAGTGAAGAGCAGAATGGTTTCTGTAAGGGTATATCCTGTTGTGATGGCTGTTCCACACTCAAAATTCTGGTGGAGAAACACGGGATATTTAATATGGAAACTTGTATAGCTTTCGTGGATTTCAGAAAGGCATCAGACAAAGTTGATAGAAATAAATTACTTGAAATTCTAGCACATGATAATAAGCTACTCCACAACAAATGTTTTCCAATATTTATAATATATAAAACACCGAAATATCAATTAAAGTTAAATTATCTGACTGGAAACCAGTTAATATTGGAGTTCGCCAAGGTTGTGGGCTATCGCCTCTGTTATTTATAATATATATGAATGCAATATTATGGAAGAATAGAAACTGAAGCCTCACAATAAAATACCAATAATGAGAAATTTGCAAATATACTTTTCGCTGATGATTTTGCGCTACTGGCATCTTCAGAAGATGATTTACAAAGATCGCTTCATAGTCTCCATATAATTTCTGACCAATATAACATGGAAATTTCACCTGATAAAACAAAAATTATAGCATTTTCTGGCAAAGACCCAATTCAGAATAAAATATGTTTAGAAAACAAAATTCTGGAAAGGATGAATGAATTCAATTACTTGGAGTAGAACCTATCTTTTCAATCTGAAAGGGATATCTCCCAGAGAATCAACAAATAAGTTACACTAAAAGTATGAGCCTGTATAATATTCTCGCAAGACCAGTTCTCTCTCATGGGAGTGAGACACAGACCTTAAGAGCTCATGATATTAGCAGAATCACAGCATGTGAGATGAAATTCATGAGGAGGACTGCAAGATACACTAAAGTCGACCACAAGAGGAATGAGGATACTATGGAGGAACTCAAGGCTGAACCAGTGATGGAATTCATTTGGCGATATGAAAAAAACTGGAAAAATCACGTTAACATAATGAGCAACGACAGATTTCCAAAGACAATTTTAAATTATTGACCGAGGGAAAAAGATCCATTGGCAGACCTCAAAAGAGGTGAACAGAAAACAAGAGCATAACAGGCCAGCACCACCGCCGCCGCCGCCGCCGCCGCCGCCGCCACCACCACCACCACCACCACCACCACTGTTATTATCATATCACTGTCATATCATCATTATCCCTCAGCGTATGTTACATTTTAAATGTAGCCTATATTGCTTTTTAGAAAGACACTGACTGAGGAACTAATCAGAGAGTACTTATCGGCTCAGTTATCCAATTTTTTCACATTTAGTAAGGCCTCTCAGAAATGTAGAGACATCATTAAAGAACGCTTAATATTATCTGCAGAATAATTTTGCTTTAAACTAATGAAATTGTATCAGTTTGTTGTCATGTCGCACAGGACTGTGGGATGCGGAAATATATTTTACTAAGTAAATGTAAAAGTTAGTTTATGAGCAAATATAGTCTTCAAAATATGTATTGCAATAATATTTTTATTAAGAATTTAGCATTAAAACGGGTCACTGCTTTCATCAGATTTGTAAGTCAATGATAGTATTGTATATAGTTAAAATATTATATTACGCTTTGAACTTTAAAACATATCGTGTCATAAAATTCTACAATGCGCGCCACTGATGTGGCGAGCTTGGAACCGAGAGAAGAACTGTGCCTCGCCGTTTCAGCAGGGCAAGAGCATGCTCGGACGGGCGAAGTGCACGGCTCTGGTTTATTGCGTCGTATTTCGTAGTACATAGTACGAATGGGTATATATATATATATATATATATATATATATATATATATATATATATATATATATATATATACATAGGAGTATCTTTGTACGAAATTAAATAGTGCAGTTTAGAACAGTATGTTCAAGAACGAGATATGTAATACTTCATATTTCCTACCTACATTAAAATTCTGATTTTCTCTACACATTCCATAAAAATGTTTTTTTTATAAATTTCGCACCAAAAAGCCTATTATGTGTACTTCTAAACTCTCCACTCTATAGTGTGAGTAAGATATGAGTGACAGCAGCTGAAAACGAAAGAAACAAGCCACTATTACTCATTTCGAAACGTACAGAGTATATTATTCGGCCCTGGCTATATCAGTAGAACGAATAATGCAACTAAAGGGACATAAAAGTTCGTACAAGTCATCTTTACAAGTTATGTATTTGAGGGAATCTGAGAAGATGCATCATGATTACTCACAATATTGTAAAAGTTTGGTTAACGCATTAAATGTGAAACAACATTACCAATGTAGCTCCGTGGGACATAATGGGTTTGAGCCAGAATTTTTACTCGAGATCAGCTAAACGATAATGAAAATTATGAGAAATGTTTTCAGCCACATCTGTTTCACTTCATATCTAGTTATTTTTGTTGAGGAGAATGTTTAATTTGGTATTTCCCCTAGTAGTGAGTGCATAATATGATTAGATACGTTACTGCAACCTTCCTTTGTCCAATGCTTATACTCTTTGGTCCATTGCAATCGGCTCTGTTTAATTCCTAGAATCAATTTTGCTTTCTTTGAAAGTCGACAACATTGTATCCCCATTTACTTGAATATTATCTGTAGAAATCTGGTAGAAACTGGATTATTCTCGAGAATAGTCTTGATTGCCCTTTTTGGTTTTCTTGAGTTTTCCAGAGCGATTCATCCAGTTTCCCTACCTGTTCTTGGAGTTATTCGTTTTCAGCCACATTTTTCTTTCCTGACTGCAACTCATGATTTTTTATTTTATGTTTTATATTTCTTACTGAATATTGGAACACTCCTTCCATGAAAGAATTTTCGCGTTCGGTGTTATCACTGTACTACAGCAGTGTGCCATTTTTTTATTTTTTGCGTAAGTTAACACTCCTACAATGAGGGCAGTTTACTACAGATTTAAAAAATAATATTTTTTTTTGTTATAAAGCATTTCTAATCAAACCAATGCATACCTCTATAAGATTTTTACTTGATTATTTAGCGACGCTGAATCAACTATAGGATATTTAGTGTCGATGGGATTGGTGATAGCGAGATGGTATTTGGCGAGATAAGGCCAAGAACTCGCCATAAATTGACATTCGCCTTGAAAAATCAACTGTAACACCTAACTCTCTTGGCAGACTATAACAAGGTACTCAATCGAATATTTTTCATTAAAATATGTGTTCATAATAAACATCATATAGCAAAGAGAAATCATACATCCTATATGTTTCGTGTAATAATTTGTTGCCACTCCTCTGTAATATGATTAACCGTATTAGATGCCAGTGCGTGGTCAGGACTTAATAAATGGGACGGGGAGTTGTGTTACTTAACTTTACTGTCATCATAACAAAATAAAATGTTCCTACAAGCGTCTTCTTGCCTGTTATGAAGCGGCTCAAATTCAAAACCGAATTGAGGGTATGTGGCTCAGAAGCCTCGTCTCGCCCACGTATGTGGCTACAATCCGTTGCACTGCCCCGTGTATTAGTGTAGTCCCTTGTATTCTATCTGAACAGTTAACACCGTGCATGTCATGCTAGCAACGTGGCCAAGGAAATCAAAATTAATGAATGCTTGATGTTAGCTGAAATTTTTCAAAGAGGACGAAAGGATCAAAAGACCCAAACAGATAATGATAGTGGTGACGCTAATAACAATGATGATGATGATGATGATGATGAAGAAGAAGAAGAAGAAGAAGATGATTAGTGGACTGAGTTTAAATTGGAATAAAGAAATGAGTAAGCTATACGGAATCTTACTTTAAATTTTATACGAACAAGATAAATATAGGCTGAGTTCGAAACACAGGAAGAAAGTACAGAGACATCATTTTATTTTTACTTCAATTTTTATTGTACTTGAGTTTTTGAGTGTACTTCACTCCCACCCCCTCTACTAGTAAACTTCCAACAGTTCTCCACACAGAACCAAGGCTGCGTATGCAGTCAGAGTTGCCTTACGGTCATAGTAAACAGGACTGAGATAGTGAGTATAGTACGTTCCAGAAATACGTTCGCGTTTTCCAGTGACGAAGGAGCTTTCAATATTGAATCATATTTTCGCACAGGTACTGTCCGTTTGCCTACGTCGCACCTCGTCACCCGCTTCTGCTCGCCCCTCTGTAAAGACTAGTAGCTGGGCAGTCTTAGCTCTTTTATGAAAACATTAATTTCTGTTAGGAATTGGACGTCTACATAATATTATACAACTGTTTAATATCACTTAAATAAAAGGGCGTAGTTAAGTAATTAACTGTCACGTGATTTCCCCCCCCCCTTTCTACGACCCAGCGACAAAACCACTTGGACGGACAGTAGATAGCATGTTTGAGTAATTTTTCTTTTCGGATCGGGCAGAAGTCAAGATTGAATTTACAGTACATAAGATACGTACTCTTTTATAGAGTAGGTACAGAATTATTTCAACATGAGTTACTCGTACGAAGGACGAAACTGGTAATTGGAATTAGATACAGTAGTCTATAGTGCGATAATATGCACAAAAGAACTGAAGCCTGTATCGAAATGAACGGCCACCATTTTCAAAAATATGTTTAAATATCAATATTATGATTATTTTTCAATTTAACTTCATTCTCTATATTGTACGCTAATGTGCTGTACACTATATTATAGGCTACATTGCATAATGAATACGTCCGAATGGATAGCTCAATTCGTGAGTAAAAACACTTATTGTTAATGCTGTACTGTGTTTTGATTAAACAAAAACCTAATGAAAATTATAAAACTCAAAATCGCGATATTTTCTAGTTTACCTACGTAAATGGATGAACTACTCTTCTTCCCTCCTATACCTAGTAAAGTGATTTGTTTGTATTTTATGCCAGTATCATCGAAGGAAGTGGAAGGGGGTAAGTTAATCCAAAGGTATAGCCAGGTTAATATCAGAAATGTTAGTAAAAAAATGATGTCCCTGTACATCGTATAAGCTGTCATTTTTAGTTATTTTTAGCCTATATTATAAATCGACGAACTATCAGCGTTAAAGTATTGATGTTGAGCCAATTGAGAGATGAAAACTCTAAGAAACATTTCGTCTCAAGATACAAAATAGAAGTGAAACTTTTTTAGTTCATCAGGGATAAAGCATTAGCAGCAGAGTTCAGTTGCAGAAAGTTTTATTTTCTCAACATGTGTGAAGGTAAACAGAAGTTAACTTTGAGACTGTTGGAATCACTTACGAAACCATACTAGAGACTGTAGACCTATATTCTGATTCTCAAGCAGGCGACAACAGTTAACGCGAAAGGAGAGTCTGATGTTGAAGTAAAAACTTTGAGTTCGAACGTGCTGTCGCAGCAGGAGAGATTCGGGCAAGTAACACTGCAGGAGTCACTCCAGGAGCTATACGTATGTTGATCTGTTTTCGCATACTGTGCTAGTAAGAGAGTAAGGGTTGCACATTTGGTCACATGATCATATACTTCTTAGAGTAGATTTTTTACATGAAGAAAGTTACGAATATCAGCATATCTACTGCATATTAATTCAAGCTCCTTCAGATTATTAGACTGAGATTAATCGTGTAAAAATACAAGTAGGCCTATACCACAATCCAATCACGGCTGTAATGAAACAATCTTCGAAATAAACTTAGTGAAATAAATAGAATTTATTCTATTAAATATATAACACTATCATATATGATACTTATAAACATATTATGATAAGAAACAATAATTGAAAACAATGGAGAACAGTAAATACAATATTGTAAACGGAAATATATAACTATCCCTTTATTACAATACTAGCCGTACCCGTGCGCTCCGCTGCACCAGTTAGAAATAAATATAAAGTAATTACATAATTAAAACAGGACATTTGATCCAGGGAACATTCGTGTTTGATAGAAGGATAAATCGTTTAATATGTTACTTAATTTAAACTGCATCCAAATAATTAAAATGCGATCATTTTGGTCCAGGGACACTCATTTGGTGCAATGACAATTCCTTTAACATGTTTCTTAATTTTTATTACATGCAACCATAGTTTAATGAAGATTGACATCATTTAGATTTAATGTGTATATTTTATTTTACTTGTTATAGGTTTCCATTGAATTATGGTAATAACTCAATTTTAACCCTTGTTTTCTACGTATTCAGTAAATGGCGCTTGGCTCACTATGGTTGTGAACCCTTCAAATAACTTAAATTATATAATATAATATTATATTATATTATATTATATTTTATTATATCAGAAGTTACTGTAATAACATTATAGCATTATGTCCATCTAGAGAAACTACATTTTCTAATGGTGAAATAATAATTAATTATACAAATCGGTTAATTTAGCTTCCGATATTACTTCGTACAAACACAGAAACATTCTCTGTAGGCTATCTTTCATAGCTTTCGATTGTTGCTGTCCAAGGCCCCTTATAGACGAAGTCATTTGTTTTTTAATTCATTACACGGCCTTAGATGACAGTTATTTTAATTTTAAAACTCATTTATCTCATTAAATATCAGTCCTATCGAAATTTTTCAAGGAATAAACCTTATCGCTAATTAGTCTTAAAGAAAGTTTTGTTATGTAACATTTTTCACAAAAATCAATAATAAGCGAGATATTTCGATTTATTTAATTCATGCCCCCTTATAACCCCCCTTTTAAATAATGTATTTTGAATGCCATATCGCCTAAAATCTAAGTTACAACGAACTTAATTTATATTCCAATTTTCATCGAAATCCGTTCAGCCATTATCGCGTGAAAGGTAACAAACAAACATACAGACAGACAGACATACAGACAGACATACAAAAAAAATTTCAGAAAAGAGATTTTCGGTTCAGGGTGGTTAATTATATATGTTAGGACCAATTATTTTTGGAAAATCGAAAATTACCAGAAAAATTTTGGCTACAGATTTATTATTAGTATAGATTCAATGACATTAATTGACAATTACATATTATTTTAATGACGACTGCCTGCGTGGTCTGTTGGTAAGCATTCTGGCTTCCAGATTTGGAGGTTCAGGGTTCGATTCCCGGGGTCGACTCTCGGTGAATTTTTCTTGAAAAAGAAAAATTGACTGGGTGTCTAGAGTATGGAAATTTGTATGATTGCGAGTGTGTCGGGTTAATATTAATTAGCCAATCGTCAATACTATAAAATACAATATATCAGGACTGTTGCTGGGCAGTAACCTGAACACAAGTTTCAGCGTCACATTTTTGACAATTAACTCTGTCAGTTAGCACAACCATAAAGCCTAGATGTTATAGAATTACCAACAACGAAAAAAAAAATAATGACAAAAATCCTATAAATATTTGGAATATTAAACATGAAGACTTATATTATCACGGGAAACAAAATACGTAGAAAACAGATAAGCTGTTTATTTCTATTTCTTTCTCTCTGTTTTAAAATACACATTGATGTGCCTACTGAAAACTGACACTCCTTTTTGTTCACAATGGCGTCCAACTCTGGTTTCATTTTGGAGCAAATTAAACGTAATCCACATATTAAATATTCATCAGTGATAAGGCTTCGAACATTATTTTTCTAGTTGTTTAGTTTGCCGAAAAACTGTTCGCAATGATAAATCAAACAAAAGAGAGCCAAAATGCACCCTGCAAACAACGAATTTGTTGGTAATCATTTTCTGCCAATGTACGATACAATAATTCCAGGTCCACCACTCTTGCGTGTAAAGCAGTGTGCTATTTTACAATATCAGAAGTTCACGTTGCAATATATGTGGAGCATCAGCAATATTATATGGGAAGGAGTTGTGAAAAAGCATATTATATTCGTCTTCCATTTGTTTCAGATTTTGGAACTTAACAGTGAAATCATTTAATACATGTCATAATAATCTTATATTTCAGAAAACTATGTTCTGTTTCCTTATCGACAACAGACTTGATGATAGGGAAAAATACAAGTTCCTTTTCCTTCTCTCAGACCTCCCCAGATAATTCGTCGGTAACACAATCATCAATAAGAATGTTCGTAAAATGTCTTCTTAAGTCATAATGTGATGTGTACCTAATTATTATTCCACACGCAAAACGCGCTAAACAATGACCATTTCCGTCTTCTGGCACAAAAATATTTCTCCTCCCATTCGGAATTAAACACAGGACTCCTGCGTGGACTCATGTTGCAGGCGATCTGAGTGGCAGTATAGGTAGAGGAGTGCAAGTGCGCTCCGTGAGAGCCTCTTCCCCATCTGATGAATACAACTGGTAACCTGGTAAATAGAATTAGGTCCAGAGCGCTCCATTGGAGTTAAATCGCTCGCTTGGACACGGTCGAGTGTCGCACCCTCGAGTGAGATACAATCGGTCGTGATACGCTCGTAATAAATAGAAGCACAGTACAAGGTCATCTCTATTATCTTGTATGGAAGGCGACAGATAAGATACACATATGTTTTGCTCACACGGTAAAAATAAGGCTTTATTTTCTGCGTTTATGACAAACGTTTAATTTCGTTTTTAATTTATTGGGTTATTTTACGACGCTGTATCAACATTTAGGTTACTTAGCGTCTGAATGATATGAAGGTGATAATGCCAGTGAAATGAGTCCGGGACCTAGCACCGAAAGTTACCCAGCATTTGCTCGTATTGGGTTGAGGGAAAAACCCGGAAAAAACCTCAACCAGGTAACTTGCCCCGACCGGGATTCGAATCCGGGCCACCTGGTTTCGCAGCCAGACGCGCTGACCCTTACTCCACAGGTGTGGACCAAACGTTTACTGGAACAGTCAATGGAACGTACCAAAACAGGAACATGAAGTTATAAATAAAATGATATGAAAAATTGCATATGCAATTATTATTGCTAATTAATAATTATTCATTATTTTATTTACCACATATATAATTTGATGGGTCCATACTTAGTGTTCCGCTTATATACTTCAACAATGTAGAAACGTTTTATAAAATATTATTGATATAGCAGTAGATTAATAACAATATTAGTACAGAGATAACGTCACAGAAAATATAATAAAACGAATAATCATCCTGCACAACTGTTACAGAAGCAAAGATTTAAACACTAATTATTAGAGATTATTATTATATTATTATTATTATTATTATTATTATTATTATTATTATTATTATTACTAGCAAACTTGCAACAGTTCTTGCATTATCGTGATCGTGTTCTCTGTTTATAATAATTACATTTACATCCAATAATATCTATCAGATGTGGCAAAAACAAAATCACTCCTGTATGTGGGGGGGGGGGGAACATTTACCTACAACATTTATATTACATTTTAAAAGAAGTTTTGTAGTTGTACTATGGAGAGGTTAGTTAAACACTGCAAAGTTTTGAAATGATAAACATCTATGATGTTACTACACAGTTCATCACTGTAACAAGAACGAATGTCTAACGCTCGGCTTATACCGTTCGAGGATTTATCGCTCGTGAGAATTTTATCCATCATGCATTACACTACCTATCGGATTATGCTATGAACTACTTGGCGCTCGAGCGAAAACGTCCGATGCAGACCTCTGATTAGGTGCAAGATGCACAAAAACTTGAAATTAAAGGGTAAGACTGTGGACTGACGTAAAATGACGTCAGCAGGACATCAGATCTCAGGGTAAAGGATCACAATCACAACGGCCTAGTACTTCAGTACTTTCCACAGAATTCACAGCAATTAGGATGATTTCGACGCTACGTCAAAACCACATTCTAACTCTTATGATAACATGTGGCAAGTTGCACAAGCAGGCTATATTACATAGAGAAAATCACATAGTATACTTAAGTACTGTGACAATGCATCTTACCTATAGAAAACAGAGTTCCTGTACAAACTTGAAAAATATTTGAGTAGGGAATCATATCAAAACCCATACTTCAACATATTCCTTGTCCCCTTCAAACACTGTTTTCAAGAGGCAAAATGCATCAGACAGAAAAGAGATATCTGCACAAGCGAGAAGTGTACCGGCTGAGTCCGCGAGCAGGCGATCTTGCTTCGGAGGATTTGCGTCCTCCAGTTTGTGTTTACAATACATGTAGAAGAGCTACGAGAACGTTTGAATGGAATCCATCTCCGTTACGTACGCCTCGCTAGTTCCTAGCGCATACACGTTGAAATTCGAGACAACGAAAGCTCAAGTACGCAGATATTTGAATCACCTTTAATATCGTCTTAATATTGTACTTAGCCAAGGTTTCGATATTATATGTAGGCTTACAGTATACCAACGTTGAGATATAATACACACGCGCACGCACGTGAACGCGCACACATGTATATATATATATATATATATATATATATATATATATATATATATATATATATAGAAGTTATATATCATATTCTTATTGAATTCGGTATTCCCAAGAAACTAGTTACATTAATTAAAATGTGTATCAGTGAAACAAACGTATAGCAGAGTTCGTATAGGTCAGTTTCTGTCAGATGGTTTCCAATTCACTGTGGGCTAAAGCAAGGAGATGCACTATCACCTTTACTTTTTAACTTTGCTCTAGAGTATGCCATTAGGAAAGTCCAGGGTAACAGAGAGGGTTTGGAATTGAACGGGTTACATCAGCTGCTTATCTATGCGGATGACGTGAATATGTTAGGAGAAAATCCACAAACGATTAGGGAAAACACGGGAATTTTACTGGAAGCAAGTAAAGAGATAGGTTTGGAAGTAAATCCCGAAAAGACAAAGTATATGATTATGTCTCGTGACGAGAATATTGTACGAAATGGAAATATAAAAATTGGAAATTTATCTTTTGAAGAGATGGAGAAGTTCAAATATCTTGAGCAACAGTAACAAATATAAATGATACTCGGGAGGAAATTAAACACAGAATAAATATGGGAAATGCCTGTTATTATTCGGTTGAGAAGATTTTATCATCCAGTCTGCAGTCCAAAAATCTGAAAGTTAGAATTTATAAAACAGTTATATTACCGGTTGTTCTTTATGGTTGTGAAACTTGGACCCTCACTTTGAGAGAGGAACATAGGTTAAGGGTGTTTGAGAATAAGGTGCTTAGGAAAATATTTGGGGCTAAGAGGGATGAAGTTACAGGGGAATGGGGTAAGTTACACAACACAGAACGGCACGCATTGTATTCTTCACCTGACATAATTAGGAACATTAAATCCAGACGTTTGAGATGGGCAGGGCATGTAGCACGTATGGGCTAATCCAGAAATGCATATAGAGTGTTAGTTGGGAGGCCGGAGGGAAAACTACCTTTAGGGAGGCCGAGAGGTAGATGGGAAGATAATATTAAAATGGATTTGAGGGAGGTGGGATATGATGATAGAGACTGGATTGATCTTGCTCAGGATAGGGACCAATGGCAGGCTTATGTGAGGGCGTCAATGAACCTCCGGGTTCCTTAAAAGTCAGTAAGTAAGTACGTAAGTAAGTAAATATATATATATATATATATATATATATATATATATATATATATATATATATATATGAACAATTGACTTACGTCGTTCACCAAAAGTGTGGGCGACACGAGAAAGTTTTATTTCATTTAGCCGCCATTAGTCGTTTACCTTGATGCACTATGAGAGGCAAACTACTTGCTCATAGTACTGTATGACGATGATGATTAATGGAACAATGGCGAAATGCAGATAGGGAAAACGGACGACCTCGCGCAAACCTACCACCAAGCACTGTCTTTGTCCACCGTTCACTACAAATTCCACTTGGACCAGCCGAGATTCGAACAGGAGTTACCAGCGTAGCAAGCCGAACACTATATATTACATATACATATATTGCAGGGTGGAAACGATATAACCCTGCACATTGAAAGGAAGGACGGATTACATGGAAAAAATCTATTATACGGTTTGAGATTAAATTTATGGTTAATTAAATAATTTCATCGGAATTTTAAACTCGCTGGTAACGTCGCAATGCCAAAGATTCCACACGAAGGCATTGAACTCATCTGATGTGAGATATAAACAAAAGGCTAGGTATTGCAAAATCAAGCGACTGCTTTGGGCCAAGTTTTTTTCGACCAAATTTAAAATCTCCTCTTTCCTGTCAACAATTCCATCAGGTCGTTCTCAACACCGATTGCGACATGTTGGAATTACGATGCTCGTGTCACGAACCAGCTAGCAGACGGCGATGAATATCTCTGCACTGGGTAATGAATGAATGAATGATGTCCCATGTTGAGCAAAGGCCTCCTGTACTGGGGGTAGAACCCCTTTCACAGGGATGGCTTATGGGTACTCGCTTGGTGAGCCAATCCAGGCGAGCTGATATAGTTATCATGGATACTGTCGTGGTACGGTTATTAACCCTGTTACTTTACTAGTCTCAGCACTTTGTTCTCTGATCCTTTTATGCACTGCCCACGTATTACTAACACCAGTACATTGACAAACACTGAGATTACTATTTGAATCGCTATTTGTTAAAAGGGCACACGTCACATTTTTTCAAAGTCCATTTTTTTATTAAAATGTGTTGTCGTACCACAGATGCATCAATTTATGTTAAAAAACTTAAAAAAAATCTAGTAAAAATGGTTAAAATGCAACATAACATTTTTTAATTTATACATCTTGATTACACAACTTTTAACACTGTATCATTTCGGAATATGTATGATAAGAACATTGTGTTAAATTTTAACATACCTTGTTAACATGTTTCGAGCTATTTTCGGTCATCTTCAGAACTGGTCGTTGTTGGTCTTGGCGCCTCTTGTTTCCTATGTGGGTGCGTTCGTAGTGTAGAGTCAAAGAGTGTATGTGTTTTGAAATTGAGTTGTGTGTTGAGAATATCGTTGGGGTGTGTTTTCGTGTGTCTGTATATTTCATATTGTTCTAGTGTGTTTAGTTTCTGGATTTTTGGTTGGATGTGCAGTATTTCCATGTCTGTGTTGATGTCTCTGTAGGTGTGGTTGCCATTTGTGATGTGTTCTGCATATGTGGAGGTGTTTTGTAATTTTGTTATGGCTGTGATGTGTTCTTTGTAACGTGTTCGAAATTATCAGCCTATCTGTCCTATGTAGAAGTTGTTGCAGGTGTTACATTTGAGTTTGTATACGCCTGTGTGGTTGTATTTGTTTGTTTGTGTGTTGAGATGTTTTTGTAATGTGTTATTTGTTCTGTATGCGATGTTGTAGTTTAATTTCTTGAATGAGGTTGCAATTTTATGTGTGTTTTTGTTTTCGTATGTTAGTGTGATGTATTTTTTGTGTTCTTGTGTTTGTGTTGTATTCTTCTGTTTTTTGTGGTTTTGTTTTGTCTTACGTATTATGTTGTCTATTATGTTGGGGTTGTATCTGTTTTCTTGTGCTATGTATTTGTTTGTGTTTAGTTCTTCGTTGTAATCCTGTTAGTTCATTGGTATGTTGAGTAGTCTGTGTACCATTGTTCGGAATGCAGCTTGTTTGTGTAGTGTGGGGTGGTTGGATATGTTGTGCATGTATGTTGTTGTTGTTGTTGTTGTGGGTTTCCTGTATACTTTATTTTAAAAATGTGGATGCCTTGGACAGTTTTTTGTCTCTCTTGTAAAATTTATATTTTTGGACTTCCGCCCTTTTAACAAATAGCGATTCATTTACATTATTTTTAACTAGCACTTCCATTAACACTGATTTTACTATTTACAATATTTTAACTACCACTTTCACAAACACTGACTTTACTATTTACAATATTTTAATTGGCACTTTCATCCTAGACAGAATTTTTATCGGGATGCTCTTTCTTTCTCTCTATCATTTCACCAATACTGTCTTCTCATAATCTCACCTATTATCTAGATTCTAATAGTTAAAAAGAGTCTGGGATGAAGTGCGGGTTTCCGATGGTGATATATTTATTTTATTTTATTTTATTTTATTTATTTATTTAACCTGGTAGAGATAAGGCCATTAGGCCTTCTCTCCCCCTCTACGAGAAGATTAAAACTACAATATTAAGAATACTTACTTACTTACTTACTTACTGGCTTTTAAGGAACCCGGAGGTTCATTGCCGCCCTCACATAAGCCCGCCATTGGTCCCTATCCTGAGCAAGATTAATCCAGTCTCTATCATCATATCCCACCTCCCTCAAATCCATTTTAATATTATCTTCCCACCTACGTCTCGGCCTCCCCAAAGGCCATTTTCCCTCCGGCTCCCAACTAACACTCTATATGCATTTCTGGATTCGCCCATACGTGCTTCATGTCCTGCCCATCTCAAACGTCTGGATTTAATGTTCCTAATTATGTCAGGTGAAGAATACAATGCGTGCAGCTCTCCGTTGTGTAACTTTCTCCATTCTCCTGTAACTTCATCCCTCTTAGCCCCAAATATTTTCCTAAGAACAATTACAATTATAATTACAGGAGTTGCCAGCGTTGCAAGCCGATCACTTTATATATTACATATACATATATTGCAGGGTGGAAACGATATAACCCTGCACATTGAAAGGAAGAACGGATTGTGTGATATAGGAAGGACTTGGAAATTTTGGCGCTGGGGTTTATCGGATACATGTCTGGCGTCAGGAAAGAGGTAGGATGGTCTACCAGCCAGCATCGAATTCACGAAATCTACTCAGATCACCTTTGCAGAAGTTTAAAATTATTAGGCTGTTGAACATAGCCATGTTGTGTTCTTTACTGATGTATTGGGAAAGTTCGCACAATTCCTAAACTTCCAATAAAATAAAATACAGTTTTGAATATTTAAGTCACATCACATTTAATTTCATTACCCGTTCAATCATTTCAAATTAAACGATTAAAATAAACGAACAAATGAATTAATGAATAGGCCTACATATATATCATCCTCATCAACTGATGAAAAGATTGGGCCTTTTGACTCTTTGTAAACACCCTTATGCCTACGTACATAGATTTTTAAACATCAGGGCAGTGATGACGTCGTGCGCGGGCATCAAACGCTTAGTTTGGAAAGAGGAAAGTTTGTGCATATGAATAAGCAGCCTGTTGGATTAAGAAAACAGTGGTGCACAAACTTCAAAACGGACGTGAAATTTTATGTCGTTATTTTTGTATGGCTTCTTTCTGTTTGATATTACCTATATTGTCTGTAAAACAAAGTACTAATACCAATTTATTAATATTGCAGTTGTTTTAAACGTTAATAACATAATAAAGAGTTAAGAAGAAATATTCACATAAATTCCATAGTAGTACAACTATACTGTACTAAATGGATGAAATGCATCATTCATAAAGAAAGTGATATCAAAAAAAAAAAAAAAAGAAAAGAAAAGATTGAGTATGACATGATAAGTTTAAATTGATATTGATGGTACCTTTAGCCTTATAAAAGTAATCAATAAATTAATCAAAACAATATTACAGTACAAAGTAAAGTTACCTAGGTGCTGTATATGTTTTAAGTGTAACTGATATTCTATAACAAAACAATTATCGTATTATGCTTTTAAGGTGATATTGGTTAGCAACTTCCTAATATCAGAATGTTAAAATATTTTCTCGAAATGTGCTGAAGCTATAGAGCTTACATTTTTACAACTCATGGGCAGGTATCTTTTGCTTTTGATGTAACAGTAGTTGCTTTGTTAATTCATTTCCTTACAAACAATTTCCATGCGAATATTTAAAAATTGTCAATACACTGTCTTCAGTAATACGTATTTACTTATATTAGATTTACGAAAATATTCTGTAACTCTACTAAATAAATAGGCTTATAGCTGAAAATTTGACTTTTCTATAAAAGAAGTTGAGAAAATATTTCTTTTGAATAAAAGATTAAACTTTTTAAAAAGGAGCATTACATTCTTATAATGCACTTATACTTTTCAGGCAAATCTAAAAATTAACATGGATACAGTTTTAATAATTTCCCTTCCCTTTATCTATTGAATCAGTGCTGGCCATCCCTGAATATAGCTAGACCAAGCGGCATATACTACCTCTTTCTTCTGTCTCTTTCCTTTCCGCTGTAAAGCGCTCAGGCTCTCCTGAGCTCTAAAGCGCGCGCTCCTATGGGTATCAATTGACATCACTGCATTAGGGCTATACATTAACACGTTTAGGAGTGAAATATCTGATCATGTTGTCACCATGGCTCAAAGACGCTGCTTAAAACAATAATTAGAAAATTACTGGCAAGGAATTTACATCAATTCCGTTAGAGACGGAAATCAATACCTATACAGAGTAGAAGGGAACCTATTACACTAATTCACAGAGATAATAGGTTAAGAAATGCGATTAAGTTTTGTCAAATAAGTTTTTTGATGCGTCCAATATTTTTGAGAATACAATTTGCAATGCTGCAAAGAGTACCAGTCATCCTTGAAGTCACTGCTTCGCGGTGGGTGTAACTCCACTCCGTAAGACTCGCGAGAATAGAATATAAACAAAAGTCTCATCAGAGACGTTTCGATCAAATTACATAACACTTCGTACATTTTGTAAACTTAATTTATTTTCTACATTAATTTACTTTTAATTTCTTCAAAGATAATAACTTAAATGGAGATTGAGTTACAGAATGTGTATTCGTAACAATGTTATTTTGAGTTTACATAAAATGTAAAGGAATCTTTAATGGAGATAGTTTTGTTTTATTAGAACGTATTTTCTTTACTACTTTGTAGTTAATCTACGTAAAATGCAAAGAAATCAGCAGATAATGAAAATGTTAAATAAGTTTCATGGTATCAAATTTAGAATTAAAGAGGTTATAGCGTAATAAAAAAATATTACAAACCAAAGAATATGCATAATTAATTCATATAATACTTTACGTTTTGATCTACAGTAATTTGATCGAAACGTATGTGATGAAAATTTTGTTTACATTCTTCTCTCAAATCCTGCGGAATGGAATTGCTCCCACTGCGAAGCGCTCAAGAAGCACTTGGTACTCTATGCAGAATTGCAACACGTAGCATTTCGTATTCTCAAAACTATTGGACGTATCAAAAAACTTATTTGAAAAAACTTGTTCGAATTTACTGTACTTCATCAATTACCTCTGTGAATTAATATAACAGGTACAAAACTTAAAATTATGATTTATTTAACGACGCTCGTAACTGCAGAAGTTATATCAGCGTCGCCGGAATGCCGGAATTTTGTCCCGCAGGTGTTCTTTTACATGCCAATAAATCATCTGAGACATGAGCCTGTCACATTTAAACACACTTAAATGCCATCGACCTGGGCTGGGATCGAACCCGCAACCTCGAGCATAGGAGAGCGCTATACCAACTACGCTACCCAGGCCGACTCCCACCTTGTGTGTGTGTGTGTGTGTGTGTGTGTGTATGGCTTGTGGCTTGTGCAGCAAATGCTGCAAACTAAGTTCATTAGACGTTCAAATAAACATTTTTCAGATTTATTTTCAATGAAGAATACCAGACATTCGGAAAGTTATTTGTTTCCATAATAACGAAAGATACTCTCTCTCGAGCCAATACTGAATAAAACCACGCATATAAATATCTACACCACACCGTCATTAAATATATGAAGAAGACCCAACCCCACTTGATTAATAACTATAAAAATATTTAATTTTTAATAATATTATTATCTTACGTAAGTTTTATAGCTTTCAGTAACATATACTATATAGCCGCCGTTCAGCAAAATATAGAAATCAAAATCGAATTTAAGTTATTCTCTACATCTACTTATATAACCCGAAAACGTTTCACTTTCATATCATCAATATAGCTTTAATATGTATAATTAATGAAAAATAGTCACATCATGGCATTGACTACAATAATAATTCATTTCTAATTGTAATAATGTCATCAAACCACCTCAAGTTTTGTAGTTTTCAATATCCATTACACAGCTGTACCCAGAAAATTGCACACCACAGAATGGAACCTGTAAATTATTTTTAGTAAGTTAAGTTTTTAATAACCAATTTAATTTGAGCTCTAAATATGTCAGCATTCTTGCAGATCATGGCCTTCGTGTAATATTGTTTACAGTAGTTTGTGTTTTGTATTATTCTGAAATTCAATTAGCTAGTTCTCAAAACTGACGAAAGATGGATTTTGGAAAATAGGAAAATTATGTTGAAAAATTGACATTTCACCGAAAACTACTATTTTTCTGAAAATCTTTGAGTTCCAAGCTTCAAAATGAGGGGTCATTTATTAAAATCCGTTCAGCCGTTTTCCTGTAATTTCCATTACCAATTAAAATTATATATATAGATACACACACATACACAATTAACTGGGATTCATAGGTGAGGGAAAATAAATAAATAATAACTAAATAAATAATTAAATAAGCCAGCAAAAAAAAAATTGACTATAGTAAAATATATAAACTAAATAACACTGACTCTTAATGTTAGTTATTAGTTTATCCAATCAAGAAGGCTGGATTTTCAGCTCATTCTGTAAGATATCTTTTAAATAAAACATCAATTTCATATATCAGTTTCATTTAGCCACTCTTTCATCATCGTCACAACACCACTGCCATTTAATACCACCGTGATATATAAATAACTAATGATTTACCACTGTCAATTTCCTCAATCTACCGAGTAAGGCTTCCTTAAATTTTGCTATGTAAAATTTCAGACGCACGATGCAGTAAAACTGAGAGACTTGAAGACGCTGGAATTGGCCAGCGAGCGACCTGCTGCTTGAGTCGCTGATGCAAGTAAGCAGCTCTCCCGGCCCGGGTCGAGAGGAAGGAAGCGAGCTAACAGCGTTCCTTTTATTTTACTCGGAGGAGAAAGAGACGGAGAAGTAGAAAGAGACCTTTGCCGCCATACTGCTGCTTTTATTATCAAAACAAGTACGAAAACGAAACTAAGCCGAAAAGCAGTAAATTGGTGACGTGTCATATTTTATAAAATTACTTGAGTATGGTTCCAGATTCCTTCTTCACATCAGCCATATTTAAACATTAATATACAAACGTCGCATGCAGGAATCCCGCTCCAGGCAATTGATACTGTCAACTGGCCAACTAAAATTGATTTTATATAGCCGCCCGCACTAATTTGTTCAACCGTACTTAAGCGCATACGGAAACTGACTTCTGCTACTGATATAGTATGTGTACTGTACGAGTAGTTAGTACGAATTTATGTGAAATATAAATTCTGTAATAAAGAGTAAACCCATCGATAACCGAACGGATAAAACGTCGATTTTCTATGCGAGAGACAGGATTCGAATTATGGCGAGACTAAATAGAATTTTTTTGACCGAAACGGAGTTCGTAGGATTTCCCCATAATACCATCACCATCACAACCTCTATCATCATCATCATCATCATCATCATCATCATCATCATCATCATCATCATCATCATCATCATCATAATCATCATCTCTACAACATCCATCCTCACGGGGTCGGAAAGAAACGGAAACAAGTACATATTGTAATATTCTAATATGGGGGAGGGATAATGTATGAATCAGATGGACGACAATAAAAGTAAAGGGACCGGATTGGTAGGTATGTAGCTGTGCTTTTTCCCTGCGGTAAATTATTTTATCTTTTCTGATACATCCAAAACGGTTTTGGGTGCGAAAATTAACGTACAAATAGCGTTCCGGAAATTTATTTTTGGCAATAAACTATCAAAATAAAATGCCATTTACCTTTATTTATCAGATGTGCTTGTTTTTAAATGTTCGAGGCCAACATGACCGCAACTTGGTGGAATCCACGGTTGCTTACGAAGTATGATGACAAATTGACAAAGAATAAAAGTCTGTCTGTTTTTCTTAACATGTTACGGAAACATGCAAAACTTCTCTTCAGTCACAGTTTTCTGCCCGAGGACAGTTTTTCTTTTCACCGCAATCCCAGTATTCTCCAATATTTTCTGTTTTTCCGCCTTCCTCTTAGTCTCCGTATACGATCCTTATATCTTAATGTTGTCTATCATCTGATACGTTCTTCTACCGTTCACCATTCCTTGCAGTGCATCTTTCAGTACTGGCTGCGAAGAAACTACCTACTGAAGGATGCACTGGAAGGAATGGTGAATGGGAGAAGAGTCGTGGCAGAAGAAGATATCAGATGATAGACATGATTAAGTTATATGGATTATATCATTATTTCACTTCCACTCTGTATAGGCCTACATAGCGTAGGCTATCTGTGGACTGGCCAATAGATGACAACAGAAATGGAAATCCAGTGTGTGAACAATGTACCACTTTCAACAATCGTGACTATAAATAAACAGAATAAAATAGTTATGTTATATAAAACATTTCAGATTAAGATACAGCCAATGTTGTAGACGACTAAAATATGCAGAGCCATCTACAACATAATATTCTCTGTTGAGCTAAATTATCACGATACGAAATGCAACGCTAGTCTGTTTTAAGAATCTTATCTTCTATTGAATGTTTCGAAATTAAAATTCAGAGAGCTCGAATTCGATTTCAGGTAAGGAAATGCATATTTCTTCCTCGTCCTTAATTTGTTATTTTTATTTTACAATGCTTTATGAACTACTATGAGATGATGATAATGTCAGCGAAATGTTTCCAGGATCAAACGCCGAAAGTTATCCAGCATTTGTTCGTAATAGATTGAGGGTAAACCCCGGAAAATACCGCAACCAGGTGACTTGCCCCAACCAGAATTTGAACGCGTGCCCACTCGTTCCATGGTCAGACATGCTAACCATTACTCCACAGCCGTGGATAATTATGTGTTTACTTAAGACCTCTTGTCCGATAACTGCATTATCACTATGCTCCTCTACCTACTGTATTTGTCAACAATTTAGGAAACTATTTTCAGAAAGAAGAGGTCGAACGCTCGTCGAACGTAGCGAAAAATATTCTGTGTGGTATCTCTTTCTTAAATTCCAGAAGGGCAGGTTGAGCAATTCTATGTTTTAACTGGTTTATTTTACGACGCTTTATCAACTGCAATGATTATCTAGCATCTGAGAGAGATGAAGTGATAATTTTAGCGAAATGAGTCCAACAACCAGCGCCGAAAATTACTCAATATTTGCTCTTAATGGGTTGAGAGAAAACCCCGGAAAAAAAGTCAGCCAGGTAACTTGTTCCGAACAGCATTTGAACCTGGGCCCTCTCACTTCACGGTGAGACACATTAAGTAAATTTGTGTATTCCTAATAAGAAGTGCTACTTTATATTATATTACATTAAATTTACTTGCGACAACGAATTATGAAATTATACAATTCCAAATTGTCATTCATGCAAGTGTAAACTATCCGAATTCTGCGTTTTTAACGAGCCAATGTAAATTTCGATCCACGTTTCACACTCCACCCACTACTTTTCACTTTTGATAACTTTAATTAATTTATTATACAGTGTTTGGTGTTCACGAATAACTAATATTTGTACGTACATTATAATTTTCCTTGGACTGTGAAACCTTACCATCTTTCAAATGCTTAATATCGTCATTCTCGTAAATAAACATTCTAGCTTCTACCTTAATTCTGAACTTTAACGTGTGTAATAGAGTGTATCGAAAACAAAATTTTTGCGGAAAAGTTGCGATTTGTGGCAGAAAGAGCGTAGAAAAAAAGAAAATAGTAATTCGACAATATCCTGTGTCTCCGCATCAGCTCTAAAATTTTGTGAGCCTAATGCTCTGTGTCTGTTTTCAATTTTTTTGTAGTGCAGCTCTTCGCCTATTTCTTTAAATTTACACTCAGAAATAACCCAGGGCTCTCTACGAGGAGATGACTCTTCTTCGAGCCCCATCCCTCCACCCATCCTTTGTAGTATACTCCGGTGTCAAATGTTGACAGACTTCGTTCCAAAGCATGGCATTTCTCAGCTATGCATACTAAACTATGTGAAGGATTCCTACTGTTCACATACAAGCGGCAATCCTACAAGCAGTTGTAAGCTATCGAGATTGAACAACTGGCCCTGGTTCCTTCCTTTCAAGCTCTATCGGACAATGGCCAGAATGAACGGCTTGACAGAGCCCCAGGAGATACTCCTGGTCAGTACTAAGCTCGGAGATCCGTTCCACGTTAATTTTTTTGATCCAGGGTACTTCAAGAGCTTTGAAATTCGCCTCTGATTTGTCTCACAATGGAGTAACTCTTCTCTGATAGGTCCAGAACGTGTTCCTGGACCTGTAGTGATACCAGCGAAATGTTTCGTTAGATGGCGAAGTGGAAGTTCATTTGCATGGAGAAGACAAATTAATATACACTCTTAAACAGTGTTTTGGTCGTCACAATGTCGATATTACCAATCATTATATTTAGTTCATTACTCTGGTCTTTAGAAAGAATAGTTCTATCGATGGATTTTTCCAACTTAACTCACATTCAAAGAGTCTGTCGGAGTCCGGCACTTACAAGTGCATATATCAAACAATTTTGGACCTTTATTAATAAAAGCCTACTCATGCGCCCTTGAGGTTGGCCCACTTCGTTTGTGCGATTTCAGAATATTCTGATATTTACTATGATAAAATTTTATGATTTCTACGTTTGCTGTTGATAGGAAGGCTTGCTGTTTTCCAAATCTCGATAAGTTTGTCGGCAGTAGCATGAGCGATGTCTTTTACTGAAAGGTGTTTTCCACCTAGTTCGTTTGTCTTTAACTGTCTGATCCAAAGAAAGTGTGTTATCACATCCTTATAGGTTGGAAGATGCGACTCTCTTATCGGTCCTGGTGTACCGAACAAAAGATTCTCAGCAGTAGGTACGGCGAGTATGGAATTATTTTTTCCACTCATGACAACACGATGCATAAGAACTATTGCATGTACCACTAAGGTACACTATATCACAGGAACAACAGCTTACCAAATACGACTGCTGGGCACACGCTACCCCGACTGCCAACATCTCTCTCTTCTCTCACCCCAAAAGAAGATAGTGATGCCAGATGCTTCTCTTCTTGTACTATCTTTGCTAACGTTTAAAAGATCTGGTTGAAGGGGGGTAGCTGTATACGTATGCAGACTGTCGTTATGATAATTTTTACAAGTATGCGTTATAAATTCGAATCTTCAGTATTGATGCGGAGACACAAGATATTGATTAAATTTAATTTTCTTTCTCCAGCAGTCTTTCTGCTACAAGTCGCAACTTTTCAGCACTAGCCACCTTCATTTTTTAAAATAATCCTTTTTTTCGATACACCTAGTGTGTAAGATAGAACGGGAAATATCTGGAAGGAAATTATCTGCAACGCATTGTGACACAATGTTTTTGCCAGTGAGATATTTGCAAGCATGATACAATAGAGAATGCGAATACAGTACTATACTACTCTATTCTACCTCACTAAGTATTCTGCTCAACGTTGGCGGCCAGACACATAACGCAATGACGAGCGGTCGCCGCAGCTACATCGGTCAATGTTTCAATGGAGATTGCTGCACATGCCGCTGTAATCTGGCGAAGGTCCTCCAGCGTGTGCGGCTTACCTCGATTGACTTGATCTTTCACAGTTCCCCACAAGTAAAAATCTATAGGGGTTAGATCTGGTGACCGTGGGGGGAACTCAATGGGCCCTCTTCGTCCAATTCAATGTCCCTGCAGATTGTCATCCAGGAAAGCTAGTACGGCTAGGTCAGGCCTGCAGAACTCGCAAGTAGGGGAAATATGACGTCAGCCTCACTGCACTTCTATTGGGGATGATCGACTTCCGCCGCGAGAATAGATGTTGATGCAGCCGAGCGTAACTAGAACGCCGTGACCGCACAGGTAGGAAAGGTGGGTGGGGTAAGAAAGGGGAGGAAAGCAATCGTTCTCAAGAGCTACAGTTCTGCAGGTCTGGGCTAAGTGGTAGTGTGGTGCGCCCCGTCCTGTTGGTAGAAGACCTCATCATCAGCTTCATAAAGCGCATGTATAGCTGGTAAAATTGATGTGCGTAACATTTCGAGGCACACTTCCCCAGTGACAGTACCATCAAAGGAAAAAAGGTCCTACTAAGACCCTATAGGCTCTCAGTGGTCGTCAGCACTCGCTGAAATGTGCAAAGGGTAAGCGGTGCCGTCCCGTGTGTACCGTCGTGTAACAGGAAGAGGTAGAGAGCATATCCGCTAGCAGCTACGAGTGCAACATGGTGCCCTGTGTTCTCTGCGGGTAAGAGTCGCTAGCCCCAGAGTGCTATGCGCTGACGATCCCTGCCCTAGATGATAGTCCACACCACACATGAACCCCTGGTAGATTGACCACCTTATCCACATGAACATGCGGATTTTCTGGTGCCGAGTAGACGCAGTTATGTCGACTCACTGTTTCATTAAGTTTAAACTGTGCCTCATCAGACCACACCGCCTTCGTCACGGATTGTTCGTCTTCAGTTACCATTCGTAAAATTGCATTCGACCATCAGGATCGCCATCATTAATCACGTGCAGTAATCGTGGGATGTAAATTTTCCACTTAGCAGCTTTCAGAATTCCTCGTACACTTGTACTGCTAATCCTCACTTCACGTGCACATTACGTAGAGATTTCTGTGGAGAAGTAACAAACCTTTCCAACTCGAGAGCCAACGAAGTAGGACTTGCAGCTATACGCGGTCTCCCCGATCTTTCTTTTTGAATATCACAAATCGTTCATGAGCCTCAAACTTGTCAATAATGCGTTTAATTGTTAGGCGGGTTGGGGGTTCTGTTTCATACTCCCGCCTTCACTGACGCTGCACTTCAACGGCATTGTCAAACCTCATAAACCACTTCAGAATGCATTTTCGCTGCTCGAACGTCAAGCGTGCTCCAGTCATTTTGTTTTCTCACTATCATGATGAAAGTACCGACATCTGTTGAGCGAAAGACCATTCTACAACATACTTGTAATTCAAATCATTTAATATCCCGATACAGTCTGAGAAAGATGTATACATTTTTTTTGGCGGACTCTGTATTTTGACTTCAATGCTTATGAATAGACAGTGGATGCGGGATGACTTATCGTTGAATGTAAGTGCATATTTACTATATGTTACATTTTTTTTCATTCAGACCATTGGCTCAACAGGTTTTAAACGTAAACAGACAACGTCAACATGCTGAGAAGGAAAAGAAAACTAACGTACTGTAGTGCTGTCGTACATACCTTGCAAGGTTCAGTCCTCGTCATCATTGATGCAATAACTAGCGTTGCAGTAAACGACGATATATTCTCGTAAGTTGTCGAAGCTGAATCGTCTTCGCCTATCGCTTAAACAGTTTTTGTATCGAGAGAATTTCTGAAGAAAACCTCTAAAATGGGGATCACTCAAGTTCTTTAGAGGAATATTTGTACTGAGCATCATGTTGCACGTGTCGTTTGACCCGCACAACAAAATGATGATGACGTCGATGATGATGGTGATGACGATGATGATGATGTAGATGGTTCCTCGGATTTCATTTCAACGCATTTCCTGTGCGATGTACTGTTGCAATGTTTCTCTATAGCCTGAGTTGTTCTGGTTTTTATTTCAATTGTACATACATTACACACGATATTGTCTTCGTTAATAGGCTATATAAAATGTCACTCTCATACTTCTTAATTGCATTTCGTATCTCTGAGCGAATTTAACGTTTTGACTTCGACATTATGAATGGATAAGCACAACATATTCAACGCGTACTAAATACTTGAGCAGGATACTCGTAACACAACTGCACACATTGCGTTGCAATGTTACTATGAACAGATCGGGGTTCATTCGTTTTGTGCGCTTCTGTATTCGCCAGATACACAAAAGACGGACGGCGCGGCACATGCCATATACTCTGATACGAAACAACTTCACTTTTCCTTAAGTCATCCCGCATCCAATGTCTACTTATAAATAAAGAATGTAAGGCATGGTATTTTGGCAATATTGGTCTACCTTCATTCTTATACAAATGTACAGTATATATTATAAGCCTATATATACATGTATATTCCAAATTATTGATCGATTGGAGTCAAATTTGGATTTCATTAATCATGTTTTGTGAAAGAGTTATCAACTTTCGAAAATATTCATACAGTGGAAAATTTCATGCTAACAAACTGACGCATGGACGGTAGTTAAGAAAACCTAATCTAACTTTTTATAAGCCATATAGGAGAATTCATCAGAAAGGACAAATATAATTTTATAACATAGTATCATTAACAGAAGGCCAGTGAATGCAAAACAATTTCACGTTCGAAAAGAAGATCCCGACTTGTGAAGAACTGAACATTCTCAAACATGCACATCCACTTCCAGAGGAGAAGCGGACAACTTAGAAAAAGAGTTTATATACAGTAAATGTCTTGCACAGGACCGACATCAGTGAATTGGTTTCAACAATAGGATTCCAGACCATATATTTCAACTCTCACCTCTGAAGGAATTTCTGTAATGTGGGCTGTTGCCACAGCGCAGTGGCAAGAGCACTGTAATGCCAACCCGCCCCGTGTTGAAGTGGTAGCGACGTGATGTCATGAAGAGGGATTTCAAACTCTATTATCCGCTATGAGGCGCTTTATAAGAACCAACGAGGTCTTATGACAGGCGTGTCGCCTTGTCCTAACCTGACAAGGATGTACAAGAAACAGAAATCCTTCCTGCTACGTATAGAGACGCTCAAATGAACAGAGCAATACTTTGATGAAATAGTGCTTAAGCGTTTAAAAGTGTTTATACGGAAAGTTATAAGACATATTCTAAAAATAACATTCATGTTCTATACAATTGACAGTTTTCTTTACAAAAGGAATGTTAACGGCAAACGTCACATAAAACTAATCATTTGTAACAATATTAAAATAATAATATTGAACTGCTTATTATACAGGGACATCATTTTATTTTTACTAACATTTTTAATATTAACTTGGCTATACCTCTGGATTAACGCCGTTTGCTACCCCTTTCCACGACTGGAGTTCGTTGATACTGGAGTAATATACAAACAAATCATATTACTAGGTATAGGAGGGAAGAAAAGTAGTTCATCCATTTACGTAAACTAGGAAATATCGCGCTTTTGGGTTTGATAATTTTCATTAGACTTTTGTTTAATCAAAATACAGTACAGTATTAACAATGAGTGTTTTTACTCACGAACTGAGCTGTCCATGTGGACGTATTCATTATGCAGTGTATATTATACTGTTACAGCACATTAGCATACAATATAAAGAATGAAGTTAAATTAAAAATAATCATAATATGGATATTTAAACACATTTTTAAAATGGTGGCCGTTCATTTCGATACAGACTTCAGTTCTTTTGTGCATATTATTGCACTATAGACGATTGTACCTAATCCCAATTACCAGTTTTGTCCTTCGTACTAGTAACTCATGCTGAAATAATTCTGTAGATACTCTATAAAAGAGTACCTTACGTACTGTAAATTCTGTCTTCACTTCTGCCCGATCCGAAAAGATAAAATTACTCAGACATACTATCTGCTGTCCGTCCAAGTGGTTATGTCATAGGGTCGTAGAAAGGGAGGAAATCACGTGACAGGTAATTACTTAACGAGCCCCTTTTATTTAAGCTATTTTAAACAGTTGTATAATATTACGTAGACGTCCAATTTCTAACAGAAATTAATGTTCTCAGAAAAGAGCTAAGAGAGCCCAGCCACTAGCTGGCGAATAAAAGCTGGTGGGGGAAACCGGTATACGACGTAAGCAAATGGGTGACAGTACCTGTGCGAAAATGATTCAATATTGAAAGCTCTTTCGTCACTGGAAAACGCGAACATTTTTTTGGAACGTACTGTTTACTATGATCGTAAGGCTACTATGACTGTATATGCGGCCTTGGATCTGTGTGGAGGACGGTTGAACTTCGTTAGTAGAAGAGGTGGAAGTGAAGTACATTAAAAAACTCAGGTACAATAAAAACTGAAGTAAAAATAAAATGATGTCGCTGTACAACTTTCAGTAATATTAATATTTTAATAATATTTCAAGAAAGGAAATATCAGTCAACACATCAGTTGTATATCATCCAACGGATAAAAATGAAGCTATAAGTGCCTATAACGAATTAAAAAATGTTTGTTTCCAAACTCTAACACAGTGATTTCGAACTGGCCTACATATGACGTCGGAGCGCATTTCCCCTCTCAGAGCAAAGCAATGGAGCATTCATTAGAGCACGTGACGAAGGGTAATGCTGTGTATGAAAACATTGTATGTACGAGTAAAACAGGTAGCGTTAAGTAAACAATTTGTGATGTAAGAGACTCTAAATTCGAGTAACAATGAGAACATCAACAGAAGCATGGTGGGAGTTGAAAGAGGGCGATGATTGTGGTAGATTGCAGGTTAGCTAATTAATTAGTTAATAGTACGACAGATCTAACAGGTCATTAAACGATTTGGATTTATCACTTCAGGATAAAGGGACGATAATTACCGAAATATATGGAAAAATATAGTATTAACACAAAAAATTATATATTTTCAAAAGCGAAATGACCAACAGATTAATACTTCCCATTTT